>NC_045618.1:143635290-144290653 GCF_009829155.1 Mustela erminea | reverse complement strand
GTGTGATGGGGCTGCCGGTAGGGGGCACCTTGAGGGCCCCAGGAGGATGAAGGTCCAGGTCTGAGCTGACCAAGCTTGACCATGACCAAGGGTGGTTGGGGGAGCATTCGTGTATCTGGGCTGAGCCTCCCAGGTGCCCTTTCTAACAAGACACCTGAGTCTTGGCGCCTGGGGAGTTGGTTGGTGTAGGGATAGGAGGGGGGTGTGTTTTGAGGGGGTGTTCCAGGGTCTCCCCAGACGCTGCTCTTCTCCTGGGCAGCGCACTCTTGTGCCCGCCTGCCAGCACCCCTTTTCTCACTCGGGGGGCCCCCACCGTGAGAACTTCAGCTCCTGCGCTTTTTTTGACCCGACCTCAAGTCCTAGGGTGTCCTCTTTGGGGTCTAGGTCTCTGCACTGACTCTTCAGTGAGTGGCAGCGCACAGGGACCTGTGGGTACCCCTGCCCTTGGGCTCCAGGCTCAAGAGAGCCATACCCTGTCCCCCTGCGGGGCTGGGGTGGGGGAGGCTGTTTCTGCCTCACCGCCTGGTAGCCTGGAACGCTGTGCTGTCTCGCTGTCGACTTCTCCCTGGGGATCCTTCCTCCCTTAAGTGTTAGCAGGGGCTGGGCCCCGCCCCGACAGAGGAGCGTCTCTAATTGTTTGGGACTAATTGCACGCTTCACCTGCGCACCTGGGCGGGGCCTCCCCTGGGCCCTGAGCTTGTTATTGGAAGGAAACAGATTTCCCCAGTTTGGGAGAATGCAGACTGGGGGGATTGTGGTTTGGAGCATCTATCATTCAAGACAGGCCTCATTTCCTCAAGGAGGGTTTGCTGTAAACAGCTCAGAGGGCACCCCTCCCACCCAGCAGGGGCTCCTGACCTAAGGGACAGGAGGTGGCACCCTGCAAAATCCCCAGGCCCCAAGGGTTTGGGCAGACCTGGAAGGTTGGGGCTGCCCCCAGCGCGGGGGTGGGTGCTGGCTGGCTCTCAGCTGAGCCGCAGGCCACTCCCTGGGCCTAGGCCTGCATCCTTTCTCTTTTTAAGAAATATGTGTATGTATATTATAATAATTATTATTTTTAGCAGGCTCCACACCCAGCGTGGAGCCCAGCCTGGGGCTTGAACTCACCATGCTAATATCAAGACCTGAGCTCAGATCTAGGGCTGGACACTTAACCAACGAAGCCCCTATTGATGCATAACTTATACACTATGACATCCCCCGGCTTTAAGGGCAGGTCAGAGCCTTCCAGGAAGTGTATGCGGTCCTCAGTCCTTAGCACAATCCAGGTGTAACCCCTGCTCCCGCTCCAACCCCAGGCAACCTCTCACTGGCTTCGCCCCTTCCCTACACTTCAAGGTCAGAACCTCAGAATGTGTAATATTTGTGTTTGTTTTCTTACTTTTTAAGAATCTTTTATTGTGACACCACCACCCTCTTAACACAATTTGCAGTATACAGCACATTCGTGGGCTCTACGGCGTGTTCGGCTTTTTGCCCTTATCATGTGTTCGAGGTTTACCCCGCGGCATGTATCAGGTGTTTTCATCCCCTTCTGCGGCTGGCGGTTTTCCGTGGTGCGGGTGCACTACGTCTTCTTGATCCATTCTGTGTGAGCACGGGCTTCCATCCGTTGCTCTCAGCAGCGATGTCCGCGTGCAGATCTGTGCGTGGGTCTTACTTTGCATTTCTCTCGGGCAGATACAGAGCAGTAAGGTTGCTGTGTCATACAGTACAGGTGAGGAACTGCCTGTTTTCCGAAGCAGCCACACCATTTACATTCCCACCTGCACGGGGCGAGCGTTCCGGTCCTCCACAACCTTGTCAACAGTGGGTGTGCTCAGTCTATGGTTAGACGTTCCAGTAGGTGTGTACTGGTGTCTCATTCTGCTTTAACTTGCATTTCCTTTTTTTTTGTTGTTAAAGATTTATTTATTTCGGAGACACAGCCCAAATTGGTGGAACAGGTGGAGGAAGAGGGGGAAGCAGGCCCCCTGCCAAGCGGGGAGCCCGATGCGGGGCTCGATCCCAGGACCCTGGGATCCCGACCTGAGCCGAAGGCAGAGGTTTCAACTCACTGAGCCACCCAGGGGCCCCAAAGGTATCTTTTGAAGTGCAAATGTTTTTAATTTTTATAAAGTCCATTTTATCAATTTTTTTCCTACAAAAAAAAAAATCTAAGACCTCTTTGTCTAATGCCAAAGTCATGAAGATTATCTCCCAAGCTCCTTCTTGAATATACTTTATTTTCCCTCACCCCTCCCAGTTCCTAGGCCTGACAGTTCTACTTCCTCAGCTTTTTCTTTTCCCACTCAGACACCCCAGTTTTGTCCCCCTCTTTCCCCACTTTTGTCCCCCCTTTAGCAGTGTTTCTGTTTTGTTTTATTTTGTTTAACTGTTTAACTGCGAGCATGGAGCCCACTGCGGGGCTTGAATTCCCAACCCTGAGATTGAGACCTGAGCTGAGAGCAAGAGTCTGACCTTGAACGGACTGAGCCACCCTGGCGCCCCTGTTTTTTTTCTTTTCTTTTTCTTTTTCTTTTTTTTTTTTTAATTCTTAAATCAAATCATAACCCATGAGGGCAGGGATGTTTCTCTGTTTTGGTCAGTGATGAGTCCCCAGGGCCCAGGACAGTGTCTGGCATCGAGTAGGGGCTCAGCAGCTATCTGTTGGGTTCAGTCATATTGTTCCATCGCTTTGGGGAGAAAAGTCCAGCTGCGTGATCAAGGCCTACAGGCCTGACACGATCTGGCCCTGCACACCCTGCCCCCTTGCCCACCCCGTCCTGCCCGTCAGGCCTTCTCTCCGGTCCTCAGGTGTGCCAAGCTCACTCCCAAATCAGGGCCTTGGCTCTAATGGTTCCCTCTGCCTGGACTCGAATTCCCTCTGCATTCCTCAGGTCTGACACCTGTCCATCAGAGCTCAGCCTCAGTGTCCCCTTCTTGGAGGTGGTCCCCGGCCGCCCCATCTAAAGCAGCTGCCCCATCACCATGTCCCATGACACATCGCATCGCCCTGCTTTCACTGTCCACAGAACGCCACCTTTAATCTGAAAATTTCCCAGTTCATATCTTTACAGAGCGGTTGGTTATCCTCCGTGGGCCACAGGACAGGAGCAGGAAGGAGAACAGAGCACCTGCCCCTCGTTGGTCAAAGCCCTCCTCCTCTGGGAGCCCTCCCTGGTTTTTCCAGCCCTCGACGTTCACCGTCTCCTCCGTCTTCAGTTCTTTCCCGCTGCGGCAACCTGTGACATCGGGGGTGCCCGAGGGACCACGCTTCCTGATAGTCCTGGCGTTGGGAAAGTCTCATTCCACACTGACTCTGGGCTCGGCCATGTCCCTCGTTTGGGCCAGTGAGATACGAGCAACTGTGATGGAGGTAGAGGTCTGATAAGCTCTGGCACATGGGCTTGTTCTCGGTGAAGCCCATGCACGTGCTGCGAGGAAGGTCCGGTTAGGCCTGCAGAGGCCCCGGAGAAGAGAGCCAAAGGATCTGGGACGACAGCCGGAGCTGGCCGCCCGCCGTGCTCCTGGTGGACAGCCCACGCCAGCCGCCCATGAGAGCACTGAGGGTGTTTCGCCGCAGCCGGCTCATCGCAGGTGTAGACATGAGCTCAGCCGATGTCACGGAAAGCAAAAGAACCCACTAGTCCGTGCAGAGAATTGTGAGAAATACGGACTCACTGCTGTCGCACGCCCCTGCTGTGGGGTTGTTTGTTACACAGCAGCAGACAGCTGATACACCCTGGCGGTCCTTTGCGACTCAGTGTTCCCGCTCCTCACTCCCTGCCCATCCCTCTTGAAGGTGGGCAACTCACCCAATTCACCCTCCCAGGCCCTCCCAGGCCCTCCCAGGCCTTACTGACCTGTCCTGTTCTCCCTCCACAGTGGACGTAAGAAAAGTCCAGGACTTCAGTGACACTTGGCAAGGCCTTCCTTACCCTCAAGGACCACAGCTCCCCACTGGGCAAGGGGAGGCTTCCTGGGGCTCCCTCATCTCCCCATGCAGATAGCACTAGACCCTCAGTAGGATCCCTAAGGCGTGTCCTGGGGGGAGGGGGGTCCCTGCAGTGGAAGCAAAGGACAGTCTTGGAACACAGTAAGACGAGAGGTGGCCCAGCAGTGGGTTACAGGGATGGCTGGGGTCCCGGCCGGCCACGTCCCAGCTGTGCACCCTGTGGCCACCGGGCTGGCTCTCAAGAGGATCATAAAAATGCACCTGGGGAGAGTGAGGGAAGGGGCTGGTGTTGTGGGTCAGGGAAGCCCCCCGGCCGGCAGGTGTGTGTGCGTGTGTGTGTGTGTGTGTGTGCGCGCGCGCGCGCTATTCAGGCCACTGGCTGGGTGGGCAACGTTCCTGGGGGAGGAACAGCTAATGCTAAGGTTGGGCAGCGGAGGCTGTGCCCGGGGTCACTGCGGCCTGCAGGCCAGGAGGGTGCAGAAGCCGGGCTGGCGGCCTTGAGGCTGACTCTCGGTGGGGGCTGGGAGCAGCGCTCGGCCTCACTTCCCAGGTCCGGAAATCGAAGCGCCCCTCGGCCTCTTCCGCTCCGGGAGAGCCGCCCTCTCCACGCGGCGCCCAAGCGGGGTCCGAGGGCTCCCGAGCCGGGGAGGCGCGGGGAGAGGAAACCCGGCTCCCCCCGCCCGCGGCTACTCGCCCCTCCTCGCGGAACAATCCGCTCCGCCCCCTACGCCCCGGGATTTCCGATTGGCGGGTCAGGGCAGCGGCGGGCCCGAGCCCCGCCTCCGGGGAGGGGCTGCTGCCGGTTGGGGGGGAAGAGGCGGGGCGGGGCGGGGCGGACGGGGCGGGGCGGGGCGGACCGGGCCGACCCGGCGGACGGGCGAACCTGGTGCCGGGGCAGCGGAAGGCCGCAGGGGTAAAGTGGGCAGGATCGTGGCTATTTGACAGCGGAGCCTGAGACCCAGAGGCTGGCGGGGGCCACGTAGCGAGTGGCGAGCGGGGTGAGGTGTCGGGGGCGGAGACCCAAGCCCGGGTAAGGGCACGCAGATGTCCTTGCCCCCGGGCGACCTGGCTCCACACGCTCGCTGGGCCCGAGACCTGCTGCAGGCTGCGAAGACGCGCGCGGCCGCCAGGGGACGGTGTCGGCCCGCTCTGGGCACTGGTAGGGCGGGCCCACCCCCCTGCCTGCTCTGGTCCCTCGTGCCCATAGGGCAAGTGAAGCCTAACCCACACTGGCTCCGGCTAGTGACGGCCCCCTCCCCAGGGTCGCGGGGCAGGGACCCAACTTCCCAAGCCCTGCACCCGATGGGTGCCACAAGCCAAGTCAACGTCCCGGCCCCTCCATGCACCTGCTTTGGCCCCTTGCCGACTGGCGCCGCCTCCCCAAACTTGTTTGCCTCTAGTCACTACAGAGAAAGGGTTTCTTCAGAAGCGGGGATCCCGACGCCCACGGCTTGGGAGTGTTCCCACGCTCAGCAGGCACACAAGGGTCGCTGTTACTAAGAGTGTGCTGTGCGACCTGTGCCAGGCCTGGCCCTACGGCCTGAGCGTCCCCCTCTGGCTCACTTCACCGCAGGCCAGAGCTCTCTACCGATGACCGGTTGGTGGAAAGTAAGGCGAAGGCTCAGACAACGGGGGAACTGCTTGTCCCCATGGCCCTGGTTCAGCCCAGTGAGGAGTTGCTGCCCCAGTTCGGAGGGCTTAGTCAGGTACCTCTTGGCCCTTAGGGGGCACCGACACTCTCAAGGTCATGGAGCCAGGGGGCTGTACTGTGCCCTCCGTGGGGGTGCTGGGGGAGGAAGCAAGCTCAGCCTTCGGCCCTGCCCCCTGCTGTCCTTGCTGACCAGCTCCCCTCCTGCCACCTCTGTCCCCAAGGCAGCTGCACCTGGCCTCCACCTGAGCAGCCAGCTCTGTGTCCCCTGCTCTGCTCTAGTGCTGGGCTTCTGCTGAAGTCTTGGCCTTGTGCTTGGGGCTTCCTAGTGCAAGGGCTCTGGGGCCTGGATGAACCCTGTACTTCCTGCTCCCTACCCTCTGGGGCACCTCAGGCATGAGGACCGGCCCACACTCCCCACAACCAGCCAGGCCTGCTAGGCTCCCGCCCCTGCCTGCTCCCCCCACCCCGGGGTGCCCTGACCCCATGCACCCACCCAACTCCTCCACTAAGTCATCAGCATTTATGTGGCACCCACTACCCTCCCGCAGGGGCAGGCCGGCCCCCCTCCCTATGGTCTGACAGAGAAGAACCCCCCAGAGGTGCAGGACAGTACGGTAGGGACCCAGAGAGGCTGGGGGAGCTCCTTTAGTCAGGTGACACCTAAAATGAAGCCATGCAGACTTCTGGGGACTGGCCGTCCAGCCCCGAGGGAACAGCACGAGCAAGGGCCCGGCGACCTGAGCATGACTGGCCAAGGCTCCGGGTGGAATGTGAGAGGGTCTGGCCTTGAGGCAGAGCAGGGGCCTTAGTCTGAGATGGGCAGCATCGTCAAGCAGAGAGGCTCTGAGCAGAAGAGGGCCCCACCTGTTGTGGCTTTGACAGGATCCCTTTCGGGCTGGAGGAGGCTGGGGCTGAAAATGGCTCCACAGGAGTTGGGGGGCAGACTGGGTCTGGGAGGTGGGATGGAGCAGTGCAGACTCGTGGGGTCAGTGTGTGGACACAGAGCCCAAGGGACCTGACGGATGACACAAGGGCTGCGTGTGACTCCCCCTCATCTCAGGTAACCTCCTCCTGGAAGTCTCTCGTGCCCACTCACCTCTAGTCCTCGAAGGGCCTGTTCGTTGGAAAGGTTACTGAGTGAAGCTGCTTAGAAATGCTCACTGGCTGCCAGACTCCCCGGGCCCGGGATGGAGGGGCCCTGACCCACACCCCAACCTGGGTCTGAGGCCTCCCTTCTGTGAGGGAGAGAGACTTCTAGGAGGACGGGCCGCAGCTCTCATCAGCTCTCGCAAAGAAGTCTGAAACCCCAAGGCGCCTTGGAACTCACGAAACCAAAGCCTTCCCTTCTTGGGTCCAGATGAAGCTTATTAGCTCCACCTCTGTGGGCAAAGCCCTGTCCCCTGAGCCTCAGCTTCCCTACCTGTAAAGCGGGCTGACAGTCCAACTTACTTTATGGGCAAGTCAGTGAAGTGATGGCCACAAGATCGCATTTTGCCAATGGGAACTACCTCTTAAAACACTGATCTTGGGGTGCCCTGTGGCTCAGTCAATCGAGCATCTAACTCTTGACCTCAGGGTCATGAGTTCAAGCCCCATGTTGGGGGTAGAATTTACTTAAAAAAAAAAAATGACCTTAACTACAAAAGTAATATCTAAGTATGTACCCTTGTACATACTCTTGTGAAAGATTGTGAAAGATTCAAACCACCAAGAAGGTACAGAGAATAAAAACAGAAAGGGTCCCTTTCTCCTTTTTGCCGATTCTCTCCCCAGGAGGCTCTGCTGGCGATAGATCCATGTGTGGCTCCCAGCATTTTTCAAACAACATGTATGCCTTTTTTTTTTTTAAGATTTTATTTATTCATTTGACAGACAGAGACCACAGGTAGACAGAGAGGCAGGCAGAGAGAGAGGAGGAAGCAGGCTCCCCACTGAGCAGAGAGCTGGATGTGGGGCTCGATCCCAGGACCCTGAGATCATGACCCGAGCCGAAGGCAGAGGCTTGATCCCACTGAGCCACACCCAGGTGCCCCATGTATGCCTTTTCTTTTCCCATTTTTAGGTTAGAATATTTAAAAATGCCGAGTCGTTGAGGCTAGCTCTGTGCCAGGCATAACTGTGTCCTGTGAGAGCGTGGTGTCTCCTCAGGACGGCTCTCTGTGACAGAGGTCCCTCCTTTCCCCACGACGAAGGGGCAGCTCAGGCTCTCTGTTCTTGCCTGTGGCCCCGTAATGCTGGTGTGCGTGTTGGGCAGAAGGCAGCCATATGACTCACCTTCTAAACCAGGACCCATTGAGAGTGAAGGGGACACTGTCACATTTATTCCAGCATGACCGGCACTGTCCCAGGTAAATACTTGCACAAGTCAGGCTTCTCCAGGGATGGGCCCTGCCTCCAGGGGGCCTACGCCAAAATAAGAATCCACCAGCTCATTCAATGAGAAAGCCCGAGATGCAGCATGGCCCTATCCAAAGACCCTACAGGGACCCAGGGATGCCAGGGGAACTTGCTGGGGGTGAGGGGCAAGAGTGGAGTCTCGGCCATACGAGGGAGTTGGTCCCTAGGCTTCAGGCGCCCACAGCCCTCTCTACAAGCCCAGGAGAGGAGCAGGGACCAGCTGCTGTTTGGCAAAAACCAGAGCTGGGAAGGGTGAATTGTGATTATGTTAGACCTTCCCCTTTGGCCGGTCACCTACGTGGTTTCCAGGTTGTCACTATTAAACACACAGCAGGCACACTACCTCCTTGTTGCTTGTAGTTACCTGTGTTCTCCTCAAAGGTTGAACTCTGAAGTAGATAGAGATATGAAATAAAGTCTAACTTCTTTCTTAAAATTCTAAAGGAGTAAGCAAGAGGATAAGAACCCCAGTAGTGACTGTTGGACACGGAACCTGTTGGCGTGTGGGCCAGTGCTTCTGTGGGATGAGATGCCCCCCCACCAGAATTGCTGGACCCAAGTGCATAGCATCTCCCCTGCTCAGCGCAGGGGTCAGTGCCTGGAGGTGCCCTCCCCTCGTCTGCCTGAGAGTGAGGGTCTAATTCTTCACCCTCTCAAATGTTTACTGATTTCTTACCAAGCTGAAGACCTTCATGTGTGTATTGTCCACTGCGGGAGTTGCCTGTTCATGCCCTTCGCCCGTTTTCCTCCTGGGTTGGTGCTTCTCGCTGGATCACCGGAGATGCTCACCCCCTCTGACTGTCAGCCCTTCACTTTGCATGCTGGACTCTGATTCCCAGGGTATCACTTGTCTCCCCTTGGTTTTATCTTGTCTTTAGTCTGTGTTGGCATCTCAAGCTGAGCCTCGAAAGACCAACTGGATGGTGTGAAAAGTTCTGTGAGGCACCTTGAACCTGAATTCGTGGGGGGACAAGCCTGGCCATCCAAGGAGAGAAGCTAGAGAGGGAGGAGAGAGCACCTGTGGAACGGACCCTTGGAGGCCAAGGGGGCTTTGGCCTAGCACAGCCAGGTGAAGTCCAGGACCCAGGTGAGGTGGGGGCAGGGGGTACCCCATCCTCTTTCCTGGTCCTGGCCATTTTGCATCTGGCCTTGCCAATCCTACTCTTCCTTTTGAGATCTGAAAATCTACCTGATGCATTTTACAGATAAGAGACTGAAGACAGGTGGAGTTACTGAGCCTAAGTCCCCACAGCTGGTGAGTAGCTGATTAGATCCCAGCATGTTTGGCACCAGCCTCCTCCCCCAGGAAGCTCCCTCCGCTCCTCCCTCTACCTGTTACACACACCTTGAACTGGGCTCCAGGGCCCTGATTCTACTTCCTGCCTGGGCATACCCAGGTGCCCTGTGGGACAAGCTCTCCCAGGAGAGAGGGGAATGGACTTGGGTTGGGTTCCAGAGGGAACATAACAGGGTCAAAAGTCAAACCCCATACCAAGAAGGCAGCGCCCCCCACTCCCTTCTGCCCCAGCCACCCTTCACCCCCCCAAGTCCATCCTCCCTTCCTGAGGGAAGCTGCCCCTTTGCACCCTGATCACGCTGTTCCTGAAGCAATCTGGCATTAAGAAGGGGCTGCAGGAGGTCAAACCTACCCTGGCACCTCCTCCCTGGGTCTGGGCCCCAGTGTGGCCCCCAAGTAGGCACAGGCTAGCAGTGATGGGGGCCTCACTTGTGCTCAGGCACAGAGTAACAGCTTCCACCAGTAGAAGATGCCTCAGCAACCCAGCCCAGCCCAGAGCGGCACGTACCCCTGAAGATGAGTCTGAAAACAACCTTGGGAGAATAGAGCAAGCCACTGAAAGGGGGCTGATTGGTGGCATGATGGACAGAGTTACAATGTTAGCCACCACCACGGGAAAGACCCAGAACTGGGCTGGGGGAAGGACAGTCACACGGGCCTTCAGTTTTACCCACCTGTTATTTCTGAAACTGGACCATGACTCCCAGGCATTCATTGTGATTATTTTTGTATGCCTGAAATATTTCACTAACCAACTGACTTCCAAACCCCTTCTGCCTTCACTTCCAGATCCTCAGGACAAACCCGGGCTCCTTGCCCCAGTGTCCAAGGCCTGGCCTCTCCCAGCTGACCTCTGAAGCCTCCCTCTGCCGCTCCTGGACCTTTGCTCCAGCTGTGCCTCAGCCAGGAATGCCTTTCCTCTGCCCCACCTGGTCTTTCTGGTTAATCCACGGGGACAGGAAGCTTCTAAGTGGTGGAGAAGTGGGATCCAACATGAGTTCTAGCAAGATGCCTTTAGGAGTCCCCACGAGGAGGGCAAGTTGAAGGGTGAGGCAAGGCGGCGGGGAGAGGTAGAGAGAGACCGGTGGTGAGGCCCTTTGCACACACTGGCAAGCGCCGCCCATGCCCTGGCACCCTCAGTCCGTCAGTGGTCATGGAGAGGAAACTCCAGCCCTAGAAGTGAGGGCGAGGAAGCCAGGAACTTCCTTGAGCTCCAGATAGTTGACCTGGGGCACCACTTCCCTAGTTTGTCTCCCAGGGCCTGGGGCGGGGGGTGCTCCAAAAGTCCAATTGTCAACCCCAGGCTCCCCATACAGTGTCCCCCTCCCCCCCATCATAGTCAGAAATGCCAGAATGGGAAAGCTAGGACAAAATGCAGGGCAACTGGGGACCAGAGCGGTCAGCAGGGAAGAGCTGAGGTGAGGTAGGTGGATCCCAGATTCCTGGGACAATGACCTTTAAATCTGGTGGTGACCCTGGACCCCCTGAAATCTTCAGGGCGGGCCTATGAGACCACACCCCGCCTAGGTGGGGCAGGCTTCGGTGGGGGTCTCAGCATGACCTTGGGCGCCTGCATGTGTGGCACCCCCAACCTTGGACCCTTTGTGGAGAGGTTGGGGTCCGATCCCCCCCAAGAACGTCTGAAGAAAAGCAGGGGGAGCACCTGGTTTCCCTTGGGGCTGCTCCTCACTTGGAGGCCACCTCCCCGCGAGCCTCCATCCCCTGGCCTGTGAATTGGGGGTCACAACTCCCCCCGCTCCCGGTTGTGAGAATGAAATCAATTGTTCAGCACTGAGAGTGGCACAGGGGACGCGCTCGTTCACGGCCGTCCGTCCGCCGGCTCCCGGGAACGTCAGCCTAGAGCAGGGGCTCCCGGTACCGGATCCTGGCCGGGTAGAACGCAGTGGGGGCCCTTAGGGGTCACAGCTCTGCCTCTATGACCCCCTCCATGGCCAGTCGGGAAAACAGTCCCGGAGGTCTCCCTCAAGGTCATAAAGGGCCAGCGCAGAGGGGAGGTGGAATACGACTCCTGGGGTGACGAGGCAGGCACTGTCCGCGGAGACTCGCAGTAAGCGTGGGGCCCCGCGATCCTGCAGCGCCCCGGCCGCCGGCTGGGGAGCCCACGGGGATCGCGTCCTCGCCGGCCGCTCGGGTTTCCAGGAGCCCCGCCCCGCGCCGGCCGAGCCAACCCCGCCCCCCGCGCGCCCTCAAGTTTCTCCCAACTTTTCCGCGGGTCCTGCCGGGCGCCCCGCCCACCAGCTGGTGACGCAACAATGGTGCAGCGTAGCGACCAATGAGCGGCGACGGGGCCCAGCAGAGCGGGCCAATGGCGGCGGCGGACGGTCCCGCGGTCCTGCCGGGCCGGGGCCGCACTGCGCCGCCCGCCGCCCGCTCGCCCGCCCGCCGCCGGCGCCGCCGCCCAGCTCTCCGGCCGCGGTGGCTCAGACCGCGGCTGCGGCGGGCGCGGGCGGCGGCGGCCCGCCCGTCCTGGGACCTTCGCCTGCGCGCCTGCCCGCGGGGGATCGGTGCGCGCTCCGGCCCTCCGCCGGGACCGGGACGTCAGGCCCCCGGCCCCGCCGCCCCCCCACGGTGAGTCCCCCCTTCCCCCGGCCCGCTCGGCGCGCAGCCCCCGCCCCGGGCGCTCTCCCCCGGCCGCCGCCCCCTCGTGTTCGCTGGGCACATGCACACGCAGGTGCAGCCCTCACTGCGCTGGCCACTGGTCGGCAAACACCCTGGCCTCGCCCCCCGCGACCCGCGGCCGCCGGGAGGGGACGGGGAGGAGCTGGCGGGCTGCCCCGGGCGCACTGCCCAGCCCTCGGTGGCCCAACCCCCCATTCACGGAGCCGCGGCGGTGACTCGCTGCCCAGTGACGTGGGGCTGTCCAACTTTACGTAACCCGCCTGGCGCCCCACGGGTATCCACACGGGGTACATACACCTGGGGCGCAGAGTGCCGGGCTTGGGGCGTTGCTCCGGTCATGGGGCCCCCCGTAAGAGCACTCTGGCTGCAGCCCACCCCGACCGCGCCCGTCTCTGTAACTTAGTTACCCAGTGTGTGTGGACGCGGCCTGTCCGCAGACCCAGCCCCCTTGCAACCAAGGACTTATCCTTGAGGGAAGGCAGTGGGGAGCTTGGACCAGGGTCAGAGGCTAGGGCTCAGGTTGGGGCTGGGGGCTCAGAGGGCAAGGCCTGGCAGGGATCAAGCTGGGCACCCTGTGGGTTGGGTGTCCCCCCACTTTTGGAACGAGCCCAAATCGGGAGGGACAGATTCTGTGTTCTAGGCCTGGCTGTACCATGACTGCTGCCTGACCTTGGACAAGCTTGCCCCTTGCTGGAAAATGGGATGACAGTACCTGGTTCATCTAGTAGTTGGGAAGCTCAAGAGAAGTAGCAGACCTGGAGGCGATCTGCTGTGAAGAGTTGTGCTCACGGCTCTAGGCTGTCCTCCCTCCTCCTCCCAGCAGCTAGGGTTGCTGATATCCAGCAAACACCAGGTTGGGGTGGAAGGCTCCACCCCACCTCGTCCTGCTGGGGCTCAGTGTTTATTCCTCCCACCCTTTTCTTACAGATGAGGAAGTTGAGGCTCAGAGAAGGAAAGTGATACACTCACGTCCTGTGATCCCCAGGAACCAGGTAGGTCTGGGTCTAGAGCTCTGACCCTGCCTGGCCCCATGGGGGGAGGGTCTAGGAGCCCCCATCTGTGGTCAGGGTTCAGAGGGATAGGGTGATGGTTAGGTGGGGCTTGGCCCAGGTGGAGTTGTGGATTACAATATTTACCCCCCTACCTGGTCTTTTCTGTTTGGGGTTGGATGTACCTGGTCAACCAGGTCAGGGGGTCCCTGGGCTGGAGGAGGGGTATTGGTGGGTTTTTAGGGTGGCCTTGACTATGGGTGGGGTTGTGAGGGTAGGGGGCAGGGAAGGGCATCTCTAGCAGAAGTGCCAGAGAATGAGACACAAAAAGATTGGGAGATCAGGTGCAGCTTGATCAAGGACGTAGGGAGGTGATTATGCGTCCAGGAGAGAGGGGAGCTGTGAAGAGCAGCTGGAGCTTCCGGGGCGGGTGGGGGTGTGGGAGTCTTACCGCCATGTTCCCCCCGCAGGTGGTCAGTCGCCGGGCCCATGCCGTGAGGCCGCCACCAGCATGCCTTGGGACGCACGGACTGGCGGCGGAGCGGACGGTGGGCCGGAGGGCGCAGGCGCGGCGCGCTCCCGGGCGCAGAAGCAGTGTCGCAAGTCGTCGTTCGCCTTCTACCAGGCCGTCCGCGACCTGCTGCCGGTGTGGCTGCTCGAGGACATGCGGGCCAGCGAGGCCTTCCACTGGGACGAGCGCGGCCGCGCCGCCGCCTACTCGCCCTCCGAGGCGCTGCTCTACGCGCTCGTGCACGACCACCAGGCGTACGCGCACTACCTGCTGGCCACGTTCCCGCGCCGCGCGCTCGCGCCGCCCAGCGCCGGCTTCCGCTGCTGCGCCGCGCCCGGGCCGCACGTGGCGCTGGCCGTGCGCTACAACCGCGTGGGCATCCTGCGCCGCATCCTGCGCGCCGTGCGCGACTTCCCGCCCGAGGAGCGCGCGCGCCTGCTGGACCGGCGGGGCTGCGGCCGCGTGGAGGGCGGCGGCACGGCGCTGCACGTGGCCTGCGAGCTGGCGCGCCCCGAGTGTCTCTTCCTGCTGCTCGGCCACGGCGCGTCGCCCGGCCTGCGGGACGGCGGCGGCCTGACGCCGCTGGAGCTGCTGCTGCGCCAGCTGGGCGGCGACGCCGGGGCCACCAATGCCGCCGCCGCCGCCGCCGCCGCCTCCGGGGTGCCCACCGCGCCCGGGGAGGCGCGCCAGCGCCGCCTGCTGCTGCTCGACCTGCTGGCGCTGTATGCACCCGCCGGCGCCGCCGCGCCCGCCCGCCGGGAGCTGCTGGGCGACCGGCCGCGCTGGCAGCGGCTGCTGGGCGAGGACAAGTTCCAGTGGCTGGCGGGCCTGGCGCCGCCCTCGCTCTTCGTGCGCGCCATGCAGGTGCTGGTCACCGCCATCTCGCCCGGACGCTTCCCCGAGGCCCTGGACGAGCTGCCCCTGCCGCCCTTCCTGCAGCCGCTGGACCTCACGGGCAAGGGGTAGACCTTGCCGGGGGTTGGAGGAGACACCCCCTGGGCGCTGGATTTTTGGAAAATCTATTTTTCAGAGTGATGTACCCAGCACTTTACATATATTGGTCTCTGTACGGGAGAATCTCTGCTTCGTATGTTGTGTGCGTTGTGGGCTGGGCCGGGCCGGGCAGGTGGGCCCCCAGCTGCAGGTTTCCTGGGGCTGGCTGAGCTCACCTCCCCACTGCTCCGCTTCCCAACTTTTTGCAAGGGTTCAGAGGTCATGCGACTCTCTAGAGCCAGGCCCAACCCTCCACTCGCTGGCTAGCCACCAAGGGCGGTGAGGACCAGTGGCCCGTCTTGATCTAGAGCTTCTAGGACTAGGTGTCCTAGAGGGAGCAACAACAGCTGAGCAAAGGAGTTGGACAGTGGCACGCGGTGTGGACAGGCGGGGACGGCTTGTGCGGAAGCTGAGAGCAGGTCTTGTGAAATCCTAGGAGTTCCTCTGCGTTAGGCACGTTCGGCCTTGTAAACTCCCCTGTGGGGGAGAGAAGGGCAGAAGGCTTCTCCCCCCTCCCACACTGGCCCCCTGCCGGGCCTTGGGTATCCTTGTAACAGCGACTGGACTTGTCCCTGTCCCTTCTGCTCTTCCCTGGCACGTAGCACTCATCTAGTCCTGGGGCCCCTGCTTCTCTCACCTCCACTGTGGAGCCCCTGGCCCCTGGCTCCCGCCCGTCTTCAGGTGGGTTGGATGTTCCTTCTCCAGGCCTGACCACCCTCCAGCCCTGGGTATGGGCTCCCCTGTGTCCCCCGGCTCAGCCCCCGGTGGGTGTTCGGCAGTGCTTGTGGCTGACGGGGCAGTTGTAGCTCCTGGTGGCCAAGGGCCCTTAGCCCCTGGAGTTGCCTTCTGCCAGAAGGTTCTGCAGATGACCTGTTAACAGATGTGCCACTGCTCCTCAGGAGCATGCTCTGTGCCCCGAGGAGCCTGGAGCCCAGGGAGGACGGCCAGGCGGCCCTGCCCGGGGAATTCCACAGGCCATGAAATTCAACCTGTGCCAGCCCAGGCTGGAGGGCCGCCATGTCCTGCCGGGAGCCGCAGCCTGAAGGTCGGCCCAGTGGTGGGGAGGAAGGGAGAATGGAGGAGTATGAGGCCCAGGGACTGAGACTGCAGGTGGGAGTAAGGGCTCCTCCCTCCTGCTGGGTGTCCTGTGGGTCAGTTAAGGAGCTTCTCTGAACACTGACACTGGGGGCAAATGGATGCTAACCTCTCTCCCAGCTCACAACTTGGGGCATCAGGAGCCCCGGCTCATCTAAGCAGTCCCGGGTCTTCAGATCAGCAATGCTGCTGTTGGGGGGAGGGCTTGTTGCCTTTGGGGTGGGTGGAGATGGAGACAGAGTGGCTCAGAGTAATGGGCGGCTCCTGGGCCGTGGGCCTGTGGAGGGCCTTGGTGCCTGGAGCCACCAGCAGCCTCTGCCTGGGCCTGCAGACTTACTGTCCTGTCTCCCCAGGCCCAGCTCTGTCCTCAGTGGGTCAACCCTCCTGGGCCCCTCTTCCCCTCCACTCTACACCTACAGCTGCTCCTTTGAGGGCCCCGGGCTGGGACTGGGGTGATGCAGAGTTGGGGGAGCTGCCCGGCCTCGGGCCTCCCTGGGAGGCTGTGGAAGGGCGCCCCACAGAACCCGTTGTCAGGCAAACAGGAGGCAGGACCTGGGCGGGATCGTTCTGGGCACTGCCGCCTGGGGACCCAGCCTAAGCACATGTTCAGGGAAAGTTCAGGGGCCCAAACGGGGTGGTTTGGTTGGAGGGTGGCCGGGAAGCAGAAGCTGTGGGGACTGCTCCGTCCTTGGCTGGGTGACTTTGGGGCCTCTAGGCCTTGGAGGGCTGAGAGGGCAGGAGGAGGGGTTCCCGGGGCGCTGGCCCCTGGTGTCCTCTTCACTGTGGGCCAGTGGGACGGGGTCCGGGAGGGGAGTGGCGTTCACTCTGCTTGCAGCTGCACCGAGGGACACAGAAACCAAGGCCTGGCCGGCGTCACTGCCCGATGGCTGCAGAGTGGGGCCCGATTGCTGCCACAGCTCCCGCGGAGACTCCCGGGGGGCCGCCTGGCTCAGGGCACTGCAGGCGTCTGAGCGCAGAGGACCTAGGGAAGTGGTGCAGGGTGATAAGTGGAATGCCAGGGTTATCTGGTGGCCACTGCTGGCCAGAGGGAGGGCAGGAGGCTGGGCAGCAAGTACCTAGCATTGGGCTTATCAGAACCTGGGGCCCTGCAGCCCCAGAAAGGGCAGCCGGCGACTCAGCTCTCAGTCATTGGCAGGTGGCCCTGGTGGCTTCTCAGAGGCAACCGGTCTCTCTGCCCACGACGAGGCCTCCTTTTCTCCAGAGTGAGGCACCTTGGTTTGCACCTTGGGTTCACCAACTCCAGTCTTTCTATGGAAAACCTGACAGCGCCCAGGACTGCCATCCCCGCGCCCACCTGGCGGCCCAGGAACCCCAGCCTGCTAGAGCTCGGGGACCAGAATCGCGTTCCCCCGCAGGGGGACAGGGAAGGCGAGGCCACTCCCCCACAGAGCGGTCGACCGTGATCTCAGGCAGGGAATGGCCATCACGGGATGGCCCAAGCTATTGGGGTGGCCTGGGGGAGGTGGCCGTGAGGGCAGGGGAGTGAGGGCCGTGCTCGGACTTCAGACTGTATCACCTCGATGCGAATTACTCTGATTTCCCTTCTGTTTCACCAGCTTCAACTACTGGGCTGAGAGCAATTTCCTAAATGACGGCCCGTCCTGTTCAGAACAAGGATGCTTCCTGGGCGCCGGGAAGGAAGGAAGCAAGCCAGCGCGGTCAGGGGAAGCTTGCAGGGTCTGCCCCTGTTCCAGAAGCGAGAGGCTGCTGCCGTGGCTCCCCTGTGGTTCAGTCCGGCTGCATTTTTAAATGGAGGCATGATTGACCTATGACAGAGGCACATTTTATATATTTTGGAATATATATAGATGGAATATATAGAATAAAAGATGGGAAGAGGCCTTTTTAAGACTTTTTAAAATAGGCTTTACATCCAGCATGGGGCTTGAACTCAGGACCCTAAGATCAAGAACCATATGCTGTCCCCACCGAGCCAGCTGGGTGCCCTGAGAATCACAGACCTCACCTGTGTCATGAGGAGTTCTGACAAATGTCTACACACATGTAACCACCCCAGTCAAGACAGAGATTTCTGTCTTCAGTGATTTGTAAAATGAATTTCTGCTTCTAGAATTCCAGGTGGGACACTAGAACTGCAGGGAGAAACCAGGGCAGGGCGTGGCTGGGCTTCGCAGGGCAGGGGCGTCCTGCTCTCCCCGCCCCCCACGTGGCCGCCAAATAAAGGGGCCAACTTCAAACTTACTATAAGCATTTTCCTATATTGTAAAATGCTTCGTGTAAGTGGGATTTCTCAGAGGTCTTTGGTGTTTGCTTTGTGACATTTGACTCACTAGTGTTGATGGCGTAAGGAGTCAATGTTAGGACTGTTTCTAAAATGTGAATTTTATTTCTTTTGAAATAAATAATACATTTACATGGCTTGAAATTCAAAAGATACAAAAAGGTCTAGACCACAGGCAACCACTGTGACCAGCCGTGTAGTGAACCCACCGGCAGTTAAACGAGTCTCAATCTCTCTCACCCTCTGCACGGTCTTTGGCCCAGCCACGTCCCTACGCACGGCCAACAGCGTGGATGTAGCCACGCCGTGGCCTGTTTCCCCAGGACACCTGCCCTGTGACGGCAGCGCCCGAACTCGTCAGGCCACTCCTAGGCGCTGGGGTCACAGGACGGCCTGCGTCATACGTCTGCCCCTGACTTAGGATCTGTTCTTGAGGACAGGGTCCCAGAGGCAGACTTGGTGGGTTGCAGGTTTGAAGTCCGCTCCCCTTGCTCCGTCCGCACCCCGCCTGCGTGCCAGGCATTTGCTGAGCAACACCCTTTCATCCGTGTCCATACAGGGGCCTTAGGTGTTCCTCTGACTGGTGTGGACACGTTCTTAAGGTATATATTCGCCATCGGTGATGTCGCAACATCCCCCCTTTAAGTGGGGTTTTAAATTTGTAGTATTTTACTATTTTGAGGAAATCAAACTATATACTTAATTTCCTCTGTGGGAAAGCCCTTGTCCTCCAGAAATCAGATACTACTCCCCCTAGTTTTAAAGTGGGTTCCACACCCAGCATGGAGCCCAATGTGGGGCTTGAACTCGACCCTGAGATCAAGATCTGAGCTGAGATCAGGAGTCGGGAGGCTTCACTGGCTGAACCATCCAGGCGCCCGATTTAGATTCTTTAATCCATTTAATAGTTATCTTGTCCACATAATGAAGGGGTGGGGCACATCAATTGTGACCTCCCCTGCCTGTCCCCTCCCCTAGATGTACCTTCACCACGCTAGTTCCCCGCTGGGCCGGTCAGGCCACCTGTCGTCCCCAGCCCGCCCACGCCACGCTTGCATCGCCCGCGGCTGTCAGCACTCTTGGTGATTCCCACCTGTGTCTTCCCAGGTCTGGAGTTCCACAGAGCTGGGCTCCACTCCCGGTGGCCCCTGTGTGACCTCCAGCAAGTTGCTGAACCTCCCTGTCACCAAGGCTGACAAGATTTCCCTCAGGGGGCTCTAGGGGGACACGGAGCTGTGCAGGAGCCCCAGGCACATGTCTGGCATTCGGGGCACTTGTGGGCACAACATTATTCTGGGACTTCTTCCCTGCCTCCCCTGACAAAACGTCCCAGAGAGGGTTCTTTTCTTTAAGATTTATTTATTTGAGAGGGAGGGAGAAAAACAAGAGCAAGCGAGAGCGCAAGAGTAGGGGGACAGAGAAGCAGACTCCCCACAGAGCAGACAGCCCGACGCAGAGCTCCATCCCAGGACCCTGAGATCACAACCCGAGCCGAAGGCAGACGCCTCACCAACTGAGCCACCCGGCCCCCAGCCACCGAGAGGTTTTTTTTTTTGTTTTTAAAGATTTTATTTATTTATTTGACAGAGAGAGATCACAAGTAGGCAGAGAGGCAGGCAGAGAGAGAGGGGGAAGCAGGCTTCCCGCGGAGCAGAGAGCCCGATGCGGGGCTCGATCCCAGGACCCTGAGATCATGACCTGAGCTGAAGGCAGAGGCTCAACTCACCGAGCCACCCAGGCGCCCCATTCCACCAAGCGTTCTGACAAACTGAGTTAAACGCTTTGGGGAGGGTGGATGTCTACAGTTTCCTTTGTCTTTCATCAGGGACATCAGACATGTCTTCTGAATTCAAACTTTCTCCGCCGTCTTCTGTGGAGTGTGACAGTCCCTGACAGGAGCCGGACACGCCTCGTTCAGGTCTTCTGTGGCATCAGCATGTCCTGCTGCTATGAATGGGATCCTCTCCCACATGCTGGTTTCCAGCAGAGCGTGGCCGACACTTGGGTTTGTTTCTTGGTTGGAGTCTTAGGCCCAGGGGCTCAAACCCTTCCGAAGCCTGCCCGTGGCAGCCCGGCCTCGGCGGGCCTCCAAGTGGAGACAGCTCTGTGCTCCGCCTCCCCTGACGGCGTCCTTCCCAGGGGCGACCGGGGGCACATCTACCTCTGGACGGCCGCTCTGGGGACGCTGGTGCATATTTAAACATCACGTCCGCCACGCTCTCCTGGCTGTGGGGCTGGGCTGGCCGACGCCATTGGCAGATTCTTCCAGCACAGGTGGGCAGGCCAACCTCATGAGTGCCTGCTGGGGGCCCTTTCTCACAGCCCAAACACCAGACTCGACCAGGTTTGGAAAAAGTCTAGTTTATTGCACTGTCTCAAAGCACAACTAAAAATTAAAACCAGAAGGAAAAACCATACAAAGCACTGAAGCTAAAAGTAGTTTAAAAGTATCCAACTAGACTTAGGTTTAATTGCACTAAAGTCCCGTGGGTTTAGGGGAACTCTGCTGTCTGAGGGGGGCCGGGCAAGGCACAACATACAAGAGAGGGGCCGCAGCCAGCCTGGGCTGGCCTCTGCCGTCACCGAACTCCGAAAACAAGGATTCTACAAAAGTGGAGTGTGAAGCAGGATCTGGGATTTCAGACTCTTGTCCTTGTTTAGCCCGGGAACACCCCCATCTTTGCGGCTGGCCGGGTCCCGTCAGAGAACCCCTCTGATCGCTCTTTAGCTGTGGCCTGGGGGCTCCCGGACACACTTGCTTAGGAGAAAACAGGCGTCGAGTAACTGGGCCCCGGGCCAAAGGCAGACTAAAAAAGCGGCGAGGCTGGAGTCCTGCGTGGGAGCCGCCTGCGGGATGGGGGGCGCTGACCCCGGGGTGGACCCGTGGTGGGGCTGCTGAGCCCATGGCCCAGATGCCCACGAGGACCCCAAGAACTGAGGTCTGGCGAGGCCACTGCAGGCCCCATCGGGAACTCCCGGGAGGCGTCCACACAAGCCCTGCGACGGTGCTGCTCCCGCTCGGAGCCAGCCGGCAGGTCCCACGACGGTCCCACAAGGGGTGCCCGAGCTCGGGGAAGCTGTGGAGGAGGACTGGGCAGGCGCAGGGCAAACCACGCGGAGGAACAAAAGGCCTTCCGCTGGTTTCAGGGAATAGATTTCTCCTCTAAATTTATAAGAGCTGATTTCGAATGAGGTATTTTATGCAGGTTTGTAATACAACAAACAAAAAAGGCAATAATTAGTAGACGCATCCTGGGAGAACGCTTCTGGGCTCCAGGACGGCCGCCAGCAGCACTGCACAGCACTGTGACGAGCACGCTCAGTGAGCAACCCCGGCTGGGCTCCCCCACGGCCCGCTGCGCCTCCCGGGGCCACGGCTGCCTTGGAAACACGTGTACCATTTCTATTCCGTGTCCTCCACCGGCCAGTATTGTTTTGGCTAAAGTGTGTTCTCCAGGAAGTGAGCATGCCGTGCCCTGTGAGCGGGCCGGGAGGGCACGGGTCGGGGGTGTGTGTGTGTGTGTGTGTGTGTGTGTGCGTGCGTACACTGTGTGCTGGCACAGACCAGTGCCCTACCTCTCTGACGTGGGCTGGGTTTCCCAGCCGGGGTGTCCAGCGTGGAATGTGCTAGAACTCAAGTCCCTGTTGCGACCGTGAAGCTGAGCAGGACCCTCTCAGCGGTGGGAGTGCGCTGACCTCCGGCTCCCTGGCTCATGCCTGCGGGGGGCCTGGCAAGGCCGGGAGGAGGCCGGCGTTGCCGCGCTCGGAGGCGGCCTCGGCAGGAGCTCAGAGGCACGGCCGCGCCAGCAAGGGCTCCGGATCGCTTGGCTGAGGCTGTGGGTTCTGGAACAAGACGGAAACAAACATGGATGAAAGCAAGTGTGGGCGGTCTAAGTCGGCCTGACATGTCTGGACAGGAGCCGACACGAGGTGTGGCCAAGAGCCCGTGACTCTAAAACCACCATGTCCACCCCCCGTCTCGGCCTCCTCACTCCTGAGCGCCTGGCCCGAGGCTCCGTCAGATGACCTCCCACTCGTCCTCCAGGTCCTCGGGGTGGGGGGTGGTGGCATGGCTGCTCGCGGCACCATGCGAGTGGCTGAAAGTCCTCGTCAGCCGCTGGAGGAGGTAGCCGGGGGGGCCCACGGCCCACAGCTCATCTGACGAGGTCACTGCAGGGACGAGAGGCAGATGCACGCTCGTGAGTCACCCGCCGGGGCGGCGGGCACAGGTGCAGTCGGCCGGCTCCCCGTCCTGCCGTGGCACTTTCTAGCTGGCGGCCCCAGACACGCCACCCCCAATCTGTGCCTCAGATCCCTCAGCTCTAAAGTGGATGGCCCAGTTCCGGCCAGCTCTGGCCAGCAGGGTGCTGGGTGCCCTCCCTCAGGTGTGACCCTCGGCTCTTGGGAGAGCGAGCCCCATGGGAGCAGCCTCTTGTGGAGCCCCCACTGACCTTGTCCACGGGAGCCCCAAACCCACGGAGCTGAGCACTTGCCTGTGAAACAGGTCACGTTGCCAGGAATTTTCTTCCAGTAGTCTCCTGCAGGGTTCTTGTCGGTGATGCCGTACCGTCGGGCAAGGTCACCGTTGGGGCAGCGGGCCCACACGGTCCTGGTGCTTAGTGCCAGCTGGCAGGCCTGCAGCCCTGCATGCCAACAAGGTGTCCGTCTGTCCTGAGCCCCCAGCTAGGACAGGCCAGACCGCCCTCTTCCATGAGTTTGCTCCCTCCCACCACTGGGTCCTGCTGACCAGGGGGCTCTGTGCGGACAGTGCCCTGCACTGCAGGGTTCGGAATGGTGGCCGAGGGAAAGGATGCCCCACCCACCGGGCAGAGCTAGCAAAGCTGCCAAGAGCCCAAGGCCAGGGCACACCAGGGCCCAGGAGGTCTGGAAGCAATCAGCCCACACAAAACTCCAAGGGTACAGGGTTACGCCCTCCGACAAAGGGTGTTCGGTTAGGTCCTTGCTGTCACCTGCCTCAGTGGGACAGCAGAAAGGAAAAGAAACCCCGAGTGCAAAGGCTGGGCCTGCCATGGAGGCCGGGCCGCTGGACAGAGCAGGTGCCCGCGGGAGGGGCAGCTTGAGTCCCCACCTGGCACGTGCTCCCAGTCGGTCCCCACGGGCATCTCTTCGGTGAGGCCGGCCCGGACGTGCACGTTCTGCCTGCTGTCGAGCGCCCACAACATCTGGTCGTTGGGACTGCAGTGGACGCTGACCAATGTGACCCCCGCGGGCTGCGAGCGGGAAGAGACTTTCCTTAAGAAAGGAGGTGGCGGGGCATGTCGTTTTTGGAGACAGCAGGGACAGAGGGGTTTGGAGGGGAGGCAGGAGGTGCAGCGGGAGGCGGAGAGGACCTCACATGGACAGACGCCATCCCTGCTGCGTCAGGCGAACCCAGATGGAGGAACCACCCAGCGTGTCAGCAGCAGCGTGTCCTGAGGGACAGAGAGGCAGGGACGGGCCAGAGAGCAGGAGGACGCCAGAGGTGCACACAGGGTCCTGCACTGGGACGGGCAGGTGGTGGCCATGGGCAGCAACAGAAGAGGCTGGTGTGGCCACTGTCCATGCCTCTGCCTGACGGCAGGTGAGGCCACACGAGGGAAGGCGGGCTCTGGGGAAACCCGGGCCTCGGAGGTCCCCGCACGCATAAGCACACGGCCCCAGGCCCAGAGCTCTGTGCAGAGAGAAAGCAAACCCAGCAGGGCATTACTAGTGGCTGAATCTGGACGAAGGGTCTACGGGACTTTGTTGAAATATACCTGCAGGATTTCTGTTGGCCTGAAGTTTTTTCAAGATAAAAAGTTTAGTTTAAAAAGTATAGAAATGGGGTGCCTGGGTGGTGCAGTTGCTTAAACACCTGACTCTTGATTCTGGGTCAGGTCATAACCTCAGGGTTGTGAGATTGAGCCCCGCATCAGGCTCTGTGCTCAGTGCAGTCTGCTTAGGACTGCCTCTCCCTCTGCTTCCCCGACTCCCCGTGGCTCCCTTTCTCCCTCTCTCCCTAAAATAAGTAAGTAAATGTTTAAAAAAAACTATACAAATAAAACCCACCAAGATATGCTACTGCTGTCGTGGGACGGCGACAGAGGTGCAGGGAAGGAGGCTTCGGTCCGCCCCCGGGAACTCCAGCGGGGGGGCGGGGGGGCCTGGGGAGGGGCGAGGTTGGTGTCGCGGCGGGCCGCCCCACGCACTCTGAGCCCTAGCTTCCACACTACTTTTTCATTCAGGTGGGACAGGGCGAGGGCAAGGCTGACCATGAGAGGGCCTCTGTGTGCACAGCAGGAAGTGGGGACTGGCAGGCCAGAAGGCCAGTGACTCTGCCCACCAGGCACAGGCCTGGCCCTTGGTGGCCTCATGACCAATGTCAGCTAAGAACCAGGGCATCATTTAACTCCCACTGTCTCTTCTTTAGGCACCATGCTTGTAAAGGGCCCATCTGGAGCCACCCACCTGGCCTGGGTGCTGCCACCCAAAGGGAGGACACCTCTGGGCTTGAGCTGCCCTCCAGCATGTCCCCTTGGGCAGTGACATCCCCCGCTGGGTTGGCTTCCCGTCCCCAAGAGGGCACAATGCCAGCTGCCCTGCCCTACTCCCCGGTCAGCCTGGGGCCACGTTCCCATGTTCCATAGCTCCTGGTCCCTTGTCCACTTTTCATAGGACAAGGGGAAGCCGCTTCAGTGTCGTGTTTGCCACCTACTGACCTGTTCTGGTTCATCCAGGGCTGCCCGCCCCTTAGCCGGACGCTTCCCTGCCCGTGAGGACAGAGCCATCTGTACAGTCCCGGCCCTGTCACCGGCAGTGCTGGTGATCACCGAGCCCGGGATCTGACTGTCCTCCCCCTACTGACCGACACTGTGCATTTTCCCGGACCTCGGTGGGCCCTGCCTTCCCGGGCTGCCTCAACTGGACCCAAAGCAGCCCCCGGCGGGCGCTTGGCGCTGACGCGCGACTCCGCGCTTCTTCCCCCGGGCTGTGGTGGACGCGGTCCCTCTCCATGCCTCACGCTCAAGACACAGCCGCACGAGGGGCTTCCTGTTGTCACGCCGACATCACATAACCTCCAAGCCAGCCACCAGACCCCCTCAAGGGACGTGGGCAGAGGGGCTCTTCGTGCTCCCTCCGCCCCACTAAGGGGGCCAGGGGCTCCGGGTCTCACTACCGGCCACTCGGGGCAGGGGCTTCCCACCCGCTTGATTCATGAACGGATGAGCCAGCCTCTGAGCAGGGGGGCCAGCAGGTGCCCAGCGCCTCAGCCGATGGGAGACCAGGGCACACGGAGGACAGCAGCCACCATCCGGACGGAGGTTCCTCGCACTGCGTTGTCACTCACCACTGGGCGCCTGGCCATCTCTGCCTTGCCTGCTGTACGGCCCTCAAAATAGCCTCCTGTGCTTTCGGAGCGGGGGAGCCCTGAAGCTGCTGCCAGCATGCTTCCGGACGCCGGGAGCTTCCCACCTCCCCTCCCGACCTGGGCCCGCCTCTGGCTGCTCCAAATTTCTCCCTTATATGGAGCTCACGGGCACACGAGTGGCCACGCGCTCCCAGCCTCACAGCAGGGGCCATCTGTCCATCTGTCCATCTGTGGCATTTCAAGAGAGAACCAGCATCTGTCCCGAGTCCTACGGCCACAGGCGAGGGTACCCTGGCTCAGCGCATCAGGCCTGCAGACCCGAGGCCCGGGGAGCCTGGGAGAGTTGGGCAGACTGGGCTGCCTGTGCGGGGCACGGGATCGGTCAGGCAAGAATCGTAAGGTTTTTGAAGGCTGGTTTCAGTGGAGGACAGGGGCTATCAAGAAATAAAGGGAGCGCCGTGATGGGGGACAGCCCTGTGACAGCGGCTATCCAGAGAGGAGGTGGCCTGAGGGACACACAGCAGCTGGGGAATGAAGGGCCAGCGAGGGAGGCTCAGTGGGGAGCAGGCGTATGGGGGGAGGGGTCGGCTTTTCGTGACCATGCTACCAAACCAGTCCCTGTGGAGGATCAGGCCGCTGAGATGTCGCTGAGGCTTGGCACCACCCCGGACAAGGGCCACCAATAGAAAACCAGAGTAGCACGTAAAACCCCGAGTCACTCCCTAGCACCAGGCTGCAGATGCACAGGTGAGCTCCGAGGGAGCACCCGCCACCTCCCCTGTCCGCTGGGCAGCCAGGACTGTGGGCCTGGGGCTGGATCCCGCGGGACCACACACAAAGCTACAGAGCACCTGGCCCTGCTCCAGCTCTGAGGGTTGCTAGGTGTACCAGAATCCAAGGCGTCTGGAAACCTGCTTACCCCACTCTTTTTTTTTTTTTTTTTTTAAAGATTTTTTTCATTTATTTGACAGACAGAGATCACAAGTAGGCAGAGAAGCAGGCAGAGAGAGAGAGGAAGCAGGCTCCCCGCTGAGCAGAGAGCCCGACACGGGGCTCCATCCCAGGACCCCAGGACCATGACCTGAGCTGAAGGCAGAGGCTTCAACCCACTGAGCCACCCAGGAGCCTCACCCCACTCACTTTTTATCGAAGGTTCACATGCATCCAAAAAAGCACACGAATCCTAAGTGTATAGTTTGCTGGGTTTTCACACTCTGAGCACAGATCTGGAACCTGAACACGAGCCTGGCTGTGCACCCAGTTACCACCCTGCCTGCTCTCCACACCCCACACAGGACGCGAACCTCACTCCGAGGCGGCGGCACAGAGGCCTCTGAAACGGGTAACGGCCCTCCCCAGCAGCTGGAGGCCTGCCCCAGGACAGCCCAGGGGAGACCACGGGGAGAGGGAGGGCCGCAGGCCCAGTCTCAGAGGACAGAGGAGCACAGATGGTCCAAATGAAAGCGCACAGGGAGTAACTGTGCACTGGAAGAGGAAGAGCAGAACGTCCCTATGAAGATGATCATCTTGCAGCAACTCCCAGACTGGGTCCCACGGAACACCATGCCAGCCCCACGGTGGGGGGCTCATGCTGCCGGAGCTCTCGGACCCACTGCCTCCTGAACACGTCCATCGGGGGGCCCGCAACTGCCTGCCGGACGAGGAGCACCTGCAGTGCACTGGGCCCTGTGCCAGGCACTGGGGAGACCTCAGTGCAAACAAACCACACACCCCGGCCCCCAGGGGCTTTCAGTCTACTGGGAGGGCTGGGTGAGGGGGCGCTAGGAGAGCCTTGGTGCAGGAGGGGTGGATGGCCGGGCGGGGGGTCGCCTGACCTGGCCACCCCGGGAAGATACGCTGGACAGGCTCAGTGATGGCAGAACCCACAGACAGGTGCAGGTTTGGAAGCAGGAAGGACACAGGGTGGTTAGAGCCCAGTGACCAGAGACAGAGTGGAGAGAGGTCAGAGGGCATGAGGGCGGGCCACTGGCGGAGGGAGGAAGTGGATTTCGCGCTGAGTGAGGTGAGACGCCACTAGCCGGTTGTGAAAACAGGGAACGCGATATAATCCTGGACGTTGGGAGGACACACCTCGGAGAGGCCCGCTCTGAATCCTGGCGAGACAAGAGATGGCCCAGCCCAGGGGTGGCAGTGGACCATCTCTGGGCAGGCATGCAAGGTGCCAGCCACGTCACTCCGGGCAGGGCTGCTGCTTATCTGGATCCTTCCCCTGCGGAGGCGGGTTGATAAACAGACACGTGAGCACAGTGGCTGCTGAGTCAGAGTGCGAAGACAGAGAGAGGCCTCCAGCGAGATACACTCATGCCCTTCCCAGAAGGAAACGAATGGCCGCAAAGCTGGCAGCCGGGAGGTGGGCAGCGGACACGGCCCGTCAGCCGGCGGGGCTCGGGCACCCCGCAGAGTCGCGAGGGAGCACCTGAGGGCCGGCCAGACCGGTGGGGCTGGACACGTCCTAGGGCCAGAAACCGGGAAAACCGCCACAGCTAAAAGCAACTGACTTCCTGCTTCCCTGGAGCAGACGGTGCTAAGAGGTGTCAGGGTGACTCCCGGAGGGAGCCCGCGCACCATGAGCCACAGTAGGCCCCGCCACGCGCTCACTCATAGCAAGGGCTTGTCCCCGAGTTCAGCAGCCGCCTCCCTGGACCTTTGCAGGATTTATTTGGTGAACTTAGATTTTCTTTGGTAATGGTCACTTTGGATTTGTTCTTTTGTTCGTAGACTACTGTTTCAACTTTTTAAATTGCAGGAGAATCACCATACGGTGCTGTATCTGTTTCAGGCGCACGACACAGCGGCTCAACCATTCCGCACATTCCCCCAGGGCTCCGGCAGGAAGTGGGTCGCCACCTGTCATCAAGCAGCGTCCTGACGGTGCCGCTGACTCCATCCGCCGTGCTGTACTTCCCACATCCGTGACTTCCTTATTTCACAAACAGAAGTCTGTGCCTCTCAATCGCCCTCACCTACGTCACCCACCCCTAAGGCTGTCTCTCTCCCTGGGCCTCCTGGAGGGCACCCGAGAGCTCCTGGCTGAGCACGGGGCCCTCAGGTCTACCGGCTGCGTGGCTGCGAGAGAGGGACACCACAGTCTGGGGCTAAGTGAGCCTGAGCAGGTCAAACCGAGCATACCAGAGGCTTCTGGAAAGAGTGGGCATGACTCAGGGTCCCAGCCGCCTGCTAGTGAACACCACAAAATCCCAGCCCCCGGGCCCTACACTCCCACAGGCTCGTTAGAGAAACATCAACAACGAAATCAGAAGGAATTGTAAGAAGTGATTTTGGGGACATTGACTGTTAATACTTTGATTTATTTTTAGCTTTTTTCCTATGGCAAGCTCTTTATTTAAAAAAAAAAAATCTGGCTTATGTCATTTTGTGTTCTGCTTTTGGCTCAGTTCGCCATATCCAAAGCCCTTCCCCAGGCCGCCACAGCTGTGATTCCAACAGGGGCTCTCCCCAGTCACTCAGGGCTTTCTGGAAGACAGACCTGGGCTCCGCATCAGGTGCTCTCCGGAGGGCCAGTCCCTGGCATTTGTGATGCCGTCATTCTCAGGCAGAGTCATGGAAGCATCTGTAACCGATGGGATAGTAACACAACAGTGGCAAGCAGGAGGGGCTGGACATGGGTGTTGAGTGTGACTCAGAGGTCAGGAGGAATACAAAATGAGGTCCCTAGCTGTCCCTGGAGACCTGGGCAGATCGGGAGTGGCCTGGGGCCTTGGGACCCGACTGAGAAGGGTTAAGAGCGAGAAGACAGCAAACCGGGAGGGGAAGGCAGGGGAAAGGGCGGCAAAGCCCGGGTGGGGGGCAGGCTCAGGGCCTGCGCCCAGTCCTACCCTGGAGGAGCGGAGGACTTCTTCCCTGGAGGGGCCTTGTCGCAGGGAGGGAGGAGACCTTGCAGAAGAGCCATCAGGCACCAAGCGCTACCCGCCCCACAAGCTCCCACCAGTCTCTGGGACACCAGGGTCGTGGTCCCAACAACACACTGTGTCTTAGTGACCTTTGTTTCCCAAAAGACAACCAAACAGCAGGCCCTGAGGAATGTTTGTTGAAGCGGAGAGAATGGAGGTTCTGGAAACTCACTGACTGGCGCTTGCCAGCCTCTCAGCCGGGCCCTCTGCCGCCTACCCACCCAGCTACCTACCTCCCCGTCAGCACACACCTGCCTACCCCTTGTGCCTCCACCATGCTCCTACCAACTCCCAGGTCACCAACCCAGCCAACAGAGCTTCCCCTGAGCACCTGCCATGGGCCAGGCCCGGTGCGAGGTGCTAGGACTCAATCTTCCTGACCGCTGGCATAAAGTCTGGTGAGAGATACATCGCTCATCGCGAAGTCCCACAAAGAAAGAGAATTCTGACTCCAACAGGGAAGGCCAGTGTGAGGTGCTCTGAGGACATACGGTGTGCGTCAGACCGGGGCCAGGACGGCAGGACGAGCGCGTCGGGGGTGTGAGGGCTCGGGGAAGGAGCCGGCAAGGGCCCTGGGGCCAGACGCCAGGCCAGGCGGCTGCAGTGGGAAGGGCAGGGCGGCACTGCACAAGGCCTGCCTCCTCATACAGGGCGGGAAGGTTCGCTGGGGCCCAGGGCTCTGAGGCTGAAGGTGTTTGGAGAAGGAGAGCTTGGAGGAGGTCCCTGAGGGCAGATGGTAAGAAACAAGATGCCACGTACAAAAGACTTCTCGGCTGACTTGAGGGCATGGCGCCTTGGTCTCTGAGAGAAAAGGGTCAAGTTGGAGGCCGTATGGAAAAGAGAGGCACCTCCTTGGGGAGACAAGGCAGCAAAGGTTCCATCAATGTCACTCGCCCTCTGCCACCACTCTGAGAGCTCTCGAACATGGTCCAAGACACAGGGTTTCCCAAATGGCAACGGGAGAAGTCCCGACACGTGGAAAAGCAAATGCCGAGGTGGGGGTGAACAGGGAGCAGGCTGTGAAGACGACGCATCACATGGGCCGTTTTCAAACGAGGAAGCTTGTTTTTGCTGAACCCAAGCCCCTCCAGAGGGAAGGTGAGTGAAAGCGGGTCCAGTGGTTCCTAAACCTTAAGTCCCCAGGATCTGTGTGGGGAACTTATTAATATGGCACATTCCTTATTATTTAGCCATTAAAAAAAAAAGAATGAAATCTTGCCATTTGAGGAGGGAGCCAGAGGGCACTACACTAAGTGAAATCCGTCCGTCAGAGAAAGACAAATGTCGGATGACTTCACTCATGTGTGGAATTTAAGGAACAAGACAAGCGAGCACATGGAAAAAAAGAGAGAGGAACCCAGAAACAGACCCGTAACTACAACAGAACAGACCGAGGGGAGGCGGGGAATGGGGCTTAAGGAGCACCCGTGGGAGCAGCGCCGGGACACGTGTGGGAGGGCCGAATCGGCCCAGTGCACACCTCAGACTAAGAGAACACTGTACGGTAACAGACCGGAACTTAAGGAGAACTATATTATGGAATGAATGAATGAATGAATGAACAAATGGCACATTCCTGGGCTTGAGTCAGCCTTTCTGCATCAGACTCCGGGGCTAGGGCCCAGACATGATCTGTTCATAAAACAAACAGCTCAGGCAATTCTGTTCCGATTACCTGTGGGTTACCTCCCCCTCTTTTTTTGGTAAAGATTTTATTTATTTATTTGAGAGAAAAGCATGGAGGGGAAGAGCAGAGGGAGAGGGAGAAGGAGCCGGATGTAGGGCTCAATCTCACGACCTTGAGGATCATGAGCTGAGCCAAAATCAACAGTGAGTTGGTCAACCACCTGAGCCACCCAGGCGCCCCTCTGTGGGTTACTTTTTGAGAAACTGCTCTGCCCTTCTGTCAAGAAGTAGGCAAGGTGATACTTCCAAAGCAGTCTACAGGAAGCTCTGTCAAAATCCCAGCTCAGTTCAACAGAAATGGAAAGGTAAAACCTAAAATTCGTGTGGAATTGCAAGGGACCCTGAGTAGCTAAAACAATCTTAAAAAAGAAAAATTTGGAAGACTCACGCTTCCTGATTTCAACACTATTATGAAGCTATAGTGTTCAAACAGTGTGGTACTGGCCCACGGACAGACACAGAAGTCCATGGGATGGAGCTGAGAGTTAAGAAAAAAATCCACACAGTCAAGTGACTGCCAAGATCATTCAGTGGGAAAAGAGCAGTGATTTCGACAAGTGGTGCTGGCACAGTTGGAGAGCACACGTGTGAGAGAGGGAGGTCAGACCCTTACCTCACACCATATACAAAATCATCTGGAAATGAATCAAAAATAAATGAGAGAGCGAAATCTGGCAAAGGTGTCTTAGATATGATACGAAAGGCATGAGCGTTAAAGAGGAGAGATAAACTGGACTTCACCAAAATGAAGAACTTCTGCGTATCAAAGAACACTGTAAAGATAGCCCACATGATGTGAGAAAACATCTGCAAGCCACATATCTAATAAGGGTCTAGTGTCCAAAATAAATAAAGAACTCTCAGAACCAACAAAAACATAAACGAACCATTTAAAAAACAGGCAAAGGACTTGAACAGACATTTATCTAAAGAAGACATACGAATGGCCAACACCACCATGAAAAGATGGTCAACATCGTTAGTCATTAGGGAGATGTGAATCAAAACCACGCAGTACCGTTTTGTACCAACTAGGAGGACTAGAAAAAGGAAAATGGGAAATAACAAGTGGAGAGGATGTGGAGACATGGGAACCCTCCTACTTGACGTGCTGCAGCCACCGTGGGAAACAGGCAGTTTAACCTCAAAAGGTTAGACACAGAATGACCGCATGACCCCCAAATCCCACTCCTAGATAAAGCCTGAAGAGCTGGGTCGGATGTTCAAACAGCACCCACACGAGTGTTCACAGCAACAGTCTTCACAACAGTCAGAAGGTCGAAGCAGCCCAAGTGGCCCATCAGCTGTCGAGTGGCTGAGTGACATGTGGTCTGTCCACAGGGGGTACCATTCAGCGGAAGAACTAATACAGAGAAACACAAACACACCTTGAACACCCAATGCTCTGAGAAGGAGCCAATCACAAAAGGCCACCTAGCATAGCAGTCCCTTTATAGGAAATGTCCGCAAGAGGACGATGGGTACAGAGAAAAAGCAGATTCGTGGTTGCTAGGGGCCTGGGGAAGGGGGCTGGGGGGTGGCCGCTATGGGCAGAGCGATTTCTGGAAACCCGACGAACATGTTCTGGAACCAGATGGTGATGAAGGTTGCCCCCAGTGAGAGGGAAGGCAGTACAGCTGACTCCAGGTCCCATGGAAACAGCACTTCTTACTAACAAAATCTCTGACTTTCCTGTTTTAAAGGCTTGCTCAAACGATTTGGGGCTGGAAGGGACCCAGCAGACCAGCTAAACCGACTCCCTCAAATTCCAGGTGAGGAAAGTGTTGACTCTGGCGCTGACGGGGAGAGCCCGCAGCAGAGCTAAGCCTGGAGCTCAGGGCTCTGGGGGCTCCGATCAGAGTTCTTCCAACTTCTAGCAGGTGAAGTTTTTACCCTAAGACGTGCATGCACACATGTACACACACACTCACACACGTGTGAGCACAGACCCCCTAGCCAGAATGTGAATACACCGAGGGCAAAAGGAAAAAAATATTGAAAATTTTATGGCCAAAGGAAGTGTTTGTCTGGACAGATCGTTTAGGTACGGGTCTCATGTGAACCTTGACAAAATTCAGCGGGAATACTTCAGGAACACAGAGAGGCAGCAAAGTGGTAGCACATGCACCCACGTCACCACGGGAGGCACCAGGCAGGGCCAGGGACCAGCCCTACGGCCACCACCTTCCGGACTCTTCCCCATCGCCCCCAGGAGTCTCCCTCCTGGTGTCTCTCATTTACTGACTCGCCAATCCACCTTGCACTTGTGACGCACTGTGTGACATCACTCCTCCTCGGTGTGCAGGGACTGCCGGAAGCTGCCGCCGTGAGGTCCTCCGGCATGCGGTTTGCTGGCCCTCTGTCCGTGGTCCCACGGTTCTCGTATGCTCGGACTTCTGTGTGTTCCCTTTAGGTTTTCTGTGTCTCCCCCATTGCAGATCCCCTTCCTGCTTCTGGTCTCTTCCTTCGAATCTCTGAAGCTTGAGAATCAGACATGGGTATTAACAGGCCTGCACTTAAGGCGCCAGCAGACTGTCAGGGGGAGTGAGCGCCGAGGCTCCGACACACAGACCCTGCTGTCTTTTCTTCCCACTCAGCATGTGGCCCCAGGCAGATGCCCTCCCCCTCGGGCTCCATGTCCCTGTTCCGAGCGTGAGTCAGGTGACCCGCCAGGCTCCTGACTCTGGGTTTTCGTGTTCTGATGCCGGGTCGCGGCCGACTCTGACTGCCAGGCCGTGTGCTCTGGCCTCGCTGCCGGAGACCAAGGGCAGGTCTTCCACCGGAGGCCCATGGAGTGCTGGCCCTGTGAGCCGCCCCGTGGCTGCGGTGACGGCCTCCTGGCCAGCGCCGCCCAGACAGCTCTGCTGGGACATGTTGAACGCATCAGGCTGAAGGGTGAGCTGTTACCTGAAGAGCGAGCTCTGCTGCGAAGAATGTTTGCAAACTGCTGGCCCAGCGGAGCAGAGCTACCAGAGGCTGGGTCTGCGGTTCTGCACAGGAGAAAGGCTCCCCCGCTTCTGTTCCCTGGTCAGCCGACAGCAAAGCCGGACACCCTGTCCCCGCCACTCCCGCACTGGCCCCGGCGATCTCGGACAGTTCCGCATCTGGTCTCAAGTGTGACGGGGAAGCCGGCGAGTTGATCTGCTGAGAGCAGGCCAAGTGTCAAACAGCACAGGCAGAGGCAGCTTTCCTAGGCAGCTGTTGTGTTCTCTCCTCCTCAGGTGGGGCTGGCGAAGCCAACTGCGGCCACTCCTCTGTCCACTGCCGGAGACGCTGTCCGACGCCAGCCTGACACCTGGGCCGGGGTCCGCACTGGGGTTCCGTGCTGCAAGGATGCTGGGAGCCCGCAGGCACTACCCGGCGGCACCGGCCTCTGGGCGTCTGACAGCTGACCTCCCGGCAGCCGATCACAGGCAGGCCCGGCCCTGCGGTCCCGCTGGCCGGCTGCTGTGCCCACCCTAACCACCACCCCGATTTCTGAGGGCTGAAGGAGCGTGTCAAGGGGCCGTGGGCATCCCCCGAGCGCCTGACCGCGGAGTGTGAAGTTGAAACAAGGTGGCCTCCACCCAGGTTCTCAGCACGAGGGGCTCAGATCAGCTGCGGAGCCGTAAGCTCCACAGCCTCCTGGGCCAGGACAGCAGAGTGAACGCACACCTCCCTTCTCACTCCCTCCGCGACACACAGTGAGAACAGGAGCTCACACCTCCCTTCCAGTGAGAAGACACACGGTGTGAACAGCTCCCTTCTAGGGAGGGAGCTCCCTTCTTACACCTCCCTTCTAGTGAGAAGACACGCAGAGTGAACAGGAGCTCACACAGGCTCCAACCTCCTCCGCGCTGGGAGAGCGAGAGGAGCAGGCGGCCACTTGAGGAAGTGGCCACCTGAGGAAGTGGCCAGGCGTTGGGGAGCAGGAAAGGCCCTAGTGGGGCCAGAAGGCTGAAAGCAACCGACCGCATGCAGGGAGCCCAGCAACGCAGCCCAGCCAGGCACCACGCAGGGAGCCCCGGGCGAAGCTCCTCCCAGCGGTGTGCCCCGCTCTCAGAACCGAGACTGCCAATGCCTGAGGCCAGCATCTGCCACGGAGAAGATGAGACAGACGCAGAGAACAAGCATGGAGACCACACGGGAGAAGAAACTTCAGACACACCCTGGAGGGTGGGGACACGAGGGGGCTGGACAGTGGGAGAGCAACAGGGGCTTACGGGAACTAAAAGAGGCCCACAAAGTCATCCAACGACGGAGCGCAGGAAGAGGCTGAGAGTGTCTTTCAGGAAGCAGGACAAGAGCCAGAGGAGCAAACGGGAGAGGGAAGCACAGTGGAGGCTGCCGGTTAGGAAGTCCTCAGGACAGAAGCAGGGCAGACGGAGAGAAGAGGAGGGCAGGGGCGGGAAGCAGACTGCCAGGGGGGCAGCAGGACACAAACTCCAGGCTGGAGACCTGTCCGCACAGAGGCTAAAACAGGCCCTCCTCGGGGCGTGGCACGGTCTCTTCCGGAAACACTGGGAATAGGGAGACCTTACAAACTACCAGAGACAAGCAGGTTGGAGAGCGAGGGTCAAGGATCAGAACGGCTCAGACTTCTCAACAGCAACGCTGGACACCAGATGACAGAGGAAACCCTTCAAAATTATAAAGGAAAACGATTTCCACGCCAGATTACTCTACCCAGCCAAGGCCAAGGGTAAATGTGGGCAGAAGACTTTCAAGTTACTTACCATGAGCCATTCTCAGGAACCAACTGGAGGACAGAGCTCACCAAAAGAAAGGAAGAGGAAGACGGGGGTCCGGGATAGAGAGGACCTCACCTGAAAACACTTAGAGCTAGAAGGAACGAGATATTGCTCCCTAAGCGGTCATTCAGGGAGAGAAAGTTAAAGGGAAGTAGCTTTCCAGGGAGGGGGAAACAGGTGGGGAGGCCTGTTTCCTGGAGCTTCTTCTAGGTGATACATTAACCTCCGTCCTGATGAGGGTGACCTGGACTAAAACTAGCCAACTGAGGCACCGCGGAGCCCGCGGCAGCCTGCTAAGCTTATCTCCAGGAGAGGGACCTATGCCAGGACCTCTGAAAACATGCCTCGGGTGGGCCTCACGTGGCTCTGATTCTCCACTCTACTGGTCAGGAAATGAAGGGCCGGGGAGTTTGGGCAACTTTCCCAAGATCTCTTGGTCTCATGGGAAAAGAGGTGGGGACAGTCCTGGCTGGAGGTAACAGCTTCCCAGAGCAATGCACCCTAGCCCCAAGAGTGGAGGCCACTGCAGGTGGCCGGGCAGGAGACTGCGCACCCGCGTCCCGCCGGGTCTATGCATGCATGCATGTGCAGACTGGCTGGGAGGGCAGCCTCCTGCAGCACCATGGAGCTGCACCATGGACTCGGGCCCCGCTGGCTCCACAGGACCTGAGCGGGGCCACCCATAGGGCCAGCAAGCACACGCAGGGGGACTGGTCCAGTCCCCGAGAGAAGGCTGGATTCCAGCACGGGTCGGCTTTCTTCACGCAAAAGCGTTCTACCTCAGGGTTCCCACTTCCATTCCAACTCAGCCTTGTCTCTCAGATGTGCAAACAGACCCATGGAACCAGGCCAGAGAATTTCCAGGCTCCCTGCAAACCTTCCTCATTCAGCTTCTGCGCCGATGTGGGTCAAAGGACACCTCGAATCTTTCCTTTATGCAATACGTTCTCTGCACCCTACAGTCCCAGTTCTCATTCGGGGGCTACCGTATTCAGTGCGGAAAGGTACAGGCGACTAAGGCCCCCCAGTGCTCAGGATGGTCCCCAGCCACCGACTGTCCTGTCCAAAGGGGCAGCACTTTTCCCTACTCAGAAACACCAGGCCAAACCCGTGGCTTGCTGGTCACTGGAAATGCCCGTGTCTACAGGGTCCAGTTCAGATATTATGCGGCCCACAGAAGCCAGGGATGGCCACTGGGGGCGATCAGTGCGTTTTTCGTGGTTGTGATCATAACGTACCGTACCCTCTTTGAGTCAGTGATCCCTTATCTCACGTCTGGAGGCAGCTTCGTGCATTTCTGTTCCCTCTGCAACCCCAGCACGACGTAGAGTGGGCGGTCCTCCTCCCTGACATTTGTTCACTGCTTGATCCAGGTTCTCACCAGCTCTCAGAGGTGTCACTGACATACACACGATGTACACATCCAACGTGTGCGACTCATTAAGTTTTGACATACGTATGGACTCAAGACATCATCCCTGTGTCGCTCCTCTATAAACCCACCCACCCGCCCACCGATCCCGCGGCAACCACTGCTCTCTGTAACACACATCAGCGAGCATTCTCTACACTTTCTATAACTTGATCACACAATACGTATGCCTTTCTGTCTCGCTTCTTCACTCAACATAATTACTGCATCAAATTTGGAAACCTTTTGGCAGTATTTCTGCAAGTCACCCCTGCTCCTCCTCCTCCTCGGGAGGGCTGCATGTGAACTAGGCCTTGTGAGGTTATCCCCCGCTAACTGCTGCTCTCAGCTTCTTCCAGCCTTTTTTTTTTTTTGTTTTCTCTGTTCTAGTCTGAATGGCTTCACTGCTGCATCTTTGAGTTCCCTGACCTTTACTCCTGAAACGTCTACATAGTCATCAATCTCGTAGAGGATTTTCCATCTCAGACATTGTAATTTTTATCCCTGGAAGTGTGATCTAGGTCTTTTTTATATACCCCGGTTTCCTGCTTAATGTATGCAGTCTTTCCCCCAGTACCTAGAACGAAAAGGGTAAAGTTATAACAACTGTTTTAATACCCTATGGGTTTTATCATCTGGGTCATTTCTGGGTCAGTTTCTGTTGATGGATTTCCCTCCTTTCGCTGTAGGGGATATTTTTCTGTTTCTCTGCTTGCCTGAAGAGTCCTGATCAGATGTAAGACAATGTGAATTTGGGTGCCTGGGTGGCTCAGTTGGTTAAGCAACTGCCTGAGGCTTAGGTCATGATCCTGGAGTCCCGGGATTGAGTCCCACATCGGGCTCCCTGCTTGTCTGCTTCTCCCGCTGATCTCTCTCCTCTCATGCTCTCTCTCTCTCTCAAATAAACACAATCTTTAAAAAAAAAAAAAGACAATGTGAATTTTATCTTGTCGGTACTGGGTATTTTCAGAATTTATAAATATTCTTGAGTTTTGTTCTAGGATGCCACTAAGTTACTCAGAAATAGTTTGATCCTTCCAGCTCTTGCTTATTTCAAGCTCTGGTCACCAGTAGCAGAGTTGCATTGACCATGGGGCTGATTTTTGCCTCATCACCGAAGCCAAATGCTCTTGAGTGACCCAATCCTGGATGGTTAGGACGTAGGCTTCCTACTCTGGATGGTGAGATCAGGAACCACTCCTGGCTCTGCCTGAGCTCCCAGGCATGCTCCTTCTACCGCTTCCAGGTGGTTCTCTGGCCCTGGTCAGTTCCTGGGCTGAAGCCCTTGGGGTCTCTGCAGCTCCGCAGTCTGTGCCCAAGGTCCTGCTGCCTGCACTTCCCATGGTCCCAGTGCTATGTCCTCAACTTAAGGAGCAGGCTGGGCTCGGCCAGCCCCACGGTTTCACGCAATCTGTCCAGATTTTAGCTACTTCAGGCAGGAGGGTAAATCTGGTTCCTGTTAGTCTGTACTGGCTGGAAGCAGAAGTTTATTTGACTGGCCGAAAGCTTCAGATTTCATGTTCGAGTGATGATCCCTCCTGCGTACATGGATTGTGCAAGGTATTTTGTCTGTGCGTCATGTATTTTAACTTGAGAGAGAGCTACCTATGAATGTCAGCTATCAGTCTCCCTAGAAGAAGGGCATTTGGAAGACAACGTTCTAGAGCTCACGCCGCGTTCACAGACCTCAGAGCACGCGCTAGGCAGCAGGTACCTGAGGCAGCGTGAGCACACATGTGGGAGGACGCCGAGGGAGCCTGGGACAAAACGGGGATGGCAGAGGGAGGCAGCATTACTCATCACTGTGCCCAGATCAGTTGGGTCCCCTGTGTCCCCACTCTTGGAGGCAAGTATTTGCTCCACACAGATGGAAAGTATTTTTGAGGGACTATTTTAGGCTTTTCTGTTCTCCTGACTGTGCTGGAAAGTAAAGAGAGGTGAATCAACACTTCCGCCGGCGCCTTCACACCCTACGCGGAGTACCCACCTGCCCTCACCCGAGCTTTATTATGACAATTTTGGAACATACAAGAGACCTGAGAGAATTCTACGGAAACACCGGTACACGTACTACCGACCACGCCTCCCTGCGCATGCCTTCTCCTGGACCCGCCCGTCTGTCTGTCCGCCGAGTCCGCCCCGCTTCTGAAGGGGCCTCAAGGAGCGTTGCAGGCATCAGCAGAGTTTCTCCCAAAACCTTCAACATGCAAATCATCAACTACAGTAAATATCAGTTCACAGTTCTCTCTTGAGGTGGAGGCTACACGCAGTAAGTGTATGGACACCAGGCACACCAGTCCCTGAGTGTCGGCAATGGCCATCCCCCGGGGAAGCAGCCTCAAGCCCGCTGCCAATCACCCCCCTCCCCGCCCCGTGTCCCCCCAGGCAACCATGGTTCGGATTTCCGCCACCAAGACCCGTTCAGTTTGACCTGCTCTAGAGTTTCCTGTAACTGGAACGGTAAGGAAGCCTCACAAACTGCAGTCGTTGTGGGCCTGCTGTCACCTCTGCTAGCTGGCAAAGGCCAGCTCCAAAGCCGCTAGGGCCTCCACTCCACTGGGAACAAATCTCTTTATCAATACTCAGCAGGACATGATTTTTTTAAAAAAGATGTATTTATTTACTGGGGCGCCTGGGTGGCTCAGTTGGTTAAGGCACTGCCTTCAGTTTAGGTCGTGATCCTGGAGTCCTGGGATCAAGTCCCACATTGGACTCCTTGCTCGGCAGGGAGCCTGCTTCTCCCTCTGCCTCTCCCTGCCATGCCACTCTGCCTGCTTGCTCTCTCTCTCTCTGGCAAATAAATAAATAAAATAAAAAATAAAAATAAATAAATAAATAAAATCCTTTCTTAAAAAAGAAAGGATTTTATTTATTTACTATTTGAGAGAGAGAGAGAGAGGGAGGGAGACAGAGCAGGAGGGACAGAGGGAGAGAGGGAGAAAATCCCAAGCAGACGCCCCACTGAATGCAGAGCTGGATGCAGGGTTCGATCCCACAACCCTGCGATTATGACCTGAGCCAAAACCAAGAGTCAGGTGCTCAACCAATTGCAGCAACCAGGCACCCCCGGCCAGGACACGATTTTAAATGGCTTTTCAGAGTACATCCTTAATTATTTATAACCACGGCCACTGCACTGATGTGCTAAGCAGAACCCCCCTCCCGCCAGGGCGGGTGCTGCCCCTGCTTCCCTCACCACACAGAGCCTCACGGCACCAGCAGAAGAGTCAAGTTCACCCTGCTACCAACAGCCTGGCAACAAACAGCTTTGAGAACATATTTGATTATTCCCTAAGACTGAGTCTTGTTCAGATCATTCAGAGTCATGAACTACTTATTCCATAAACAATGTAAGTTCACTGCCAGATTTTTGGAAAACAGCAGTAAACAAAAGGAAGAAAAAAATCAGCCACAACAGCACCACCTGGACACACCCATTATCACCCGCTGTGGATACAGTTTTCAGTGTATACGTCATTTTTTTCAATGAAAACAGAATCACTGAACATGTTTTGTAACTGACATTTTTACTCCACAATGTGCTGTTTCTCCAGGGGAACAGAAAGTCCTCTGTGGAGTCATACGGATGAGTTTTGGGGATTTCCCTGAATGAACACTTCACAGCTTAACTAGGCTCCTTCCGGGCAAATCCCTGTAACATCCCTCCTCCAGGGCAGAGACCTCCTAGCTGCTAAACACGTAACTAGCAATGTCTTTTTCTTTCTTTTCTTCAAAGCCAGGACTCTCAAATGGGATTCTGTCTGCTGCTCTGGCGTGTGAAGCTCGGGGCCCCGGTCCCAGAGAAAAACCCCTCCCGCCGCCCCAGGAGGACGAGCTGTGCTGGGGAAAGTCCAGTGAGGCACGAGGCTGACTTGCTGTACAGCGTCATGCCTTTGCAAGAGAAGGATCTAACCCATGGCCTCCCCAGTGAGGCAATAGGGACCTGGTTTCCTCACCCGAGGGCCTACTAGCATTTGTATTTCAGGACAGAACACTAGTCATCCATCAGAACACCCCCAAATTCTCAGCTGTACCCACAGAACTTGGCTTTGGGTTGTGAGTGCCCCCTCCTTCCACCTTCTGTCCCCTGTTGAGAGTGACCTATGCCAGGTTCATGGGTGCCACCAGAGGGTACGAGTGAGAGTGTCATCGGGGGTGCTCAGCTGTGCCTCCAACTGGGGGTAAGGAGAGGGAAACCTCCTTGGCCTGCTCTCTGCTCTGCTGTCCTGCAGTGACGTGACGTTCATCTTGAGGAATTGATGGGCGGCCCAGTTCAGGTGGGGGGTCTCCTCTTAATGTGAGCCCTTGTCGGGCGACAGTTCTCCTGTGGTTAGGTGTGAACTCTTCCAAAGATCTCATGCGTAAAGTCACATCACGCAACAGATCCCTACCGGCAGATCTGGAGCACGGCACTCCCACGGGGGTCATCTACTATCATACTTATACACTTATTTCATTGTTTTGTTGTTCATATAGCTAAAAATACCTAAATCAACTGAATTTAAATGATTTTTAAAATATTAGTTGGACCATTTGCCAGACATGGCCAGAGCGCAGGCAGAGTAGATGAGCCTCAGAGAATGGATAAGTGGCCCACGCAGGAGGGGTGGGCTGCAGCCTCCCTCTATGTGAGGCGCCGCGCCAGGTTCAGCAAAGAGCAGAGTCTGCTCGGGAGTCCCGAGAGGGGACCAGGAGGTGGAGGGCAGCGAGTGGACGGCGAAAGAAGAGGTAGGCCAAACCCGGACGCTCCTCATCTTGTCCTGGGGCCCTCGGTGCCCACAGTCAGGCGAGATGTCACATTGCCAACCGACCTTGCTCTTGCACTACCCTCTAATGTGGACAGAACATTCTCTCACTAAAGCAAAAATGCCAAAAAAGAAAAAAAAATCCTAAACACAACTATAAATATTTTCTCCAAATCCTTCCATATGTTAGTAAGTCTGAAAACTGAGTCATTTGTTTTGAGTACTTCGTGAAAACTTCACCCCAAAACTACTCCAGGGGGGAGGTTTTCCCCGGGGATGAGAAAAGAAACAGAAATAGAGTCGGCACTGCTAGCTGTGATGGGTTTCTGGTGCTTCGCCCCACTGTGCCTGTCGGCACCTGCGACCCGCCTCCCTCTGAGCCCATTGCGAACACATTCCACACGCTGGCCCGGAGCCCACGCGGAAGAACGAGTAAGATGAAGCGGGGCAAGGTCGATCATGACTGCATTAAACTCTAATGCTCGGATCCAACCACACGGCCCTGACCTTCTAAACCCTCCAGGGGAAGCGGCATTTCCCCACTGCCACACTCCTCTCGTCAGGCCCTCTGCAGCTGTGCGGTGGGTGCCAGCCGTTGCGGAGAGGCAGGCCTCGCCGATTGGCAGAGCACAGCAGGCCCGGGGCCAGGTCTCAGCTTGGTCACTCACAAGAGTGGTGCTTCCACCCGGTCACTCGTTTGTCCCAAGTCACGTGCTTCCTCTGCCAAGTGGGGAGAGCCACTCCTGACTCCTATGTCCTGTGGTAAATTCAGGACTACGGCAGCTCAGGGCAGAAAAAGCATGGTATAAAAGCCTAGGCAAATGCAAAGCCTGGTTTTTTTCCCCACAGGAACCAATTTGAAAAGCATTTTGAATCTTCAAAGTCCACAGAAAGTTAATGTCTTCTCCAGTGCACTAAAAGCTAACTGAGTCATAAAACGTGGCTCCAGTCAGTGGACTCCTGGAATAGACAGTGTTTAACAGCCCATCTAGCAATCGTTACTATATCCAGAGCACAGCTGAGGCCCTTTCATATGAATTTGCTCTACTGGCCATTTTCCTGGGCAAAGCTGTTGATTGCTACAGTCCATCGAAAACTCCAAGTAAGGCTTTCTCTCCCCAATTCGAGCTCCACTTCATAGAGGCTATTCTAGAATCTAAACAGAGAAAACAAGAGCAATTTGCAGGTCCACAGAGTCTCTGATGTAACCTGAGCGGCCCACGGACGCAGAGAGTGCCCCAAGAGAGGCAAGGCTGGCTGGAGCCCACCACTGGTAGCATTCGCTGTCTGACCACCCCTCGCCCCCCCAACAACCACCAGCCGGATCTCCCACCACGTGCCCTGCAGACCTCCCTCTCGCCCTCAGCAGCCCTCCACTGATCTTCGCATGGCCCTGTGCTGGGATTCTGCACACCTTTCTGGTCACTCTACGTCTTCTATAGCATGTGATAATGTGACAAATACTGCTGGGAACTCTCAGAGGAACACCACTAGCAAGCAGAACTCTGTGCACAACAAGCTGTAGAAGAACAAGGATTGCAGTGAAAACAGATGAACTCAGGAATAGAAAAAACAATAGAGAAAAGTCAACAAAACCAAAAGACATTCTTTGAAAAGATCAATAAAATTGACAACTTTTAGCTCTACTGACTAAGGAAAAAAGAGAGAAGGCTCAAACCACTAAAATCAGAAATGAGAGAGGGAGTGGAACTATCAACCTCACAGAAAAAGAAGGAGTACAGGGGGTACTACGAACACGTGGGTACTGATGAGTTATGTAAAGGCGGCGAAGTGAACAAATCGCTGGAAAGACAAACTACTCAAACTGAATCAAGAAGAAACAGAAAACTCTAAATGGACCCGAACAAGCGAAGAGACTGAATCAGGAATCAATAGAAAAGTCTCACTAAGAAAAGTCCAGGCTTACACTGAGGAGCTGTAAAAATGCTTAAAGAAAAATTAACACCCATCTTTCAGAAACTCTTCCAAAAAACAGGAGGAAGAAACACTTCTCGACTCATCCTAAGAGGTCAGCATCACCTTGAGAGCAAAACCAGACAAACACATGACAAGAAAAGAAAATCAAAGACCAATCTCCCTTGTGGACACAGAAATCCGTGACAAAATACCAGGAGACCAAATCCAGCAACGTATATATAAAAGATTATACAGCATAGCCAAGCAGGATTTACCCCAGAAACCAAAGGTGGTTCAACATACAAAAGTCAATCCCTACAATACTTCACATTAATAAAGGAAAAAACCCCACAAGATCATCTCAGTAGATGCAGAAAAAGCACTTGACATAATCCAAAGTTTTTTCATGGAAAAAAAAAAATTCAAGTAACTAGGAATAGAAGGGGGCTTCTTCAGTCTGAAAAGGGCATCTATAAAAAATGCGCAGCTAATATCATTATTTAATGGTGAAAGAAAGGATGTTTTCCTCCTAAGATCAGGAACAAAATGAGCTTTCGACAATGCGCAGCTAATATCAGTATTTAATGGTGAAAGAAAGGATGTTTTCCTCCTAAGATCAGGAACAAAACGAGCTCTCGACACTTCTCAACATCGTACAGGAGGCTCCAGCCAGGGTAAGTAAACAAGAAAAAGAATTAAAAGGCATCCAGATAGGAAAGGAAGAAGTAAAATTATCCCTATTTGTAAATGACATGATTTTGTATAGAAGAAATCCTAAGCAATCCACAAGAGAGTTATTAGAAGAAATGTCTACCCAGTTTTCCAGATACATGATCAGTATACAGAAACTTATCCTAGCAATGAACAAACCGACATGGAACTGAGAAGACAATTCCATTCACAATAGCATCAAAAAGAATAAATGACCCAGAAGTACATTTAACAAAGGTAGAAAAAAACCACGTACTCTGAAAACTGCTAGAGGAAATTAAAGAAGATCTGAGTAGTGCAAAGAAGCTCATGTTCATGGATTGGAAGATTTAATTCTATGACAATGGCAAAACTTCCCCCAAGTGATCTACAGATTCACACAATTCCTATAAAAATCCCAGCGGGCACTTCTTTTGCAGAAATTGACAAACTGGGGGCACCTGGGTGGCTCAGTGGGTTGAGCCTCTGCCTTCGTCTCAGGTCATGATCTCGGGGTCCTGGGATCGAGCCCCGCATTGGGCTCTCTGCTCGGTGGGAAGCCTGCTTCCCTCTCTCTCTGCCTGCCTCTCTGCCTACTTGTGATCTCTGTCTGTCAAATAAATAAATAGATTAAAAAAAAAAAAATTGACAAACTGATCCTACAATTCATATGGATATGGAAAGGATCCAGAGTAACCAAAATAATCCTGAAAAAGGAAAATCACTTCCTGGTTTTGAAATTTACAACAAAGCTAAATAATCAGGACAATGTGGGTACTGGCATAATGATAGATACACAGGTCACTGAAATGGAACAAAAGTGAAAAACTTAATTTTTGGTGCTTTAAAAAAATTTATGATGCATTAATTTTGACAGACCTCCCAGAGAATGTAATGGGTAAAAGTAAGTCTTTTCAATAAACGGTGCTGGTATAATTGGATATACACGTGTAAAAGAATGAATTTGGACATCTATCTCATACCACATACAAAAATTAACTGCAAATAAATCAAATACCTAAATATTAGGGCTAGAGGGGCGCCTGGGTGGCTCAGTCAGTTAAGCATCTGCCTTCAGCCCAGGTCGTGATCCCAGGGTTCTAGGTTCAAGTCCCAGTTTCTCCCTCTCCCACTCTCCCTGCCCCCCTGCTTGCATCCTCTTTCTCAAATAAATAATATCTTAAAAAAATAAATATAAGGCCTGGAAATATAAGACTACTTTTTTCTTTTTTTTTTTTTTTACTTATTTATTTTACTTATTTTATTTTACTTTATTTATTTTACTTATTTATTTGACAGAGAGATAAGAGTGAGAGAGGGAGCACAAGCAGGGGGAGTGGGAGAGGGAGAAGCAGGCTTTCTGTTGAGCAGGGAGCCCAATGTGGGGCTCGATTCTAGGACCCTGAGATCCTGACCTGAGTTGAAAAGCAGACCCTTAATGACTGAGCCACCCAGTGCCCCCAGAGATATAAGATGTCTAAAAGAAAATACAGATGCAAATCTTCATGACCCTGGAATAGGCAACAGTTGTACATACATCAGCAAAGTCTTACGTAAAGCACATATCTGATAAGGGTCTAGTATCTAGAATACCTAAAGAACTCTTTTTTGGTTTGTTTTTTAAACTTTTTTTTTTTTTTTGAAGATTTTATCTATTTATTTGACAGACAGAGATCACAAATAGGCAGAGAGGCAGGCAGAGAAAAGGGGGAAGCAGGCTCCCCGCTGAGCAGAGAACCCCATGTGGGGCTTGATCCCAGGACTCTGAGATCATGACCGGAGCCAAAGGCAGAAGCTTATTAACCCACTGAGCCACCCAGGCACCCAAGAACTCCTAAAATTCAATAATTAAAAGACAAATAATCCAGTTGAAAAATAAGCAAAGGATCTGAATGCATTGTTCTCCCAAGAAAATACACGAATGACCAAGAGCACATGGAAAGATCTTCAACATCATTAATCATTCGGGAAATGCATAAGATACCATTTTTACAACTATTAGCATGGCTAGAATAAAAACAATGGGCAAGTAAAGTTTTTGGTGAGGATGTGGAGAAACTAGAACCCTCATACTTTACTGGTGGGATATAAAATGATGCAGCCACTGTCTGTGCAGAAAACCATTCATTTATTTGTTTGATTTTATTTTTAAATAATCTCTACACTCAACTTGGGGCTCAAATCCACAACCCGGAGATCCAGAGTCACGTGCCCCATCAGCTGAGCTGGACAGCCACCCAGGTCCTTAAACATTTAAAACATACATTCACCATCTGACCCTGCAATCCCCTTTAAAGGTCTCTACCCAACAGAACTGAAGACACAACTCCACACAAATACTCATCCACGAACGTTCACAGCACATTCACATTTGGGCACAACCCAAATGTCCATCGCCTGACAAACAGCTAAGCACCATGTCCCTCCACGGATGGAGCATTCTTCTGTTATAAAAGGAACAAAGTACTCACACACGCTACCACATGCCACAGCACTTCTCACCATGACGCTAAATGAAAGACAGCAAAGGTAGCCACATACTGTATGATTCTATGTAGAGAAAATAGACAAATCCAGGAACAGGCAAAGGCATAGCCACAGAGGGGAGATTTATGGCTGAGGGAATGGGAGGTTCCAGGAGAAAAGGAGCTAACCACTTATGAGTATGGATTTTCATTTTGGGGTGATGAGAAAGTTCTGGAACTGGACACTGACTGTTGCTCAACTCTGTGAATAAAGCCCCCTGATTTATACAATATGAAAAAGGTGAATTAGAACTCTTTTTCTGTTTTTTTTTTTTTTTTTTTTTTGCAGGCTCCCTGCTAAGCAAGGAACCCAATGAGGGACTTGATCCCAGGATGCTGGGATCACCTGAGCTGAAGGCAGATGCTTAAGGGACGGAACCACCCAGGCACCTCTGCAACTTCGTTTTTTCCAAGTCACAAAGTAGGGACTAGCAGGAGTTGGAGCAGATAATTCTTATGAAATCACAAGGTCCTGATTATAAATTTTAACAGAAATATACCTAGTATAGCGACCAGTCCCGTTAGATCTTTAAAGGATCTAAACAGTAATTAAATAGTGCCCTAAAATCAGGCTTGTGCTTCTAACATGAGTGGTGGAACAGTCAAGAGAAGAGGAAAAACATGTAGGACACACGGTAAGCTGAAATAAGGCAGGGGTTGGGGAGGGGCCAGGGCAGAGGGGTTGGGAAACAGAATTTCAACCAACCAAGAAAGGCACTTACAATATGCTAATAATAGACGGTCTCCATAACAAGATTTTAAGTGACTCTTAATTTCTTTGCTATACTTTTGGGTACTGTTTGATTTTAATTTTATTTACTTAGTTATTTATTTTTAAGTAAGCTCTATGCCCAGCATGGGGCTTGAACTCACGACCCCAAGATCAAGAGTCATACGCTCCACTGACTGAACCAGCCAGGTACCCCCAATTTTATTTCTTTAAAAAACGATTTTGGTTTTGTAAGAAGTTAAACTATTTTTATTTTGAGAGGAAAAGTCTCTTAAGTGCTGACTTAGATCACCTTTAAGGAGGTGTTCAGTTCGCAGTTCCACAACTGGGATGCCAATGAGTGAGCACCCGCGGGGGGCTGCCCTTCCAGGGACTCCTGCCTCTGCCCCCACCTGCCTACGCAAGTGGGTGTGGCCCCGCTTCCAACAACTGCGTTGTGGCGGCCTCTGTCTCCCGGAGGAGCAGCCTGTGGTCAGCGCGGTTTTGCTTACCTGGACTGGCGGCTCAATCATTATCCAGGCCGGAAGCATCAGACTGGGGTTGAGAGGCTGGGTCCCCACTCGGAAGTACACGCCACCCCTAGAGTCACACGCCCAGATGTGCTGATTGCCACACGCCAAGCTCGTCAGTTTTACAGCTCCTGCAGGCAAGTAAAGGAAAAGGCCACACACTAACGACTTTTGTAAAATGACGAATCCTTCACTTAATCTATGGACTTTGATTTTATCCTTCAAAGAAAGAGGGTGAGGCTGCCTCTGCCGTGGCTCCTGCCGTCTGGGGTCAGCGAGGCCTCCCGCTGTCCGTCCCGCCACCTGCGGCACCACGCGGCGGCTCGCCTGCCCCACAGGTGAAGCCGTCGGGACGTTGTGGGCACTGGGCCCCGAGCCAAGGAGCGCGGGCTTAGCAGGTGTGGGGGCCTCGTCCGTGGCTTCCACACGTCTGCGCAGACCACCAGCAAATTCTGCATCTGCGGGAAGGGCACTCCTCTTTATCGGAAACACTCATCCGGGGGAGAATTCACTCAAAGTCACTAAGTCTCTTAGAACCTCCATGTTTCTGTTCACACATCTCCTGGGGGCTGAAACCATTTTTTTTTTTTTTTTTTAAGATTTTATTTATTTGACAGAGAGAGATCACAAGTAGGCAGAGAGGCAGGCAGAGAGAGAGGAGGAAGCAGGCCCCCTGCTGAGCAGAGAACCCAATGCGGGGCTCGATCCCAGGACCCTGAGATCATGACCCGAGCCGAAGGCAGAGGCTTAGCCCACTGAGCTACCCAGGCGCCCCTGAAACCAATTTTAAGAGAAAAGGAAATGGGCGGAGGCTTTAAAGGCAAATTACACCTGATTAATAGTCTGCCTGGCAAGAAGCACAGCAGGTGGTGACCCAGTGACTGCTGTGGGGCGGAGGGGGGCAGCCTCACCCTCACCTGGAGCCCCGCCACAGTGACGCTCGGGGACTATTATCTCAGGTCACACACAAGGTCATCATCGGGACTCACACACGAAGAGACCTGCCCAAGGTCCTAGGGTGAGGACGCAGCTGAGCCAGGAGGCAAAGGTCTGAAGTCAGGCCAGCCCGACTCCCCCACACCAGCCATGTGGCCTCTGGGACGCCAGCGAATGCGCGGATCGGATGTTCAGCCCAGTCAGTTTTGACATGTGAACAGACCCAGGGAACACATGTCCTGTCAAGTTACAGAACACTTTCATTATTGCCCCGGGAAGTTCCCTTGGAGCCCCTAGTCAATCCCCTCGGTTCTGAGGCACCCGCCACCCTTCTGATTTCTACCGCCAGGGGTTAGTTCAGTCCGGTCTAGGGGTCTGCAGAGACAACCACAGGTGCGCTCTCGTGGCTTCGGTCAGTCGTGGACCGTGCGCAGGATCCGTCCCCAGTGCCGCTTCTTTGTGTTGTGAGCACCACCCCATGGCCCGCCAGCGCGGCACCCTACCAGCCCTCGGGGAGGGACATCTGCGCCGCGTCTGCTCCCTGCGACAGTCGTTCCTGTACAAGACTTGCGAGTGTGTGTTGTTTTGCCAGAGAGGTACCTAGGAGTGGACGTGCAGGGCCATGGGGCAGGGAGGGGTGCACACGTGCCATTCTGCACGCCCACTGGCTCGTGCCGCGGCCCACACCCTCACCAGCTCCTGGTCTTGCCGTCTTTCGCACATCGGCCATTCCAGTAGGTGCGAGGAGGTATCGTGTCATGGTCTTAACTTGCATTTCCCTGGTAACTAATGATGCTGAGAATCTGGTAATGTGCTTATGGGGCATAACATGCATAATTATCTTATCTTCTTTTGTGAAGTGCTTAATCAAGTCTTTTGCCCATTTTTCAAATCGAATGGTCTATCTTTTGGTGACTGAGTTCGAGGCTTTCTTTGCATATTCTGGATACAAGTCTTTAGTCAGATACACTTTGTGCCTCTTTTCTCTCAGTCCGTGGCTTGCCTTTTCATTTTCTTAACTGCTTTTTGCTGAGGCTGTAATTGGGATGGGCCATTCTGACTTTAAAGCAGGGGAGAGGGTCGCACAGCTACGTCCCATGGCCGTGCTCCTGTCGGCCAGTTGTCAGTGGGAGCGGACAGCAGCCCACGGATCTGCCCTGAAGCCCAGGCACGGATCCTGCTACGTGACGATCTCGCCAGGTGCCTTCAGTTAGGACACCAGCTGGAAAGTATTAACTGACCACGACACAAACCATTCTCGGTATTCCTTTGTGCACACACTGAAGTTGACTGGGGTTTTTCCTTCCTTACTCTATTACAGAATATCTTAGCAGGGAGTTCGAGCAGACTTCCCAGAGCTCTGACATTCCACAGTGGAAGACGAGTGCCGATCAAAATACAGTACCTTCAGCAGCAAATTACAGAAATAGCTGAGAAACAAATACTGATTTTAAAATGTTTAATGAAAATTAATTTTATGCTGGAGTCTTCAATCTGCCCTACTAGAGCGGACGGTGAGAACAGCTACGTGGTGACAAAGACACATGGGGCCCGCAGCCCGGTCAGCAGTGACTAACACCACCGCCACCAGAACATGCGTTCGTATTACAGAAATAACCTTTCAGGACGAAAGTCAAGATGACTGGAACATACGTGTCAGGACAGACAATAGCTTGTTCTGAACTGAAGAGACAGATCAAAGAACACGGGTAACTGCAGGCGGCGGTTTCCAGCTCACAGAGGGCCCCCCGGGCCGTGTGAACACAGAGCTCTCCAGACACTGCTCTGCCGCGATGGTCAGGACAGAGCCAGAGACTCCTGCCCTCCCCAAACGCTCCACGCTGTCCTGCGGTCCCTGCGAGTTAGGTGGGCCCTGTCTCCAGTCTGGATGATGGCTGTGGGCAGAAGCGATCTGCCTGCCACTCGTGAACTGAGGCATAAGGGAGCTGACAAGGAGCCTGTCAGCTGTCCCCACTGTGGTGTCCAGCACAGGGAAGCCACGGAGCTCTGCCACAGGACAAGCAAGCTGCCACCCAAGGGACACAGTCCTAGGAGACTGCAGCCAAAGGTCAGAACCAAGTTCATGGCAGCAGAGAAGCAACATTATATTTCCGGACTGTTACTATGCTACCAGCCTGATGAATACGGACACACTACAATTTTCTTGCCTTTCCCTGATGTTTTTTCTGTTAAAAAAAAAAAAAAAGTTTTAATTACTTTATTCAACAGAGGAGACATTTTCCCTTTCGAATTACTTTTCAACATATATTTTAGGACAACAAATAACATTTATTTGGTGTTTTACTATTTATAAAACACTTTTCTGCATAAATTACTGCCTAATATAATTCTATTTGTTACCTGAAGGCAAAAACTGATGCTAAATATTTCCTCATTAAATGCTGTGACCAGATAAATTAAATTACAAATTGCATTAGTTTGCTAAACATTCCAACATCTAACAGAATGCATATTTATGTATACTGGGAAATGAAATGTTATCAGCATCTTAAATACCTGCTAAATGATGCAAATTTTCTTCCAAAAACTAGGACTGCAATAGATCACAAAATTCTATATTCAATCTCTAAAGCTGGGTTTAGTAGCCAGACATTTAAGAATTCTCTTAATTTAATCTCAAAGCAGCAACTGACTTGCTTATTTGACTAGGGGCAGAAAAGAGCGATGTCAGGTCTTAAGCAGGAAATGAAAGGCAGAAATCACATTCATAACTTGATACTTTGCAAAAGTCATCCCTGAAACTGAAATTTCTTTTCTTTCTTTTTAAAAGTTTTCATTTATTTATTTATTTATTTTCCGAGAGAATGAGTGGGTGGGGGGGCAGAGGGAGAGGGAGAAGCAGGCTCCCTGCAGGGAGCCCAATGCGGGGGCTGGATCCCAGGACCTGGAGATCACAACCTGAGCTTAACTGACTGGGCCACCCAGACGCCCTAAAACTGAAATTTCTGCTTGCAGTGTAAAAGCTGGTGACATTCCAGACTTTACAAGAACCTGGCATGGCCGGCATGAGGTGGGCCGCAGCCCCCCACCCCACTGTCAGCACCAGGAAGACGGGCTTTCATGTTTCATGTCGGTGGGGTCGGGATGCTTGTGAAGAGGAGGCCAGGACTGCAGAGAACAGCACAGAGAAATCACATCCCTGAACAAGATGGTGGCAACTTGGAGGTGGACTAACCAATTATGGCTCCGGTACCTGCCTGTTAGGCAGTTTTATTAGTGATTACCAGTATCAAGGCCAAAGACAGGATCAAAACTCATATCCCAGGGGGCCTGTATGGCTCAGTTGGTTACGTGGCTGACTTTGGCTCAGGTCATGATCCCAGGGTCCCGGGATTAAATCCCGTGTCGGGCTCCTTGGTTGGGGGGAACCTGCTTCTCCTTCTGCCTGCTGCTCCCCCTGCTTGAGCTCTCTCTCTTTTTTCTCTCTCTGACAAATAAAATCCTTAAAACAAACAAACCAAAACCAAACTAAAACCAAAAACCCTCATGTCCCAGAATTACTTAGAAGTAGGAGCTACCAGTAATAACCACTTTCCCTGATGGTCTACTTTCCCTCTGGGCATGGACGTGGACCCCCGTGTGTGCAGTCATCGCATGGGGTCAGCCGGAAAAGGCTGCAAAGGCTGTGACAGAGTAGGCGCAGGGCTCTCGGCATGTGGCGGGCAAGGGCCCTGAGGAGACTCGGACTGAAGGAAGCCGGGGTGGGGTGGGGACAGTCTCGGCAGAGGCCTGAAGGAAGAAGAGCCGGGGGAAGGACAGAGAGCGGCGAACACTCTAGGCCGTGGCAAAGCCAGCGCGCACCGGGCCCAAGGGGGCCTGGCACTCAGGGAAGAGCCAAGGCTGGGGGCTGGCGGTCCCATAGCTCCGGGCCCGGCGAAGACGACTGGGCCAGGCTGTGACGGCCTCGGGGGCCTCCCCAAAGCGGGCGCACCATGGCGCTCTCTTGTGATGAGGGTTTGCCCCCCCCAGCTGTCTTAGGAAGGCAGCTCTGGCAACTGTGGCGGGGAGGGGGGCACACGACGGCCGTGGAGAGAGGGCAGTGAGGGCGAGAGCCTCGGAGACCCCCGGGGCAGATGGAAGACACGCCAGGGAGGCGCCGGCGGGCGTTCTGCCCTTTCCGGGAGAAGCTGGTGGGAGAAGGGTGCTATCGGGAAGAGGACGTCTGAGAAAGAGAAGTCTCTCACTGAACGAACCCTCAGCGGCAGGCATAGCCCTGAAAGGCCGCGCTTCCTTTCGGTGCCGTGAGCACCCCCACGGCCAATTTCTAAAGAACAACGAAGCATCTCAGTTAACCCAGATGAGGAACGCACGGCAGCATGAACGCTGCCTCCGTCACTGCACTCTCCACTCACTGTTCGATGCCTGCTGCCTTATGCCAGCCCCCCAAGGGCGCTCCCACGTGGGGGTCCGGGCAGCGAGCACACAGCTGAACTTAAAATCTTCATCCCCTCATTTAAATAATAATTTACTAAAGCACCGGATTCACTGGTTTGTCCCACGGGCTACAAAGACCATCCTTGGAAAGCGCCCAGTAACACAACACCCAGAGGTCCTCTCCTGCCTCTTCCTGCCCCCCCTCCCCCGGCACAGCGGGAGGCTGGCACTTTCCCACCTCACCCCGTCCACCTCCTCTGCCCGACGAGAACCCCACCAACTCAGGACATGCTGCATCTTCCTACGTTTAGAAAACGGTGAAAGGATGCTTTCTCTATCATTTCAGAGTCTGCTAGCGACCCAGATAAATGAACAATTTACGACTGTGCTTCCCACCATCACCCCACCAGGCACGTGGTTAGTTGGCCCCCGCCGGCTTGGGGAGCGATGCAGCTCATGTGGGCTCGACAGGGACCCCGCATGGGATACCTGCCCAAGAAGCTCATGTGGACCCCGGATGCTTCTTTGCATCGTCTCTCTGCGGCGGAGACTGCTCCTCCCATCAGGAAGGGAAGAAGTTGAGGTTTAAATAAGGGAAGCTAGCAGCTTGCCCAGGATCCTGGAGCCTGCTCAGGATCAGGTCTCTTATACTGAGGCTTCGTCCTACCAAAGCTGAGTTTCTCCCCTGGAAAGAATGGCCACCAGCCCAGTGAAGCCCAAATGGGCACTCAGAGACCTGCAGGAATCGAGGCAGCTAGCCAGTGCTGAACCGGACTGATCCAGAAAGGAGCCATGAGCTGTGGGCCCAGTGCCTGCAGGCCCAGGCAGAGCTGGTTCCTGCTCCATGTGGCCTGTCAGGATGCCATCCACTCTGTGCCCACTGTAGCACATGATGTCCTCTGACACACGGGGAGGGGACGCTGCAGGGACACAGCTGTACCTCTCACCCAGACTGTGCAGAAGAGCAGGGCCTCCCACATGCCTCAAGATTCAGTGGTGGGAGAGCACATGTGCCCCGGCCTTCGGACCTACAGGAGGAACCTGCAACATCTTCCAAACGGGTCTGGTTGGGGCTGCGAGAGAAAGGCCCTGGCCAGTAGATGTCTGGATGGTGGCAAGGCTTCCTGGGACAGGCAGGAGGGTCCCCCATCACTGCACCCAGGGCCATGAGCAGCCACAGCTTTGTCTGGTCCGTCACTGTCAGTAATGGTGGCTGGTAAATCCTCAAAAGCTGGAAAGTGATGGCCCCAGGGCTGGGATTAGGCTCAAAGGACAAGGGATGAGGTCATCCAAATGTCCCCAGAAAACTCCTATTTTTAGTATTTGTGCTGCTGAACCGGGCACGACCCTAGACTATCCCCAGCTCGGGACAGTTTGCTTCTGCAGCTGAGTGCCAACCTCCCCCCATTTAAGCTGGATTCTATCCGGGGCCTTGCCAGACAAAAGAACGACGATCCTCCTATACGGTGCCTTATAGGGGCCACACGAGCTGACAGCAGCAGAGCCCAGCCTGCTTCATGGGATGGGGAGAGGCCCCTGGCAGCCGGAGACGCAGCCAGGGGCTGCTGGAGAGGCACGCGCACACGCGTGTGTGTGTGTATGTGTGTGTGTATTTTTAAAGTTTACTTATTTATTTGAAACACAGAGAGCATGTGTGTGAGAAAGAGTACGAATGGGGCGGCAGGGACAGAGGCAGAGGGAGCAGCTAACTCCCCACTGAACAGGGAGCCCGATACAGGGCTGACCCCAGAACCGTGAGATCAGGACCTGAGCCAAAGGCAGACACTTAAGGCGCCCCTATGTATGTACACATCTGAAGTAAACCCTAAGCCCAATGTGGGGCTCAAACTTACGAGTCAGAGATTAAGAGTCACGTGCACTACCGACTGAGCCAGCCAGGTGCCTCTCCCCCTTCTCTCTAATGAGTACACGGGGTTGAATTCTCAAACACTAAATGCTCATACAATTCAACTTTACCACCAACCACACAAAAAACACGGGTTGTCCATTTACCAAAATGGGACACTGTGTGGCAGGGGAGTGTTCCTACGGCTAATGTGGACCTTCTGGAGCTGCCAGGAGCAGCCTCTGCCTTCAGACAAGTCTCTGCTATCAGACTAGCCACACATAAGCTGCCCTCGATCAAGAACCTGCTGCAGCATAACCTCACGCCGTGGGCGGCCTCTACTATCAGGCTTCCAGCACTACCAATGGATGACTGTGCACGGGTCGCGCCCCTCGGGTGGCTCCGTAGCCTTTGAGGGGAGGCTCCGGGAAGAGCTGCCACCCAGAGACGCACAGCAGCTTCTTGGGCCGCTCGAGTGAGAATGGACGCTCGCTGGGCAGGGTTCTAGCTGCAGAGGGCCAGGAGAAGGGCTGCGGAGCCTGTCTGTCCAGGCTCAGAGGGCACAGAGCGATACGCCATGCTGAGCTGGACGGCAGAGGCAGCTCCTCAGGCCGTTCTAGCGGCAGCTTCCTCTGAGCCTGCACTCCTCCGGGGTTCTGCACGCCCTCCAAGCTGACACGGTGGGGAAGCACGGCTCCCGACACGAAGAAGCAGCCCGCTTAACCTGCAAGAGTGGCCCATCCACGTCCTGAAATCCAGCAACCCACACAGTGTCCCGTGAGAACCCACACGAGCCGAACGCAGGGGCCGTACCTAGCTGGGAGAGGTCCAGCCGCGTCCAGTGCATGCCCGTGGGGCAGCTCTTGGACAGTGTCCTGATGAACACCTGCCCGAGGCTGTCCAGGGCCCACAGAGCGTCCTGGCAGGCGGCGTACGCCCTCATCTCGGCGTCGGGAGGCAGCTGCACCGTGGAGGGGCGGGACTGCGCATCCTGGGCGCTGACGCTGCACAGATCCTTGCTGCTCTGGCACAGCCACAAGGAGCTTCCTGCGGAAAAGGTTCGGGTTCGTCACTGACAAGATGCAGCAGGGAGCCCTGGCCTTTGGGCGGCTGATGCCACTGCTCCTGGCTCCCAGGCTGCCACTGTGCACGTGCTCGACGGACCTGAAGTCAGAAGCTGGAGGCGCACCCATGGCCAGCCAGTTAACACAGAAGCCTGAGATGTTCTAAAGGGAGGAAAGAAAGCAGGGCTCAGGAGATTTGGGGAAGGCTACTACGTCAGCTCAGTAGCTCTCACCCTGGACGTTTCATAAGGGCTGGGGAGTCTAACTCAGTGTGACTGGGGCTCTGGAGGGAGTGAGGTCAGCAATCCCTCGGAAGGATGGATCCACAGTTCCCCTGTTCTGGTCTTGGTGGGGGCGGTGTGGGCGGGCAGATCGAGGGAGGCTGCTGGGGAGGCTCGGAAAGCTGGAAAGCATTCTCTCCCCAACTTCTTCTCAAAACCTCGCCTCCTCTCCACCATTTTCATACAGTCCCTTAGACTTAACAGAACGAGTTTAAAATGCAGACAGTCTCTGGGAAACTTCAAGTTTCCATCATAATATAGATCATCTAAAACTTGCGGCAGATAGTTTTAGAATTCACAACTTCTGAGGATTTTGAAAACATAAGGTCACAGGTATGCCACATATCTAACAACAGCCTTGGGAAGCCAAGCAGCAATGAAATGCAGTAACGTTCCAGCCACAAAATGTGTGTGTTCGTGATCGATGGGTCAGCAAGTGGCCCCACAGCAGTTCGGGCCAGGTTTTGTTGCCAAAGAATTTTGTGCCAATCTCTGGATATAACCTACAGTTTTCAGAGCTTACAGATTTCAGAATTCTGGTCAGAAAACCTTTTCCTGTACTGACAAGTGGGCCAAATTTGCTGGGACTAACTGCTCAAATTAACCAGCTGCCTCCTCTGAACCAAAGGCTTCATGGCGTCTTCCCATTCAGCCTTCAGGGCGATCCTAAGAGGGGCCTTTGGTCACTTTGCAGAGGGGTCACCTGACTGCCCAGGCTCCCGGCTCGTTGGCTGCAGCACTGCCTCTCCTGGCTCTAATACCCATGTTCCGGAAGGGGAGGGAAGCTCCGACTGGTCACCAGGAGGTCTGTCCCTGTACTAACAGGGCACAACTGTGGGACTTAGACTAGCCAGAAGCTGTAAACCAGACTGAAAGAGGCTGCAGGGAGGTGACAGAAGACCTCACAAGGGGAAATGGGAAGGCATCCCATGAAGGCTGGTGTCCACTGGCTGCAGTGCTGTGGCCCTGTGACATGTCACCGAAAGTCTCTGGGGGCTGGCCCTAGTGGGACACTGAATGTTCCTCTCCTTCGGAATGATGCCCTGCTTTTAGATTCATTCAACGTCCCCACGCCAGAGCCTTCTCTCCTGCTCAGGCCTACCCAGCTTCGGGGGCCTTGGCTCAGCCAACAAGGGCTGCTTATCTGGGAAGCCACTGCATTGTCTTTGAGGTCCACACGGCCATGCCCCACCTCAACTAGGTCATGGTCAGACCATGGTTTTCACTTTTCAACTGCCAACCCACGCACTATACTTCTCAACCAACCTTCCTTTGAGGGAGCAGTGGAAGCCAGCACAAAGGCCCACTTCGTTGCAGAAGCTGTCCCACGGGGAACAACATTATTCCAGTAAGTGCCTAGAAGGAACCAAAGGAAGCATGTTAAAGAAGGAAGAAGAGAACACACACACTCCAGAGCTTTAGTTCTAGACTACAACTGGTCTTCAAAACCTCTTACAGCTAATTCTAGAATGTCCTTAAAGTAGGAGGTCCACGCCAGCCAGGGCTGTGAGGCCAGTCCCTTGTTCGTCCTCCTACGTGGGCAAGCAGAGCCACAGTCTTACCCAGGGTTGTGGCCGGGGTCGGGGGGCGGTCATGCAGAGGGAGGAGGGCCTCCCTCACAGAAATGAAGCCCGCATGGGAACATGCGGATTATGCCACCCGTCACAGATCTTGCTAGAGACTGGCATTCTCCACAGAGCAAGAACTTTTCCTCCAGGAAATGGACTAGTCCCTCTTACGACATCCTCTACATTTGGGTGGGTCTTTTCACTTAAAGGTGAAATTATGAACATACAAAAGAGCTCCATCTGCCCTTCCTGCATGGTCACAGATTCCCAGGAGAAACTGATCACACGCCATCCAAACGCTGGTACCCAAGTTGTAGGACTGACAGAGTGACAAAAGGAAACTGACACAAAGCGTGCAGGATGCCTCCGTCACAAACACTTGATACACTGGCACCAAATTCTCTTCTGCAGTCGAGTCTTAAAGCTTTTCTTTCAGTGCTGGCTTTAAAATGAAGCTGCGGATTGAGTCAATGCGAAAAGAAAATGGATTCACCCACCGATGAGATTTCCTTTAGCGACATGGAACTCGTTCTTGCCCGAGGAGATCCAGACGCCGCTGTTGTGGACCCCGAGGAGGCTTGGCTGGCACTGCAGCTGCTGAGACCAAAACGCCATGCGCAGCTTATCCGCCACCTTCTCCACGGGCACTTGGGCTGCCGTGGCCACGGAGTGCGTGGCATGGATTATGGTCTGGAATAAGCTGCACTGGTCGAACACCACGTAGTCGGTGATGCTCACCTAGAGAGGGGCACGGAAAGATACCTTCTCTCACTGCAGCGATGAGTGCCTTCTTTTTCTTTTTCTTTTTTTTTAAGACTTTTCTTTTTATTTGACAGACAGAGATCACAAGTAGACAGAGAGGCAGGGAGAGAGAGAGAGAGAGAGGAGGAAGCAGGCTCCCTGCTGAGAAGAGAGCCTGATGCAGGGCTCGATCCCAGAACCCTGAGATCATGACCTGAGCGGAAGGCAGAGGCTTAACCCACTGAACCACCCAGGCGCCCCTATGAGTGCCTTCTGTATGCGCGCCACCCGGAGCTAAGACTGGGCCCGTAACCGGCAAATACCTAGCACTCATGGGCACGCACGCATTTGTGTAAGACCAAAAAAAGTCCAGCAAGACACTATCAAACCACTAATTGTAATTCTGAGGGTCAGATTTAGAGGGACAGAAGAAATTGTTCACCTTCTGTTTTATACATTTTTATCCACCATGGGTCTGTCACAATGGCAGGTATTATTTTTGTGATTATCTATGATCCCTCCTTAGACCCATGAAGCCTTTTATTCTAATCAATAAGAAAGGATCATTTTGCTTTTAAATTTAGATATTTCCAATGGACAACAGCATGCAATTCTTAGAATCGTAATATGGGTTAAAAAAGGTACTATAAGTAGGGTGGTGGAGGTACTTGATGATCTAGACTAGGATTGTCGATAAATATGTCAGTTCAACAGCTCAAACCGGGCCCCACCCTGGACACGATCGGCACAGCCTGGCTCCGGTGTGCAAACCGCTCCTCTAACATTCCTGAAAGACATTTCTTTGGGGTAACTCTGAGGAAAACCTCTCTCTTTCTCTCTCTTTTAAAGATTTTGTTTATTCATTTGACAGAGACACAGTGAGAGACGGAACACAAGCAGGGGGAGAGGGAGAGGGAGAGGGAGAAGCAGGTTTCCCGCCGAGCAGGGAAATTCCCGACACGGGGCTCAATCCCAGGACCCCAGGATCATGACCTGAGCCAAAGGCAGACACTTAATGGTGAGGCCCTCAGGCGGCCCGAGAATCTCTCTCTTGTTGGCAGCTCCGGTTGTCAGAAAGTTCTAAGTTGGTCAAAATCTGCCTCCACGTGACTTTCATGTATACCTGTGCCCTGCTGGGTTTGGTCACAGAGAATGTTGCTCCCTAACTCCTAGGACACCCTTTCACAGGCTGTGTTCCCAGGTCCTGCACAATGAAATGCTGAGTGAAAGGGACATCACTTACTACAGGGAACTTAATTCTAATAAGCAAAAACAAAAAATAAATTACTATAAAAATCAGTGCTTAAATGTACAAATCTGCACTTTTTCACCCACGAAAGGACCTGCACTGTCCTAACTGAGAATGCAGTGAATTGCTTTACCATGTCCGGACCCCGTGGCCCCCTTTCCTGCTATCCAACAGCCTGGCTGCGTGGTCTCGTCACAGCCCACAGAACGCCAGGCAGGGAGCCCTGGGGCTCACCACGTGCGCTGCTGGGCCTCCTCGGAGAGTGCACACGCCAAGGCCACACAGAAAGCCTGTGACAGGCTGTCTCAGTGCCCAACACTTGCAGATAAGCAGGATGCAAATTAAAAAAAAAAAAAAAGGTTTAGCAGCCAAACATAAAGCTGGCTCTGGCGCTACAGAGAAATCAGTCTTAGGAGTAATTAAAATAACTCTGCTTCCAAATACCTCAAAGAAGATTCTGTCAAATTTCTCTAAAGATAACGTTCTGAATATGATGATAAAATGGTATCCAACTTTCTTTAGGCTACTTAAAAATGGAACGTGGTACATATACACATTTGAGAGAGAGTGTGTGAGTACACGCATGCGTGTGTAAACCCAAGTATGCTTACCAGCGTGGAGAAGGTATTTGAAAATCACTTGTACAACTTTTCGGAGCATCAGACATATCAGAGACCTTTGTACACATATACTTACTCATCAAAGGACAAATACAACTTCTTTTGCACATTCTCATCCGACAGACCAAGAGCAGCTAATGACCGACCTGCCCTCGTGTGGCAAGTCTGAGGCAGCGACAGGGCCTGAGCCACTGAAGACAAACACTGCAGAGACGCTGCCTCGTTTCCAGCAGCTGAGGGCCAGAACCACCTCGCTGGCCGCTGCGGGAAGCTGGGGGAGTGACAGCTACACTGAACCGTACCAAAGAGGGGCAGGAACAACTCCTTGAAAAACACATTCTAGGCCACCCCGGCTGGGACCAAGTCATGAGCAGTGAGCTTGCTTACACCCTCCTATTACACAGAGTGTTTCCTTTTCTGGGAGTGTGTGGGAACATTCTCCTCTTTGTTGAAATGCCACTTGCTTAGAGGACTTTGGAACCAGCGGGCAGAGATGAATTTTAATTATAGGCCGGGTTTCCAAACCTGCGGACTAGCTCTTCTCAGCCCATGAGTTCAGAATTCAACATCATTACTACCCAGGTCTTCAAAAGGATATCACTGGGCTTATTTAGCACGTAAGGATAAATTTCTAAATAATACCGAAACGGAAAAAGAAGTAATAAACAGAGCCTGGACATTTAAGCAAAGAGAGTTCTACAAGTTACTTCCTACAATGAAAACCCCGGATACTTCTAACGCGCTCAAATAGAGTGAAGACTAACTCATCGAAGAGTGAAAGTAAATGTTGTTCATTTAATCCAACCTCCTCAATCTCTTCAAGGAGAAGAAGGGCTGTAAAAGGAGGAGCAGAGCAGAGGCATCCTGGCCAGCACCCCCCGAGCCGAGCACCTACTTGCCACCAGTGGTCGTCATCTCCCTGGGGCTTCTTGGAAACGATACCAGTTCGGAACCATAGGTTCCCTTGGATGTCCAGGGCCCACAGAGTCTGCTGGTCCCCGAGAGTTATACAGACGGGTTCCAAAGCCTGCCTTTCACTGGAAACAGGGAAGAGAAGGGAGAGTCAGCGCCCACACTCCAAGTGCCCAGCCTGACTGGGAACGTGGGCTTCAAGTGTCTCCCGGGTGGGTTTAGACCCCACCCCCAAGTTCCATGGAAGGAAGCTCGAGTTTCAAGTTACGTTGTTGTTTAAATGTGTGGCAGCTTCTGAAAGACATACTGAAAAGCCGGCATGGTGGGAAACCCCTGGGAGGAAAGAGCCTACGAGAGAGAGCGTGGGCAACCAGGGCGCCTCGGCCTCCCTGCTCCTCCCACACAACTGAGCCAGCGGAGGTGCCCCGTGTGCCAGGCTGTGTCGGGCAGCAGCAGCTGGGCGGACGCTGCCTCTCCGCACGCAGTGCCCTTCCCCCTCCCGCCCCTCGGGAAAAGCCCCTGCTCAGCTCTGCTCTGGCACGGGACGGTCCTCGCTGACCGGCACTGGGGGAGAGCAGGGCTGGGGCCAGCCTGGTCGCACACCCAGCCCAGCCCCGCTGTGGCTCACGGTAGCCACTCGCTCATGCTGACTGGGTGCTAGGTTCAAACCAAAAAGATCCTAGTCTAATTTTTCTAATTAGCAAAATGATTTGATGGTAATTCTATAATTAAAATTTTGAGTGGTGTAAGTCACCAAAGAAATTACTAGAGATCAATTACCACTGATGATAATGAAGGAAAAACGTCTGGCCTGAAACCACTGAGATTCTACACAGAAACCACCTGACAGGGCCGGGCAGTGCTGAATGGAAACTGTCGTAAGACCCGTGATCGTGTGATGCCTGAGGTCACACGAGAGGGCGTCGGCATTTTAAAAAGCTTTGCCCTGACCCAGCGCCCAGTCTGCCGGTCAGAGGCAGGCACAGGGCGACCTGCGGTCAGGCTGCGGCCATCGGCTCCACTGACTCCAGACAACACTATCCCCATGGAGAGCTTCAGAGAAGCAGCTCTGCCAGGGCCAGCCTCCCAGGGGCGCATTAAGGGGAGTCAGGGTGACAAAGAACCAAGGGTGGGACAAGCGAGATGGGGAGGACGCGCCTGCTCCCGCCGGTACCTGACGATGTCACATTTCCACTGCTCCCCCTCGGGGCAGAAGCTGCTTACGCCCTCCCGGTACAGGAGGGCTCTCTGCTCTGTCAGCGCCCACACCACGCTGTTTCGGGCTGTGACCTGGGACAGTGGGTATGGACAGTCGACCTTTACGGCTCTGGCACAAGGGCGATCCACACTGAGACCTGCCAGGGAGACAGACAGGAAGCCCCCAAGACACACAGTCAGGACTTGGCACCTCATTTGTATTCTGCTGTTTGCTGCTGCTTCTTCTTCTTTTGGTATTCTGCTATATTCTTGTGTAGCAAGCATTCTGTCTTTTTAAGGTCTAGTTAACAAAACATAGTTAGGTTGTGCTTAAATAGGGCATGTATTTGAAGTGTTTTCAAATGCTCTCTGGAAACTGAAGGAACGGCAATTCAGAATCTGCGGGTATCCCAAAGTCGCTTCAGATGTTCCCGAAGAACAAGAAAGCCCAGGGCAGAGCAGCCAGACCCTGAGCCAAGAGCAGCCAGGCCAAGAGCAACACGTGCTCTGTGGCTGTGCCCTCAGAGCCTCGGGGCGAGCAGAGCTGGGGCAGCCGTGGAAGGCCCCCCGCCCTCTGCAGAGCAGCTCCGACGAAGCAGCCACCCTCTCTTGCTCTGGACCTGGTTGGGGGGTTGGTTCCCCACATGAAAAGAAAGGTGATGTCCCTCACCCAGCAAGGCTATGGCAGGGCCAGAGCTCAGAGTCGCTGACGCCCCATCCAGGACTCCTGCCCCCCACCTCTTCGGAGCCTGTCTGCAGCCCGGAGCTGCCGGGACAGCTGCTAACTCAAACCCCATACTCTGCGGCATCAGTGTGCACTCAGTTCTCAGTGCCCCAGCGTGTTCCCCGACTCCTCGCAGAAGCCCCGTGGTCCCACGTTCTCAGCTGTCTCCCTCACCTTCAACCAGGGGGAGTCACCTGCTGGGCTGCTTACACTACACACCATCAGGCCAGCCCTGGAGCCGAACACGGCTGGTCTGGTACTACTGGTTAAGAGGGTGCCCGTTCCTCAACCCCAGGCCAGAGGCGCTCTGTCTCCTCACCAGGAACAAAACTCAAGTGCTCCTGGAAACGGGATATGCATCTGCCTTTCCAGAGCTATTACCACTTGAAGGGAGAGACCAGAACTCGCACACGGCCAGGAGCTGGCGAGGCTGACCACCAGGGCTCAGGCAGCGGCTTCTAGGAGATGCTGGCCCTCCCACGTGTGAGGAAGAGCCAGGGGTGCGGAGACTTTTGGTCTCAGAGCATCACCCCGGCTGACAGCTCGAAACAGAGATTAAAACAGTCTCCACAAATCAGCAATATTAGATGGTGAGAAGATTGATCTTTACGTAAATCCAGTACAACCTCTTGACAGCCAGAAGAGAGCTCCCACCCCGCCCCCTTTCCATACGCCGAGAAATCACGTTGCCTTTGGAAAGTCATATCCTATTTTGCTGACATAAACACTCACGCTCATTACAGTTTATTTCTAATAAACAAGTCCCACTGAGTCTCCTCTGGCAGCTGAAGGTTCCCCTCAGGGCAGTTTATTAGGACGAAATGAACTGCTACTTAGATCAAATGATTTTTCTCGTTGTTTCTTCCTGGCCCACATGGAAGTAAGTATACGGCGACAGGACTATGACCTGGCTGAAAGAAGTCCAGCCATAACCTAAAGGAAAAAATGATTCTAATGTCACTTCCCCGGTATTCTTTCCCCTTAAGATCTGATATTGCAGCACAAGTGACAGGCAATGGTTAGCCGTAAGGAGAGTAAGAGTCTGTTTCCGTATCTCACTGAATAACTCTATTAAGTCTTGCTCTAAACTTGTCCGGGTTGGATGTGAGTCAGTAGCAGGAAACTGCTAATATATTCCAAAGGCAGACTGTCTTCAATTGATTTTTAGCCCCTTCGTCATTGTGATGGCTCTAAGTGTGGCCCTAACAAAGTGAGGGACAGTAGGAAGCAATTACCCCCTCCCCCCACAGAAGCTGGAGGACCGCCCCCGTTACCTGTCTGCAGGTACAGATCTCCATTTGTCCTGATGATCCAGGCCGTGTCATCGCTCAGGGCCACAAACACTGCCTGGGGCAGGGCTTCGTACCAGTGCCGCTTCCCCTTGATGGTCACTTTTCCACAAGCAAAAGCTCGGTTTGATTTCTGCTCAATCTTCCAGAGAAGGGCTCCTGTAGAAATAAAAATTCTGTTCCCCATCCAATAACCGCAGAGAATTACTTACACAAAACACTTCATCCCAGTTGCTGTGGGGGAGAGAGATTTCTACAACCTCTCTCCCCCTTTTGCTTCCACCCCAACTGGGGAAAGAGCCCACAGAGCCAAGGTTTGGTTCCTCGGTCACCTCCCACCAGCTGTGTGGCTTCAGGTGTCAAGTCACCTACGGTCTCTCCATGCCGGACTTCCTCCTCTGTACCTACAGGGCTGCTAGGGAAACTGGAGGCGAGAACAGATCGGTGACATGGCACACCGAGCCGGACAGACCTCAGGCACTCCTGACGCGGACAGTGGCAGTGCTGACGCGGTAACGTCAGGAGGCACAACTCGTCCCCCACGAGAGGTTGAAAAGTCCTAGGGGATTCGGACGGGTCACTTCTGGACCAACTGAGGGTTACGATGCACAGACAGGAGGCACTTGAGCAGGGCTGTCCTTTTTTACTCAGAAAGGGACTGTGACAAACAGAGATGTAGAAGGGGAGGGAGGAGGACGGCGTGCTGTGTACGTGGGGGGGGGGGGGGACGCAGGCCAGGCGTGCTGTGTACGTGGGGGGGGGAGACGCAGGCCAGGCGTGCTGTGTACGTGGGGGAGACGCAGGCCAGGCGGCCGCATGCAAGCAGCCACCAGAGAATCACCAAGACCACAGGCTGGACTAGAGGGTCTGATGGGGAGAGCCGAGGTAAGAGGAGAAAAGCCAGACGGCTAAGCTCGAAGCACACCCTGAACACAGTGGGGCGCTGGTGCCCCTGAAGACGCGGACACTGCAGGGCGACTCAGTCAAGAACACTGATCTGGTGAGGACAGAATTCCTATGAGATTGCGAGGGCCAGAAGGTTTTGGAAACACAAAGTCATCAACAGAATCAGGATAGAACCAAGGCTTCTAAGCGGCTGGGAGGGTGAACAGAAGTAAATGGCAGAGAAAGAATTAAAGCGCACAATTACATAACGAGAGTTAAAGACTAGACTGTGATCTCAGCCACTCTCTAAAGGAAAATTATTTTTCAAATAAGCAAAGAGATAAAACAACCTTGAACAAACTGCTATTTTAAATAGTGACAAAGACCAGGAAGAATTCAAGGAAATCCATCAGAAACACAGTAAAATTACGGGGATAAGTCTAAAGTCACAGAGTACATTTTGTCTGACTTCTGCTCGTGTCTTAACAATAAGAAGATCCTATGCGGGGTGCCTGGGTGGCTCAGTGGTTGAGTGTCTGTCTTCGGCTCAGGTCACGGTCTCAGGGAGGGTCCTGGGATCGAGCCCAACATCGGGATCCCTGCTCAGCAGGAAAGCCTGCTTCCCCTCTCCCACTCGCCCTGCTCTGTTCCCTGTCTCGCTGTGTCTCCCTCTTTCAAATAAAAATAAAATCTCTAAAAAAGAGCGGGGGGGAGTTACTAAGAGGCAAATACACAGGAATACTTCTATTCTACCTACCCACCGCCCCAGCAGGTGAAGTGGCCAACATTATGACAAACAGATGCGCAAATGATTCTGGACAGGGAAGGGAGGTACAGGCTCAAAGCCTAGCAGAGCATCATTCAGGAAATGTCCGCTCCGGTTCACTAAAAATGGTTAGCCAGACCATGGCTTGCACGAATGAACGCATTTTTCTTTTACATTCAGGGAGGAGATGATCTGGCCAAAGCATACACATAGTTCATTAAAGAAAAAATTTCTAGAAAGGAACCCCAATAATCTATATCCACGTAAGTCTATCTCCATTGGTTCAGTTGCTTTAAAACAACACAAGAAAACAGGAACACGGGCGCCTGTGTGGCTTGGTCAGTGAAGCGTCCAGCTTTTGATTTTGGCTCAGATCATGATGTCAGGGTTGTGACACTGAGCCCCGTGTTAGGCTTCGTGCTGGGTGTAGAGCCTGCTTAAGATCCTCTCTCTCGGGCGCCCGGGTGGCTCAGTGGGTTAAAGCCTCTGCCTTCAGCCCAGGTCACAATCCTGGGGTCCTGGGATCGAGCCCCGCGTCGGGCTCTTTGCTCCCCGGGGAGCCTGTTTCCCCCTCTCTCTCTGCCTGCCTCTCTGCCTGCTTGTGATCTCTGTCTGCCATATAAATAAATAAAATCTTAAAAAAAAAAAGAAAGATCCTCTCTCTCCTCCCTCTGCCCCTCCCCTTCCATAAAAGAAATAAGGACACATTTTTATAAGGTGTTCATATGTTAATCTCTCTCCAAAAAAAGCCCTCAACATTCAAGCAGTTTGCATAGCTTATAAAAACATGTTAATGTGTTAACATTGTAATTAATAAAAAAAACCGAACCAAGATTCAAGCTGAACATCCATTTACTGGATGTTTATTAATCAATGTCAAATGAAGCAACCCCTGTTCTTTGGAGAAAACCCTCAGACGTGCATGCACTGGTCACATGCTGCACGGATGGCACTGTGGCAGGGCCCCCCGTGTGCCCGCCCTGTGCCCGCCGTGCGCTGGGCCACTACACCGGCAGGAGCAGGGATGGGGGAGCCGGGGAGGCCAACCTGAGGGGGAGACCGCCACCTGCTGGACGGCGTCCTCAAACTTCTGCCAGCGGAGCCCCGCGCCCGGCAGTGCGCTGCAGAACAGGCCGCCTTTGTAGTCCAGGCACCAAATGTACTTCTCGGAGACCGCCAAGCTGAGTATGCCGTAGCCGGGACCGGAGTATCCCATCCAGCTTTCTGCAAACTAACAAGGACAGAGCTGGTGAGTTCCGTTGCAGAGCGCTGAGCCGCGCTGTCGGGCAGTTGTCCGTAAGTCACAGGGCGGAGGGTCTCTGAGAAGCCAAGCGGGGACCTGCTGTCTTTGGACTGTACTGAGAGAAGCGTTCTGCAATGGGGGCTACTGTCCCCCGGGAGAGCCCGCCTGGGTAGCTCCCCGTCAAGTCAGAACACCCTTCCTAATGCGGTCCTGACCTTCAAACAACCTAGTTCTTGCACAACACACAACGCGCATGCAAACCCACGTTCTGTGCTTCGGATCCTTGCCGAGGTGCGCAGATGAGCAGCCCTGCCACCGGCTCTGTGCCCTCGCCCTTGGGTTTTAAGCATGGACCCATCGTGCGGCTAATGGAAATCTGGACAAGATACTGAGTCTGGCTGAATTCTATAGACTGATGGTTTGTTGCCATGATTCTTTAAAAAAGAGCTAAATGAAGTCTTTGCAGCTTAACAGTTTTCTAAACCGCAGAAGGAATCAAAGTGCTTGCACCATCACCCAAATATGGAAGTTCGCTGCTTCACAAAGAATGGCACCCGCCCCTTCTCATTCTCAATCCAGCCCTGCTCCCCGTGACGAGTGCCCCACGCCCCTGGCAAATGCCACAAAATCTCTTGGTTTTCCAGCTACTGGATGGGGAGGAGGGAGGACCATGAAGGGAGGAAGCAGTCCTCCAAGCACCAGGTCCTCTCTCACCTAGGGGAGGGCTTTTCTAAAGTTCTCGCCCCCAATCTCAACAGCCTGCACGAGACGTCGTCAGCCCGCCCATCAGGCCTCCCACAGCCCTGACTTGGCTGGCCAGCATCGGCCAAGAGTCGTGCTCAGCTGAGACGATCGGCAGGCACGTCTGGGTCTCCCTGGAGATTCTGGGATCCAGACTGGCTATCTGCGCCCGCAGCGGCCAACACCAAACACAGAGCCTGGCAGCCGAAGGCACTCAAGAAATGCTGAGCACAGGCGAGACCGAGTGGAAGATCTCACCTTCCGGCATTTGTCTCAGAACAAGTAAGCAGGACATGTCTCTGCCGATGCAGGACAGCACAGAGGCGGGGAGTGGGGTCTTGGGCCAGCCGTGCCCTTCACTCACTATGTGACCTGTGTAAGCCGTTTCCCTACGACTCCTTCCCTCCGCTGTAAAATGGGGACCGAGGCAGCACCTACTTCTTTACCTACTTTTGTTTTGTTCTTGGAGAAGGAAATAAGTTGAACTTACAAAGTGCTTAGCGTGGTGCCTGGCAAGCGGCAAGAGCTTCCCGAACAACGCGTGTCGTTAGCGCTGGGAGAATCTAGTGGTCCGTTTAGGGGAAGCACACGCATGTTCACACTCCTAATCCACACCCCACAATGACTTAGCAGGACAAGTTATAAGACCTGATTAGTCTCGAAACCAAATACACTGAAAAATAATGACTTGCTAAGAAAAGTAAGCATTTTGAAAACAATCTCTGTTACGTAAATGATCAGGAATCATCATCCTTGACTACGTGGGTTGGGTGGACCCCAGGACACCGACCACCCCAAACCCACATACCTGATCTGACTTTAGGAGCCCAGTGTCCTCCGCGCCAGGCTGGCTCAGGTCCTGCAGGGAGCGACTACCACCGAGCTCTGTCACACTCGTCTCCGAGGAAGAGGAAGGCAACCCCTGGGCATAGATGTCCTCCTCGTCACTGGATGTCAACACTGGGTCCCGTGAAGGCTGCTCGAGCCAAGGCTCATGGGTGTGAGCCGTCAAGGCAGAGACTGGGGGTGTCAGCCGCCCTCTCACACTCCCCGAGTCACATCCCGAGGCAACCATTTCCTTCAGCCCCGTGTCACTGTCGTTGACAGTGTGCCAGGGATGTGAGCCGAGGTGGCAGGGGCCCCCCATGCGTGTGAGGAAGCCCTGCTCCTTGCTGGGCTCCTCGGCACAGCCTTCGTCAGCTCCGGTCCCTGGCAGCTGCGGCTCGGCACGGGGGGCCCAGCTGAGGCTGGAAGGCACCGGGGGTGAGTCCAGGAAAGGGGCTTCAGAAAAAGTGCTTTGGGGGTCATCAAGCTCCACATCCCCTGCTTCCCGGGCCTCTGCAGAGCTGTCCTTTTCTCCACAGGGCGACTGTCTGCTATTCAGTCCATCATCTGTGGGACAAGGTTCCTCTCTGAGTTCTGTAACGTCACTACCTTCCACAGCTTCCCTCAGCTCCAGGAGTGAAGTCCACGCTCCACTGTGCGGCCCTGTGTCTTCTGCACAGTCACATCGTGGGAGTCCAGGTCTGTCGCCATTCCCTTCATGCAGGATGGCAGTGATGGGCTCAGGCACCTCCAGGACACTGAACGCTTCGGGGTCAATATTTTCCTGCAGGACACCATTCACCTCACCGCTGAGGTTACTCTCCCGGTCAGGAGACTCTGTGCTCAACCGATCCACGATGCTGCCCAAACTCGAGGTCATAGACAGCAGGTCCGTGTTCAAGGACTGGGGACTGTCACCCGGAAACTCATAGCAGGGAGTTGATTCAAGGGAACTGTGGCAGGTGTTCCTGCTTGCACCTTCTAATTTAAAATTTAAAATAAGAATGTTTAAAATGGGGTATGACTCCATATAAATAGTAAGAGACTAAAAAACACAATTTTGGCTCAAGGAAAAAAGTACATTTCAAATGAAGGATATTTAAGTGGTGAGGAATGCATCTCTCAAGTACGAATTATCCCATGCAGAGATGTCTTAAATGGATGCAAACATCAGAGACAGTGATGGGCTCTAGGCCTTGCTCAAGAAATGTTAATGTTGGAAAACAAAGGAAAGGATGGACAGTAGACCAGTTGTTTAAAATTATTAACAAGCTTAGCATGTTAATATTAATAATATCTGGTACGTATGTGTAGCTCGAGAGGCCTAACAGGAATGAAGGAGTAAAAAGTTAAACCATTTCTATGTTAAATCCCATGGTCGGTAATCTATCCAACACCAAATGTAAAACGACCCATCTAGACACCAGCATAATCTTCTATTTCTGAGCCTTTCCATCCAGGCTCATAGTGTCTCTTGTCTAATACGTGCTTTACATGGATACATCTAAAATTTTACTTAACTACAGCCCCAGACCCATCAAGCAGGGTGGTAAGTACACAGGTGTGTGTTATTGTATTACTCACACCCCACGAAGGTGCTTTCGGTGTGTGTGGTACTCTTTCTTAACATATGAAATACTTCACGGTAAAACTCCTCCGAGGAAAGAGCACCCGTGTCTTCTGAAGCCTTCTCTGCTTCTCACCGAATGGGCAAACGCTCACGCAGGGCAAGGAGCACTCCCCAAAACTGTGCGAGAACGGCCCTGCGTAAGGAGTCAGTGTGCGTTTTGTGAAGGACGGTACCTGATCGCTTCTTCCTCTTCTTTTTCACTTTCAGAGGCTTCACGACAAGCTCCTGGTCGAAGTCTTCGGAGCTGATCACGCTGAATCTCTGTGAGGCGGGCTGGCCTCCCCTCCCCAGCTCTGGAGCTGCCTGGAGCCCAGAGCCACTGTCGGTGGAGTTGAGCGAGCTGCTCCTGCTCCTGGGTTCGCTGGCCACAGAGCTGGCCACGGAAGAGCCCCTGAGCCTTGTCTCCGAAACCGGGGCCCCCAACGGCTTCTCCCCACGTTGCCCAGGGGCCTGCTCTGCGCATCCCAGTGTCTCCAGACCATCTCGCGCTGAGAAAGAGAGTTGGGGGTCACTGCTGGCTGTCTAAGGAAGTCGACAAGCTCTCATTCAGTCTGCTAACCCTAAATCCCCGCCCGCTAGGCTCAGAGAGACTGCTGAAGCGGGAAGGTCGCACATAACAGTCTAAAACGGCTCTGTGCTCCGGAGAGCTCACACACCACAATCAGGAAAATGACTCGTCACGGCGATTTTCTACAAATAGCTCAATAGGAATGGAACACTACTAAGCATACAGCATTTCTTACACCAATTCAGAAATAATTCCTAAAGAAGACAAATGACCTGTTTCTAAGAAGAGGGCTTAGTGATAGCCCCTACTTAGATCACACCTTAAACATAAAAGAACTCAAAAGGCGCTTGAAAAATATATGCGTACCTATATTTCTTGAAATTTAAGAAGAGAAAGGGCATTTTCCATGAGAACAAACGCAGGACAGAGAAGTGTGGCGTGAGGATGTGGCAGCAGAGGCTCAAGGCACCCTGCTCTGTACCCACGAACAAGAGCCAGCGAGTTTCTCACCTTCACGGACTCGTCCTTCTCAACACAACAGCACAAGTCACCATGGCCACCAGGGCTCCGGCCACAGGACCCCGTACACAGGACTACGGACGACTTCACCCACTCAGCCATCCCGATAGCCGTACGCACTACGGGCCCGGCACTGCTCGGGGACCACCAGTCAGACAGGAACTCCTGTCCTCTCATGGGGGTGGCCCCGGGGCAAACTAGGGGCTTCTCTGTGCAAGCTGGGGACGGACACGCAGGGCTCTGCACGGAGCGAAGCCTGGCCAGGGAAGTGACTTGTTAAAGACCACAGGAGCCGATGGCAGGTCTCGGTCTAGAGCTATCCTGTGCAATACAGCAGTCACTGCCATGTGCAGCTATTTAAACTCAAAGTCGAGCACAACGTAAATGCAGCTGCGCTCCCCACACTGCAAGCGCTCGGCAGCCACTGGGGACGGCGCGGACACAGAGCGCTTCCGTCCCCGCAGAGCAGCCCCCCGGACTTCCCTCCCGCGAGCCGCCCGCCCTTGCCCTTGACCACACCATGCAGATGCCAGCTCCGCAAACTTAAGACTCAGAGCTTAGTCCTGTTCCACAAAGATTGCGGCCTGGGGTGACAGCTACCCTGACCGACCCTCTGACCCAAGACATATCTCACTCCCACCCCACACCCGCCCCGCCATCTTGTAAGAGGCAGTAAAGTGGGGGCCAAGGTACCCCTTAGGACATTTTCATCTTTTCAAGTCCTAAATATCTGGCTCTGAGAGGCTGTTTGGGATATTTTCCTACTCACCAGACTTTGTATTCTGACATTACAAAAGGACAAAGGCCTTAGTAACGCCTGGGGGCTCAGGGGCTTGCCGCCTGGAGGCCCTTCCCTTGCCTTGTTCCTGCCTTGCTTCCCGCTCTAGAAGGCCCTGGGTTTGCAACTGGCCCACCCACTTGGGTCCAGGCCTTCTACTCCCTCTCCTCCCTCTCCTGCAGTGACTCAGACACCAGCTAGTGCTGGTGAGAGCAGAAGGCAGAGCAAGGATGTCTCCAGGGTCAAGATACCCTAAGCCCATCGCTATGACAAAAGGTCCACACTTCTGACCAACGTAGCCAGGCAGGAGAAGCAGGAGAAGCGTTGGCTGAAGCAGCAATCGGAAGACGGGGCTGGTGGATTTGGGGCTTGTCATTTACCCACCCCCCCAAGTCCTTGGTTTTCTAATCTGAAACGGGACACCGCGGATTAAGAAACACTCAGTCGGGGCTTCTGTGTGCCATATGCTATCTGGGGCCACAAAGCTGAGCTACAAGATCCTCGCAACCAAAAGGTTTACTATTTGGTGAGGGAAGGACATGGTAAGGAAACGGCCCCCCGGCTGCAACAGCGGTAGGAGGAAAGGCCCCTGGGAACTCCAGCGAAGACTGGGAGGGCCGACTTAACTAAAGCACTCAGGGAAAGTGTCAAAGATACAGGAAGACCTGAACTGAGAGCAGAGGGCAGCCCCGGCTAAAGCAGGCCACGTCAGGGAGGGCACACAGCCAGCACTCAGACCCGCCTGGGGTGCTGCGGACGGGGGTGGCGGCAGGAACCTGGAGCGCTCAGCTGGGGTGGGGGTGCCCTGCACACCACCTGGGACATGGTGGCAACCGGAGCAGTGAGCAAGGAAGGCACGAGGCCGTTCCCAGCCCCGGGGAGAAGGGGGACTGGCTGGGGATAGGCCGTGGCAGGGCCACCTGCCTCATGTTTCCGGCAGGCTTGTCCTGAGCATCAAACAAGATGCCTGTGAAATTGCTCCGTGAACTCGAGGCTATACGTGTGCGGGGCCTCGGGGGCCACACAGATGTCCCCCGCGTGCGGCTCACATCCCCCCAGCAGTGGTGTCTTCGGGACCTCGCTGCAATTTCCACAGCCCCAGGCTCGTTTGGAGAATCAGTACCTTCCATGCAGGGCTGTGTTCAGGATTTTATGGGGTCATGATTGTGAAGTGCTCTGGAGTGTCTGGAACACAGTGAGAACAAAGCGAGGGACAGAGAGGAGGAGGGGCTCCCCACATGGCTGCTGTCACCATGGGGACAAGTTCACTGACAAGCCCCAAATACACCAAGTACCATGATGTGTGCACGGGAACATGCTCGCCAGAACCGGGGCTGTGGGACTTAGAACAAGAAGACGGAAGCGCGGAGAATGATCAGTGTCATACGAAGAACTGCGTGGAGGGTAAAGGACATGTTCCAGAGAACAGATTTCAATGTCCTAAAATCTTGGCAAATCTGTGCTTTGAAGTATCAACCCCACAGGCAGTCTCAGGGTGCCAGTGGCCAGTCATGTGCGTGCTGAGTTCTCCTCACTACTCGTCCAGCCCCCCACCTTCCAGACCCATGGAACCACTTCACCAAATGCGAGGCTGTCTGATGTGAGCCTTAAAGTAGATAAGTTTCAAGAAAAGCACTGTAAACCATATTTTAAGAATCACAGGAGGGAGGCCTGGGCAGCTCAGTGGGTTAAGCATCTGACTCTTGGTTTCAGCTCAGGTCATGAGCTCAGGGTCGTGAGATCGAGGCCTGGAATGATGCTCCGCACTCAGTGCGTGGTCTGCTTGAGATTCTCGCCCTCTCCCTCTGCCCCTCCCCCTGCTCTTACACACTCTCTCTCTAAAACGAAACAAAACAAAAAAATCTTAAAAGAATCATAGGAAACCCTCCAAATACTTCCTTGTTCAGATAAAGCTACAGTTGTTTAACAAAGTAATGCTAATAAGCTTTATCAGTTATAAACTACAATTACATATACACAGCACATTTTATAACAAATACAAACCTATTGATGCTAATCCTTCAGGTCTGCTTGAAATTCTTATAATGTTCCTATCTCCCTTTAAGAAAAATATTTCATTTTCTGTGCAGGAAACAGACACGATGTCACCTGATCCTTCCAAACCAGCAATTGTGGCCTGTCCAAAAAAAAAAAAAAAGAAAAGAAAAAGAAAATCACACAACCAGGCAATATTAACAGCTGAAAGCGGTCACAAAGGTGCAGGAGCCCAGAAGAGTCCGATGACACCTGTGCTCTGCCAGGCTCTTTCTGAACCAGCTTAGAAGTGACAAATGCAAGGGGCACCTGGGTGGCTCAGTGGGTTAAAGACTCTGCCTTCGGCTCAGGTCATGATCTCAGGGTCCTGGGATCGAGTCCCGCATCGGGCTCTCTGCTCAGCAGGGAGCCTGCTTCACCCTCTCTGCCTGCCTCTCTGCCTGCTTGTGATCTCTGTCAAATAAATGAATAAAATCTTTTTAAAAAATTTATTATTTTTTAAAGATCTTATTTATTTATTTGACAGACAAAGATCACAAGTAGGCAGAGAGAGAAGTAAATAATCCTGATGAACATCTAGAAGCATGCCATCAGTCTGAAAGCTGCCCATGATGGTGCTGTGTACACTCTGATGGAAGCCACAACGTCTGCATGTGGACAGCCCCTTTGTCTAGTGAAGTTAATGCTACCTGTCGCAGAAAGCACTGGGGTAAGGGCTCAGAAGAAAGGAACTGATACAAAGTCACCAAACCTCTCAACCCCACTTATTACTAAGTGTGCATCAAGTTCAAAGAGTACCTAGAGAAAGAAGAAAACTTAAGTTGTCTATAAGTGAAGAATACAGAGATGCCTTTCGAAGTGTTCCTTCAGAAGAGAAACCAACTCAGGGTTAAAGGGCAGCTTGGGGGCCCCAGTCCCGCTTGCCCTACCCTCAGGTTCCAGGTGAGGAAGCCATGCCAGGCAGACGACACTTCCGCTTAGAGGCAAAACAGCTAGAAGGTTCTACCAAAACCAAATCTATCAAATAATTAGACCCTTACCTGATTTCCTTGCAAAGGAAAAAGTAAAGCATTAGAATTAATGCTGTTTCTTCTACCATTATGAGAGACCGTCCGTAGATAAACATATAAAGACACCAAAGGTGTGGTGCGATCACGCAACTTACCTGGTTGATTGTGTCTAGAAGGTAAATACTATATTCATTCCAACTCAACACCCAGCCTTCTTGAAAGAAACATGAAACAAGCCCCAGGTGTTTCTCAGGTAAGCTGCAACTTCCCCTGTTGGAGGATTCCAGACGTGGGTACAGTTCAAAAGGCTTGACTCCTCCAGCAAAGACATCTTTTAAGATAAACGTGGCTTGAACAGTCCCATGGATGTCCGCCTTCCACAGTCGGAGCCCAGGCCGTGACGCGTACAAGGTCAGATCACTCTGCTTACAAAGTCCTGGTATAAAACAAGCTCCAAATTTCCCAGTGCTGAAATTACAAAAAAAAAAAAAAAAAAGAAGAAGAAGAAGAAGAAGAAGAAACAGATACAAACTGATTTAAAGTGATAGCTGTCAACCTTTGACATCAACTCTAACAAGAATTTTTTGGATAAGCCTAAATAAGATTGATGTTTTTTCAAACCCTCTTCTATGGTTTGCTCTGTTGTTACTAGAACGACATGGTCAACTCTGTCTCCTCCTCCCTGTGGCCCCTCGGAAGCATGTGCCGCTGAGCAGGCAAGGCAGCCCGGCTCCTGGCGACCGTCATGATGCTGTGCCCTGGGCTTCGTCTCCACCCTCTGGCTCAATCCTCGCAGCAGTGCCACGAGGCAAACGGTACCGGGTCAGAGAAGAGGAATTGGAGGCAGAAGAGGACAGTCCAGGTCCGACCGTCCTCTCCCTGCTTGGAAGTTCTGTTCACCCTAACCCTGACTGCTGTACTCACTCCAGCATCCCACTGAATGAGCGTCACGCCTATGACCGAGTCTAAACCCGTCACAGGGACCGGCTTCCCGTCCAGTCCACGGGGGTGTCATTTTTTTCTGTTTTTAAAATTATGAAATACCTAACACAAAATGTATGTTTTATATAAATAAAACATATCATTTTATACCATATATACACACAGGTGCACACACACACGCTTAAAGGCATGTAAAATTATGAAGCCTAACAAATGAAATGCACACCCAGAAGCCCATCCCTCAACTTTGGAAATAAATCATCAGTGACGCAGGTGGTGTTCTCCCACACTCCTAATGTCCCTGCCCCTCCGTTCCCCAGGTGTGATCACCAGACTGAATTTTGCGTTTGCTATTCCCTTGCTTCTACTACTGATAGCTTAGCCACATACCTATGTATCCCTAAACGCTACATATCTTAGTATCATCTTCCATTCGCATAAAAAAGTAATGATGCTATTTGTATACTTTTGCTACTTGCTTTTAATATTGATTAAAGATTTACCTTTACTGACAAAACAGCTATAGCTCATTCATTTTCACTGCTACATAGCATGCCACATTTTTTTTCACTCACTCCCTTGTTGATGGGCATTTGAATTATTTCTACTTTGCTATTTTAAACAAAAATACCACGAGCATTTCCTCCTAGCACACGGGTGTGTCAGGGTCTGCCCGGGTCTCCTGGAGATGGAACTGCTGCGCTGTCAGGTAGCTGCTGGGTTGCTGAGTTGACTACATTCAGGTTTGAAAGATAATTTCAAACTTTTTTCAATATGATTAATCCAACCTTTGCTCCCACCAGCAATCTGAATTCTTTTATTCCCCCAAAGGGATTTTTAAGCCATCTCTACACCCAATGTGGGGCTTGAACCCACACCCCACAATCAAGAGTTGCATGCTCCCCCAGCTGAGCCGGCGGAGGGGTTCTCCTGAGTTCTCATGGTCCCACACCTTTGTCCAATCTCGGGCTCCTACCAGAGCTCAGAGTTCAAGAGTTCAAAATGCTTCTCGGACTTGAAGCAGCAGAAATAGTAAATAGAAATATTTACTATGTGAACTTTCTGGAGCTCAGTTTCCTTATGGGGTAATCCTTCCCATCTCAAAGGTTAAAGTGAAGCTTAAGTGAGCCGGCCTAGGAGGGCACAGAAGTGCTGCTGCTGACGTGGTAACCCCCCGGACCGGGCTCCAGGTGCTCCCAGCTGGGATGGGCCCCTCGTTCCACACACAGCCCTGTGCCTCTCTCCTCACCCTCCCTGCACACAGCAGCACATGGGTCCTCCTGAAGGGCTGTCTCCAGAGCCCATCTCACATGGTGACACAGAGTTATCTGGACGTTCTCTGCCAGTCAGTCTCTCTCCAGGTCCCTCTGGGTGCAGAGTAACTAAATCCCTCTGGATGGGGCCCAAGGAAAGTACTGAATATCAAATTCAGCTTTGAGACGAAGATTGTGAGACGAACCAAGACCGTTCTAACACTGTCGATCATTCCCGGACAGCTCTATAATCGGCCTCGGGTTTGATTACTGCCTTTGGTGGATTTTTTCTGGAAAGATTCTCTAAATAGACCCAAAGGAATTATCACAGGGCAGTCCGTAACCTCTTCCCCTTGCCCTTCCTGTCCAATCGATTTCTGTTTGGTGACCCACTTGTTAAATGTTTTCCTTCTATTTATAGGTCCTCTTAAAAACCTCCTGTCCCTTCCACTTTGATCCGCTCACCTTGGACAACTGCAGCACTCACTTGAACAAACACTGAGGGAGTCCTGCCCCATGTGAGACCCGGTGCCATGGGCAACGTGAAAGAGAAACGACACGAGAGCCTGGCCCTGGCTGAGAACAGGCGCAGGCAGACGTGTGCGTGGGTAAGAATCAGTGCAAGACCATCTGAGGCTCAAAGGGCCCCATGAGTGGTCCAGACGGGAGGCATCTGACTGGGGCAGGAGAGGGCTAGACCAGGGACTATTCCCGGCTGAGGACGGAATGGGCACTGTGGGGGAAGGAGCATGCGAGAGGGTCCTGGCGGGCAGCTGGCTCTCCGGAACTGCTGGAACATGTGGTGTGTGGTTGGTGGTGGGGGAGGGAGACTGGGGGGGGAGGCGGCTAAACTGGGGATAACTAGCTAGAGCAGGTGCAAACTGTCCTTCGCCCGAGGCTTAGCGCCACCCACCGGCAGCACGATGGTGCAGCACCTGCTGCAGTCGTTCTGAAGCGGACCCTCACACCCCAACTTTCAAGGCCCAGGCACTGCAGGACTCTAAAATCATAACTTCATCAACCCACTTTCTTAACTTTGGTGGAGGTGACTTGCAGAAAAATCACTGATGACTTTAAAAAATACGTTAATTCCCTTTATAAGCCCCATTAACATGAAAGTTGTAGTTTTTTGTTTTGGGACTTTAAAACGATTTTATATCTTTTTAAAGATTTTATTTATTTATTTGACACAGAGAGAGAGAGAGAGAGATCACAAGCAGGCAGAGAGGCAGGCAGAGGGAAGAGAGGGGGAAGCAGGCTCCCCGCTGAGCACAGAGCCCAATGCAGGGCTCAATCCCAGGACCCTGAGATCATGACCTGAGCCGAAGGCAGACGCTTAAGCCACTGAGCCACCCAGGTGCCCCTAAACGATTTTATTTTTAAGCACTCTCTACCCCCAGTGTAGGGCTCAAACTCACAACCCTAAGATCAAGAGTCTCGTGCTGTACTGCTGAGCCAGCTGGGAGCACTGGAAGGAGTGTTTTCTAACGAGCTGTATAATCCGCTGGTACCCCAGACCTGAAATGCTGAGCATGGACAGAGAGCCTGAGGCAAGAGAATGAAAGTCTATGATGGGTGACAAAAGGCTCAGCAGCCAACTGCCCACAGACTACCACACAGGCACGACAGCAGTGACCCTGTTCCAGAACCTGGTGCTGGCTCTGCTCGGGGGTAGACTCCCCACATCCACATGCACGGATGGCCTTGCCCAGGGGCCCTGAGGACAGGGCCACGGGACACCTAATAGGTAGGGAGAGGGTTCCCACATGAGATAGTGCAACACAGAGCCCGAGGAGAGCAAAGATACAACACATTTGGGGACAGCTGGGGGCTCTGAGGTCTTCTGGGAGTAACATGCATTATCTGGTCTGGTCTGAGGAGGCTCACAAACTCCATCTGAAAAGGACGACCCCATCCCCCACACTGCGGTCCCCTGCCTGCGGATGCAGGCTCGGGATGCCCACGCTCTGCTGCCCGCTGAGAATGCTCCCGCCCTATTCAGGCCACTCTGTCACCCACCAGCAGGCTCCAGGGAGGTCACGACAGGCACCGCCATCTCGTGCTCCGTGCCAGCCAGCGCCAGCCACCCAGCCCATCTCACAAAGCTCTCAGCAGACGCGCTCCCTGCAAAGCGCCCCCTCCTGCGTTCCCTTCTACAAAACCAGCCTCCTGCAAAGCTATCCCCAAGCACGGTGATCCTGTCCCCTCCAGCCCTTTCACCCTCGGCCCCTCTCCTTGAGCAAGACCGTGTGTAGCCACCAGGTCGCTGTATCCAAATGTCTATCTCAGGCCATCTCTCCGGGTAGTCAGCAGCTCTGACACAGTGGCTGGCCCTGTGACACTTCCTCCATGTGGCCTCCGACTTCTCACTCCTCTGACCCCTCCTCACGTCCCAGTCTCTGCCGATGCCCAGAACAGAGACAACCGCGCCCCCAAACCATGCTCACACCTGCGGCGAGCTCATCGTCCCAGAGCTTGTCCAGACCGTCCACGTGCTACAGGCTCTGGCCGCACCTGCTTCCTGAGATGCACACCTGCTGCCCCTGCCCCTTCGGCTGCCCCCTGGAGGAAGACTATGCCACCTGTCCGCAACAGCCCCTCTGTCCTCTCCGCCAGACTTCTCGAGGCCAGAGCGCCACCACCCCCCACCCGAGAGCTCAGCCACGGCCTCTGACTCATCTCCCTCCCTCACCCGCCAGAGCAAACCTGCAGCTCTGCCCTCCAAGCATTCCTACCACCCTGCCCTGGCCTGAGCCCCCGGCTGGCCCCCTGAGCTGCCACTCTTGTCCCCTCCCAAGAGCAGCAAGGGTCACGTGACCTGCCCTGGTCAAAGCCTCTCACGACTGCTGGCGTGCTAGAATAAAGCAGCCCCGCGTAAGGCTCACAAAGCCTACACGATGGGGTCCTACCCTGGCCCTACCCTACCAAGGCCCACGTGGCCTTGCTGCTCTGCAAACACTCAAACGCTTGGCACACACACTGCTTCTGCCTCAAGAGCTTCTCTTCAAAGTCCTGGCTCTTTCTGCCCTTCCTTCAGGAATCTGCTCTGGTCCCTCCTGCGGCAGAGCTGTCCGTCCCTGCCTATCTAGAGCATGCACCCATGTCCCCTGCTCCCTCCTCTGTAGTCCATATCCTGATTACTCCCGAACATTCTAGAACATATTTATTTAATGTTGGTTTCCCCCGTCAGGAATATGAGCCTCCCGAGATGAGAGGTCTTCCCAGGTCACAGCTGTCACCTCAGATGGAGAAGGGTGCCCAGAACACAGCAGAGACTTGATGAGGCTTTTTCAATGTCACGTGAAAAACACTGTTCCCCGATGTCAGAGTCTCAATGTCGCCTGCATCTAACGACCTGCGGGCCTGGAGATGTCAGTCCTCACGATGACTCCTGCTTGACTACTACCTAACAGGCACCTCCAGCTCAATAATGCCCCCAACAGAATGGCTGTCTAGACCTCAAACCCGGGCTCGCCCTGTGTTTCCACCACAGCTACCTAGCTGCCACTGGCACGAAACCTTCTCTTCTTTCCTTCCCCTCACCCCACATCCAATCCGTTACCCTGCCCCAGGGAAAGCATTATCCTGCTTTATCCTGCATTATCCTAATTGCAGCTCCCTGCATGTCCCGGTCTCCTGACAGCCACCGCCAGGGCCAGCCCCCACGCCCGCTCCCAGGACTCCCACAGCACCCTCCTCTCCCGCTCCTGCCCATCTCCAGTTGAGTCTCCACGCAGAACTGGGTGAGCTCTGAAACGTCGCTCACGTGGCCATTCTCCTGCCTACAGCACTTAAGAGCCTTTGGTTATGCCTAGGATAAGCTGGGCAACAGCCAGCCAGCGTGGTGCTCTAGCCCTGCCCCTAAGCTGGCTCGGGCCCTCCTTTCCAATCTCATCTTCTTTCTCTCTTTATTTATTTTTTTTAAGATTTTATTTATTTATTTGACAGAGAGAGACACAGTGAGAAAGAGAACACAAGCAGGGGCAGGGACAGAGAGAGAAGCAGACTTCCCACTGAGCAGGCAGCCCGATGTGGGACTCGATCTCAGGACCCTGGGATCATGACCCGAGCTGAAGGCAGACGCTTAACCGACTGAGGCACCCAGGCACCCCTCCAATCTCATTTTCTACCAGTGCACCCAACCCACTGCTCCCTGGTCACCCGGCCCCCTCTGGCTCCCCGAATGCTGAAGCCCTGGCTGAATCCGCGGCCTTGGCATTCGCTGTTTCCTGAGACCAGAATTCTCCTCCAGCAGCTCTTCCCATGCCTGAGGCTTCTGCTCAAATATCACTTCCCCACAGAAGTCTTTCCAGTCTATTCTAAGAGAGCGTGCCCCCCCTCCCAGGCTTCACCCCAACTGCCTTCTCTGCAGCACACACTGCCGCCTACACAGCTATTCTGCTTGGGGGCAGAGCCCTGTCCCTTGCCCACCTGCCCACCGCATACTACTGCCCCACACGTGCTGGATGACACACGGCTTCCAGGGGGCAGACTCGCCAGATGCCCCTTCTGAACCACAAGCTCACATACACGCAACAGAAAAACAATCTTTAAGACACAGGGATGACCAACTTTTCCATTTATTCTGTGTTATCCCCATTCCTCTAGGGCTCAGTGAAACAGACCTCCCAGGAAGAAAGGGGAGACATTTGTTTGCATCAGCAGCCTGGAACAGTGTCCAGCATAGGCCAAAAGACTCGATCACACATGTGCACCAGGAGGGGCTTCTGGAAACTTGCTTAGGTTTCCACACTGGAGGTTGGAAGACTAGGTTTTAAGAGAAGAACTATTGGCTGCTCCCCGTGAAAAGGAACTGGTTTTCCTACCTCTCTATCCTGCACTACCCTTCCAAAAAGAGTGTAGTGAGACACTGACGCCAAGTCAGAACAAAGCATCAGGCAGAAGAGAGAGACAGTGGCAGAGGGAAAGACAAGATGAAGACGTGCAGAACCCCTAAGCCGGAACTCCAAATTCCACTGTGTTTTCCAGGGGCCAACCGGGAGACTACTGCTAGAAAAAGGCTAAATTGTTGATGGATTGAGGGGGTATTCAGCATGGAAAACAGAAGCCAAAGGGAAGCTTGACCAGGTCTTTTAATAGCTAAGGGCTGCCACACTCCGCCCATGTGACCTCCCCTTCTCCGGGCCATCCATCACCCGCCTGGCTGTCACCACCAGCTTCCATGGGCCCTCCCTCCCTCGCGCAGCCAACGCGCATCCCACTGTCAGCCTGTTCACCCCACTCCCCAGCCCACCTGCCACCAGCCCCTCTGATCCTCTCCAGGCAACAGTGCCCTTTTACCAGGAACTTCTCCAAATCCCGCTGCCAATCCACAAGCTGCCGGCGCCCATCGGCTCTTCCTGCCCCCACGTGGCTCTTGCCCCTCTCTCTCAGGATGAGGGGGTGGCCTCACCACTCTACCCAGCCCCTCCTCACTGGCCCCACCCCCATGTAAACTGGGCCCCAGGGCTCTACACGTGTTTCTGGCAGGGAGACCCCCCATGCACTCCTGCTGCCTCTTCCCGCGTGGCGGATAGGTGACTGGACTTGGCCTACCCCTTCTCTTGCTGTCCTTCCGGGTGGCAGGTTAACGGGGGGACAATCTCTCAGCCTGGAAGCCTCCCACTCTTCTTGGCCAGTTCTACTGCTCCCTCACCCACTCCTTCAGGGAGTCCGCCTGCAGCTCCAGGCTGGGGAGAAGTTTCACAGCACCCCGCACACTGCTCCACAGCAGGTAACCCAACAATTAACTTTCCTGCTGAGTTTATTAAGTTTTCATGATGGTGGGCTCCTATCTACCTTGTCTGCCTCTTATCCCGAAGCCTGGCCCAGCCCACACGGTGCAGCGGGGCCTTGACCCTTGACTGGGACTGTGGGAGGGGGGCACCTGCACAGGAGTGGACCCAAAGCAGACCACATTGGAGACTCCCCCAGATCCTGGCACTCAAGGCAGGAAGGCCACGCCTGCACGTTCTCCCAGAAGAACAAGAGGGATGCGCTGTTCCTGTCTGATGCTGGGACAAGGTGCCCTAGGCAGGTTAGGGACCCACTGGGCACCCCAGGCTTAGAGCAGCTGTGGGCTTGCAGATGGCAAACAGGAAACCTAGGAAAACTTAAAGCCCCTCTGTAACCACCAGGCTGGGGCACTTGCGACGCCCACCTTTTCCTTGGTTGTGTTCCAATCTGCTTGACAGACTTTTCTTCCATGTGAAAAAGCAGGCTTCTTTGTAGTGTAGACACGAGCAGCACTTTCTGGCTATAATCCAGCTGCACGATGGAAGACGGCTCCTCCAACACCAGATGCGAGTTACACACGCCCTGTGAGAGAGTCCGGTTAAAGCCAACTCAGTGCAGAGTTCAAGCAACCTGACTTCCTCTGTGACGGGAAACATCCTTCTGTTGTTTGTATTCGGGTCAGTTTATACCTTAAAACGTATGTTGCTAATTCTCAACAGATTCAGTGTCAACCCACTGTGATAAAATTGTTTGGAAAAGTTCTTACTAATGAGAAAACAACATTAACAACCTTTCTCAGCCTATATCAAGTTTGGCAGGAAACATGAAAAATACTATATAATTTCTTTTAAAACATTCTCGGTAGGCAGTTCAAAGAAGAGTCCATAGGGATCTAAGTGGAAATATGTTACACCATCACTATTATTTATTCTAATCAAACACAATGGGACTTTCCATAAAATTATTGCGGCAACTATCACCTAAGGTCACATTACACCCTTCCCCCACAAAGAGTTCAAGGCAATTCTAGGGACATTATATCCATGCCAACTGAAAGGGTCAGAAAAAAACAAGAAAGAAATTCAAGCAGGTTTAAATATATTGAAGAACAAAGGTAAACTCCAGAAGGCATTTTACTGCCGGCACAAACTCTATTTCTTGGTGTCAAAAATCTGCTTCTACAAGTTACTCTTCTCCCAAACCTGTTTCTTCAGTTGTTTAAGAAATCCTGATGCTCTGTCACAAACCTCTTGGGGGTAGGAGGAAGAGCAGCAATCAGATTTACTGGTAAAATTTACATACAATAAAACTGACCCTTTTTAGATACACGGTTATATGGATTTTGAAAAATGCATACAGTTATACAATCACCAACAGAGTGAAGATAGAGAAATTCTCTTTACCCCCAAACATCAAGTACTTTTAAAGCAGATTTTCCTCCCACGTTTGTAGTTATGTAAACTGTAGCTTTTCAGTTTTAGACTTAGCTTATAATGAACTAAATTTATTCTATGAATTTTGCAAAAACACTCAACCTCCCATATCTTTTTTTTTTTTTTTTGCAAATCTCTTTATACTTGTATTTAAAACAACAACTATCAGAACCTCAATAAAGCTGGGAAGTAAGTTCCCAGCACGCTAAGGACATTGTTTTCTACATGTGGCTTTCTCTCCGTTTTGTGAAATGCAGGCTCGGGAGCGGTGCGGGCCTGGCGCTGCCTGCAGGCCCGAGCAGAAGGAAGGAACAACACAGGGGCTCCTAATAACCTCAATGCTTTCCTGCACAACAGCGGTTCTCCAAGTGGGCTCCGCAGTCCTTTCCACAGGGTCTGCAAGGCCCAGACTATTTTCGTTATAATACTAGATTGCATCTGCCTTTTTCACTGAGCTGACATTGGCAATGACACAAAAGCCATGGAGGGGAGAGCAGGGCACTGAATGCCACTAATCATCACTGTGTCCTCTGCCACCACTTATGGGAAAAAATGTGCATTTCACTGAAGATGGTCTTTGACGCAGAACATTTATAATTTCATTAAATCCTGGCTCTTGGGGAGACACAGTTTAGAATTTTGTGTGATAAAATGGGGCAGGCACGCCCAGTCCTGCTGCTGCACACTGAGGTACTCTGGTTCTCAAGGAAAAGCACTTGACTGCTGGAGCTGGGAGTGCAACCAGCTGCCTTCCCCCCCAACCCCCGCCCCAGAATGCCATTTTTCTTGACATACTATAATTACTCAAACATGGGTATTTGGCAGACATTTTCTCAGATGGAACAAAGTGGCCTTGTCACTTTAGTGAAAACAATTGTGTTTGTTGCTGATAATAAATTTCAAGTTCTCAAATTAGGCTTAGAATGGAAAGCTTGTAACGACCCTGTGAACTTGGGCAGTTCTATAGCCTTTTCTGATCAGAATGATGGTATTATTGACAAAAACACGTTCTTTGATATTATATAATTAAATTTCAACATTTGGAAAGATCTGCATCATTCAGTAAGATCAAATTTTCCAAGTGACCAACACATGATATTACAAAATCACGCAGGGATCAAAGAGCCACTCAAAGTGCCAGGCAGGCTGCTGGATTTCGCTGTAAGAGGACAAAAACATCCATCCACACAGTTTCAGCTTCCCAGTTACAACTGACCTTAGGGAAACCACCATCCATCAGTTGGGGATAAGATTCACGAAGAATATCCACAATTCTCTAAAAAGGCTCGTACAATACTGTCCTGTTTCTAACTACAGGTCTGTGAGAGGCCAGATCTTCTTCATACGCTCCAACCAAAACAATGTATTGCAAATGCAGCTGTCCTCCGTCAAGCCGGCCGTTAGAGAGATTTGCAAAAATGTAAAGTACTGTCTTTCTTATCACTTGTTTTGAAATAGTTATTTTCATAAAAGTTATTTCTAGTGATAGGTTTATTTTTTCAAAAATAAATTAATAAGGGCGCCTGGGTGGCTCAGTGGGTTAAAGCCTCTGCCTTCGGTTCAAGTCATGACCTCAGGGCCCTGGGATCTAGCCCCATGTCGGCCTCTCTGCTCATTGGGAGGCCTGCTTCCCTTCCTCTCTCTCTGCCTGCCTCTCTGCCTACTTCTGATCTCTCTCTGTCAAATAAATGAATAAAATCTTAAAAAAAAAAAAAAAGAGTGTAGGGGCCTCCTGAGACCAAACACTTTGAGAACTTCCGCTAGACATAACTTATAATAGGACAGTCGTGGATTGGAGGGACTAAAAGCTACTCAGCTAGGGGCGCCTGGGTGGCTTAGTTGTTAAGCGTTTGCCTTGGGCTCAGGTCATGATTCCAGGGTCCTGGGATCGAGCCCCACGTTGGGCTCCCTGCTCAGCAGGAAGCCTGCTTCTCCCTCTCCCACTCCCCCTGCTTGTGTTCCCTTTCTTGTTGTCTCTCTCTGTCAAATAAATAAATAAAATCTTTAAAAAAAAAAAAAAAAAAAGCAACTTGGCTAGTAATTCCTGAATTCCTGCTATGCATGAGGAATGAAGGCTACGCGTCAAGAAAGGAAAGGCTCGTACCAAGGTGTTCAGTGCAGCTGGGCAGACATGTGACCCAGCGAAGCACAGGCCTGCACAGAGGCACACGAGCGGTGGAAAAGATGCGGGCTTCGGAGCAGAACCTGTTTGAAGCTGAGCTCTACCAGGTGTTGGCCTGTGACCCCGGGCTAGTGACAGGGTCACCGAACCTTGGGTTCTTCATCTACTGACAGGGAAGTGCACACGCAGCTCAGGGCAGCGTTGTGAGGATTAAAAAGAACAACAAACATGAGGATGGTGGCTGGGCACTGGACTGCCACCAAGCCTCCTCGTCCTCGGCCCACTCCCTCCCACACGAGACAAGGCTTGGTTGGGGCCAGCTCTCCGCCCCCTGAAAGCACTGACCTCTGTCCACAGTTATGATTATGAAAGGCTTCGCATGGCTCCTACAAACCCTTCAAGGAGAGAAGAGTGACAGTGGCTTCCGTTCGAAGGAGCAGCAGGAGACAACAGGAGAATGGACACCATGAGGGAAGGGGCCAGTGCAAACAAAGGCCAACCCTTTAGTCACAGCAGAAGCAGCTTAGAAAACGTTAGAGAAGTCCTTGAGGGAAACTGTTACAAACAACAATGAGATTATAAAGGGACAAATGATTGGGAATACAAACAGACTGGCTACAAGATGATTATGGATATAATTTCCCCAAGTAGAAGAAGGCCAAAAATATTTCTGGAAATAATCATACCTGGTCTAGATCCAGAGAAGAATAGACAATTTTCCCTTTGTCATCACCAGAGAACAATTTCATTCCATTGGGGCTCCAAGCCAGGGCGGTGATGCTATTTCTGTGAATACCGGTGACATCAAATCTCCGAAGCTGGGAACGAGCGACAGACACGTGCACAGGGAGAGAAAGGGGTGGGCACTGTGAGACACGCTCTGTGGGCACAGGGGTACAGAGTCCCTCCTGCTCCTGGAGGAGCTGGTCTCCCCAACCTGGTTTTCCAGGCAAAACCCTGCACAAGGAACCCTCTGGTTAGTTACCTTGAAAGCGGACAGAGGGCAGCCAGAGAACGTTAGGCACAATCTAAATTACCCAAACGTGCTTTCTGCCAAGTGTCCTCCCAAGAACCAAAATATTATTGAGTATTAAGAGCATAGGGTGGGGCGCCTGTGTGGCTCAGTTGGTTAAGCGACTGCCTTCGGCTCAGGTCATGATCCTGGAGTCCTGGGATCGAGTCCCACATCGGACTCCCTTCTCAGCAGGGAGTCTGCTTCTCCTGCTGATCTCTCTCCTCTCATGCTTGCTCTCTCTCTCTCTCTCAAATAAATAAATAAAATCATAAAAAAAATTATTAAAAAAAAAAAAAGAGCATAGGGTGAAACTTTTCTGAGCATGTATCTTCCGAGCGGGGGAGGCTTTCTCCTGTGAAAATCCGCAAGGAATGTGCCAAGAAGGTAAGAAATGCCGGGGAGACTACCACTTACTTGTTTGTTTCTCCCTGGCAGCGAGGACACAAGCTGAAAGACAGCAACCCTCCCAGAGGCGGTGCCCGCAGCCACGAGGTCATCAAAGCAGCTCAGCAGCTTCACCACCGTGATGGGTTCCGTTTTCCCCTAAAAGAGCAAACATTCAAGACAAGGCCAGCTTCCAGAGTGGAAACATTACTCCTGGAGGCGGAAGCCCGGCATCAGGCTGCGGCCTCTGCAAAGCCCTGACTGAAAATGCATGCAATCCAGGAAAATAATTACATCTGTTAGACCCTCTTTTTTCTTTCTAGGTCTCTCATCTTGAAATGACGAAATAAAAAAACATTTCGAATAAAGGAAATGCTCATCAATCAAGTGAGAATATTCTGAGCTATCAAGGCGAGCATGCTAAGACGCTTGGAGAGCTCGTCCAGAACGGGAGTCTGGAGTAAGAAGAGCTCCCCCAGACCCCAACTCTCTTCTCTCTCAACTCGGACATGCCACTCCAGCACCGCAATCCGCGGTCTCTGTGCCACCCACGCGTGCCACGAGGACAAGGAGATGATGCATCTGAAAGCACTTTGTAAATGGGTTTGTTCTTAGGTCAGTAATCAAATAACACCAACCCAAGCTTCATACATTGGCCTATTAAAAAATAAAGATTGTTATTTTTTAAAAGATTTTATTTATTTATTTGACAGAGATCACAAGTAGGCAGAGAGGCAGGCAGAGAGAGGGGGAAGCAGGCTCCCCGCTGAGCAGAGAGCCCGATGCGGGGCTCGATCCCAGGACCCTGAGATCATGACCTGAGCTGAAGGCAGAGGCTTAACCCACTGAGCCACCCAAGAGCCCCACTGGCCTATTAAAAAATAAAAAGCACATGTACTGCGGTGCCTGGGGGACTTAGTCAGTTGGGCGTCTGCCTTTGGCTTGGGTCATGGTCTCAGGGTCCTGCGATCAGCTCCGAGTCAGGCTCCCTGCTCAGCAAGGGGCTTGCTTCTCCCTCTCCCTGCCCCCTGCTCATGCGCGCGCTCTCTCTCTCTCTAATAAATAAAATCTTAAAAAAAAAAAGAAAGAAAGAAAGAAGAGAAGAGAAAAAGCACATGCACAAGCATGGTACACAGAAACTCAGGCTTCCAGACCATTGAGTGAAACTGGTCATTCAGAAAAACCACAGCACCACTTGGCCTTGCTGAGACGGACGGCGAGATCTGCACTGAACTACCGTGATCACCACATTCTGCTGCAGTAACTTAGACGGTAAGCGGTCTGTCAAGGGCAGAAGCACGCCCTCCACACTCAGAGGAGACTGAGTCAGCTGCTGTGGTGACAGAAAGTAAAGTAGGTCGCAGGCTCGCGCCGCTGGTGGCGGTGAGCGTGTACAGCCCGCGGGGGCAGCGATGACAGCGGTGACCACACACACTTCCGTCCAGCCCCGCAGCTCTCGGGGCGCTCTCCCAGGCTATAAAGATGCCTGGTGAGAGCCTGACGGAGGTAAGGGACTTGGATCTTAAGCTAGAGGAAGGCAAACGGGAGCCCTGGAAGATTCCTGCCTTTGCCCTGTATCCATCCCATGGGTTTCTGGTAAGCTCGACCAGGCGCGGCACAGCATGAGGATGATGAGCAGAGCGTGCAGGTGTGAAGCCCGGTGGGAACCTCCTGTGGCGGCTCAGGCCAGAGGCACCACGGGCCTCGTCTGGAGAAACGGCAAATGAGCGAGCACAAAGGCTGATGAGGAAAGAGACTGTCAGGACCTGGTCGGCACGAGAACAGCAGGAGAACGGCACAGCCACCCCCTTCCCGGAACTTTCCGGGCGCCAGCCACGCTGGTCCGCCCTCTCATGCGGCATGTTCCCGACTCCTCACGCAGCAGCACGGGGTGGGCTAGGGTCGCCCCGTTTGCCTAAGGACACACGGCTGGAGGACTCAAGGGGATCCTGGCCCTCCCTGGCTGCCCTGCAGAGGGACAGCTGGGAGGCGCGAGCACAGGAAGGGGAAGGAAGGACATCGTCATCCGCACTGCGGCCAACACGAGTGGCGGGTCCATGAGCGGGACCCACTGGTGCCACTCCGAGGGACGACCGGGACAGAACCCACTTCACACGCAGGTAGTCCTGGCAGGGCGGCCCCCGTCTGGAGAACAGCATCCTGGGAAGGTGTACTTACAGGAATTGCCACCACAACAGGAATTAAAATCCCTTACCGGACACTAAGCCAGGTCGTGAGACAAATTCCAAACGGCTGTGTACGTTTTCTGAATGAAAGGCTTCAAAATAAAAACCACCACTCAGGCCAAAAGCCTGAAAATCTGTGTGTGGCGCTTGTACACACGCTTTTTAATGTCAACATTTTGAGTTAATGTTATTTAATATAATCATTAATAAACGTTACGGTTCTTGACTTAAGAACCAAAACATCCCAAGAATCAGATTATCAATACTTAGCTTATAGAAGCAAAAAAATTAGGTTCAACTGCCTACAGTATAAGTCAAGCTATTCTGGAGAACATTCCCCTCCAAACACCTCAAAGTGCTGAGTAAGATACATAAAATAACGTTTTTTTAAAAAAGACATGTCATTTATGTATTTGAGGGAGAATGTATGTGTGCGCACATGCGCGTATGAGCTGGAGGAAGGGGAAGAGGGAGAGAGAGAATCCCAAGCAGACGCCGCACTGAGCACAGAGCCCGTGGGACTCGATCCCAGAATCCCAAGATCATGACCTGAGCCAAAACCAAGAGCTGGACACTTAACCAAGTGAGCCACCAGGACCCCCCATAAAATATCCTTTTAACTGCATACCTCTAGAAAGTAATTCTAGAGGTCCAAACCCAAAAAGAATATTGTCAAAATACTGTCAAACCCTGAAGCTACGGGCCACCCCAGGACTACCTAGCCAACACCCAGAGCTTCGGTGTCCTGAGCTGAGCGGGGCTAACGAGGATGAGGCTTCAGGCCAGACGAGTGGGGAGCTGGAACTGATGTCCCCTGCAAAAGCCCGGAAAGAATCCCTGAAACTCTAACCCTCAGTCAAAGTGTAAACAGTGAAAAATCCATTTGCTGGCAGACAGAGCTGACAAGGAACTCTGTCTTCTCTCAGACGTTGACTGCAATAAATAAAAAAGAAGAAATTTCCTCAAGAATCTGTCATCCCAAGCCTGCCATGTTCAGCATTCGAGTTTGAATGTATTTTTCCTTCCCACAGGCAGTCGATCTGAAGGGCTTGGATGTGAGCAGCAGTCCAAGGGGCCTGGCACAATAAGTACAAACCCCATCTGTGGGACACAGTCCTGACCCCCGTTCCTCAGCCTTCACGAGTATTGGGACCAGCCACAGAGCTCCTAATTAGAAACCACCACAGGGAAAAAGGCCCCATGAAGAAGAATCAACTAAAAAGAGCAGTAATAGGGGCACCTGGGTGGCTCAGTGGGTTAAAGCCTCTGCCTTCGGCTCAGGTCATGATCTTGGGGCCCTGGATCGAGCCCCGCGTTGGGCTCTCTGCTCAGCGGGGAGCCTGCTTCCTCCTCTCTCTCTGCCTGCCTCTCTGCCTGCTTGTGATCTCTGTGAGTCAAATAAATGAATAAAATCTTAAAAAAAAAAAAAGCAGTAATAGAATTGGACAACCCTTTGCCCCCACTCAAGTACTGCATTTAGATTGAAGAGACCCAGAACATAAAAGAAATATGCTTAAAATTTTAAAAAAACATAAAAGGGAATTCAAAACAGAACAGTAAGTTACTACAAGAAATGAAAAAGAATCGGGGCGCCTGGGTGGCTCAGTGGGTTGGGGTCTCTGCCTTCGGCTCGGGTCATGATCCCGGGGTCCTAGGATCGAGCCTCACATTGGGCTCTCTGCTTGGCGGGGAGCCTGCTTTCCCCCCTCTCTCTCTGCCTGCCTCTCTGCCTACTTGTGATCTGTCAAATAAATAAAATCTTAAAAAAAAAAAAAGAAATGAAAAAGAATCAAAAGAATTTAAAACCTTAGTGGTGATTAAATAGCAGAGCTCAAAGAAAATTATTGAACTAAATGACAGACCTATGTAAGAAAGACAGAGGAAAAGATAAAAAATAAGAGCAGAGTCCTAGAGGACAGATATAAAGGTCCAACCTATATCTCATTGGGACGCCAGAAGGAAAGGGGATAAACAGGAGGCAACATGTTCAGAGACAAGGACCATTAGTTGCCCAGAACTGATGAAAGGCCTGTGTCCTCAGGAGCACAAGCCCTGACAAAGATTAAAGGAAAGAAATACACTGAACACACTGTGTGGTGACACAGCAACACCTTGAAGACGAGGAGATGACTGTACCGTGTCAGACGAAAGGCAAATGACCAGATACAAACAAGTATTAAAAACAAACTTCTCAGGGCACGTGGCTGGCTCAGTTGGTAAAGCATGTAACTCTTGATCTCAGGGTTGTGAGTTTGAGCCCCACCCTGGGTGCAGAGATTAAAGATAAAGTCTTTCACAAAACAGAACAAAACTTCGCAACAGAAACGATGGAGTCCAGGAGACAATGGAAGATCATCTTCAAAATGCTGACAGAGAAAAACCATTAGCTTTGAATGTATGCCTGTCTAAACTCATAGACATAGAGACAATCAGGCAAAAAGTCAACCATACAAGACACTTAATATGTATGATGAGAAAGACCAGACAGACATCATAGAAAACTATAGACTAGGGGCGCCTGGGTGGCTCAGTGGGTTAAAGCCTCTGCCTTCGGCTCAGGTCATGATCCCAGGGTCCTGGGATCGAGCCCCGCATCGGGCTCTCTGCTTGGCAGGGAGCCTGCTTCCCCCTCTCTCTCTGCCTGCCTCTGCCTACTTGTGATCTGTCTGTCAAATAAATAAATAAAATCTTAAAAAAAAAAAAAAAAGAAAACTATAGACCAATATCCTTTATCCTTCATAAATACAGATACCAAATGACTGTAATAAACTATTACTGAGAGGACTACAGCACGATTTTAAAAAAGATACTACATCATGACAGAGTGGGGTTTATATAAGTAATGCACAGCTGAATTAATAATCAAACTCAATACATACGCCATATTAACAGAAGAAGAAAATCATGTTCTCTTAACAGATTCAGAAAGAAGATCTGACAAACTTCAATACTCATTCATGACCATAACACTCAGAAAATTAGGAATAGAAATAAGTAGCAATAAAAAAGATCTATGAGGACTCTAACCCTAATGAGTGTACACACTGAGGCAAAGACATCTGTTCTGTGGACATTACCCTGGAGGTCCTAGCAAATAGAGTAAATCAAGTAAAAAACTGAAAGGCATACACATCAGAAATGATGAAGTAAAACACTTTCTTCACAGGCAGCAATGACTACCTATGTAGAAAACCCCAAGAAATCTATAAATGTATGAAGAAATCTATAAATGTACATAAATCAGTTGTATTTCTATAGGCCAGCAACAAAAAAATCTGAAAGGAAAATAAATTGTTGTACTGTTCTTATATCATTTGTAAAGTGGTATAATATTATTTGAGAATAGATGGACAAATGTTGTAAATCCTAGAAAAATAACTAAGAAATCAAACAGATAGGACCTAATAAGCCATAAGGGACATAGAATAGAACCATGAAAAAATAATTAGTCTAGAAGACGATAGGAAAAGAAAAATCAGTAAGATTTAAGAATAGGTAGGATATGCAGAAAACAATTATCAAGATGGTAGACTTAACTAATGCTTCTTAACTGGGCATAATTATGTTTTCCACCCTGCCATGGGACATTTGATAATGTCTGGAGGCTGCTGCAACTTGGTTGATACTATTACCATCTAGTAGGGAGAAAGCAGGGGTGCTGCTTGACATCCTACAATACACAGGACAGCACCACCAGACCACAAAGTCAGTGGTGTCAGGTTGAGGAAATGGAACTTAAACCCAACCATACTAATAATCACATTCAACATAAATGGCCTAAATTTGGTATAACAGAAGGTAGAGATTGTTGGGGTGTCTCGCTGGCTCAGTTGGTGGAACATACAACTCTTGATCTTGGGGTCATGAGTTCAAGCCCCCACTGGGTGTACAGCTTACTTTAAAAAAAAAAAAAAAAAGGTAGATTGTCAAACTGAATAGAAAAGTAAGACCTGACCTTATGTTATTTTCAAGAAATGCACTTTGGGGGCATCTGGGTGGCTCAGTTGGTTAAGCGTCTGCCTTCGGCTCAGGTCATGATCCCAGGGCCCTGGGATCAAGCCCCACATCAGGCTCCCTGCTCAGTAGGGAGCCTGTTTCTCCCTCTCCCACACCCCCTGCTTGTGTACCCTCTCTCTCTTTGTCAAATAAATCTTAAAAAAAAAAAAAAAAAAGAAAAGAAAAAGAAAAGAAATGCACTTTGGATATAAAAGCACAGATAAACCGAAGGTAAGAATGGAAAAAGATCTATCATGCAAACTCTGATTGTAAGAAAACAGGAGAGGCTATATTAACACCAGAGCAGAGAAGGAATATTACCAGAGATAAAAAGAGACATATTATAGTGATAAAAGGATCTATTCAGTAAGACAGAACAACTCTAAATGTATAGGTACCTAATAATAGAGCTTTGAAATGCACGAAACACTCTCTCTCCCCCCACCAATCTCTAAAAGTTGGGAAGCACCTGGTGGTACAGTCAGTTAAGCATCTGACTCTTGATTTTGGCTCAGGTCATGATCTCAGAATCATGAGATCGAGCCCTGCATCAGACTCCATGCTGGGTACAGAGCCTGCTTGGGACTCTCTCACACCCTCTTCCTCTCTCAAAACAAAATAAAAATAAATAAATAAATAAATAAATAAATAAATAAATAAATAAAAGAATAACATTCATGACACAACACAACAACCTGAATGTATTTAATACCACTGAACTATACACTAAAAGAAAAAATGGTGAATTTTAAATTCTGTATAATTTACCACAATTAAAAAAAAAATACATGAAGCAGAAATGAACAGAACTGAAGTGATAAAAACAAATGCACAATTTCCATCAGAGACTTCAGCCTCCTCCAGTGACCAACAGAAGCAGGCTGGGGGGTGGTCACTGCTGCAGGAGTCTGCGTCCACCAAAGAGCAGGACGTGATGGTGGAAGCAGACACGCAAGGCATTTGTTTGGGGAAACACCTGTGAGGGGACGGGGGAAAGAGCTGGAAGAGGCTGAAGAACGGTCAGCTCCCAAGGCCCGTCTGCAACCCGAGATGGAGAGAGGGAAGGAAGGGTCGCTGCAAAGGCTAATCTCCAACCGCAGTGCTGTTTCAGAAAGTTGCGGCCACACCAACAGGAACACCCCAAGCCAAAGTCACTTGTCAGAGGATTCTCAGTTTTCACAAGAATAAGTGTGCCTTGTGACCCAGCTGCGCCCAGTCACTGGCTCGGAGTAGCGAGTGGGAAGGCTGGTGGGTTCGGTGCTCATCAGTTACACGCCGCACCCCCTCCAGGAAGAGAGAATCCTTGAGATTAGGATATTGCCAAGCACCACATAGAATAAAAAGACATAGGGGCGCCTGGGGGGCTCAGTGGGTTAAAGCCTCGGCCTTCGGCTCAGGTCATGATCCCAGGCTCCTGGGATCGAGCCCCACATCGGGCTCTCTGCTCCGAGGGGAGCCTGCTTCGTCCTCTCTCTCTGCCTGCCTCTCTACCTACTTGTGATTCTGTCTGTCAAATAAATAAGTAAAAATCTTAAAAAAAAAAAAAAAGAATAAAAAGACATAGACCATAATTCTATTCTCTATAAGGTGATGAAATATTTGAGGTTTATTTTTTATGACTGCATCAGGATACACAAAACCTCCTGTAGAACACTCAAGGCACAAAGCCACCACTGACCTTCTTTAGCAGTATTTATATTGCATAAGGTCAATCCTTCATGTGAGACATTATTTAAAAATGGAATTTTCTTCTTACCACACTGGCTTCATTAAAATACTGATCTCGCACTGTTTTTCTCCTAAGTCTGCAAACAGAGGCAGGCCTTAATAACATCGAGTACCCTACTTAAGCACTGCTAGTTTAAAATGACCCGCACAGAGACTGAGCAATCGAGGGTCTACTTATGGCCTCGTGGTGCTTGTTGTGAAGGACACAAATGACGGGCTACCTCCAGGGGCTCTCATGGTCCAGGACATGGAAAAGACTCATCACCAAATCCATGAGCCAAGCACACACGTGCAGGCGGCTCAGAGGTAGGATGCGGTCAGCTCGGACAGGTGTCTGTCAAATTAATAAATAAAATCTTTTTATTTTACTTATTTATTTTTTTAAAGATTATGTACTTATTTGGCAGACAGAGACCACAAGTAGGCAGAGAGGCAGGCAGAGAAAGGGGGAAGCAGGCTCCCCGCCGAGCAGAGAGCCCGGTGCAGGGCTCGATCCCAGGACCCTGGGATCATGACCTGAGCCGAAGGCAGAAGCTTTAACCCACTAAGCCACCCAGGTGCCCCAATAAATAAAATCTTAAAAAAAAAAAAAAAAGCACACCTTCGAAGCCACTGGGCCCTTCTCCCTGACTGCAGGCCCTCCTGTCACCAGAACCACTACCATGACATTGCGGCTAATTACGCCCTTGCCTTTCACCCCTGTACTGCAGGTGCACGTGTCCTCATGCACCACAGTGCGCAGATGTGCCCAACCTAGAGATTCAAACTGGAGAAACATCATGTGAATGGCCCTTGACCTCCCTGACCCAGATTTCTTCAGTGTCCTGGTCCCATGTCTAGTGCCCAGGGAGGGTGTCTTGTGATCACCTGATGCACACGAAGTTAGAGTTGAAGCCAAAAAGTCAATTCATCATTTTATAATGAATTAACAGTCATACAAACCAGTCATGTCGGTATGACCTGTACATTCTTCCCCCACTGGCTGACGTACATGGGAGTGCAGTAAGTGTCAGTGAAAAGGTGTCCGGATAGCACGGAGCCGTTTCTGATCAAGCTGCTGCAAGCATGAGGACAGCCATTCCAAAGAGATCACAGCTCTCAAAGGGACCCCCCGCTGCCCTACCGCATAGGTAGCTCAGTCTGATTTTTCCCACGTTGCACAGCAGACCATACACTCTCTTCCTTCAGTCATATCCTCTTTCCTTTTTTAAAAATAAAAAAGATTTTTATTTATTTGACAGAGAGAGACAGAGATCACCAGCAGGCGGGGGCGGGGGGGGGGAGCAGGCTCTGCGCTGAGCAGAGAGCCCAATGCGGGGCTCAATCCCAGGACCCTGAGATCATGACCTGAGCCAAAGGCAGAGGCTTAACCCACTGAGCCACCCAGGTGCCTTCCTCTTTCCTTTTGATATGGGGACAATTCAGTTTCATTCTGGCCTGGGGGCCACTCCTCTGTCTCTCTCTTTTTTTTTTTTTTTTAAAGATTTTATTTATTTATTTGACAGATAGAGATCACACGTAGGCAGAGAGAGAGAGGAGGAAGCAGGCTCCCCACTGAGCAGAGAGCCCAATGCGGGGCTCGATCCCAGGACCCTGGGACCATGACCTGAGCCAAAGGCAGAGGCTTTAACCCACTGAGCCACCCAGGTGTCCTCATCATGAGCTTCTTTTGATATGCCACAGCTTAACCTCCAGTTGAAGCCGCTAGCATATCAAATAACTAACAGATGTGAAATACTTAAAAATATTTAAAAAGACTCAAATAAGATACGAATTCATTAAATTTCTAAGAATTGTTTCACTTTTATCCCTCTTTTACTAACAAAGAACCATGGTTTAAAGTTTAAATAATTAGGTAACTGTTGAATGATCTACAAGTTAAACAAAAACACTGCTTTTCTAGAATAATTTCCTTTACTCCATAGGACAAACTGGAGTAGGGAACATCCACTGGACTTGCAGGAGGTCCCTAGGGCCTGGGACTCTACCACTAGAGAAGATCTAAAACGGGGGGGGGGGGGGGGGGGGATTACCTATAAAGGAAACAATTAGCCAGCAGAAGCCTGAGCAGCTGAGAGATGGTACAATACAGTTAAAGTGCCAAGATGAAAGAAGCATACGAAGTGAGGTAGGGATCAAGTTTCACTTCTCCCCAAATGCTCACATCTAAATGTCCCATACCATTTACTAAAAAACTCTAATATCACCTTTGCAAAAACTCAAGTGTTTATGAGTTATATATATGTGGATTTTCTGGCTTCTCTATTCTGTCCCATTGACCTCCTTATCTATTCCTGTGCTAATAACCACATTTGGCTTAATTACAGAAGGTCTGTAAGTCTTGTTAACCTGGTAGAGCAACGTCTCCCATCTTGCTCTTTTTCCACTAGTATCTTCACTCTTCTTGACTCATTACAGTTGCAAATACAATTTTAATAAATTATCATTAGCCAATCAACTGAAGCAATCTGTCCTAAGAAGTAGACCCGTGAGGCCCTATACTGTAATGCCACAGACATGCCAGAATTTACATCATGGGTTCCACAGGGAATGACAAGGGAAGCCATGAGTCAAATGCACTTTTGGCTGATGTGGTGAGACCAAAACACTCATTTCTGCATCACTTTAAAAAATATACCAGGTAAAAGTCAATGAAATATTCATACCATTCTGAAGCATGAGTTTTCCAACTGGAAAACACTGCAGACAATTTCCCATGCTCAGGCCGCTCCCTCCTTCCCCCTGGAGTACTTTACCCCAGATGCTATCAGCACAGCTGCGCACTGTCTTCAAGTCTCTGCTCAGCTGTCACGTGCTCAGTGAGCCCTTCCCTGAACGTCCTATTTAAAATGCAACCACTCCTGCTGGCACTCCTCACCACCCCCCAGGCTTCTCCCTTCTTGTCTGTCTGTGTGTTGACGTCTCCTCCTCATTATTAGACTCTAAGGTCCCTGAAGGCAGGGACCTTGCCTGCCATAGTCTGTATTGCTTCTCCAGGACCTAAAATGGCGCTAGTACATAGTAAGCACTGGAGAAAAACTGAATGAATTCACAGACACAGCAAGTGTGGATAAGATGCAGAAATGAGAGCTAGCATGGCTGTAGGTAGTGCAAAGGTTCTGAGGGCAAATCCATGAAATTTCCACAACTTGTTGAATGCTAAGAATAAAGATCATGCAATTACTTTCAAAACAGAATATGAGAAGCTCAGGTCAAGTTATCTTTCTGGTCTATTCTTATATATGTCACATCATATATTTAACAAGTTTATAACATTTTTATACTTGCTATTAGCTCCTCACATTTCCTTAGTGCTTTTGGCACAAGCTAGAAGAACTTTTTATGTCTCCATCTGCCCTCTCCCACTAACTGTTAGAAAAAAAGGTTTCTAAAAGCATTATTCTTGAAAACACATGACAGGCTATATTTAGCATATATAAGGTCTGCTTTCTTCTTCAGAAACATAACTTCAGTTAAAAACATGATCTTTCATCCATGCCATCCTCAGGTTTATTATAGGGTAAACTGACTTATTTTTACTTACCTTCCCATAAAATCTTAGATTTCCACTAAACAAAACTAGTTGATACCTCTCTCAGTTTTTACTTGGAAATTCCAGAGACCCTGATTCTGGTTTCTATTGTCTATTTCTATTTCTATTTCTATTGTCTATTTCTACTGTCTTCTGAATCCAGACTTCTATGGAAGCCCTGCCTTCTCTCACAGGAAGTGAGCCTAATAGTTAGGCAAGCAGCTAGGTGGCCTAGAGCAGGAATCTTACCATTTCTTTATCTGAAATACATGGCAATTGTACCACATTATTTTAAGACCCAGCCAGCTCTAGAGGTGCCTGGGTGGCTCAGTGGGTTAAAGCCTCTGGGCCTTCGGCTCAGGTCGTGATACCAGCATCCTGGCATCAAGCCCGGCATCAGGCTCTCTGCTCAGCAGGGAGCCTGCTTCCCCCTCTCTCTCTGCCTGCCTCTCTGCCTACTTGTGATCTCTGTCTCTCAAATAAATAAAATCTTTTAAAAAAAAAAAAAAAAACCCAGCCAGCTCTGAAGACAAAATGACAAGAACAACAACTTAGTTAATCCATCTCTAGATCACGTAGCTAATAACTGATAGCCAAAGCTCAGAACAGATCTTTGTGTTGTGTTTACACAAGTAATAAATGAAAACATTAACAAAAAATTCCAATAATTCCACAGTATTTAAAGAAAACAAAAAGATACCTCTTCATATTCCCTCCCTTAGCTTATCCCATTATCATTTCCCGCAGAGACTGAGAGTATCATATCATTGGATACTCAGGGATACTCTTCCAGATCTTTCCCTGTGTGTTCTATATACAGATATTTAGCTTTCCTTTCATACCCTAATAATCTAACTCCAAATTCTGTGTTCTTTCCAAAACAATTTTTATTTTGTACTTCCTTTTGTGATCTTCCACAATTCTAGGTTTGTATTCTATACTAAATGGATGCTTGAAAAACACTTTTGATAGTCAGGGCTGCTCAAGAATGGATTTTGGCCCCAGTAAAGTACATTTTTTTTCTGATTCCTCAGTAACAGAAAAAGAGCTTTAAAAAAAAAAAAAAAAAAAAAATATATATATATATATATATATATATATATATGATTTTTCCTGGAGTGCCCTCTTTGTCTGCTGGCTCCAAGAATTTGTACTAGATTCTCTCAAATTCTGGTCAACCCTGCAAAGGTTATCTAGTACATCATTTTCCTTCAAAGCTCATAGGGCTCATCATATGATAAACAGGATGCTAATTCTAGGTAAAACTATAAAATAGACAATTAGGTGTAATTGTAGTTTCATTCTAGGGAACACTAAACTTGTTCCCTTAAGTTTTTTTGAGTGTGGAGGCTGAAATTTAAAAAATAGTTATACAGTTATATTTTAAAAAAACGACAATAAACTGGTGATCAATGAGACACAAGAGAACTGGGTTGTAATGCAACCTGAGCAAGGGACCCTAGTACCTTCCATGTGGTGGAAGCCCACAAGGGTCCTGGAGCTGACACTGCCCAAGGAGCAGACCCCAGCCTACAGTGTCATGTGGGAGACCCTGTCTGCCTGTCCGGCCTTAACTCACAGCACTCCGTGTCCTGCTCTGTATTCCAGTTCCATCAAATATACTTTCTGGAACACACACACACACACACACACACACACACACTCACTCACTCCAACACTGAACCTTAATGCCAAAGATTACCTAATAGTGAATTAAAACCTAAGGGGCTGGGATGCCCGGGTGGCTCAGTCAGTTAAGCATCTATCTTCAGCTCAGGTCACAATCCTGGGGTCTTGGATGTGAGCCCCACATCAGGCTCCACACTCCACACTCAGCGGGGAGTCTGCTTCTCCCTTTGCCCCTCCCCCTGCTTGTATGCGCTCTCTCTCTCTTTCGCTCCAATAAATAAATAAAATCTTGGGGAGGAACAAAACTACTCTATAGTGTTAGTGGTCAGAAGAGCACTGATTGGGAGCCAAACCATGGAGTCTACTGGACTGTTGAAAATGTTCTATATCCTGATCTAGGTGATTACACCGATGAATACATACACTGATTCATCAAGCTGTATATCTGAGATTTGTGTATTTATGTAAATTGCACTTCAATTAAAAAGTTGAGAAAACAAAGTAAAACAGAGAAAACCTGAGAGGTCTGCTCTAATTTGAATTTGTTGAGATGTGTTTTATGCCCCAGAATATGGTCTCAGTGAATGTTCCAGGTTCACCGACGAGGAATGCATCATCAGCTGCTGCTGAGTGGAACATTCTCTAAATGTCAACTAGACAGTGTCCGTTGATGACACTGCTCAATTCTTCTATATTCTTGTTGGTTTTCTGTCAAATCCTTCTACCACTGAAAGAGGAGTGTTAAAGTCTCCAACTAGACTCGTGGATTCCTCTGTTTTTCCTTTCAGGTATGACAGCTTTTGCTTTGTATATCGTGGAGCCCTGTTGTTAAGGTACATACACATTTAAGACTGCTGTGCTTCTTGGTCAACTGGGCCTTTTACCATTATGTAACAGCTCTCTTTATCCCTGGTTATTTCTTTGCTCAAAATATTTTGGCAGTGGGGTGCCTGGGTGGCTCAGCTGGTTAAGTGTCTGCCTTCAGCTCAGGTCACGGTCCCAGGGTCCTAGGATCAAGCCCCGCGTTGGACTCCTGCTCAGCAGGGAGCCTGCTTCTCCCTCTCTCTGCCTACCGTTCTGCCTACTTGTGATCTCTCCGTCAGAAAAATAAGATCTTTTAAAAAAAAACTTTGACATTAATATAGTCATTCTGACCTTTTAATTAGTATTTACATGATATCTTTTCATCCTTTTAATTTTTACCTACCTATATTGTTAAGTTTGAATTGAGTTTCTTATGGAAAACATATAGTTTGTTCATGATTTTTTTCTCTATTCCAGTCATTTTTTTTTTTTAAGATTTTATTTATTTATTTGTCAGAGAGAGAGAGAGAGAGCGAGCACAAGCAGACAGAGTGGCAGGCAGAGGCAGAGGGAGAAGCAGGCTCCCTGCCGAGCAAGGAGCCTGATGTGGGACTTGATCGATCCCAGGACCCTGGGATCATGACCTGAGCCGAAGGCAGCCGCTTAACCAACTGAGCCACCCAGTTGTCCCATCCAGTCATTTCTTTTAACTGATATTTACAGATCATTTCCATTTAACATAACTATTGATGTGTTTTAATTAGGTTTAATTAGGTCTATCATTTTCCATGAAAAATTTTCCATGAACATTTTTAAAAATTCCATTTTGGTTTATAGTAATTTTTACTATACCATGTTTTCTAGTGGTGGGATTACAATTTTATGTATTTAACTTTCCAAAATTTATTTAGACTCAACATTTCACCTCTTCAGGTAGAATGTAGAAAACTTATCACTATAGAGTTCCCTTATAGTACAGACAATTTTATAATTTTTGCTGTCAAATTATTTCAGAGAATGCAAGAGAAGAGAAAGAGCCTGTTCTATTTACTTAGAGAGTTACTCTTCCTCTTCCTTCATTACTAACCTCCAAGTCTCCTTCCGGTATCATTTCTCTTTTGGCTAAAAGACTTCCTGACACAAGGAATTACTTCAGACCAGACCCCTGGTCCCTGGTAAAAGGGTAAACCCCATTAGTTTTCCTCCAGCTGAGAATACTTTTATTTCACCTCCTTTCCTGATAGATATTTTCACAAGGTAAAGAATTCTAAATTGACAAGTCTTTTCTTTCAGAACTTTAAAAATGTTATACCACTGTCTTTTAGCCTCCATGCTTTCTGAGGAGAAATCTTCAGTCATTCAAATCACTGTTCTCTATAAGTAATATGTCATTTTTCCATAGCTACTTTCAATATTTCTCTTTGTTTTTAACAATTTATGAGGTATCTGGGTAGGGTTTTCTTTGGTTTATGCTGTTACAAGTTTGCTGACAGATTCATAAGTCTTCCTTCTTAACTGTTTGAAGTACTGGAGAAATTTTAGATATATTAATGCATAACTATATTTTCAAAGATTAACTATGAAAAGGTCTTAAATGTTTGGGGAATTTAATCAGTCATGCGCTATTAACCAAACTAAACAAAAGCAAGAGCAACAGTTTTTATACAAGAACATTAATATAAACTCTAGAGCCAATCTGCCCAACTTCAGACAATGGTGCTATCACTTGCTGAATGCCTGACTTGGGTAAATTACTTAATTCTCGGGGTACCTGGTTGGCTCAGTGGGTTAAAGCCTATGCCTTCAGCTTAATCATGATCACAGGGTCCTGGGATTGAGCCCTGCATTGGGCTCTCTGCTCAGTAGGGAGCCTGCTTCCCCACCCCCTTCCACCTCTCTGCCTACTTGTGATCTCTGTCTGTCAAATTAAAAAAAAAAAAAAAAAATTACTTAATTCTCTATGCTTGAGTTGTTGCCCTGGTAAAGTGAGGACAATGAAACAGTATCGGGCTCATACAGTTTTTACAAGAATGAATGAGTTAATATACACAAAGGTTTAGGAGAATCCCTGGCATATAGTAAGTGTTATACGCATGCCAGAAATTTTTGTTATTTTAAATTGAGTATAAAGGCTTAAGAAAAACTCTTTGTAAGAAAGAGAGAGAGAATGTGTGGACATGCAAATGTATGAGTAGGACAGAGGGGCAGGAGAGGGAATCTTAAGCAGTCCCACACCTGGTATAGAGCCCTATGTGGGGGCTTGATCTCACGACCCTAGGATCATGACCTGAGCTGAAGTCAGGAGTCAGACACTTAACCGACTAAGCCAGCCAGGTGTCCCAAGAAAAACTAACTTTTTGAGATAAAACTTTAATAAGTTGAATATTTATTAAAAGACAAATGTTTGTAAGCATTTCACTTAAACACAAAAGCCTTGTCTTAGTCCAGAAAAGCCTACTAACCACAGAATAGAGCCCCACAAGGCCATGAGGAAGGAGCTACAAGTCGGTCACCTTTGAGTTTCTCACAAAAGCCACATACTCAATAAACGCCAGCTACTGGCTCAGTGGGTGAACTCAACGCTGATCCATCAACAGGTGTTGCCTACCAGCACCTACAATGCACGGACACGCCATGCCTGAAGTCAGCCAATAAAGAACAGAGGTCAGCTGAGATCCCAACGGCAGTGTTCTACAGAAGTGATCTTATTTAAGACGCATCTGTTCTAGGAGCTGGCCAATATTGATACCGATCCCTTTTTTATTTTTTTATTATTTTTTAAAGATTATTTATTTATTTATTTGACAGAGAGAGAGAGAGAGAGAAAGAGATATCACAAGTACACAGAGAGGCAGGCAGAGAGGCAGGCAGAGAGAGATGGGGAAGCAGGCTCCCTGCTGAGCAGAGAGCCCGACTCGGGGCTCGATCCCAGGACCTTGAGATCATGACCTGAGCTGAAGGCAGAGGCTTTAACCCACTGAGCCACCCAGGCACCCCACTAATCCCTTTTTTATAATAATTTCAGCAGAAAAACTAGAGATTATTTAACTGAGTCAATCAATGTACTTCAAAAAGAAAATACCTACTTCCAAAGTTTTCTATTACATGTTGAACACTAAAATGTTCTCTTTTAAAGTGATGCTAGATATTTGGAGGCAGGTTAAAAAAGTGTTTTTAGTTACAGTCCACTTCAATTAAAGATGGTTTTAAAGTATTGTTTGGGTGAGACACTAAGGCCAAATTAGAAGTAAATTATCCCATGCTAGAACACATGAGCATGTTAAATGTTAGCCATGGTGACTGCATGCTAAGGAGTAAAGAAAAGCAAGACTCACCTCAAAGTTGTACTTCCTCATCTGGTTGAAGTGTCTGCAGTACAGGTAGAGCATGCCGATGCTGCTGCCCACAGCAATGTAGTCCCCATTGGTATCGAGAGCTGTGAGGTAGACCACAATAGAGCGGAAGCCCTTCTGGACCTTTGTGGGAATGGCATTGAGGAGATAGTACAAGGGGCAGAACTCTCTGAATGTAATGGGCTCTGATACTGATGCCATGGCCAAGGTTGTCACAGATGATCTTCAGGCAGGAAAAAGAATGTTTACTTGGCATCTGGGGAAACCTGGGGGCTAAAGAACAAGGCATTATAATTCTTTCAACCTCTAGTCATGCCAAAAAGAAGTCATGTATAGCAGTGGGATGAAGGAACTTGAGGGTGGGTAAAATTGGACAACTGAATGGACAAAGTACCTGGTTTCATTAAGATCACTTTTGAGCATTTTAATTCAACAGGCACCGCAATGCCTATGGGCCCCTGTGATTCACAGTGTGCTACGTACTGTGGAGGAATGGGAAGAACATTAAAAACTGTTCTTATTCTCAAGCAGTTTATGATACAGCCAGGCGGGCAAAAGAAACAGTGAAGATACACAAAACCTCATGTGGTTAGTGCTAATCTGTGGGTCTTGATGAGAAGAGGAACGCAGCAATGTGGAAAGGGCTTCACTGGAAACATCCTGAACTATGAAGCCCACCAAGAGGAACGGAACATGGAAAAGAGCAACAGGAAAGACACTGTACCAGAACAATGAACCAGTCCTGATGGAGAAACACACTCACTGCTGAGACAGCAGAGAAACGTGTCCCCCAGCTGGATGTCTGCAGCCTCCCTGACATCCAGAGACTCAGTTATACAACAGTTCCACCGTGAGACCAATACCTCTTGGTGCTCTAAATTCAAACTTCCCTCAATAAGGATACTCAGTCCTCACATAGCGCAGTGTAATTTATGATGTGCTTAATCACTCGTTCAATCCTTACCTAGCTGGAAGATCAGTGGTGTCGGCCCCAACTTTGAGAGGAAGGTATTAAGGACACAAAGGTCACAAGACTTGCCCAAGACCACACAGCCAAGACCTGAATCTAGGTCTTTTCCCTCCAAGTCCTGGGCCCTTCCAATCCCAGAGTCACCGTTCTAACAGACAAGTAGCAGCTTACAGATGGGTGTCTTGTCCCTGATTCAAGCTGGAAGCGTATTTCACTCCTTCAGTTCCATGGAGACTAAGCCCCTCTAGTAAAAACTTGTTGGGATGCTGGATTTGGAACTGTGGGTTTTCTATTCCTATAGAGTTGACCAACCAACTTCCAAGTTCTCTTATAATGAAACTCCCACCCAATTCATTTTCACCCAGGAGCCCTTGCATTGGCTGTTCCTTCTACTGGAATGCTCTTTCTCCAGATGTGACTCAGATTTTGCTTCTTCTCGGCATGTAGGTCTCTGCTAAAATGTCCCCTTCTCCCAAGACCCCACCTGCCCACCCCCTAAAGTGGGCTTCCTACCACCACTGAGTACTGTCTATTCGCCTCTCCTTGCTTTGCCTTCTCACATCTCCTTTTTCTTTGCTGTTGACTGGCCATCTCTGCCTGACCCCCCCTACCATCACTGGTCCGTAAGGCTCACAGGAATAGGATCACATCTGCTTCACTCACCCTATAGTCCCCAGCATCTAGAAAAGGATCAGGCATAACAGAGGCACTCAGTAAGTATTTACTGAATAGCTGAATGAGTTATATAAAAGGAAAATTTGCAAGGAAGGAATGAGTGACAAGAATGGAAGACCAGCAAAATATCTTTACGCCACTACGGCCCCACTTCAATGCTGGAATAATAACCCCTGGATATGTATGGCATATCCAGTGTTGCAAACATTCTCAGACTCCTATTCTGTTTGATAATCACAACAGTCAATACAGTAAAGCAAGCAGGGTGATTTATGAGAGCCCTCCTAAAGGTAACAAAAAGAATCATATCCCTCTGTGATGTTTAAGAAAACTTACTTAATATACCCTTTTGTAGCAGAGACTGAAGCTCTGGGAGGTTCAGAAATGTGCCCAAGCTCCCATAGCTTTAAATGCCTAGTGCAACAGGCATCTGGATGAGAATGTTGGTTCTGCTCATACGGCAGCACAGCTCATAAACTTAGAACTTTTTAAGAGCAAGACCAATCTTTGGTTTATGCAAGTATTCCAGAAAGGTGGGCAAGGTTCACATGATACAGAAATCAAATGGAAATGAAATGGCTCTTAGGCAAACTCACGTGAGAACAGTTGCTGACAGATACCGTGGGAAAGGAGGTAGGTCATTCAAGGACATGGGACACTAACTCCAAAACACCAACAGCAGCAGCAATAACGGTAATAGCTACTGATGTTACATCACAGAAACGATCCTTAGCACACTAACTCATGACATCCTCACAACATATCCTAGGAGCTCAGGACCACTGTTACCTCCATTTCTGAGATGAGGAAACTGCTCCCATTTCAACAATCTTCTTTCCATCTTCAAGGATCAGAGAAGAATAGGAGCAGAAAAGGCTTTGTTACCTCAATGAGTCTGTGCATGCAAACACACTGATAAGTTTGCATAATTTACATAATGTTTTTAAAATGAAATCTTTTTTTATAACAGTCATAAATGCTTACTGTTAAAAAAATTGGAATATGGAAAATTACAAGGAACTAAATAAATGCCACTCATAACCACCCCGCGCTATGTACACAGACGGCTACAGACACGCAGGCACACACTCAATAAATCACAAGCACTTGCCCTGTTATTAAATTCTTCCCTAGGACGTGATTTTTCAAGACTCTATAGAAAAACTGCAGAGGACACACTGTATACATAAACCAAAAATTTCCCAACCAAAATGTTTTACTTTCTACTTTAGCAGGCAAGGCCTCCTAGGAAGCAAGTGGAAATACTAAGCAGTTCACCAATGTCAGCTGGTACAATTTTCCTCCTTTAAAAGGCATTTTCCACAAAGTAGCTTTGTCAAAATATGACATTTATATTTTAAAAATTAATCCACTTGATGTGATACTATTAACTGACAGCTCCATAATCTCTGCAAGGGGATTTCAGACTGCGGTCTGGTTCGAAGAGGGCCAGAGGATTCATCCTGAAACTCAGCTGCAGAGCAGGCACACTGTTCTAACTTGGACTGCATGTTTATTTGTGGTGGCTTAGTAGGTACTAATGGATAATATAGAAGGTCAGAGTCCCTGGAATCATCTCTTTGGCACAATCAATAATAATTCTATCAGCTTCAAAAATGTATAAGGATCCCTCCCTCACTTACCAGGTCTCAGCAGAGATTAAAAATGATCACAGGGCACCTGGGTGGCTCAGTTGGTTGAGCAGCTGCCTTTGGCTCAGGTCATGATCCCGGACTTCCAGGATCGAGTCCTGCATTGGGCTCCCAGCTCCTTGGGGAGTTGGCTTCTCCCTCTGACCTTCTCCTCTCTCATGCTCTCTCTCACTCATTCTCTCTCAAGTAAGTAAATAAAATCTTTTTAAAAAAATGACCACAAATCTGTGGCAGATAATGGGCTGTATAATCAAATTCTGAATCAGTTTTTCGAGCTGAAATCCTAGCGCTCAGCCCTGACTTCTCCTTCTCCCTCTCCTTCACCCCTACAACAACTCCTCACCTCACTCCATTCACTCTATTTCCTAACCTATATCACACCTGTCCCTTTCTCACCATCTCTGTGGCCACACCCAAGATGAAGCCATCACACATGGAACCTGAACCTCTATAGCATTCTTCTGACGGCTCTCCTGCTTCCACACCTGACCTCTAGGACCTGTGCTCTTACAAAGCAGTCAAAATGAACTCTGTGACTTCATCAAAATCAAAACCTTTTGGGGGTGCCTGGGTGGCTCAGTTGGTTAAGCAGCTGCCTTCGGCTCAGGTCATGATCTCAGGGTCCTGGGATCGAGTCCCGCATCGGGCTCCTTGCTCGGCAGGGAGCCTGCTTCTCCCTCTGCCTCTGCCTGCCTCTCTATCTGCCTGTGCTCACTCGCTCTCTCCCTCTGTCTCTGACAAATAAATAAATAAAATCTTTAAAAAAAAAAATCAAAACCTTCTGTGCTCCTAAAAAAAAAAAAACCACCCTACCAACACACTGAAAAGACAACTCACAGAACTGGGATAAATATTTATTAATCACGTATCTGATAATGCATTTGTACCCAGAATATATTAAAAAAAAAAAAAAAACCTCTTAAACCTCAATAATAAAGAAACAATTCTTAAATGGGCAAAGGATCTGAGTACACATTTCTCCAAAGAAGACATAAAAATGGCCAATAAGGGCGCCTGGGTGGCTCAGTGGGTTAAGCCGCTGCCTTCGGCTCAGGTCATGATCTCAGGGTCCTGGGATCGAGTCCCGCATCGGGCTCTCTGCTCAGCAGGGAGCCTGCTTCCTCCTCTCTCTCTCTCTGCCTGCCTCTCTGCCTACTTGTGATCTCTCTCTGTCAAATAAATAAATAAAATCTTTAAAAAAAAAATGGCCAATAAGCACAGTAAAGATGCTCACCATCATTAATCATCAGGGAGATGCAAAACAAAAGGACAATGAGCTATCACTTTAAATACTAAGATAGTTATAATAATAATAATAATAAAAAGACATAATATATATTAGCAAGAATGTAAAGAAACTGAAATCCTCATACACTGCCGGTAGAAAATAAAATGATAAGGCAGCCACTATGAAAAAGCCTAGCAGTTAAAGCAGAGTTACCACATAAACCAGCAATACAAACACAATAACACATACAGACATACATCTACACAAAAATATTATGAAGGTAATAATATTAAAAGTAAAAATATTGGGGCACCTGGGTGGCTCAGTGGGTTAAAGCCTCTGCCTTCGGCTTGGGTAATGATCCCCAGGGTCCTGGGAACAAGCCCCACGTCTGCTCTCTGCTCAGCAGGGAGCCTGTTTCCTTTCCTCTCTCTCTGCCTGCCTCTCTGCCTGCTTGTGATCTCTGCCTGTAAAATAAATAAATCTTTAAAAATTAAAAAAAAAAAAGTAAAAATGTTTAAGGGGTGCCTGGGTGGCTCAGTGGGTTAAGCCTTGGCCTTCAGCTCAGGTAATGGTCTCAGGGTCCTGGGATCGAGCCCTGTATCGTGCTCTCCGCTCAACAGGGAGCCTGGTTCCCCCTCTCTCTCTGCCGCCTCTCTGCCTAGTTGTGATCTCTGTCAAATAAATAAAATCTTTTTAAAAAAAAAAAGTAAAAATGTTTAAAAATACCAATTGTCCATCAAAATAACAGTATATCCATACAATGGGATATGAATCAGAGGAGTGAAGTTCTGATATATGCTACAACATGATGAACTTTGAAAACATGGCACTAAGTGAAAGAAGACAGACACACAAAACCACATATTGATTCCATTTATATGAAATGCTCAGAATAAGCAAACCTATACAAACAAAAAGTAAATCAGTGACTGCCTAGGATGGGAGTGGGGGTGACTGCTAAATGGTATGGGGTTTCTTTTGAGAGTAATGACAAAGTTCTTTATGGACACTGGGAAAGTTATATGCTATGGTGAGTGCTGTGAAGTGCGTAAACTTGGTGATTCACAGACCTGTACTCCTGGGGGTAATAATACATATATGTTCATTAGAAAATAAAAAAGGGGCACCTGGGTGGCTCAGTGGGTTAAGCCACTGCCTTCGGCTCAGGTCATGATCTCAGGGTTCTGGGATCGAGTCCCGCATCGGGCTCCCTGCTCAGCAGGGAGCCTGCTTCCCTCTCTCTCTCTCTGCCTGCCTCTCTGTCTACTGTGATCTCTCTCTGTCAAATAAATAAATAAAATCTTTAAAAAAAAATAAAAAAATAAAATAAAAAATTATAAAAAATATTTAAAATTTAAAAAATTGATTGTAGTGATGGTTTCATATCTCTGGGATATACTAAAAACCACTGAATTGTACACTTTAAATGGGTAAATTTTATGGTATGTAAACTATATCTCTTTAAAAAAAGGGAGGAGAAGGAGAAGAAACAGCTGTCCAACACCCATTCATCCTAAAAACTTCTGTAAACAGGAATAGAGAGGAATTTCCTCAAGCTGTCAAGGAATATTTAAAAAAAGCAACAGTTAACATCATTCTTAATAAGACACTCAAAGCTTCCCCATAAAGATCAGGTACAAGGGAAAGACCTCATGTCACCACTCCTTTCCAACATTATACTGGAGTTCCAGCTAATGCAGTAAGACAAGAAAAAGAAATAAAAAGTATACAGTTTAGGAAGGAAGAAATAAAACTCTCTTTGCTTGCAAATGACATGAGCATCTATGTAAAAAGTCTTGAAGAATCAACAAAAAACTCCTGATACTAATAAGCAATTGTATCAAGATTATACTACAACTTAACATACAAAAGCCAACTGCTTTCCTATATACCACCCACCTATGACAAATGAAATTTGAAATTAAAAATAATTCTATTTACATTAGCACTGCCCAATTGAGATACTTAAATATAAATCTAACATAATATCTATAAGATCAATATGAGGAAAACTACAAAACTCCCATGAACAAAATCAAAGAACTAAATAAATGGAAAGATATCCCATGCTCGTGGACAGGAAGATTCAATATTGTCCAGATGTGAAATCTTCCCAATTTGCTCTACAGATGTGATGCAATCCCAATCAAAATCTCAGGCAAATTATTTTGTGGATATCAACAAAACTATTCTGAAGTTTATAGAGAGAGGCAAAGAACCAAAATAGCCAACACAGTAGAAGGAGAAGAACAAAGCTAGAAGACTGATACTACCCGACTACCAAACATACTATAAAGCTATAGTAATCAAGATAGTGTGGTATTGGCAAAAGAACAAATACACCAACAGAACAAAAGAGAGAGCCCAGAAATAGACTGGCACAAATATAGTTAACTGATTCTTGACAAAGCAGCAAAGGCAATAAATGGAGTAGAGACAGTCTTTTCAGCAAATGATACTGAAACAACGGACATCCACATACCAAAAAAAAAAAAAAAAAAAGATTCTAGACACAGAACTTATACTCTTCACAAAAATTAACTCAAAATGGATCACAGGCTTAAATGTAAAGCACAAAACTATAAAGCTCCTACAAGAAAACATAGGAGAGGGGTGTCTGGGTGGCTCAGTTGGTTAAATGTCTGACTTCAGTAGTGATCTTGGAGGTCCTGGGATTGAGTCCCATGTCCGGCTCCCTGCTCAACGGAGAGCCTGCTTCTCCCTTTCCCTCTGCTGCTGCCCCTGTTTGTGCTCTCTTGCTTGTTCTCTCTCTCACTCTCTCTCTCAAATAAATAAATAAAATCTTTAAAAAATACACAAGAGAAAACATGGATGACTTTGAGTATGGTGATGACATTTTAGATGCAACACCAAAGGCATGATCCATGAAAGAAATAATTGATAAGCTAGACTTCATTAAAACTAAAAAGCTCTGCAAAAGACAATCTCAAGGGAATGAGAAGACAAGCCAGACTGGGAGAAAATATTTGCAAAAGACTTATCTGACAAAGGCCTGCTACCCACAATATACAAAGAACTCTTAAAACTCAACAATAAGAAACAACCCAATTTAAAAATGGGCCAAAGACCTAATAGACACCTCACCAGAAAAGATATACAGATGGCAAACAAGCATATGAAAAGGTGTTCTACACCATATGTCATCAGGGAAATGAAAATTAAAATGAGTTATATGCCTATTAGAACAGCCAAAATCTCCAACACTGAAAACACCAAATGCTGGTGAGGATGTGGTGCAACAGGGACTCTCATTCGTTGCTGGTGGGTATGTGAAATGGTGCAGTCACTTTGGAAGACAATGTTTTTGTTTTGTTTCGTTTTTACAAAACTAAACAATCTGGGGTGTCTAGCTGACACAGTCTGTAGAGCATGCAACTCTTGATCTTGGGGTCGTGAGTCTGAGCCCCATACCGGGCACTGAACCTACTTAAAAAAAAAAAAAATCTAATCTAAACATAATCTTATTATATCATCCAGCAATTACATTCCTTGGTATTTATCCAAAAGAGTTGCAAACTTATGTTCATATACAAACCTTCACCCAGATATTTATACCAGATTTATTCATAATTGTTAAAACTTGAAAGCAACTAAGATACCCTTTGGTAGATGAATGTATAAATAAACGACAGTATATTCAGATGATGGACTATCACTCAGTATTAAAAAGACATGGACTATAAGCCATGAAAAGAGAGAGAGGAACCTTAAATGCATATTACTAAGCGAAAAGAAGCCAATCTGAAAAGGCTACATCCTGTATTATTACAACTATGCAGCGCTCTGGAGAAGGCAAAACTATGGAGGCAGTAGATCAATGGCCGTCAGGGGCTGTGCGGGGAGGGGAAGGGATGAATAAACTAAATAAAAAAGCACAGACTTTTAGGGCAGTGAAAATACTGATACCATAATGACAGACACATGTCATTATACATTCATCTAAACCCACAGGATGTGCGTCACCAAAAGTTAGCCCATAAGTAAATGATGGACTCTGGTTGATTATGATGTGTCAGTGCAGGTTCGTCAATTGTAAAAGATGTTCTAATGTTGATACTGGGGGAGACCAAGCATGTGCAGGGATATACGAGAAATCCGCACCTTCTCTTCAACTTTCCTGTGAACCTAAAACTGCTTTGAAGAAAGTCTTTTTTTTTTTTTTTTAAATAAGAGTTCTTCCAAAGAGAAAGAGGTAGGTCTCATACTACCATCTGATTCAAAATTCCTCAGGGGTTCTCCAGTGCTCCCAGAAAAACCCAATGCCTTTCAGTGGCCTACATAAGGCTCTGCGTGGCCAGCCTTCCTGGCCCGTCCCTCACATACCTGTCCCTCCCAACCTGTCTGCCAAGCTCCTGCGGCACTGACCCACTCTCTCCCTACTCAGGCCTCTATTCCCTTTACTCCAGTGATCTTTCCTCACTTCCAAACCTGCCTTCACAAAGGGCCTCCCCGAGCACAGCGTGCAGTCCTTCGGCCCCTCCTCTCTGTCGTGTCACGGTGTGTACATCCTTCAAACTCTCATCACAAGCTTTACTCCCTTTACTTGCTAAGCAGGTTAATGATCATCACTCCTGAAAATATAAGCAACAAATGTAAACCCTGATAACCTAACAATATCTTTGGCACAGAGTAGATACTCAATAAAGACTTGCTGAATGAATAATACAATGTTAACTTCAGGTCTTACAGCAAAAGAATATTCCCCATCCAATCTTTAAAATCAACAGTGCTTCCTTGGTCACAAATGTTTCCATTAAAATGACAAGACACCACTCTGCAACATTCTTCTTCTAGTCAGGATGCTTCCCTCTCCCAGGGGTACCTACCATCAACCCCCTATATCTGCAAGGGGGTCAGTGGATCTTCATGCTGACGGACAGCACCCTAATGCCACCTCGGTGGGCAGATCTTCAAAACCGGAGCAAGGCTATCGGTACATACTCTAAATCATTCCCTCAGTACTACAGGAACCATGAGTTTCCCGAGCACTCTACAACTCAAATGGTTTAAGGACTATCTCCCAAGTCTCTAGGAAGACAATAATGTCCCTGTTGTATAGTCTATTCTTAAAGTCTGGCCACAACATCTATCATTCTTTCAAGTGTTAAAATTTCACGGCTGAGCGTAATGAGACTGAAGCAGTCATTTACCCTCCAGATTAAATTCTGTTATTTCCCTGCTGCCACATCTGTCACTGGCTAGCCAGATGAAAGCATGGGAGGAGAACATTTTTAAAAATGGTCTGGGGGCACCTGGGGGGTGGTCAGTTAAGTATCCGACTCTTGACTGCAGCTCAGGTCATGATCTAGGGTCTGGGCTCAGTGAGGTGTCTACTTGCGACTCTCTCCTCTGCCCCTCCCCCACACTCTCTCTCTTCTCAAATAAATAAAGCTTTAGAAAAACGAACGGTCTGTGTCTAGCTTGATGCCAGGCCACTCTTCCTTCCACACACTCCACAGTGCAGCTGCAAAGGGCTTCCTGCCACAGTCCCTGAACACGCCAAGACCTGTAGGCCTTTGCAAAGACCCCGTCCTCCTTTCCCGCTCCCTCCAACACACACACTGTAAGAGCTAGTTCTCCCCTAGGAGACCTTCACAGACTGCCTCGGACACTTCGTTGGTCCTTCTCGGCTCTCAGACAACATTCCGCACCTCATCATCACACAGCAGCCCATCGTTTGTTTTCCAGCTTCTCTAATGGACTCGTAGTAGTCTTCACCCATGGCCTTCTCGTCTGTATGCTTTGCGGAGCTTCCAAAGACCACCAGTGTCTGGTACAACCAGCCCTCAACCACTGTTTGTTCAATTGAGCTCTCAAAACACTATGCCAGGATTCCCCAAGGATGACAACCCAAAATACAAGACCACACTTCCTCAGTTGCAGCCACCATTTTGCAAAAGTTCACTCGTCTCTTAAGCCGAGGCCCATCCGTTTCAACTGAACACACACTTTGAACAATGGCTCACTTGTACCTCAGCAGTCGCGGAACTGTTAACTACTCCCTCCCGATTCTACCAAGCTCCTTGTGCTTTGCAATATCTAGAAATCTCTCCACGCTTGAACCAAAGCTTGTTTTCATTATACGCACAACTGTTAGCTGCTCTTTCCAAGCTCAGTCAACAGAGCTCGTCTGACGCCGTGTCCTTCCTTTCCCCCAGTTCCAGTAGCCCTCCGGTCCAAACTATACAGAAGCTAATATAAAATTTACTTCCTCAGACTCAGAAGGGTTACCCTTCTAGGAGAGGACTGGAAAACAAATCCAGCAGAGGCCCATATTCTATTGGAAAAGACAAGACTGCTACAAAATAACTTAAACCTAAGAAAGCTACTTACAGGTCACCCCTTCAGGAAGACTATCCTTATCCCATCTTCCCCACCACAGTCTCAAAGCCAGTCCTGAAAACTGAGGTAAAGCAACCCCTATACCCGCACAGGCTGGTTCTCAGGTTAGAAAGCTCCCTGAGGGCAGGGACTGGGACTACAGCATCCCTAGAACCCCGAACGTTGCTGACACACAACAGACCCCAAACAATACCTGGTGAGTGAACAAACATGGGATGTAAGCTGGGCTATCAAAAAACCCACAAGGTCAGAAGCTTATCAAGGTGCACTTTGCTGGGTGTGGAAGAGTGCAAAAAGCTTAGGAGACCAGGAGACAATGGTGACCACACAAGATAGAGGGGCTTCACTCCCAGATTCTGCTCATGCTGGGTTTACCAAAAGGGAGGCAACCCGAAGTGCAACTCATCACCCCAGCGGATAAAGCAAGCGTGGGCCCAGGCTGGGACCCCCACATTCTGCCAACAGATGGAACAGAAGGGACAGAACAGAGTAAGATTCCTGAGTCTCAGCAAGAAAGTGAGGGAGAACAAAGAGCGGGGAAGAGAAGTGTTAGCAGGGCATGTGGGTAACTGCAGCGGGGGCCGCGCCTTACTCAAGTGTGTCAGGTGCCAGGCGCTGTGCCCCTCAGCACTTACAGGCACTGACCCATTTGCTCCTCCCACCAACACAGGGGCAGAAACCATTATCATCTCCTTCTACCGACGAGGAAACAGCAGCGCAGCGAGGCGGTACCACTTGCCCCGAGCGCACAGCTAGGAAGGGGCAAGTGCTGTGACCCGAACGCGGGTCTGACTCCAGGGTACCCCATTCCTGAAGCCTCAGCACCTATTCGGCCTCCCACGCCCCAACGTAGCCCTGACCAGGGGTCCTCCGTTTACCCATTTAACGACCACCTCCTGAGCACCTACTGGGTACGTGCCAAGGTCTGTGCCGGCAGCGGCGGTGCGCGGCGGAGGGACCAGACTGGCAGGGTCGGGGGACTGAACGCAAAGTCAGCCATGAGACGCCGGCGGTGGGAGCCGCGGGCCGGCAGGCAGGGGGACGCGGCTCGGGGGACGACAGCAGAGGGATGAGGGATGACGGCGGAGGGATGAGGGACCAGGGTGCGGCAGACGCGAGCGAAGGCGCCGAGTGGGAGGAGCGAGGGCCCGGGGATGGTGTCGGCGGGCCGGCGGGGCCGACGACGCGTGGACCACCGCGGACCGCGGGCTCTTGCCGGGCGCCTCCAGGGCTATGGCATTCGGGCTCGGCCACCCGGCGCGGGCGACGCGGGGGCTGGGAACGGGGGCGAGACGGGTCGTGCGACCCTGAGGCGCCGAGGCCAGGGAAGCGCGGCCTGGGGGGGGGGGCGTGAGCGGCGGCGGGGAGACGGAGGAAGGGGCGCGGGCTGGACGGCGGGGGCAGCGGGGCCAACAGCGGCGTCGCCGGACTCACCTCCGCGGCGGCCCCTCAGGACTCGCTGGCCCGGCCCGGCCGGAGGAGGCGGGGACGGACTCCGGGCCGCGGGGGCTGCCGGGAGCCCGTTCCCCGGGCAACGGGGCCGGCTGCGCGCAGCGACGGCCGGGGGCTAGAGCAGCCGAGCCACAAGTGGCGGCGAGCCAGCGGCGCGCGCCGGAAGGACGTCAGCGCGCTTCCGGCGGCCGTGGGCGGGGCTCCGGGCTCCTTCCCGGGATATCTGCGGACGCATGGCAGGTGCGTGCAACGGGCCGGGTCCGGGGGACCGGGAGGGTGTGCGCGTCCCCGCTGGGCCTGCGACGTGGGCCGGGGGCCGGGGGCCGAGGCCTGAGGGAGTGAGCGGGGGTCTCTGCCTTGGCCCAGCCCATCCCGCCGGCCTCGCGCAGGCTCGGCGGTCCGCCCGGGAGCCAGTCAGTCAGGCTGAGCCTCGGTTCCTTTCTCGTCTAGAAACTACTTGTATGGACAGGAGGGTCTGCCCATCCCGGCGCTCAGAGCGTGACTGTCACTGTCAGCCAGCATTAGCGGAGGACACTGCGTGCCAAGCCTTGCATGCCCAGCTCCTCCCAAACCTTCCCCTGAATGCCCCTCCGCATTACCCGCCGCAGAGCTGTCTTGTGACACAAGCTGTCGTAGCGAGCACCAAGTAGAGTCCCAAGTGCTTTACGTGGGTCAGCGCGATAGAGCCCCGCAGGGATCCCGTGTGCAATGTGAACGGATTGGGAGCCGCGGCTCGGAAGGGCCGCTAACCTCACTCTGCCCTGTTCTGTGACTCCCATTACTGGTCTCTTTCCCGACTGGCCCCAGTTTCTTGAACTCAGAACTGTGTTTTGGGTTCCTAAATACGTGCTGGGAATGGAGCAGACAGACGATGAATCGGACGGGGTCTTCACCCTCAAGGAGCCCCTCCTGGAGAAGAGAAACCCTTAGAATTTATAGGGCAGGTGATAAGGACTATTTCTCCATTTAACACATTTTATTCACCACTTATTGTGTGCTGAGGTTAGGAGAGGGAGCAAGACATAGTCACTGCTCAGGTGGGCTTACGGTCAGCGGGGAATATAAACATTACACCAGCAAATATACCACGCTGGTGAGTGTCAGTGATAGCTGAAGAGGTTGTTTCAGATATCTAGGGCAATGAGTCCTAACCCAACCTGGGAGGTCCAGGAAGATGTCCTTGTGGAAGAAGTGATTTCTGAAAACCTAAATCAGATCATGTCACTTTCCTACTCAGAGCTTATTGCTTCCTTTCCACTGACTTGAAATAAATCTAAACTCTTTGTCTTGATCTTTAAGGTTCCAGTTGCTTGACTGTTCCCTCCACCATCCCCCCTCCCAGCACCATTCTATTCTAGATGATGTGGGATCATCGAGTACAAACGTCAAGAAAGAATTATTGGGATGTTGCATGGTGCAACTTAGCAAGTTTATTTAGGTAGCATGGGGCAGGATCCATGGGCAGAAAGGCCGCATTTTTGCTTAGTGGTCAAGAGGGAGGGGACATGCTGGGAGTATTATAAATTTTTCTTTGAATTTCTACTGATAAAACTACTTTAGCAAGATTTCTCTGGTGCTTATCATTCAGTTCAATATTAACTGTTGGTGAGATTTATAAGCAGTCATGAGACCTTTTAAGAATGCAGCAACTGGGGCACCTGGGTGGCTCAGTAGGTTAAGCTGCTGCCTTTGGCACAGGTCATGATCCCAGGGTCCTGGGACCGGGCACTTGTGTGGCTCCCTGCTCAGCAGGGAGACTGCTTGTCCCTCACCCTGTGCCCCTCCCTCTGCTTGTGCTTTTCTTTCCCTCTCTCACTCAAATGAAAAAATAAAATCTTAGGGGAAAAAAAAGAGTGCAGCAACCAGCACATATCTGATCTTTGTTGGAACTATGTAGGCTAAAGGTCAGCCTTCCAGGCTAAAGGTTTACATTTTTCTGCTTTCTATCCCTCGTCATAAACACGCTCGTCTTGCTTAATTTTTCAGACTCACCGTGCTCATTCTCACATTAGGACCTACTGCTGACCTCTCATCATTCAGGTTCCAGCCTAAATGACATCACTTCAGGGGTTCACTGTAACACAAGACCCCTTTTTCTTTTCCGTGTAGCACTTACCACAATCTGAATCATGGTTATCTGGTTGTCTATTACCCACCTCCTCTTTGCAAAGTAAGTTCCATGAAAATGGCCCTGGTACACCTCAGTCAGTCCCTTCATCCGCTATGTCTGGCATGTTTTTGATGAGTCGTATACAGACTGAAGGGATGTTTAAATAAGCAGAGCCTTAAAGGACTCTAGGAGTTAGCCAAGTGAGTGGGTCATACACGGCCAGCAGGTACACTCTAGGTCAAAGTCAGAGCTTGCACAGGGCTAGCCCTAAGGCATAAAAAGCAAGCCGGGAGAAGCTGGAGAAGTCCTGCCTGGTTGGCAGGACTTCCATAACAGGTGTGATTGCGGTTTATACTAACAAGTAAATATTTGGTCTTTGTTCTGTTTTTGGCAGAGAGGTAAAACCCTTGGTATTTCCTAAGTGTGAGAATGAGCAAGCTGTCTTTTGTTACATTGATGAAGTAATTTTTGGGAAGCCTTTGGATGGGCGCTGGTTCCCATGCGCAAACACACACATACGCACCCCCCAGTCACATGATTAAAGGGTTGGAACTGGGGCGCCTGTGTGGCTTAGTCATTAAGCGTCTGCCTTTGGCTCGGGTTATGATCCCAGGGTCCTGTGATTGAGCCCGAGTTGGGCTCCCTGCTTGGCAGGAAACCTGCTTCTCCTTCTCCCACTCCCCCTGCTTGTATTCCATCTCACTGTCTCTCTCTCTCTGTCAAATAAATAAATAAAATCTTTAAAAATCAATCAATCAATAAAGGGTTGGATCTTTCAGTCCCACCTACTTCCCCCATGGCCCCAGGGGAGAGGGGTTCAGGTTGAATCAATGAGCAATGCCCGAAGATTTAATCGACCATGCCTGTGCAATGAAGCCTCTGTAAAAGCCCACAAAGATGGGATTTGGGGAGTGCCAGGTTGGTGAACACATGGAGATCTGAGGAGAGTGGTGTGCTCAGAGACTCCATACCCCTTTCCACAAACCTTGCTCTGTACATCTCTTCTATCTGGCTCTTTCTAATAGGAGGGAGGAAAATACATATATATATGTATATGTGTATATATATATACACATATATATATACTTAGTTGCAGAACACACAGACACACACACATATATGTGTTATATATATATGTGTGTGTGTGTGTTCTGCAACTAAGACCATAAATTTGCTGACTTTAAACAGCAAATATGGGACAGGCAAGCTATGATGAGTTCTGGCAAGTTGGAAGAGACAAAGGGAAGGTCAGCTTTCCTTCAGTTTTTAGGGGGAAACTGGAGAGTTGTCGTAAATAAAAATGTATTCGAGAAGAACAAGAGCTCAAGGTTGTCGTGGTTTCTGCAGTGTGGTTTCTGCACTGGCTGCAGTGAGACAGTGAGAGATGGTGGTTAGTGCATTTATTGCTGGGGCGAGTGACAGGGGCTCTTCCTTTCTTTTTCTTAAACGCAGGAGATAAAATTCCTATGTGAAGTATGTCCTCACTTGTTGAAATCATTCTTGCCTGCCTTCCTCCTGCTGGTTGTGGAGGCTACAGCAAGTAGTGTGTGCGTGAACACGTGCCTCTCCGGGGCTTCGGACTCCATTTTAAATGAGGTTTCCTGTATTTTCACATTTCCCTCTTTTGAGCAATTTGCTTAAAAAAAAAAAAATCACTTTATCAAGAGTCAGGTTTCCTGCCTGCATTTAGTGGTTTTGTCCACTTTCCTGGTTGTCCCATCCTGTGTCAGAGGGAAAGTGCATAATGACTGGAAGCCATTGAGGCCACATGTGAGTGACAAAAAAGGGTAGGAGGGAGACCTCAGTACTTCCCATCTAAAATCTCTACCTTGGGGCACCCGGGTGCCTCAGTGAGTTAAGCATCTGCCTTCGCCTTAGGTCATGATCCTGAGGTCTTGGAATCAAGTCCCACATCAGGCTCCCTGCTCAGCACGGGAGTCTGCTTCTCCCTCTCCCTCTGCCACTCCCCCTGCTTGTGCGCTCTCTCTCTCTGTGTCAAATAAGTAAATAAGTAAATAAATAAGATCTTTTTTAAAAAGGGCAGAATTAAAAATAATATAACAAATCCAGCTTGATAGTTCTAAACCAGGAGCTCAAACCTGAAGGTAACCAGCTAAATAGATCCGAAGACCGGGGGTCCTTGGGGTAATTCGTTGTAATCAGTGCTCTTGTTCCCTGGTCTTGTGTAAGTGGGTTTCTGTTTCTCCAGAGGCGTTTGCCTAGATACAGCTGGTGGTATTTCTGCACAAATGCCTCCTTATTCAGCAAGTAGATTGTCCAAAATGCCTTTATTTTTATTTATTTTTTAAAGATTTTATTTATTTATTTGACAGAGAGAGAGAGAGATCACAAGTAGGGCAGAGCAGCAGGCAGAGAGAGAGGGGGAAGCAGGCTCCCCACTAAGCAGAGAGCCTGATGCGGGGCTCGATCCCAGGACCCTGACACCATGACCTGAGCCCAAGGCAGAGGCTTAACACACTGAACCACGCAGGCGTCCCCTTTAAAAAAAATTTTTTTTTTCGATTTTATTTATTTATTTGAGAGAGAGAGCAGAGCAGGAGGGTGGGCAGAGATAGAGGGAGAAGCAGACTGAGGGAGCCCGATGCAGAGCTCAATCCCAGGATCCTGGGATCATGACCTGAGCCAAAGGCAGAGGCTTAACCGACTGAGCCACCTGGGCACCTCGTCCCAAACTCCTTCGGCCAACAAGTCCCATGATCACCATTGGGCTACTCTTGCTTTGGCTGTGGAATCAGCTACCTCTCCTAATGTAGAGAGAGATTTCGGATCATATGTTCATTGGCACTACTGTGACCCAAAGGGAGAAGCCTCTCTACAGAGCCAAACCAGGAGTGATATATGCCCCCAGAAGTTCCTGGTTAAGAGCGCCATGGAGCCTAATGAGGCAGGGCAGCGGAGGCCTCTGGTTTGTTATGAAAGTTAACAATAAACAATAAACATTGACTTCCAAGTTGCCAACTAAGCATTCATATGACTTGGGAAATGCTGTTCCTATAAACAAAAATAAAACCATGTGGTGTGCGGGGACCCCAGCTAAGGTCTAGAGTGTGATTTATTAGCTGGAATTTCCTGATTAGCCTTTTCAAGCCAGGGATCAGAGGAGTTGAGATGATATTCCGCGAGAGGCCATCCCTTCATGAAGGGGTCTTTTATTGGAACTTTGCAAAGAGGCATAAACTTATTTGTATTTCCCTTGGGTGCAGGGAGAGAGATCACACTTATGTAAGGAAAAGAATGTGGGATTGACCGATGGCAAAAATGCAGGGATTTAACTGAGTTAGTACAGTCATGACCGGGGAAAGGCTGAAACAAGTGTGGGAATGCCGGTCAGAGTAGCCTACCTGGTAGGTGGCATCTGTTGGCTTGCAGGTGTCATCTACCATGGCATTTGGGGACTACAAAGAAATTGGATGTAGGTTATAGGTGTCTGACATTGTGAACAGGTCAGAGCTTCGGGTGACAGGTGCAATAGTCAGAAAGCTTTCCTCCTTTTGTGGGGGATTGGGAAATGTGTTAGGGCACTGTCTTTCAAGAGAGGGTGAGGGGCATCTGGGTGGCTCAGTCGGTTGGGTATCCACCTCTTGGTTTTGGTCTGGTCATGATCTCAGGGTTGTGAGATTGAGCCCTGCAGGAGTCCTGTCATGCCGGAAACTCTAATTGCGCCCCCTCGTTCTTTTTCTTCTTCTTCCTCCTCCTCCTTCGTCTCTTTTAGTGAGAGAATGTGCGCGCGCGTACAAGCAGCAGGGGAGGGAGGAGAGAATCTCAAGCAGGCTCCACATCCAGCATGGAACCCAATGCGGACCCCTTCATGCCCTTTCTCTAATGGTGATGATGATGATGATGATAATAATGGCCAGAGCAGCTGTGAGGAATATAGCACCTAATATATTTTGGACGTAAGACCCATTTAAAATTTTCTCCCTGCTAAAAATAGGAAGCCAGCCTGTTCCCATGACATTACAAAATTGTGAGCCACTCCTAAAGCATATTTGCTGTCAGCGTAAATGTGGGCAGCTGTGCCCTTGGCAAGCACGCCCGCCATGGGAGGGTGTACGGCTCGGCTTGTTGCGGTGAAGTGGCCAAAGGTAATGGTGTCACTCAGTTCCTTCAGAGGGGTTTGCAAGTGCATATCCAGCACAACATTCGCCATTTCTGCCTCTCAAATGAAAACCATCAGGGAACCATGAGAAGTCAGTGTCCTCCAAAGGACGCCAGTCATCACGGGAGGGAGTCAGGAGGTGACCCGTCAGTCAGGCACGAGCAGGGAGGTGACCGCAGTGAGGAGCTCTGGGAGGAGTGGTTAGGAGAGGATTTCACAGGAGGGGGACGACTGGCTGGGGGGTGGTGGCAGAGAGGGGGCCCTCTACTGCGTGGGGCATGGGGATGGCTGCGGGGGTCCCGGGACTGTCTCCTGGCTGCCCTTAGCCAAAAGGGTGTTGGCAGGAATGGCTCTGAGACAAGGTGACTGGTGCCACGTGGCGTGCTGTTGGCCGTAATGCCCTGTGGGGTCGATGGGGATCCTTGTGTTTGGGGTGAGTAACCCCAAGGAATTCCCTTCCTATTCATATATAAAAAGGAAGTTGATCACTGGGATGGCCAAGGGCAGGGGAATTTATTAAGCTTTCTTTTTTTTTTTTAAGATTTTATTTATTTATTTGAGAGAGAGAGAGGGAGAGTGAGCATGAGAGAGAGAGAGAGAGAGAATGCACGCTTGAGGGCCATCAGGAGGAGGGGTAGAGAGAGGGGGAGAAGCAGCCCCCCTGCTGAACAGGGAGCCCGCTGTGGGGCTCGATCCCAGGACCCTGAGATCATGACCTGAGCCGAAGGCAGCGGCTTACCCCCCTGAGCTGCCCAGGTGCCCTTCATCCTGGTCCTCCTAACTAGAAGGTCACCCCAGTAATGAACTGAAAGACCTGCCCAGTAATGAACACAGAGTTCAGGCTACCCAAGTCGAATTGGTGTTTAAAGGAAGATCAGAATTTTCTTTAAAAACCATTTGGAGGGACACGTGGGTGGCTTATTTGGTTGAGCATCCAACTCTTGATTTTGGCTCTGGTCATGATCTCAGGGTCATGAGATCCAGCCCTGCATCAGGTTCATGCTGAGCGTGGAGCCTGCCTAAGATTTTCTCTTTAAACAAAAAAACAAAAAAATCCCCACAGTAACTCGGAGACAACTATGATCATCGTGCGTGGGTTCATTGGTTTTCTGAGTACAAGCCTGAAGCAAGTGTGTTCAGCAGGGATTGGGAAAGCCCTAGGAATTGCTGCTAAAGGCATTTAGTGCCTGCAGGAGCTCAATCATATAGCAAAGCGTGAGTAGGACCCCATCTGTGGTTCTACAGATCCCTCCGTGGAGCAGCTGGCCCCGGCATCCCAACACATCGGGCTCGGCTACCCACCGCGGACAAAATCCACAGGCAGAGAGGCGAGTGTGGGCACACAAGAAAGGACTTCATGTCAGTGAGTGACACCGGGAGGACCGTGGACTAGTGTCTCAGAGTCTCCCAAGCCCTGAAGATCCTCTCAGGTCTGTCTAAGGAGAATGTGGGACAAAGGTGGGTGGCACGTGCAGGGGGCAGCGAAGGTCTGGTGTCGCTGTCATGGGGCCGGTCAGGAGGGGTCTTCCTGGTTTCGGCCATCCTTGTCGGTTGAGGGGGTAGTTTCGGTTCCCCTCACGGGCTGCTCTGCCAGCTGGCTCTTTTCCAGAGTTAAGAGATAAGCTGAAAAGAAGAACTTAGTCATGTAGGAAGTACTGACCGAGGTCGGAAGGGACATCCTCCCCTCCCCAGGATTACCAGCGTGGCGAGCTCATCGAGTGCTGGGACGGGTCCCGGACAGCAGGCCTGTGGAATCGCGGATCTGAATCTGAGAAACCCAGCTGATGTGTCACCGTCTCAGCCAATCTGGGAGGATCTGTGGGGACCGTCGGCAACTCGGAGCGTCCCAAATCTCACTTTGGGGAAGTCTTTGACTGTAGCTCCTAATTCGCCTGCAGTCCAGGTCACATGAGAAATCGGGGGGTTCGCATGTGGACCCTCAGAGGGTGTGAATTTAATGGGGCAGGTTTTCACAGGTTTGGGAGAGGGACGGAAGGACGTCCAGACGAGGAATGAGGAAGTGCGAGGGCGTAGAGGAGCAGCCGCGCAGGAGGACGGGGAGGGCGGCCGTGAGCCTGCGAAGGTGAGCTGTGTGCCCTGAGACCAAGAGGACAGGCGGGGACCAAGGGACCTCAGATGGCTTTTGTCTTCCTTTAATTGTTTGTTGCTTGGTTAATTTGGAATCGTATTTTGTAAAGAGGCGACTTGAGAGTCCTGAAATTCTGTTAGAAGCCTCCAGGTACCCATGAAATTGGCATCCCATGGAGTCTGTTTAATTGTAGAGTCAGAGCTGTCTAATTAGGTTCTGAGAAAAGTGGGGGGGGCGGTGAGGTCGAGAGTTCCCCATAGTGGCCGTTGGAGTTTGAACTCATCTTTGGGGAAGTTGGTACATTTAGTCAAAATGCTTTCCCAACAACACTTCACAAGGGCTCCTTTCTCTCCACATCCTCATCAACACCTGCTATTTCTTGTCTTTTCTTTTTTAAAATTTTTATTTATTTGAGAGGAAAAAGAGAGCAAGCATGAGCAAGGGGAGGGGCAGAGGTAGAGGGAGAAGCAGACTCCTGCTGGGCAGAGAGCCCGATGTGGGATTCAATCCCAGGACCCCAGGATGGTGACCTGAGCCAAGGCAGACACCTAACTGACAGAGCCAACTCAGTGCCCCTCTTGTCGTTTCCATGACAGCCATTCTGACAGGTGTGAGGTGATATCTCATCGTGGGTTTTGATGTAGGAAAGACATTAGGGTTCGAAGCCAATGGCCAAGAAAGAATTCTTGAGACATCTTGGTCTTTGGAGCATTCTTGGTCCAAAAAGGTGGCTTTATTAAAGCACAGGGACAGGACCTATGGGCAGAAAGAGCCGCACTGGGGTCATGAGGAATGGCCCATTATATACTCTCAAGTTGAGCAGAGGTCAGGGACAGTGTAAGTCTTTAAGGAATTTTGGAAGCAAGGTTTCTAGGACCTTGAGGGGGGTAGCTGTTGTTGGGAAAAGGTCATTTATTATTGTCGAAAAACACCTTATCCATGAGACCCTTCAGATGTATAACAGTGGGCCATATGCTTGGAGGGGTGATCGCCAAATGTATCTCGGGGTTAGAGAAAAAGGAAATTTCTAAAGGAATTTTTATTTAAGACTTACAGGATCCTGGGGGGAGAGGGGAGTCAGGGGAAGACTTATGCCTTTAGCAAGGGATTAGCATCAAGGCAGCTGGTTTCCTAGAGGAATGTCACTCCGCCTGTTTTAAGGACTTACCAATGGGCTGTAAGTAGTAAGGAAATTTAATAATTTTTCTTTTGCCTTTGTTTCCCACATCCATTCTGATTTGCAGTTCCCTGATGCTGGGTGATGTTGAGCATCTCTTCATGTGTCTGTTGGCCGGCCGTATGTCTTCTTTGGAGAAGTGTGTATTCGTGTCCTCTGTCCATTTTTAAACTGGATTATTGTTGTTTTGGTGTTGAGTTGTGTCTGTTCTTTATAAGTCCATCAGACAAAAATAAATACCATGTGATTTCATGCATGTGCGGAATTTAAGAAACAAAGCAAACAGAAAAAAGGAACAAAAAAGACTTGTGACAACAGAGAACACATTGATGGGTACGGGGGGAGGGGGAGGGGCTGGGGAGATGGGGGGAACAGGTGATGGGGATTAGGGAGCACACTTGTGCTGAGTCCTAGGCCGTGTATGGAGGTGCTGAATCACTAGATGGAACACACGAAACCAGTACAGCACTGTGCTAATATACTTAAATGCAAATAAATGAGTACATAAATAATAGTAAAGCAGACAAGGAGGGACTGTAGCTTTTTTTTTTTAAGATTTTATTTATTTATTTGACAGAGAGAGACACATCGAGAGAGGGAACACAAGCAGGGGGAGCAGGAGAGGGAGGAGCAGGCTTCCCGCTGAGCAGGGAGCCCCATGTGGGGCTCGAGCCCAGGACGCTGGGATCATGACCTGAGCTGAAGGCAGACGCTTAACAACTGAGCCATCCAGGGGCCCTAGGACCATAGCTTTTAAACCTAAAACCTGATGGGGTCCCAAAAAGAGGACCCTCCGTAGAGAGTGTGGAGAATCAAAATCCCATTACTCAAAATCTGGGGTGCTAAAGTGAGTGAGTGCTTCAAACAGATCCTGAATAAAGTCAGGCGTGGAATCTGAGACACCCCTTCTCCAAAGGGGTGAGCACGAGGCCTCCACGCAGACGCCTGGTCCCGTGGGGTCCTCTCCTTCGGATCCCACTCTGACTGCCAAGTAATAGAAACTTTAAACAGAGCAAAGAACATCTCTAAGTGAAAAAAAAAAAAAAAGAGTTTATTCAGGAATTGCAAAGAAATTGCAGTTCAGGACAATTCCCTGTGACGAATTGTAGGCGAGTCGGAAGAGACAGGGGAAGGTCAGCTTTAATTAGGTTTTAGGGGGAAGTGGGGGAAGGGTTGAACCCAAGTTCCGTGGAGAACAAGAGTTCGAGGTTTGCAGTGGTTTCTCATCGGCTACAAGGGGTGGTTGGTGGTGAGCCCTTGCTAGAGCTGGGGTGGGAGAAGGCACCTTCTTTTCCTTCAAAGCAGGAAATGAAATTCCTACGTGAAGAGTGGCCTCCCTTGTCGTGATAACTCCTCTCCCCTCCTTTCTGCGGGCTGTGCAGGCCACAGCAAGTCACGTGCGTGTGAGAGCCGCCCTTTCACGGCTCCCTGCCTCCCTCCGAAATGAGGTTCCTTTTATTTATTTCACAAATTTGTAATCATTATGTTTCTCTTACTCCCTGTCAGCAAACACTCCTGGAAGTGCAACACCCAGAAAACCTGTCTTATCTGTCAGCGCAAGAAAAATTAAGGACAATGCAGCTGATTGGCATAATTTAATCCTGAAATGGGAAACCCTCAACGACGCGGGCTTTGCTACTGCAAACAGCATTGCCAACCTGAAGACCCGGTTGCGGTGAGTGTGTGTGGAGGTCCTCGTGCTCTAAGCTCCGTGCCCTTACTGATTGGGCAGAGTCTGCCGGGGGTCTCTTAGGGCGGGAATGGCAGTCCGCGTCAGCATGAGCGGATGACCTCACGTTGAGAAGAGGAGCAAGTGGTGAAACGGTGTGCGCACCCCTCAACTGTGCATGTCCATTTTAAGCACAGAATGGTGCTACCTACTGTTCGCGGTTATGTCTGTATATAAAATTACAGAAATGGATTGGAAGGACGGGCCCGGTCGAGAAACTCGGCCCCCTCCCAACGGGTGGGTGCTGGGTGGGAGGTCAGCAGGGTTGGACTTCACGACCTTATACTTTGTTTCTGTGACGTTGTGATGGACAGTAAGGGCGCTCCTTCTCTTTGGTCTCCCTCCCCGTTCCTGGCATACAGGTCCGAAAACCCCCCCGACTTCCCCATGGATAAGGACACTAGGAGCATCCTCTGTTCTAATATCTGGCCTTTTGTCCTCCCGAATGACCCAGGTGAAAGGAGTGTCCTGTTCTTCATAACATGTCCCTCCAGCCACTCCTGAGTTCAGGCTAGGGAGGTGACTTCCGGCCAACCCCGTGGAACCGAGCAGGGGATTAGAGAGCGAGAATTTTCAGCCCCTCCCCTTCACCCCACCTCCCAGGGAGGGGAGAGGAGTCCCCAGGGGCCAGTGATTTAGGCAATTGTGCCTACCTAACAAAGCCTCCGTAAGACCCCAAAAAGATGGGGTCGGGAGAGCTTCTGCTCTGGGAAACGGTTAATACCTCTCCCTGCTGGAAGGGTGGCCCCCAGACTCCACAGGGACCAAACCCCTGTGCTCAGGACCCTCCCAGACATTCCTAAGTGTTCCTCTTCATCGGGCTGTTCTTTCGTATCCCTTAATATCCTTTGTCACCAAGCAGCAATCCAGTAAGGAAACCATTTTCCGGAGTTCTGTGAGCCACTCCAGCAAATCCTTCAGATCCAAGGGGGCGGCTTGGGGGAACCTCTTACCCACGGCGCATTATAGTCAGAAACACAGCTAACACCTTGGACTTGCCGTGGGTGTCTGGAGTTGAGCGGGGCCAGTCTCGCGGGGCCGAGCACTGACGTGTGGGATCGGACGGTCTCCCATAGGGAGTTTCTGCGCGGACGCTGCGAGAACGGCTGCGGGCTGCGAGGGCCCCTGGTGTGGAGAAACTCACTCCGTGCCTTTGGTGGGCGGGTGTCGGCAGTCGGTGGGGACGGAGAGCAGAGGGGAGCTAGGAGTGTCCTCTTCCTTAGCGATTTCTTTCCTCCTGTGTGTTTTTTTATTAAATCATTCTTCACTTAAGACCAAGTGGTCTTTTTTAAAGTATGATTTTTTTATTTGTTTATTTGACACAGAGAGGCAGCTGGAGACGGAACACAAGCAGGGGGAGTGGGAGAGGGAGAAGCAGGCTTCCTCCTGAGAAGGAAACCGGACTCGGGGCTTGATCACAGGACCCCGGGATCATGACCTGAGCTGAAGGCAGACGCTTAACAACTGAGCCACCCAGGCGCCCCATAATTTCTTATTTTTTAGATGTTTTATTTATTTGTTTATTTGAGAGAAAGAGATTGAGCAGGGGGAGGGACAGAGGGAGAGGGAGAAGCAGACTCCCTGCTGAGCAGAGAGCCCTACGCAGGGCTCGATCCCAGGACCCCAGGACTGTGACCTGAGTCAAAGACAGACACTTAACCCACTAAGCCACCCAGCCACCCCCCTTTCCCCCCCACCCGCCAAAATGTATGTACTTCATGGAGCACTGGGTGTGGTACATAAACAGTGAGTCTCGGAACACTGAAAAAAGAAAATAAAATTGGAAATAAAAACATAAAGAGACGAAGGAGTCCTGAGGAAACTGTTGGCGGTGGCCAGTTCCAGTGGGAATTGGCCTCGTTATTCTTTGCACCTCCTGCACGTGTCATTTCTTATCTCAAAGTTATAGTTCGGTGTTCCTATGTCATTGTCTGTAAGGGGACTACTGTCCCCGGGCTCTGGCCCGTTCCCGCCGCAGGTCTCACGCGGCCGGCCCTCGCCCTCTCCGCCTCTTCCCGCCGAGGCCCACTCGCCCTCCTGCACGCGGAGCTGAGACTGTTCTGTTCGTGCTTCGTTTTCCTAAGTGTTGTGACCCCACTAGGTTAATTTCATGCCCCACAGGCCGCAGCCTTCGGTTTACCAAACAGTCCCCAGACGGTGAACTCGGGGAAATGGGCACGTCGCGTTCATGTTCGTACACACAGCACGGAGCCCTAGGCCAAAGGCACCACGGGGCGGCCTTCAGCCGACTCCCTCCAGCGCAGAGCGGGTGGGCGTCTTCCTTGGGCTCAGAAGTAATAAGGAATGATAATGAATAATAAGGAATAAGGAATCCTGTATCGCATCCACATGAAGTACACCTGGGCCAAATAGGCGCCTGACACCCTTACGTGGAGATCGCACTTTCTGGGCTCGGCCGTAAGGAAGCGAGGTGCCGTTCAGGCTGTGCTTAGTTTCCACTCTTTTGCCTTTTGTCCAGGAGTGAAGATAAGACAGAGTTACAGGGCAGCAGCCCAGCTTCCGGGGAAGATGCGGAAAAGACGCTTCCAGAATATAGCAAGGAGCTCGAGACGCTGTGTGAGGAGCTGCAGACCACCTTGGAGGCTTTGGTGAGATCCAGAGCCCCTGGCACCTCGGTTGGGGGTGGGGGAGGTGGACTTGGGACTTTCTCGGCGCTCGGCAGGTGTGCACATGGTGGGAGACGCTGTCCCCCAGACACTTGCCTTTCCCTCCTCAGCCTCCTGCACTTGCCTCCTAAATCTCAGTGCCCCCCAGGATGCTGTCCTAGACCTTTGTTCTTTCTGCCCCATGTGCTGTCTGGGTCCATCTCACCCACTTCTTTTTTTTTTTTTTTTTTTTTAAAGATTTTATTTATTGGGCGCCTGGGTGGCTCAGTGGGTTAAGCCGCTGCCTTCGGCTCAGGTCATGATCTCAGGGTCCTGGGATCGAGTCCCGCATCGGGTTCTCTGCTCCACGGGGAGCCTGCTTCCTCCTCTCTCTCTCTCTGCCTGCCTCTCTGCCTACTTGTGATCTCTCTGTGTCAAATGAATAAATAAAATCTTTAAAAAAAAAAAAAAATTTTATTTATTTATTTGACAGAGAGAGATCACAAGTAGATGGAGAGGCAGGCAGAGAGAGAGAGAGAGAGAGAGAGGAGGAAGCAGGCTCCCTGCTGAGCAGAGAGCCCGATGTGGGACTCGATCCCAGGATCCTGAGACCATGACCTGAGCTGAAGGCAGCGGCTTTAACCCACTGAGCCACCCAGGCGCCCATCTCACCCACTTCTGAAGGCTCCACGTGGTAAATATTTCGGGATTTGTGGGCCCTACCATGTCTCATCATCACTGGGCTCCCCATGTAGCGCCCACAGGTGGTACAGAATGAATGGCGGCCTAGCTGGCGCGCAGGGGCGCGTGAGCACCAGCCTCCAGGGTCCCAAATAGACCAGGCTCGGCCACTCCCCACTGACAAAACTCACAGGCAGAGAAGCGAGTGGTGGGGGCACAAGAAAGGACTTTGTTTCGGTGAGGCCGACACTGGGAGGGCAGCAGACTAGCGTCTCAATGACCCTCTGGAAAGTGCTGGAAAGACTTGCAGGTTTATGTAAGGAGATGTGGGACAAAGGTTGGTGGGTACGTGCAGGTGGGCGGTAAAACGTTGATCGTGATTGCCGGGTTGGGGGGCAGGGTCGCACGGGATCTTGCTGGCTCTGGGCAGTTGTCGTTGCTTGAGGGGGTAGTTTTGGTTCCTGTCATAGGATGTCCAAATGGACGTAGTTCAGGTTTCTGTCCGTGTGGCTGTGTTCCAGTAAAACTTTATTCATGGACACTGAAATTTTAATATCACATTATTTTGATGTGTTGTAGAATATTCTTTTTACACGGTTCTCTGAAGCATTTCAGAATATAAAACCCATTCTGAGCTCCTGGACCATACTAAAGTAGTGTGTGGGCTGGCTTCGGTCTGTGGGCCCTGGTCTGGCCCACAAGAGATGATCTCAGTGTGTAACGAACTAATGACGGGTTCCATTACCAGTACCCACCGCACCTGCCACCAAACATAGACTTAACTCCGCATCTCCTCGCTGGGCACAGACTCGAACTTGGGTAACTAGAACTTACCCATGAACATGGAAGAATCTTTATCTTTTAATCTTTGATGGAAATGTTTCTGATCTTTGACATGACTTCTTGCCTGTGAAACAGAATATGTGGAATGGAATTATGTGGAGTGTGATTGTACTTCTTGAAGATACTACTTGTTCAGATTTAGGATTCCAACTGTTCCAAAGCTGTCGGTTTAAAGGAGTTTTTCAGGAGGCGCACCTGGGTGGCTCAGTCAGTTGAGTGTCTGCCTTCGGCTCAGGTCATGATCCCAGGGGCCTGGGGTCGAGTCTCGAGGCGTTCTCCCCGCTCGGCGGGTGGTCTGTTTCCGCGTCTCCCTCTGCCGGCTGCTCTCCCTGCTTGCGCTCTCTCTGTGTCAAATAAATAAAATCTTTAAAAATAAATAAATAGAAGACTTTTTAGGAAAGAAAGACTACGTTTTTTCTTTTTTTTAAAGTAGGCTCCACACTAAGCATAGAGTCCAATGCGGGGCCTGAACTCACAACCCCGAGATCAAGATCTGAGTTGAGATCAAAAGTCAGACACTTAACCAACTGAGCCGCCAGGCGCCCCAACACTACCCTTTTAGACACATCAACTGTAAGATGCATGATGGTTTCAGGAACACTAAAAGGAGAAAATAAATGTTTGAGGACATTTTGGTAGTTGGGCCTTTTATGATCGAAATCAGTAGTGTCTTTGGGATATTTAAGATGCTTATGGGGCTAAATAGCAAACAGTTTCCTCCAAGTACATGATCAGGTTTCTGTCATCCTCCTGTTCTGCCTTCCCTCGCCCCGGGCTTGTGCTGGGATGACAAGCACTTGCCCTCCTCAGGCTGTCTGAGCAGGTAACGAGACAGGCGTCATCGACTCCGTGTCTAGGCCCCCACTCAGGAAGGCAAGAGAATTAAAGAGTGTGGGCTACGTGAGGTCCACTGTCTTTGTTTGTTCCCATGTTTGCGGCTGTGTCCCTAGCGAGTGAGGTCCGGACATGGAGCTCCTGGCCAGTGGGGAGCGGACACAGGCCAAATAAGCGGTTGAAAGGGACAAAGTTCTAAGTTGGGGAAAACTGCCCACTTGTTTTGTTTTCTTTTTCCCAAATGAACCCGTTTGATCATGACAAGTATTTGTGTTTGGGCCGCCTGGGTGGCACACTGGGTTAAGCCTCCGATTCTTGGTTTCAGCTTAGGTCGTGATCTGAGGGTCGTGGGATGGAGCCCCATGTCACGCTTCTCACTCAGTGCAGGGTCTGCTTGAGATTCTCGCGCGCGCGCTCTCTCCCCCTCCCCATGCACGTTCTCCCCTTCTCTCTCTGCCTCTCCCTTTCTCTCTAATGAATAGATCTTTTAAAAATACATACTTTTGGGGGCGCCTGGGTGGCTCAGTGGGTTAAAGCCTCTGCCTTCAGCTCAGGTCATGATCCCAGGGTCCTGGGATCAAGCCCCGCATCAGTCTCTCTGCTCAGCGGGGAGCCTGCTTCCTCCTCTCTCTCTCTCTCTCTCTCTGCCTGCCTCTCTGCCTGCTTGTAATCTCTGTCAAATAAATAACATCTTAAAAAAAAAATACATACTTTTGTTTGAACAAAAAGCAGGTGCATGTATTGTTCCTAAAAGAAACCGGGTAGCTGAGTTCCAGTCTTAAAATAATGTGAAGAGCCCAGAAGCCGAGCACATGTGCTGCTCAGTCAGCTGCCCTCCGGCCCCGACCGCCTCGTGCCTCCCGCCAGAGCCTCTCCATCCCTCGTCCCCTTCCAGGAGACAGCCTGTCACAGAAGCTCAAAGCTGTGTTGGAACGAGAAACACTTTCAACACATACTGATGTGACTTTTACAAAATGTAAAAAAATCTGAAAGGATTTTGTTTTCAAGAGCCACTTGGCTCTGGTTCGAGCACATGCTCTCATCTGTCACTTAGACGTAGGCCCCGCAGGAAGAAGTTTCAGAGGGGCGGCCGATGGGGAAGAGCGGGGGTGCCTTTCATTTCAGGCACGCCAGGAGGGATTGGCTTTGTCTGTCTGTCCTAGGCTCACTCACCCTCCAGTGCTGGGCTGGTGCCCTGGGACTCTGTCCTCTGCCCCACTGACCTGCACTGAGGAGGGACAGCGTGGTAAGACATTAGTGGGGAGAGTCAAGGTCCAGAAAACCCAGCCAGCAGGCTAGGTGAACTGAGCAGCAGCAGAGGAAAGGCGGGGCACGTGCCCTTGGTCCCTCTGACCTGCAGCACAGGCCCAGGGTGAGGCAGGCCCAGGGGAAAGTAGCCACTGGGTTGTAGGTGGCCACCTGCTTGTGGTCAGCCGAGTTCCCAGGACCTTCAGATAAAGGCCGGGCTGTGTCCCTGACAGCCAACAAAATGATGGGCCCAGCCATCAGTGCAGACAGAGACAGCATGGTGCGTGTTTGGAGTGGGGTGTCGGGGGGGCAGGCATTATCAGGGAGAAGCTATTGGAGGGACTGGAGTTGCAGCCCAGGAAAGGGGGAACCAGCAGACAAAACAGCTGCCATCACAGCCAAAAGGTTATCCAAGAACCGAAAAGGGTCCACTGGTTTTCTGAGGCCTCTCAGGGGACAAAGGAGACCCTGGTACTGGCAGAAACTTTGGCTCCCACGAGGGAACAATGTGGCAAGTCCTGTCCGGACTGAGCTGGTGTGGCCCAAGGTGGGAAATGTGTGCCCAGAGGGCTGGACGATGCTTGCTCCCGGGCAGAACCGCACCAGCACACGCACACCTCGCTCTCGGGCCTGCTTCACAATTCATATTAATCCCATCCTGTTCATTAACGTTTTTCTATAATACAGTTGAAAATCACATTATAGGGCGCCTGGGTGGCTCAGTGGGTTAAGCCGCTGCCTTCGGCTCAGGTCATGATCTCAGGGTCCTGGGATCGAGTCCCGCATCGGGCTCCCTGCTCAGCAGAGAGCCTGCTTCCCTCTCTCTCTCTCTGCCTGCCTCTCCGTCTACTTGTAATTTCTCTCTGTCAAATAAATAAATAAAATCTTTAAAAAAAAAAAAAAATCACATTATATAATCACCTCTCGGTCTTTTGGCTAAGATCAAGTGTAAAATCACATTATACACACCGTTACCTGGGTATTGCTTCCCTGCCGAAGTCTTTGAGCCTGGGGCTGACTCCCTTTTTCCTAAGAAGGGAAGTTTTCTTTCTTTCAAAGGGACCTCTGGAGCTGGAGGGAAACGCACACAGGCCCGAGGCTAGTAGCCCAGCGGGAAGACAGGCTGTACTGCGCGCTGCGGGGTTGCTGATGCTAAGGCCCGGTGGCTTTGGGAAGAGGCAGATACCCTGGTCTCTACAGTCTCCCAGGCCACAGTGTCCTGCTTCCGTGGATTTATTCTCTGTGTTTTTTGTGGACACCTGATTTTTTAGGACAGAGAGTTTACGTAAATTACCCCCAGCCTGCAGCTCTTTTCAGACGTGCCCATCCTATGAATCACAAATTGGAACGCCACGTCCGTCGTAATTCATGAGGCAGTACTGACACGCTGTTCCTGAACGAAGCTGCAGTCGAGTCACATTTCCTTCCTTTTTCCCTACTGCCCTCTCTCCACCCCGGACGCCACAGTGAATGTAGTCACCACGTCGGCTCCGGCTCCTTGTGGCCGCCCCAGTCTCATGGACTTCCCTTGTTTTTTCTAGCAGTGACAGTTTTGAGGACAACAGGTCAGGCATTTCGCAGCTCCCCCTCACTTGGGGTCTGTCTGATGACCTTCTCATGATTTGGCCAGGGTCATGGGTTTTTCGAGGGAGACTGCGGAGATGGAGACGAGGTCTCATCATCCCATTGAGGACATGGAGTGTGACCACACCCATCACTCTGGGTGTTGACCTTGACCACGTGGCTATCAGGTTTCTCTGTAAAAGGAGCTCCTTTCGCACTGTCCACACAGCCCACACTGGGGGAGTGGGAAGTTCTGCCCCTCCTCCTCGAGGGCAGAACATGTACGTAAATCGTGTCTCTCGCCCCCTGCCTGTGAGTTACTGGACCGTTCATTTCTAGCAGTGGGGACTCGTGGTTACTTGTTCTCCACCTTGGGCTGTCAGAGAATACTGCTTTATTTTGTCCTCAGACTGTCCCTGCTTTGGCCCGTAGGAGTTCCGTTGGCTCCTGTGTCCTCTTAACATGCTTCCATCATTGTGAGTTTTTGGTTTGGGCTTTTTTGAACACTTCCTTACTTCCTAGCGTTTCAAGACATTCTAGGCGCATCTTGTGTATTCCCTGCCTCTGATCAGCCATTTCCCCAAGGAGCCCTCGTTTCTCTGATTGGAGGATGGTTTTAGAAACCCAGGTCTGAGTGCCAGCTGTCAGGCCCTGAAGTGCTCTGCTCTAGGGAATTTATTCTATTTTGAAGTGGTTTGGAAAGAAGTTCTCGTTCTGTGTTCAAAACCAGAAGTTAATGGAATAAGGCTTTTCATATTATTTGTCCTGTTCTCTAGCTTTTGGAGAGAATGATTTTCCAGACTTGGCTTTAAGTGTCTTTAATGAATTTGACTGTGGTAGGGGGCTTTGAGGCACCATTTCCCTAACGTGGATGAACATTTTGCAGTTTGTTCTGTGGGAGGAGGTGTTCTGAGGTTGCGCTGGGAGTGGGCACCTCCGTGTGTGCCTTGCCGGCTCAGGGCTGCCCACCTCGTGTGGTCTTTTTCTCTGTTGATGACCAAGCTCTGCACGGCACTGCTGGCCGGGGTCAGGCTCCAGGATTTTCCTTGCTCTCCCGATCATTTACAAGCTTTTCTTTGAATTAGGTGGCAGGATGCAGAGAATGTGGGTTGGCCAAGAGACGTGGGTCAGGAAGCGTGGTGCAGGGGTGCTGGCTTTGACCTTCCCTAGCTCAGCAGCCCTGAGAATTGTCTCAGCTATAATGCAGAAATGCTGAGTCCTCTCTTTTGGGGTGGGGCCACATGAAAGATCAAACCTAAAAAGATTGGGAAAGGAGCATAGTGCCTTAAAAATCAATGTTAGCGGGTGCCTGGGTGGCTCAGTGGTTAAGCCACTGCCTTCAGCTCTCAGGTCATGATCTCAAGGTCTTGGGATCGAGTCCCGCATCGGGCTCTCTGCTCAGTGGGGAGCCTGCTTCCTCCTCTCTCTGTCTGCCTCTCTGCCTACTTGTGATCTCTCTCTGTCAAATAAATAAATAAAATCTTTAAAAAAAAAAAAATTCAATGTTAGCGGCTCCCTCAGCCTTACTCCTGGGTCTTTTGCTGTGAAGGCCCAGGCATTGCCTGAGGGTACAGGACCAAGCGCATGTCCCTCCCCAGGAAGACTCTGTGTTCTCCTGGGGCCTACATCTTGAGCTGACAGTCCATGTCAGAAAAATTTTAAAAATTAAAAAAAAAACAATGTTAGCTGAACTTAGCACACACCACATCCGGCGTAATTGGAGAGTGGCCGAAGGGCCAAGTGTAAGGAATTCAGATTTTGACAATTTCTAGATCTCTGTGCATTCACGCCTGTGCACATGGGGTGGAGTATACACAGGGGTCAGAAATGTGGTTTTAGTGGGTCTGTGCTGCTGACATCTGAAATCTTAGTTACATGGTCCCTGTACGTAACAAATCCTTCCATAGCGCCAGCGGGTTCTTCAGAAGTACTTTGTCCTCACTGCCGTGTAGGCAGTTTGTCAGAGCGGACTGTGCTGGCTTGTCTGTGCAGCAGGGATGGTGTCCATGTCCCCTGCAGTGGCCGGGCTTCCTGCAGAGGCCACCCCACCCCGAGGCGCGTCAGTGTCCTCTCTCCCCACTTCCTGTGTCAAGGGTGTGGGGCTGCCTTTCCTGACCACCATTTTACAGATAAGGAAACCGAGCGTTGAGGTTTCAGTAAACTCAGAGGCAGTTCATAAAAGTCAGAAATGAACTCATCTAACACCCTTCCTCCTGTCACCCCATCAAGGCAGAGCCTGCCTTTTGATTCCTCCAGGTCTTGGGGCTAAAACATTAGCGCCTTCAGAAATCTTAGGGAAGTGGGACTCAGCAAGCTTTCTCTCTTCAGCCCGGAAAGCCAGGGCTTTTTTCTGAAGCAATCCGAGTTAAAGAAATCATAGCCACCATCTGCCTCCAGCTGCCTGGAAATGTGCGGCGCATGGAGTGAACAGTGTTGAGTTATTGGACTTTGGGTCTCAACGGACTTCTGCCTCTGAGCTTCGAAAGCTCACAGTTACTGAATCTGAGACTGCAGTAGATTTCAAATAAGGTTCTCATATTCCCAATTAATATCTTTTCAGGCCAAAATACAGATGAAAATGGAAAAGCTGTCCTCGACCACCAAGGGGGTTTGTGAGCTAGAGAACTACCATTACCGGGATGGGAGGCCTCGCCCCCCCCTATTTCACACATGGCCCACAGCCCATTTCTGTAAGTAGTTCTCTTTTTACTGATTCTCAGGAGTAGAAATTATGAGAGCATTTGTGTTCTTGAGACGTGGTACTTGAAGAACCTAACAGAGTCTGAAATTCAATTCGAGAGGATCCATTGGAAGGAAAGGAGATTGGGGGCATCTTAAAATGGGCCTTTCTTCTTGCCTCTAATAATCAGCAAAGAATATTAAATGTAATTAGAGACACATGAAGCGTTTTAGAGACATATTTAGCCCTTTATTATTTTTTTAAAAGGATTTTATTTATTTGACAGACAGGGATCATAAGTAGGCAGAGAGGCAGGCAGAGAACAGGGGGAGGAAAGCAGGCTCCCTGCTGAGCAGAGAGCCCAATGCGGGGCTCGATCCCAGGACCCTGGGACCCTGGGACCCTGGGACCCTGGGACCCTGGGACCCTGGGACCATGACCTGAGCCAAAGGCAGAGGCTTACCCTACTGAGCCACCCAGGCGCCCCCTTATTAGCCCTTTAAAACCAAGTGGTCAAGGCACCCAGCTTGCTCAGTCCACAGAGCCTATGACTTTCGATCTTGGGGTCATGAGTTCAAGCCCCATGTTGGGCACAGAGATTACTTAAAAAAGTAAGTACATAACCTTAAAAAAAAAAAAAAAAAAGGGTAGAACGAATTCTACTGCCTCTGCGGAGACAGATTTCTTTTTTCTTTTTTAGAAAGATAGGTTTTGGGGCACCTGGGTGGTTCAGTCACTTAAGCCTCCAACTCTTGATTTCAGCTCAGGTCTTGATCTTAGGATCATGAATTCAAGCCCAGCACTGAAGGAAAAAAAAAAAAAAAGATAAACTGAGGTCAGTTTAACCCCCCAAAAGAAGAATATGGAATGTTCTGGGAACATGGAATTCATTTCTTAAGTTCTACAAGATCAGGATTACTTTTTTTTTTTTTTTAAGATTTATTTATTTTAGAGAGAAAGTGAGTGTGCACGTGAAAGCAGAGGAAGGGGCTGAGGGAGAGAGAGAGAAGCAGACTTCCTGCTGAGTCCAGAGCCTGACATGGGGCTTGATCCCACGACCCTGAGATTGTGACCTGAGCCAAAATCAAGAGTTGGATGCTCAACCGACTGAGCCACCTCGGCACCCCTCAGAGTTACCATTAGCTTTGTTAGTTCAAAAGAAGGGCCTCGTTATTTGTTTGCCAATTTGAGACCTCGCTTTTTTTTTTTTTAAGATTTTATTTGGGACACCTGGGTGGCTCAGTTGGTTAAGTGGCTGCCTTCGGCTCAGGTCATGATCCCAGCATCCTGGGATCGAGTCCCGCATCGGGCTCCTTGCTTGGCGGGGAGCCTGCTTCTCCCTCTGCCTCTGCCTGCCACTCTGTCTGCCTGTGCTTGCTCTCGCTTCTCTCTCTATGACAAATAAATAAATAAAATCTTTAAAAAAAAAAAAAAAAAGATTTTATTTATTTATTTGACAGACAGAGATCACAAACAGGCAGAGAGGCAGGCAGAGAGAGAAGGGGAAGCAGGCTCCCCACTGAGCAGAGAGCCTGACGCAGGGCTCTACCCCAGGACCCTGGGATCATAACCCGAGCTGAAGGCAGAGGCTTAACCCACTGAGCCACCCAGGTGCCCTGAGACCTCACTTTTAAGTAAGGAAGAAAAGGGTAAAACCATTTGATGTAATGTGTTATTGGAATACTGTCTGTCTGAGGTGAACCTACTGTTTATAATCATCGCGGGACCGAAGAGTTGAGCAGAGGCTAGACTTACTCATTAACTTCATGGCCTAATGCCCACTAACCCTACTGATGGGTACGAGCCCGAGTGACCCTACTGAAGGGTACGAGCCCGAGTGACCCTACTGATGGGTACGAGCCCGAGTGACCCTACTGAAGGGTACGAGCCCGAGACCCTACTGATGGGTACGAGCCCAAGTGACCCTACTGATGGGTACGAGCCCGAGACCCTACTGAAGGGTACGAGCCCGAGTGACCCTACTGATGGGTACGAGCCCGAGTGACCCTACTGATGGGTACGAGCCCGAGTGACCCTACTGATGGGTACGAGCCCGAGTGACCCTACTGAAGGGTACGAGCCCGAGACCCTACTGATGGGTACGAGCCCGAGTGACCCTACTGAAGGGTACGAGCCCGAGACCCTACTGATGGGTACGAGCCCGAGTGACCCGGACCCGCCCGGCCCTCCTTCATCCCTGCGCTGTGGCCGAGTCTAGTTCTCAACAAGCTTTCCAGAGTGGGACCCACGCCCAGGCAGGAACGGTTCTGTGACTTTGTTGCCTCTAAAGAGAGACATTGGTTTCAGACGAGGTCTCCCGCAAGCTGTGCGACATGTACCAGAAGGAGCTTCTCCTGAAGCGCACGGTCACGGAAGAGCTTGCACACGCCGCAGACCACGACCTCACCCTGAGCTACCTGTCAATGTGGCTGCACCAGCCCTATGTGGAGACCAACAGCACGATGCTTCTGGAAAGCATGCTGCTGGAAACGGGGCACCGGGCCCTGTGACGTCCCGGCATAGCCAGGCCTGAGCCCCCAGGCTCCGGACCGCCGGATGCTTCTGTGGCTCCCGTGATGGACGGTCTTTCACATAAGACTCAGTGCTGTGATGCGGCCGCCCTCCGGCCTTAGTGTCTTCCGGACTGGATCACTTTAGTGGCTCCCCGTGGCCTGTCCCGACACTAGACTGCTGGGAGCTGTGCTCCCTGCCATGTCGGCCGCGCCTCTTGTGAACCTGTCACCCAAGGGGACCTCACGTGAAATAAAGGAGTTCCCTACCAGGATGACTGTGTCACCTCATTTTTGTCAATTAGCCGTATTTATATAGAAAACCCCTGGTTCAGTATTTTTTACTTTGTATCTATCCGTTATTAAATTTCTCTACAAATAAACGTAGGTTTTGTAATTACAGCTGACGAGTAGAATCCCATGTGGATTCTACGTGTAGAGCTAACTGAGTGAGAGAGACCGGCTCGTGAAAACTACCTCCAGCAGTCGCCTGTGTTTGCAGACTGAGGATGGGGCAGGCCACGGGATTCTTCCAGGCACAAGTGCTAGGGTCTGACAACATCTGCAGCCCAACCCTGGGGGCTCGAGTCTACCATTGGCTTCCCGCAGAACCGTGAGGAACTTGGTGCTACAGCACGGATGGGGTACGTGACCCAGGATGTGGCCCTCCTCTCATGGAGCCTGCAGCGTCCCAGCAACAGGCAAAGAGGCAAATACTCCAGTAAAGACCCTACACGACAGGGATTTCGTTTGGGAGAGAGTGAGCCTACCTCGCTGTGCAAAGTGATACGTCAGAAAGTACTGAAAGGCAGCACTTCCTAGCGTCTCCTTCCTCTGCCCCTGGGGCACTCGCTGATGGCTCACTACTGTAAAGGCCGCCCTCACACATCTCACAGCCAGGAAGCCGCGGTTAGCACATGGTGGGAAGGGTGCTCTGCTCCAGGCTGCCCTGCCCGGCAGGCTGTTGTCAGGAGCCCCAGAGGCAGGTGGGCAGGACTGGGCCCCCAGATCCATTGGCAGTTTTATGCTTCGGGCATACTTAAAAAAATAAATGCTCTTCAGGCCACCTGGCTGGCTCAGTCTGTGGAGTGTGCGACTGTTGATCTTGGGGTTGTGAGTTCAGGCCCCATGCTGGGAGTTCAGCTTACTTAAAAAAAAAAAAAAAAAAAAAAAAAAGGCAGTGAAGGACTTGATACTGTGAGCAGGCCTTTCTAGAACATTCCGTGGGTTCTTGACACTTTATCCCCAGACCCCCAAGTGGTCCAGGGGAGGCCATGAAAAGGGTTGACATTGCAAAGGACAAGCAGACACGGAAGAGCTAAGGGACAAATTGTCCAGTGGCATTGGTCCAGAGATGCCTCACGAAATGGAAGAGGCATCAAATTAAAGGAAGACCCCTCTGGTGGTTGAATTTGCTGAGTTCTGCACTCACTACACAACAGTGAAGTCTCCAGAGAGCTGACAGCCTTCTAAACCATGTTCTGCCTTCCGCTCAGGTCACGATCCCAGGGTTCTGGGATCAAGCCCCACATCGGGCTCTCTGCTCAGTGGGGAGCCTGCTTCCGTTCCTCTGTCTCTCTCTGCCTGCCTCTCTGCCTACTTGTGATCTCTGTCAAATAAATTCTTAAAAGTCTTAAAAAAAAAATTTAAACCATGGAGGCTGTTGACATGGTTCTGTGCCTCCAGGTTATCTTGCCAAAGTAGACAGCCAAGGAGCCTGCAAAGGGCAAGTCCACAGAAACAGGCCTGGGGAAGGGTTCTGGGGGCAGTTCATGGTAAGTACATTTCATTAAAAGGAGAAAAAGAAAAAAACCAGCTTCCAGGAAACCCAAAAGCTTATATGAAAGCATCGAAGTGGTCACAACATACCACACTTTCTCGTCCTAAATATCGTGACCTGACAGTGGGTCAGCCATCTGCACTGGTCACCAAGTATTCCTGGAGTCCTGCCTTTGTGGCCCACGAGAGCTGGTCCTTCTGGTTCCCTTGCCATTGGGGGTGACCACAGGGCAGGTTCTGGCCACGGGAGGGCAGCCCTCCCTTTGGTTTTCTCTGTCTGAGTTGGCCATTGGCAGAGTTTGAGATGTGGCTGCCCCGCTGGGTTCCTGACCCGGCTGTGCTGAGGCAGTGCTGTCCCCCGGCCTATGAGGGACACGTTGCACAAGGAGACACATACCTCCATTGTTTGAAGCTGGTGAGGTTCCAGAGCTGTTACTCCCGCCTCTCCAGACCGACCCACAAATGTTCTAACCGTCCTGGGAGATGGGGTTCGGCAGAGACCATGGGTAGTCCTTCCATATTCTTTGCTTCATCTGGGTTTTAGCTAGCACACGGCTACCAGCTTAATAGGTTCCAGAACCTTCTTTGTCACCAGCTGTGGCCACATGACTGAGATGTGCATTTGGTTCTCAAAAGTCGTGTGTGCCCCTCCTGCCCCTCACATCTTGGGGGATGGAGCAGACATGAGAGTGATGAGCCCCCTCATCCCTCCAAGGAGTGAGGAAGCCCCCTGGGCCCTGGGCCTGGGCCACCTCTGCAGCAAAGCCACTCAAGTTCCGGAGTGCCTTCACATGTTCACTTGGAGGTGCTGTTGTCTCCACATGTCCCCGCCGGACTCCTATGTCAAAATCCTAACCCCGGGCGGAGATGGTTAACAACAGGGTGGGGTAGCCCCATGTGTGGGATCCGCGCTCTTATGAAAGAGGCTCCAGAGGGTTCCCCGAGGTCCCTCCAGTGTGTGAAGACACGGCGAGAAGGCGCCGGCTGGGACACAGCCCTCCCCCAGCCATGCCGGTGCCCTCGTATCTCCAGCCTCCATGACTGAGCAGCGAGCCCCTGCTGATTCTGGGAGTCTCAGTCTGTGACTCCCTTAGAGCCACTTGAACGGACGAAGATGAGGGAGAAGTAAAATGCCAGCTCCTTCAAGTCGCTTACCCCCTCTACCTCTGTAGAAGCAGCCAGCGGATCCCCTGCCAAGGGAAGGCTGGCAAGTGTGCACGTGGGTGGCGGTGATGGTGGCGGGGATAGCATGGGTGCATTCGGCCTCCGGGAGCCAGTCAATCACGAAGTGACAGTTTTAGCCTGTTACGCAGTGATGCGGGCTGAACCGCCAAAGACACAGCTACAAAAGCTGGAGGTGGCTACCACGCGAAGAGGTTGGAGGAAATGACGTAATAGTTACGTGGTGTGATGGAAGCGTTAGCTGACACATCGGTGGAGATCCTGGTGCCATAGGTACAAGCATCAGATCAAGAGAAGAGGAAGGGGAGGGGCTGCTCTCTTTTAAAACATAAGTCTCAGAGAACTGGCCCATTAAACTATTTGCACATATAATTATGTTAAAAAAACAAAGGGCAGAGGGGCGCTGGGTGGCTCAGTTGGTTGGGGATCTGCCTTCGGCTTGGGTCATGATCCTGAGGTCCTGGGATTGAGTCCCACGTCCCACTTCCCCCCTCTCTCTGTCTGTCTCTCATGAATAAATAAATAGAATTTAAACAACAACAAATGGCAGAAAAGCAAGCAAGATATGAAGCAAGTAAAAAAACCCAAGGCAGTTCTCTCTAGGAAAAACCAAAGCTTCCGGAAGGCAGAGTCATCCCAGCACACCAGCAGACTCAGCAATGAGCCGTATTTATAGCTCACGTGAGCTAATGCCCCCTGTGATACAGGGACACCCGCAGGTGGAGCGGGGAGGTGTGCGAGCCATGTCCCGTGTCCCACGGAGCCATCGAACACGAGTAAGTCAAGACAGCTTTGAGAGAGACATAACTTGGACACATGGAGGTAAATCACCAAAAGGAGAAAGTGCTCACGTTGGCCTAGGGGTGGAGGGCTGAGGTCGGGTCGGCTGTGCTTGGCAGCACTTCTGGTAGCTTTGGGCATTTCACAAGACGTAGTTCTTATCCTCTAGCTGGAAACAGACATTACTCTTTAACATGTAGGCCTCAGAGGACATTAAAGACCGGCTCCCCGCAGGCTCTCTTCCGGTTCAGCTCTGCCTACTCCCGTGACCCCTGGGGAGGCCAACGTGGATGAGCCTGGCGGGGCAGCTGCAGGGCCCAGCGCTTTCCGGAGAACACACAAATAGAGGGCTTTCTTTCATTGCACTTAGGAATGACAGTAGTTGAACAGGGACCTGGTGCCAGGACAGATGACAAATGCTGGAAACTGGAGTCCACGCCAGTCACCCCGTGGGAGTCGCTTGGGTGGTATGTGTCCCCGGGTCCGTGATCTGATGCCTCTTCACTCCTGCCCCTAATTTGAGTATCTCAAATTATAAGAACTATGTATGGGGCGCCCGGGTGGCTGTCGGTTAAGCGTTTGCTTTCAGCTCAGGTCATGATCCCAGGGTCCCGGGATTGAGTCCCTCATCGGGCTCCCTGCTCAGCAGGAAGCCTGCTTCTGCCTCTGCCTCTCCCCCTGCTTGTGCTCTCTCTCCCTGTGACAAGTAGAGAAACAGAACCTTTAAAAAAATATATACATATATATACACATACATATATATACACATATATATATTGTATATATACATGCCTCCGCATTGTATATATACATTGTATATATTGTATATATATACACAATAGACTTATTGTATATATATACATTGTATATATTGTATATATACATGCCTCTATATATTGTATATATACAAGCCTCTGCCTTTGGCTCAGGTCATGATCTCAGGGTCCTGGGATCGAGCCCCACATCTGGCTCTCTGCTCAGCGGGGAGCCTGCTTCCTTCTCTCTCTCTGCCTGCCTCTCTGCCTACTTGTGATCTTTGTCTATCAAATAAATAAATAAAATCTTTATTTTAAAAAAAAGGAAGTTTTCTTCATTTGCCACGTATAGAATAAGGTGTGTCTGCTCGCGCAGCACTGCAAGGTAGAAGCTGTGTTATAAATCTGTCTAGGGACCCTGTAAATGCTGCCCTGGCCGGTCCAGCACAGAGGCATCTCCGTCAGTCCAGGCGGCTGGTGTCCCTCCACGGGCACAGGTCACATTCACGGGCGCTCAGCGCCTCCTCCTTCGTGGGACAAGGAGGTTTTACTCCACCATCTGTTTGTAACAGCACACCCACCGTGGTGAAATTAAGCTGTATTGGGGGGTTTGGGAATGTCCTATAAATAGAGAACAAACTTGTATTTGACAGGGCCTGGGTCCAGACCCCGGAGCGGGGGTCCAGACCTGACTTGGTTTGTTGCGTGACTCGCCTGATGAGGGTCGTGAACGATCCCCAGGCAGGAGGCTCTGTCCTCACTCCAGGACCCCAGGACGCGACTCACTCTAGGCTCCTGAGAAGTGTCCCTGAGTCCACAGCGGGTACCACCGCCTCCCCTGGGAGCCCGACACTCGTGCGGCACCATGGCTGGCTCTCTGCTGTAGCCACTAGGTCCTAGGACACCGTCCTTCTGTTCTGTGGATCCAGTTTTGAGACCAAGCGAGAGGACAGGAAAATGCCCGAGACTAGAGCCTGCGCCTCCACAGCAGGCCCCAGAAGGAGCGCGGCGTGAGGGGCTGCAGCTGTGATCCCAGCACTGCCCCTGCAAGTGCGGGCAGAGGACGCCTGTGCTGTCTTGAAGAGGGACAGAGGGCCTTCCCTGTCCTTCCTTCCCCTGACAAAGCCAAGGGGGACGGTCAACAAAGAGCCGTGGCCAGGTGGCAGCAGGGGAGACACGCGAGGACCGGGGCTGAGCTCGGCAGCACCTCGCTGCGGACACCACGGGTCCCGCTTCCTGCACCCATGACACACGAGCAGAAACGACCTTCTTTCCGCCCCCCAGTGCTGCCCAGAATGGCCCCTTGGTTATGTAGTTCCTAAACCCAGACATGGTAGAAAAGCAGCAGATCGCCCAGGAGGGAAGGGGACACCATTCTGGGGGGAGCAGGGCTGGCGAGGAAGGAGGCGGTGGCTTTACCAGTGGCAGTCGTCAGAGGCCTCCAGGGACTCGCTCCTCAGAGGAACCCAGGCCGGTAGACACAGAAGGGAGACAGTCAAGTAGAAAGACATTATCTTTATAAATAAGACTTTCATTTGCATCCGTATTCACCATAGAAAAATACACATTACTTCAAGTAGACCTTCTCCAGCTAAAATACCCACACGTCCGGACCGCGGTCCGACTTCACTGTGTGGCTTCTGCCTCTGTGCCTTCTGGGGGAGCCCCTTCCCGGGGGCCCGTGTGCAGGGCAGGCCCATCCGCACCAGCCACCAGGACGAGGTCCTCCTCCCCAGACACTAGGGAACCCGGATGGGACAAGATCAGCCCATCGGAGCTCTGAATAAATAGCGGTTCTTGTCCCTGAGACAACAACTCGTGGCACCCGTGGGTAATTTCAAAAGCCACAGCTTCACCCACAGCAATAATACTCTCCAGTCCTCCCTGCTCAGCACAGGCCTCGGGCCCACAGGGGAAGGGGTGTGAATCCCCTGCCTGACTTCCCTGACCCCCGTCAGAGGACGGTGACCCCGCCTGGCCCAGCCCCCGCTCCCGCACAGTCCTGTGGGCACAGTCAGCCGGCACCGTGTCCACAGACAGAACCCTCGCCGGTGGAGGGCCTGTGTCCTCCATAAGCAGGACGTGGCTAGGGCTGGACCGCTGGCCTCTCTGGGGGGAGTCCTGCATCTCGAGGCTTCCAGACCCAGAAGGCGGCAGGGAGTCTGCTCCTCCAGTGGACGTCAAGGTGCCGCAGAGAGCCCGGGGCCTGAGGCTGTCCCCCACCTTCCAGGCTAGAGAGTGTTCCGGAACATTCTCCTCAGAGAATGCTGCCACCTGCCCCTGCGTCTGAGTCCTGGGCTCTTCTAACGGAGGACAAAGACTCAGCCCGCCGACGTGCTGATACGAGAGAACAGGAGCTGCGGACCCACTCTTGGCCTCTAAGTCAGCAAGGGCTTTGAGCTGCTGGTCTGCAGGCAACACGCTTCTGTCACTCTTGGAAACCAGCGTCGTGTGGCCTTCTGCTGAGTCGTAAGAGCCGCTCCCACTTACATGAGGGGCACAACCTAAACAGTTCAGAAAAACAGGTAAGCATACGTGTACTGTGGTACGGCCTGTTCACTGCACTCTCTGTCCCAAACAGGCTAATCCAAACGAATTTTCTGGCAAAACAAATAGAAACCTAGACTCTCCCTGCCCTCGGGACTGGTAGCTTCCAAGTATGGAGGAGGCTGCAAGAGGCGACACGGATTCGTTAGGTGAGGGGGGCCGGGTACCAAACAGGGGCCAGGGGTGTCCCTGCTCCCCCGGAACCCATCTGCCCTCCCTTTCCGCAGAATTCAGTCGTGAGTTCTAAAACGGAGGATGCCTCTTGGCGCTGGAGACCTTAGCATCAAGCAGGGTTATCAGGCGACTTGGAATATGGCACAGTTACTCTCGGGGCCGTGTGTCCAATGTCTAGTTGACAGGTTGGCTGGAGCAGGATAAAAACCAGAGTGGGTCTTGTTTCCTACATTAAATCCCAACTGCCCTTGGAGCCCAGCCTCAGAGAGCCAAGCCACACACGAGCTGTGTCCCCGCGACCCTCCAAGAGCGATCCGCTCACCAGCACTCGGGACTCTTCATTTAGGTAAGAGATCCAAGGAAGCCTCCCAGACCTCAAGACCCACGGGGAACCCGAGGGGATGACAGAACATGGGCAGGCTGGGACAAAACTTGAGAAACCAGGCTCTCTTAGGGCGGAACCCAGGGCCACGAACGCTTTACCCTCGCTGGAGGCCGGGGCGCAGGCGGGGGGCTTCTGCGGGCCTCCGCGGTCGGCAGGAGGCTCTGGGCTGGCTGGGGCCGGGGCTGGGGCTTCTCTTCTGGTCCTCTTCGCCCAGGCCAGTCCCTCCTCTGCAGTCTGGGAAGGGGAGAGGCAACCAGCTCAGACGAGGAAGAAGCAGGCAAGCTCGCGTTTCTCCTTTCTGGAGCCTAGCGCCGGTGGCGGAAGTCAAAGCACAGGGGGCTCAGCGGGTCACCCGGCGCCCCCGCCATGCGTGCCCACCTCATGTCCCCGCTTCTGCTGGTGGCCGTCCTCCGCTTCGGCCAGGCCCGGCTCCCCACACCGCACGTGTGCCTCCTGTTTCCTCAGGAACTCAGTGAGTCCCAAAGACTCGGCCACCTGAGGGGGAAGGACACACGTGAACCCGAGGTACAGGACCGAGTGGGCCGGGGAGGCCCCGCCAGGTGGCGAGCCCCTAAACACTGATGGACACAAAGGTGCATGTGGGGTTCGACAGAACAGCTGGGGAGAAGGTGGGTCCTTACCAGCACTGGAAGGTTCTGTGCTTGCCCAGCGCAGAAGCAGACACTGAGAAATTTTTTTAAAAATTCACTCTGCTCTCTTCAGCGTCAGTCAGACATGAGTTCTCGCCCCTGACTCCTCTCCTGTTCCGAATGCTCACGGCTACCTTCCTACCCATTCCAGAACAAGGCCTCCTCTTCCAGGCAGTGCCAAGGATGAGGGTGTGGGGGCCCTGGGGGCCGAGCTGGGCCCCGGCTTCCCTGCTCCCAGCCAAGGGGACCTTTCTGATCCTGTCAGGGGGACTGCAGCTGCCCGGGGGAGTCTGTGAAGATCCGATAAAGGAGACAAGTCACAACCGTCACTGATGCACGGACGCAGGACGGGAACACCGCGGAGCAGGAGGGGCAGGGGCAGGGAAGGAGCGACAGCAGATCAGAGTCTGGGGAGAAAACTGCCCCTCAAGTTCAGTGCCTCCCAACCAGCCTGTGTCCCAACCTGCCACTGTCTGTGCTCCCAGGAGGCTGTGGCTCAGTCTGAGCTGCCTGCAAAGCTGGGTCCCCAGGGGCGTGCACAGCGGCACATGCCCAGTCCGCCCTCTGGCAGGATGACACACCTGTTGAGCTCATCGTTTAAAAAGCATGTAAGTTGGGCGCCTGGGTGGCTCAGTGGGTTAAGCCGCTGCCTTCGGCTCAGGTCATGATCTCAGGGTGCTGGGATCGAGTCCCGCATCGGGCTCTCTGCTCAGCAGGGAGCCTGCTCCCCTTCCTCTCTCTCTGCCTGCCTCTCTGCCTACTTGTGATCTCTCTCTGTCAAATAAATAAATAAAATCTTTAAAAATATATATTTAAAAAAAAAAAAAAAAGCATGTAAGTTGAGGGGCACCTGGGTGGTGCAGTGAGCTGAGCGTCCAATGCTTGATTTGGGCTCAGGTCATGATCTCTGGGTCATGGGATCGAGCCCCGAGCTGGGCTGCACAGAGTCTGCTTGGGATTCTCTCTCCTTTCCCCCTTCCCCATCCCCTACCCTAAATATTCTAAAATTTTTAAAAACAAAAACCAAAAAGCCCACATATGTGATTCCTGCCCACCAAGGCATCTGTATGAGACTTAGAAAAAACCCATTACGGGCGCCTGGATGGCTCAGTCGGTGAAGTGTCTGCCTTCAGTTCAGGTCATGATCTCGGGGTCCTGGGACTGAGCCCCAAGTTGGACTCCTTGCTCAGTGGGGAATCTGCTTCTCCCTCCCTCCTCAAATAAATAAATCTTTTAAAAAAAGAAAAAAAATTAAATTTCTATAATAAGTAGTTCAAGAAGACAAAATACAAAAAATTATTAGGTAATGTTAAATATTGAATTTGTATAAAACTAATAACAAAAACAGCCCCCAAACACCAAAACCCAAAAAAACCATGGGCCGTGTTCAGCACGCTTCAAAACCGCTCGCTCTGGAAGTAACATACTCTCTGGGACACTAACGCCAGGAGCGGGTGGGGACCCGTCACCAGGCCAATGGACCCTCCAACAGAGCTCAGGGCAACACGGCCCAAGTATTCCTTATGGCTGTGAACGAGGTCAGCGGCTGCTCCCCTGGACCTCAAACTTGCTAGTCGGCTTCTTCTTTCCAGCTGCCTCTTGGCTCAGGCAAAAGACCCTGAGGACAAAGCATCCCGTGAAGGGAACCGAAACTACCCCCTCAAGCGACAAGGACGGCCGGGCCAGCAAGACCCCTCCTGACCGGCCCCATGACAGCGACACCAGACCTTCGCTGCCCCCTGCACGCGCCACCCTGTTCGTCCCACATCCTCCTTAGACAGACCTGGGAGGATCTTCAGGGCTTGGGAGACTCTGAGACACTAGTCCGTGGTCATCCTGGTGTCACTCACTGACACAAAGTCCTTTCTTGTGTGCCCACCACTCGCCTCTCTGCCTGTGGATTTTGTCCGCGTGAGCGGCCGAGCCCGGTGGGCTGGGACCCCGCGTGCCGGCTACAGCTGTGTGAGCAAGTTTCTGAGTGAACAGCCACGGCATTGCTCAGCGCTCCGCCTCAAGCTGGGGGCGAGGGGGCCCGCCCGGCGGGGACCCCCAAATGACCAGACCACACAGGGCATGTGGTGCCCAGCAAAGGTTTCATCCAAAACAAGTAAAACCACAGCCGTTCTAAACGTATTTTTATCCAGAACCCAACAGAGCCAGAGGCTGCGCTGCATGACAAGGACAATGAAAAGGAGGCTTCTGTCGGAACCACCACAGTCCGTGTCTGTGACCCGGTCACCTCCCCAGCCCACGGTGAGCGGAAGCCACACGCCTACCAACCACACTGTCCCCGACATCAGCAGTGGGAGGGAAGACAATGGGGCTGTCCAGTTGCCTCAGCTTCTCCTCATTCCTGAGTTTCCCCAGACAAGCGCCATTTGCCTTTATAGTTAAAAAATGTTACATGATGGGAGAGAGAGAGCTGAAAAGAAGTTGGTTCTGTCCTTACTGAAAACATGCTCTTCTGGGGCGCCTGGCCGGCTCTGTCGGTGGAACGTGCGATGTCTGATCTCAAGGTCGTGAGTTCGAGCCCCATGGTGGGTGTCGAGATTACTTGAAATAATAACTAAAAATAAAACCATTCTTTTCTTCAAATGGATATCCCTCTTTTGGCAAATGTAAAAGCAAAACTTCCTCCGCTGTGAGCCTATTACCTTACTGTTGCTTATTTCCAGAGTCTCCCGGGAACACAGACCAGCACCACTGAGGTAGTCTTGACACATCTTCTTAACCATTTTATGCAACTCTTCAAATTCCTTATACACAGCTGGGAACAAAGGTTTTGCTAGATGACCTGTTTCAACCTTGGTGAAGATAAAGATGATAAGGTTTAAACCAGAGGCGACAAAACGGCCAGGACAGAAAGCCGCTTCAAGGAGGGAAGGAGACAAGCTCCTCAGGCTGTCACTGGCCTGTCTTCTCCTCCACTTCCCAGTGACAGCCCCTGTGTGCCCAGCACTGTGCTCAATGGGGACTCCAGGACAGGCCAGAGAGCAAACCACCACCTGCGTGATGGCCCCAGAGGACGGTGGGCCAGAGCTCCAGAGAAGGCATGGCCAGGGATCACGAAGGGACTAGAAAGGTCCTGGGGACAGGCGGGAGGAGCACCAGGTCCTCAGTCCTCGGGCAGCTCCGCTGGGCCTCCTGAATTGTCAGAACAGGCTCCCCAGGGAGGAGAGCCTCGTGGACCAGGCGGGTGAGGGCAAGGGAGAAAGGTGACAAGGGCCCTGGGCTGGACACAGTTTGCCGCCACCGGTTTCTGGCCTCGCACACCAAGTTAAAACAGGCAGGGGAGGCACGGCCCCACGGCAGGTGTCTGGCGGAAGTGGGGGGGGCAGGGGGCAGCAGCGGGCAGTTGCTCTGGCCCTGTCCTGGGGGATGGAAAGGATTCCAAATGGTCTGGCTTTTTCTAAAATAAATGTGACGGATGTCTTTCTAAAGAACTTCAAATCACCCTTCATCGTTTGGAATTGCCGAGCGACTCACCTTCATCAGCAGAAACTCGTACACGCTCACGGCCTGGGCCAGCTGAGGCAGCGCCAACTCTACCAGCGCGTCCCGGTCACACTGGTGCAGAAACTACCGGAAGGAAGCATTGGACAGCTCTGAATGTCCCAGTGGCCGACAAGCCGGTGCAACAAAGAACATAAGAGATGTAAAGTTTCCCCAAATCTCAGCGATGAAGCAACTCTTAACCATAAGCGTTCCGTGTGTTGAGGATCTCACTTGTTTGCCCCCAAACAAGGCTATGACCCCCTCTGCGGTGCACGTCCGACACCCCGTGACTCCCCAGGCACATAGTGAGTGCCAGGCCCTGCGTCAGGAAGGGTGCTCCCTACTCCCCCGGGACACTCCAGAGCAAGCAAGTCCCGGGCAGCCTGCGGTCTGGAGACCACCGCCAAGGGACAGGCCACGGGGGAAGAGGAGGACCCAGCTGAACGCAGGGGTGGCGGGGAGGGGGGAGGCGGGAAGGGCAAGGTCCTCAAGATAGGGGAGGAGCCAGGGAAGGGGGAAGGGGAGTCAGGAATGAGTCCGGGTTCCCAGCTGGAGCCCAGGCAGACCCTGGACAAGGTGGGGGTGGGAAGTGGAAGGTGAAGCGGTGGACAGACGCCCCGGCGGCGACGCCTGAAATCAGAGCTCGGGGGCTCAGGAGACGTGAACGGGGCGAAGCGGCAGGGCGTGGGTGTCCGCAGGGGGCCGACGGCCTGGGCAACCAGGAGTGGAAGAGGGCACCCAGGGGAACAGTGGCGTGGGAGAGAAGGGAGCAATCGCAGAGACCGGAGGCGTGAAGGGGCTCGGGAGCTCGCGAACCCGTCGGCTTCCTCATCTGTTAAGCAGACAGTGAATGAGGGAAACCAGGGGCGGGCCGGGGTGGGGCGGCTGCGCGGGACCGCACGGGGCGCTCAGCAGATGGGATTTTGCATGTTAAGGGATGAATCAAGTCAAGGACTACCTTACCTCCTACTCCCAAATATTAGTCGCCCACGATTAATTCACCAGCCCAATGAGAGAAAAGCAAATTCACCAGGGCTTAGGTTTCCCGCTAGAGCACGCAAGCTCATGATGATTTCTAAGAAACCCGCTTCCTCTCTGAAAGCCTCTCTCTTCCCCTTGTGGGTGAGTGTGGAGGCCCCGGTTCCGACAGGCACCCTGACCCCGCGTCTCACTAACCCGCCACCTCACGCTGTCTGCTACCCTTTCCTTCTTTTCTTTTTTCAATTTAAATTCAGGTAATTCACACGTTTAAATTCATTTATCAAAGATATTTTTAAAACCTGAAGATCAGCTGTGTGTCCCTTCTTTTCCTTAAGATACTCACCTGGCCATTACCGGCAGCTAAACACATCCTAGCCAAAGGCGATCTGGCTCAGTTTAGGGGTCCACTCTTGTAAATCAACCCCATTACATTCACTAAGTCTACTCTCAAGGGACTGGGTTAGAGAGTCCAGGGTTGAGAACCTGAAACATATTTATGCCTTAAAACTCTTCACAGTAAAACAGAAACCATTTCTGTTGTTTTCTAAATGCTTCTATGAAAACGTTATGATCATTCCAAAACTTACAAAGGCGAGCAGCTCTTGCTACCCCTACAGCCCTCTGGTCATTTCAGACGGGGAAAGCTCGGAATCGCTTCAGGTAATACTGTCCCTGAGTTCATGCACCTCCAGCCAACTACATTTCAGGTGACTGATCAGTTGATCTGGGTATTTCACTTCTAATTCAGAACCCTAATAGTGAATTGTCACACACTAGGCCAAAGACACGGGTTTCAAGAACAGGGTCTTGGAGCCACGCACCTCCTTGAGCCCAGCTCGGGCTCTTGAAGCGCTCTGTACCCCTGCTGCACGGGCACCCCTGGCTGGGTGAGCTGCTCTGCTTCGCCCGACGACGGCTGTGCTGGCCTCCGTCAGGGCCACAGACAAGTCACTTCTGGGGTCTGGGTGTCTCTCGGATCCCAAAAGGGCTGAGTAACTTCCGTTTTCTGGTTCAGACACCAAGGCCTCTTCAACTTCTAGAGACTGGCTATTCTAGATAGCATTGTGCACCCAAAACAAAAACAAAATAAAGTTTTATACACCATAGTGATAACCTTAGGGCAAAAAAAAGTCAAGTCAAAAGCAAGGAGCTTGCTGAATTAGGTCTTCTTTGCATCATCAAGATGCGTTAACTATAATCAACGCATCTTAAACTTTCCCCACAAAGTCCCCCTTTAAGACACCCAGTGAGTTTGAGTGAGCTGACAAACCATAACCCTGGGTGTTCCCCAAAATGAAATAAGGAACTTCTCTGACAGCACTGTCATCTTACAAATTTAACTGAAATTTGGTCATTCTTAATTACCCATGACTTTATTTTTTTTTAATTTAAAAAAAAATTTATTTATTTGACAGACGGAGGTCACAAGTAGGCAGAGAGGCAGGCGGGGGGCGGGGAGCAGGCTCCCCACTGAGCAGAGAACCCGATGCAAGGGCTCGATCCCAGGACCCCAGGATCATGACCTGAGCCGAAGGCAGAGGTTTAACCAACTTAGCCACTCAGGCACCCCTACCCTTGACTTTAAAAAGTCACCTCTTACTGGATATTTTTCAAACACCATAAATTTCATACCTTAAAAATATATAGTTCAGCCTTTTGTACACTGAGAAGGACGTGTAGGCGTCACCAAAACATGTATGTCTCCCCAGCCTCCGCTCCACAAGGACCCCTGTACCCACTGGCATCATTCATTCTTCCCTGTCCCCAGGCCCCAAGAGCCATGAAGCTACTGTCTCGTGGCTTTTGAAGAGTCCCCGGGCCTGACACTGTCTAGCTACTTCCTCACTCTGTGCCCACTCCCCTCTGAAAACAGGAGTAATCCCTCCCAGGACTGATGGGACGATAAATCAATACAAGGAACACACTTCACGTGGCAGCTAGCATCAAGTGTGTCCTCTTAACTCTTACAGAATTTTCCCTCTAAATCTTCATCACAGTGGCGCTCCGGGATGGATGCCCGGTCTGTCTGTGCTTTTAGTTGCCAGAGTCTGCTCCGGGCAGAGGACAGGACGGACACAGGCCTGCACATCTCTCTCCACTCCAGCAGCCCCAGGCGCTCCTCCCAGGCGATCTGGACAGCCGCCCGCCCAGGGCCAAGTGCCTGTATTCAGGAAGTCAAGCAACTACAGGTTCCTTCTGCTGTGGTGTAGGATTTCATTATCTTTTTAAAAGGATTTTTATGTATTTATTGGAGAGAGAGAGAGAGAGTGCAGGCAGGGGGAGGAGCAGAGAGAGAGAGACAAGCAGACTCCCTGCTGAGTGCAGAGCCTGTAAGTCTAATTCCCACCTGGCAGGGTCCTGGAAGATTGAAAACACTCCTGCCCAAAGGGGACGTGCAACCAAGAGTACTGTGACTGAAGCGAATGCGACGGGGGAGGTAGTACTTTTGAATCCTAGCACAGGGCCGTCCCGTGGTTCCAGCGCTAGAACCCAGGAAGGATGTGCTGGGCCCACACAACACCTGCTCCGGCCCCAAGGGGCTGATCTGTAAGCCAGAGCCCCTGCCAGCCTCACCCCTTCCTCGGGGACACTGTCCCACAGCAGGGACTGAGGCGCCCAGTGCAGACAGGCACTCTCTTTCAACATCAAGTCACTAAAATCACAAACTCCCACTGAGCAACCACCAATGCTGGTTTCTCGAACATTTCAGGATCTCCAAATACAATCACCCAGCCGCAAGCACAGCCAGAAACGACAGCCACTGCCAGTCAAACAGAAAGGAAGAAGGAAGGTTCTAGCAACAGGGGGGAGGGTGACCTCTTGCACACGGCAGAGGAACACACACCACACATTTAGGAATGTGAAACAGCTGTCAGTAAATTGTGACGTGGTGACACACACTCAGGGTGACTGCTGTCTGCCTTGTCTGACCGTGAGTGTCCGAAGGGACACCTGCGAAAGCAGCGTGTTCCTGCTGACCCTCCAGGAAGCGCCCCTGTGGGCTGTTGCCCCCCAACTCAGACCCTTCCCAAGGTCTGCTGTTGGGTCAGCATCAGCCCAGAGGGCTCTGCGACTAGTTCTACCCCCAGATCTAAGGAACTAGCCGCTCTGTTCCCATGGAACATGCTCAGCAAACTCTGCGCCACACGCCACACACAGGACACCCATCTCTTGGCTTGTCGGTGGCAGTGGGGACAAGGGCAGGGGACTGTCAGATGCCCTGCTCTGGGGATCTTGGTTCTACCTGAGCCTTCCCCCGAAACCCCATCAGATACCACAGAGGTAAACTTCGGGATGGGCAGGAAGGCCACTATCAGCAGACAGACATCACCTGCGGGCCAGCCCCTGGCGACTGGGCCCCTTCCTCGCTTCGAAGGGCTGGTGTGGACGGCTCCGGTGACATCAGGCCAGCGGTCCTGCCTCGAGTCACGCTCCCGTTGGCTTTTTCAGACATCAACACCTCAGGCTCCAACCGGCCGTGGCTTGGGTTCAGTTTAAGATGCCGGGCCAGGCCCCCCTTTCCGATGTAGGACTTCTCACACGTCTGACACTTGAAAGTCTTGGGCCTCAGGGAGCAGCCGGACAAGTCGAAGAGCACCTGCTTTTCCCTCTGCTCGTCGTCGTCTTCCACACTCAGTTCGGAATAGTCGTCAGAATCGGACGGGTGCCCGTCGGCCAAATCCTCCGTTTTTATGAATTTATAATCTTTAGCTTTATACTTGGGAGGTCGAGATATCCGCCCAGAACGTGTTTTCACTTTTAAGGACTTTTTGAGTTTCTCGGTGTGTTTTGTGTGCAAGCCGGAAAGAAAGAAATTCGCTGGGCTGGGTGACACAGACGCGAGCGCCGGTGTGTCAGGGGCCGGCGAAGGGGCCGGTGTGGCACCCCGTCCATTGGCAGCCAGGGGCTGGAGGGCCGGCAGGGGCCCCTGCGCCAACAGCTGAACGGGAAGTGAGCTGCTCAGGAAGCGCGGCCGGGGCCTGGTGCTCAGGAGGGGCTGCGGCCGGAGCCCCAGCACCCGGGAAGTCCTGGCGGGCAGCTGGCTCAGGGCTGGCTTGGGCTGGATGGTGGCCAGTGGGGGCACTGGCCTTTCCTGATCTTTCATTTCTGCAGATGTGACCTTGACACAAATGGCTTCCAGTTGCTTAAATACAGAATGAGAAAAAAGCATTTTGCTTATCAACGTTTCTACAATTCTGCTCTCATCTTAAATGTATTATTGAAATTGTTTCTAAAAATTATAAATTTTTATATTTATATTTATATTGTTATACTTATATTGTTATAAAATCTTTTTAATGTACCCATACTGTTTACCATGGTTTTTCTCAAGCTTTCTGGCCAGGCCAGTGATAAGCTTTACACATGTGCACACGGAAACATACGCAAACATAAATTAAAATTCACAAAACTATTTACCATTTGTACATAAATGCCTTCTGATAATATCTATTCCATATCATTTTTGAAAAAATACTAATCATAATCCACTAAATTGGCTTCATGACCCAATAAGAAATATCCTTCTTTATGGTTTTATCACATTGGTGTTGACTTGGAATTCCTAGTACTCTAAACTGAACTTAATTCAATACATAGGCTCACTTTCTTTTTTTTTTTTTTTTTTTAAAGATTTTGTTTATTTATTTGACAGAGAGAAATCACAAGTAGATGGAGAGGCAGGCAGAGAGAGAGAGGGAAGCAGGCTCCCTGCTGAGCAGAGAGCCCGATGCGGGCCTCGATCCCAGGACCCTGAGATCATGACCTGAGCGGAAGGCAGCGGCTTAACCCACTGAGCCACCCAGGCGCCCTCACTTTCTTGAAAAGTTAATGAAATTCTAGAAACAAAAAAAAGCCATAAAAAGCAATGCAACACACGTTCCTACTACCTGCCTCAAGTCATGGGGCATCATCCTTACAGGGAAAGCTCTCTGCTTTCTCCTAATCTGCATGGCCACTTCCTTTTTCACCCTAGCCTGAAAGTTTACTGATCGTTCTCATGGATTTTTTTAAAAGATTTATCTATTTGAGAAAGAGAGGGAGAGAATGAGCATGCGCAGCGGGGAAGGGCAGAGGGAAAATCTCAGGCAGGCTCCCGGCTGAGCACGGAGCTCGGTCCCAGGACCCCGAGATCATGACCTGAGCTGAAACCAAGAGTCAGACTCAACTGACTGAGCCACCCAGGTACCCCTCTCATGCATTTTTTATTATATATATATAGATATCCCTAAAAGTATGCAGTTCAGTTTTGACGTGTTTTTAAACTTCATGTAAGTGAGTATCCTCTCCTGCAAATTGGTGGGGCTTTTTCAGGTTTTTTACTCCCTGATCCGGCGTATGAAATTCACCCACATCGAGGTGTGTAGCTCTCCTGCCGATAGACAAGTGTCTCCAACCTTGTGCTCTTGCGCTGTGCTCAGAATCTTCGTGGATGTGTGTGCATACGCGTGAGTTTCTCCAGGACACACACCTAGGAGTGGGGTGCTTACCTTCAACAACTTCTTAACATCTAACAAAATTTTAGGGGGCGCCTAGGTGGCTCAGTTGGTTGAGCATCTGACACTTGATTTCAGCGCTGGTTGTGATCTCAGGGTTGTGGGATTGAGCCCCACACTGGGTTCCACGCTCAGCAGAGAGTCTGTTTTAGTTTCTCTCCCTTTCCCTCTGCCCCTCTTCCCACTTGTGTGCTCCCTCTCTCTAAAATGAATACATAGGGGTGCCTGGGTGGCTCAGTGGGTTAAAGCCTCTGCCTTTGGCTCAGGTCATGATTCCAGGGTCCTGGGATCAAGCCCCACATCGGGCTCCCTGCTTGGCAGGGAGCCTGCTTCCCTTCCTCTCTCTCTGCCTGCCTCTCTGCCTACTTGTGATCTCTGTTGATGTAGCAACTCCATCCACTTCTGGGATGCCATCAAGAAAAAGGTGCAAGGGCGCCTGGGTGGCTCAGTGGGTTAAAGCCTCTGCCTTCAGCTCAGGTCATGATCCCAGGGTCATGAGATCGAGTCCTGCATTGGGGGGGGGTCTCTGCTCGGCAGGGAGCCTGCTTCCCTTCCTCTCTCTCTGCCTGCCTCTCTGCCTGCTTGTGATCTCTGTCTGTCAAATGAATAAATAAAATCTTTAAAAAAAAGAAAACAGGTGCAAAGCATAGGTGCAAATAGGTCTTGGGGGTTCAAGACAGCACGGTCTGCAGTAGCAAAGCACCCACCAAAGGGGAGGGCTGCCATCAATGATGTCCCACGAATCATCCCTGAGCAATGACCATGTGCCAGGGACAATCGTACAGGTGCTAGAGATTAACGGTCATGGACTCAGGGGAGAGGCAGCAAAATGGACAAGGCTCAGGGCCTCATAGTGCAGAAATAATCAGCATCTCTGTCCGACCTCATGATCCAGAGCTGGCCTCCCCAACCCTGGCACAATGGCCACTCCGGACCATTCATTCTGTACTGTGGTGGCCGTCCTGGGCATGGCAGAAAGCTGACAGCATCCGTCTCTACCCACCAGACGCCAGCAGCAGCCCCCAGCTTGGGACAAAGATGTCTCCAGGCACTGCCAAACACCTCCATAGGGCAAAATCGCCCCCTGGTCGAGAATCCCTGATTTGGGGCCACCAACAGGCTCTATCTGGATCACCCCTACACCACGTGGAGGGGCAATGAAAATGACACCTCCCACTGAAATCAAGCTGGAGTCCATCTGTCTGTCTCTACGTTCTACATCGACCACAAACAGCAGAGATGACTCAGTGTACCAGTTTATGAGGCCGTGTACAGGGCTGGTGCCAGGGGCCCATGAGGACCAACCCTGGGGTACCTGTGGATCAAATGACAATGATCTTTTAACGCTCATACTTGTTTCACATTACTAGCACTTAGAATGTCTAACCTCTGGAGATATCACCAGATAATATCAATATACACACACAAATCCTACTATTTGGGGATAAGCCTTTGCCTTCGGCTCAGGTCATGATCCCAGGGTCCTGGGATGGAGCCCCGCATCGAGCTCTCTGCTCAGCAGGGAACGTGCTTCCTCCTCTCTCTCTGCCTATGTATGATCTCTGTCTGTCAAATAAGTAAATAAAATCTTCAAAACAACAACAACAAAAAAAAAACAGACAAAACTGGTCTAATTTTTAAATTTGTTTCAGACTAGTTTACCTGATGGGTATTATACTCGATACTTTGTTACGTAAGTATGTCACTTAGCAAACGTCTACTAAGTGTCATAAGCCAATGTGGGTGAGGCACAGGGAGACTCAGGTGAAGGGGATTAAGAGGTATACACTAGCAGTTATAAAGTCCGGGCACCTGGGGGCTCAGGCATTAAGTGTCTGCCTTCAGCTCAGGTCCTGATCCTGGGGTCCTGGGATCAAGCCCCACATAGGGCTTCCCTGCTTGGCAGGAAACCTGCTTCTCTCTTTCCCACTCCCCCTGCTTCTGTTCCCTCTCTTGCTGTGTCTCTGTCAAATAAATAAAAACATTAAAAAAAAAAAAAGTCATGAGTGTGCAAAGTACAGCATAGGGAATACAGTCAGTAACACTGTGACACGCTGTATGGTGACAGACAGTGACCCCACTTGCTGTGGTCGGGCCTGAATAATGGACAAACTAGTGGAATGGCCACGTTGTCCACTTGAAACTATTTTAACACTGTATGTCAACTATAGTTCAATTAAAAAAAAACAACAAAAAACAGAAGCCAAGTCCTAGCCTCATCCTTAAGGACGTGGGCAGCTTCCCCCACCAGGCCCGTCACCCTTAGACCTGCTGAATCAGGACCTCCTACCCCGAAATCTGTGCTTTTCAAAAGCTCCCTTGATGATTCAGAAGGCTGACTAGGCTCCCTGAGGACACAATGACATCACCGAGCGACAAGTGCAGTTGGGAGAGGCGGCCCTGTGGGTGGGGTGGGGGAGGGCCTGGCTTCCCCGGGGAGGGGACCTAAGAAGGCCGAAGAGAATTTCAGCCAAGTAGAAGGGTAGACTTTCAGGGCGCCTGGGTGGCTCAGTGGGTTAAGCCGCTGCCTTCGGCTCAGGTCGTGATCCCAGGGTCCTGGGATCGAGTCCCGCATGGGGCTCTCAGAGAGCCTGCTTTCCTCTCTCTCTCTCTCTGCCTGCCTCTCTGCCTACTTGTGATTTCTCTCTGTCAAATAAATAGAGAAAATATTTAAAAAAAAAAAAAAAAAGAAGGGTAGACTTTCTACCTTTCTAAGGAAAATGTGTGAATGCACAGGCACATGAAAAAGGGCGGCGCATGTTGGAAGGAACCGGAAATGTTTCTGTGGCACAGGAACAGGGAGGTCGCGGAGGGACGTGAGACAAAATCTGGTCCATGGGAGTGCGGGCATTTGGTCTAAGCTTTCGGATCCACACCCACCCCACCCCCAACACACACACACAGAGAACCACAGGCCTGGGTTTTCTAAATGCATGGTCCGCCCCACCCCCACCACTGCCTGTCCTCCTCCGTATTTTCAGCTGGGACTCACCCTTCTGGACAAAGTCACTTCCGGTCCCCTCAGCCAGAAATGACTTCTCTCTCTCTTCAGGCCATCTCTTTAGACCAGTCCTTCATCTCTAGTTTCCTGACCTTGCTTAGAAGTTACCTGAGTCATGTTTTACCTTGATGGTTAGATCAAAACCTCCTTAGATGCACGGTACACACCTGCTTTGCTTTCCTGGCCTCCCAAGGAAGAGCAGGGGCTCAAAGGGTATCTCAGGTGACCAGACAGCAAAATTACGCTGTTGCGAAGCCAGGGAGAATTTAAGCCATCCCAATGAGATCAGCTACGGAATACCAGCATGCTGCTGCATTCTGCTTAGGTTTTGTGGAAACTGTCATTTTTGGACTCTTAAGTTGCCAGACCAAACCCAAAAAGCCGGGGTCACATTCAACAGGTGGAGAGCAGCCACACTTTAGGAGACCTGGGCAAAGTCACTCAACCTCCCTGTAAAACGCTGATACAAACACGTTCATGAGCCTGCTGAGACGTGGACTGGCACGGTGCCACGCATGGGGCAGAGGCTCTGCAAACAGCAGCCGCTGTCACCCTCCTGACTCCAGACTTGCTGTGCGCCCCCTATGCATGAGACCTTTGTTTCTTCAGCAGAGTATGAGCTATGAGGCTTGTCCAATAACCCGTCCCTCCTGCAAATAAAGGAAGGAAAGCCCAGAGAGGTTGGGTTACTCAAGGTCACACCACTAGGAAATCGTTCGGACAGAATCACAGCTGTCTTCTCCAACTTTAGCAAGACAGCGTCCCAGTCTTGATCACCAAGTGGGTACAACCCTAAGCAGCCAAAATCACTCCGTGGAAAAAACAATAAAAAAACAATGAAGACTGTTCATAACAACAATGACAACAAGGAACACTGTCGATTCTATTCTCCATCTTTTTCTTCCAGTGGAAGCAGCTTCTCTCCAGCAACTTTGGGGTGAGACTTGCCAGTGTCATTTGCAACCTCAGCTCTGAAAGGGGATGTGGCTTTACAGAGGATGTGAAGGACCTCTGGCTTCAGGAGCTACACGGGACCCTCTGGGCTTGGAAGACCATGCCCTAGTTCCAACTTCCCTAGTAGCCAAGAGCTGTGTGACCCACGAAATAATTAACACCGAGAAATGTTTTGTAGTATAGGGAGTGCTTTCAATGTGTTTCCTTCATTAAGTCTATGTCAGGCACTGTGCTGGGCACTGCCACTCGGGCTGGTAAGTCCTGCACCAGAGGACTTAGGACTAAGAGAGTGTGCTTAACTCTGTCCCAGGCCCCTGCGTTGGCGCGGGCCACACCTTCCACCGGAAAAGCTCCGCAGGCTGGTTCGTTTCAGGGCATTCAGGTCTCAGCGGCCGTGTCGGGCCTAAGGACTCCTCACTCTAAAGCAGCCCCTGGTCACTCCCAGAACGTTGCTTATGTCCTTCAAGGGCCGTGTTCAAGGCTGCACCTGCTGCACCTAGGGCAGTGCTGGGAACACAGCGAGTGCTCAGCAAACGCGGGTTGAATGACAAAGGCCCGAGAGAGGAGCCGGGGAGCACCGAGGCGCCCCGAGCAGCGCTGCGAAGCGGGAGGGGTCCCAGGCAGGGGCGCGCGGGAGGAGTTGGTGACAGGTCGGGGCGGACGCTGCCTCTCCTGCCGGCCAGCTGAGGGCCGAAGAGGGGACGCGGGCCTGGGTCCGCCGCGAGGCCTCGGCCCCCTCCGGGCCTCAGTTTCCCCATGTCCCTCCCGGCGCCTCACCTGGGGCGGCAGCAGGCGCGGCGGGCGGGGGGGCTCGGCGCCGGGGACCCGCTGCAAGGCGGCCTGCTGCGCCGCGTCCCGCAGCCGCCGCGCCGCGTCCTGCAGCACGAAGGGCGGCGGCGGAGGCTCGGCGGGCGGCTGCGCCTTCGTCACCTGCTCCAGGACCTGCCGCAGCTGCTCGGGGCCCAGCGGGGCCACGCGAGCGGCGGTGCCGCCCTGGCCGGGGAGAGCCCGGTCGCCGCCGCCGCCGCCGCCATCCTCGCTGCCGTCCTCAGCCTCGGGGTCCGCGTCCGCCATGGCAGCTGACACTGGGGCTCGAACCCGCGCCGCCGAGCGACGGCGGCTCCAATGTGCGTCACCTGGGAAAGGGTGGGTGGGGACTACGAGTGCCCCGCAGGCCAAGACACCTCGGAAGGCGACCGCACCTGGGCGAGAACGTCGGTGGGCGGGGACCTGAGTTGGCCCCACCCCATCGCCTCTATGCCGTAGACTTTTCCTCTCCTTAGTCCCAAATGTATTTAAATTTCAGATGTCGCTCTTCCAGGAGCTGCCCAGGGGCTCCCAGGATTAGGTCTTTGGAGTTGCAGAGGCCCTTAGCCTAGCATCACACTAGCCAAAAGTTCTCAATGTCATGTGCCTTAGAGCCACCGGAAGACCCGGTCTGGTCCCTCCTTAAGACCTTCTGATTAACAGATCCGGCAGGGACCCTAAGTGTGTTTTGTTTGTTTGTTTGTTTCCTTCTTTCTTTTTTAATAATGAGGGTTTTTTGGTTTTGTTTTTGTTTTTAAGTAGGCTCCTTGTCCAATGTGGCACTTGAACTCAGGACTCTGAGATCAAGAGTCACACGCTCCACCAATTGGTCAGGTGCCCCCAAAGTGTGCATCTTTTAAGGGGGGTAGGGGCAGATGGAGAGGGAGAGAGAGAATCCTAAATGGGCTCAATCCCACCACCCAGATCAGGGCCTGAGCAGAAATAAAATCTGATGCCCAAGAGGCTGAGCCACCCAGATTCTCCCCCTGCCCCCGCAAACTGTGCATTTTTAACCAGTGCACCCAACTCCAAATTATTCCCAGGTCCACCTACTCATCCAGACTGGACGCACCTTAAGGGCCAAGATGATATTTTACTCAGTGCTCAACACAGGCCCCAACCCAGAGCCCAAGATTAGGGAATAAGTGATACTTGGGTAAATAGGAAGGAAGGGAAGGAGGAAGGGGGGCAGGGGGGAGGGAGGGAAGGAAAGGGAGGTCCTCACCCTCTCCACATATCAGCCCCCTCCATCCCTGCTCCATCACTTCCTCTTCAGCCAGCCTTTCCCAGTCTCCCCCTCCTCTTTACTCTCCTGGCTCTGTGTGTTCTTCCCACCAAGCCTTGCAGCTGCCGGTGTGTGCTCCTTTCTCGGCTCCCCTCCCCAGGAAGGGCAGTAGGGTCTCTGGCTGACAAACAGTAAGCACTTGCTGGGTGACTCAGGTTCCCTGCCTCGGGGTGTCCTGCCCTTTGTATATAGTCTAGGCAGGAAGAGGAGGAGGAAACTGGCATGTACAGTAGAATATTATGAGTTTCCTGATGCCCAAAAAAGGGGGAGACTGGGAACCCAGGCTGATGTCCGAGAAGCTTCTGGTAGACCTGATCATTTTTCTCTCCACATGGCCATCGTCATCATCATAATCAATAATCATGTTGCATTCACTAAGCTCCGTGCAGTGTTCTAATTTAATTCATTAATGGCTTCATTAAGGTGACCAGAGGCGAGATTCGATTTGTGGAATTTGTTTCAATTCCTAAATTCATTCATTCATTCTTTCCTTCAACTTTGAAAGAAAGACTTTCTCATTTTCTCATCCTCAGGTATCAGAAAGGTCCCCTCTGGCCCCTAAGCCAAGAACTGCCCTTCTTGTTGGGAGCAGAGTACCCCCATTTCACCATGTTTTTGAGCCTGTCCAGGGATGAAGGGGGACTTTTCCTCTACGCAATTAGGGTCAGTCTTTAGGTGCCTGTAAATTAAAGTGACAAAAAGGCGGATTAACAAGAGAAAAGACAAAATTTAATTGTGCATTTTTATTCATATACCTATGAAATTCACAGAAAAATGTAACTCAAAGTGGCAGGTAGAACACGGGACCTATAGACTATCTTAATAGGGAAAGAGAAGCAGGGAAGGGCATTTATGGGAAAACAGGTACCTTTTAGGAAAGATAAATGGACCCTTACCAGGGCAGATAGGAGATATGAGTTTTGTGACAATGCCTGTGTAGGTGTGATGGCAACATCTCTCCAGTGACAAGAGTCCATCCTTCCTGATTGCTCCCAGGGAAGAGGACTTCATGACAATTGAATTCTTTTGAATTCTTTGGGAAGGATCTACTTTAAGACAGATAAGACTTTTCAGAAATTCAGATGGCCTCTGCTCAAAATAATTTTTATTCCGGACCCCTTCAGGTCCTCTTCAGGACAGCCGGGCACATATTTCTGGAGCGTGACATCCAAAGTGTCAGCACTGGTCAGCAGCCCCTAGTTCTCCTTCTAACTAACCTTTGGTAGGAACAAGGGTCCCATCACTGGCATTCAGTGCTCACTTTTGACGCGCTCTGAGCACTTGCCAAGGGTCTGTGGCCCTGAGCTATTACTGAATTCCATCAGAGCTTCACACAAATTTGAGAAAAGAATGAAAGATTTGATAGACGTCCTCCCTGGATATTTTTCAAACATGGCTAGAACTCCTGCCAGACTCTGATATAAAATGGCATTAACCCTAAAATAACTGGGTTTTGTGTTAAACTAAGCATGCCTCCAGTTACACCTGGAGACTTGAATCGCCAGACAGAAATTCATCCGCCGCCTTCTGGCTGCAAACTGCAGAACCAAGAGGAATAAAAGTGAAGCCGAAGACCTCTCTGAAAAGCAAGAAAGCAGCAAGAGAAGGTTTCCAGATGCTTCCACAAGCAGAAGACCTCCCTAAAAACATGGCAGTCACTGGTGGGTCACTGCTCCGGGGTGGTGGGGATCTGCGTCTCTCTTCCACTGTTCTGCTTCCCAGCTGGAGTCAGGAAGGGCAGGCAGTAAGCATTTGTCCAATTGATCCCAGGCCTGGACTTTCAAGTCCAAGAACACCGGGAGCGCGGGAGCCTGCACCGAGGGCCCGCAGAAGCTCTGCGTGAGGAAGCACCTGGGGCGCGGGGGGCCATCCGAGAGCATCCTAACAACAACAACAGCAACAACAACAAAATGCAACGGCAGCGGCAGGCGTGCACAGAGTTGGAGGGATGGACACGCGCGGGATCCTGCCCTTCCTCCCTGCGGGCTGCCGGCGCCAACTTCGCGGCTGGGTCCGGAACGATTCCGCGACTCTCTCCCGTCTGCGGCTCACAGCCCTCGAAAACCGTATTTAAAGGGGAAAAAAAAAAAAAAAAAAAAAAAAAGGTAAAATGAATTGAGAAATGGGAGCACGGGTTAAAACAAAAAAAGAAAAGAAAAAGAAAACAGCAATTTCCATGGCCCGTACGGGGATCGAACCCGCGACCTTGGCGTTATTAGCACCACGCTCTAACCAACTGAGCTAACCGGCCACCTGGAGTCGGGGCGCAGCCGCTCGGCCTATGAGGTCTGTACGCCTGCGCGGTCCGGCACCGGCTAAGGACTTCCGGTCCTGCGAGCGCCGCCGTCATCCTCATTGGCCAGAAGAAAACACCCGGGCTCTTTAAGAAGGGGGGAGGGGCTTCTCCCGACGAATCGGGCTCCCGCGGGGGAGGCGAAGGACACCCGACGCCCGCGGGGCTCGGCTCGGGAACAGCGTTTCGAGCGCTGCGACTCTGTGTCCCCGAGACTCTTTCCAGCGTGGAAACCTCGTGGGTCGAGAGCTCCCGGTGCGGCTCGGTAACGCTCAGAAAAGGCAGAAAGCCCGCTGGGGACCGGAGAGCCACCGGCCTCCCACCGGCCTCCCACCGCCCCGAGACGGCGGCGCGCGGGGTCCTGGCGTCCTTCCCGACGAGCTGGCCTCCCCGCGCGGGTGACCGCAGGAACACAGATCCGGCGTTCGGGTCAGCCTCGTCCCCAGGGATGGAACTTCTCATCTCTTGTTGTAACGTCCCATCGTTACCCTCCCGAAGCGACTGCAAGTGTCGTCTTCAGTTGCTCCTCAGTGTTTCCTTTGCTGCGGGAGCCACTGCCCCTCACCCCCCTCTTTTTTAACGTCTGGAAAATGTCTTCATGTTGCCCTCTCGTTAACTAGCACTGGAGTAAATCCTAAAACAGCGGCTGGGTGGGCCACTGACAGTACCCACTCCAAAGGGATGGGGTCTGGGAAAAAAAAGAGTTAAAAATATAAGGAGTTACAAATACACTGGGAGTTTAAAAAAAGGGGGGGGTAAAAAGGAGCTAAAAATAACCGGGAAGACAAAACTCTATTCCCTCAACCACATGTCCCAGAGGCCCCTTGGTCCCCGAGGCTCTGATGTCCCGTGCTGCGGTGGCAAATGCCCCAAGAGAAGGGAGCCTCATGCAGCTTTCACACTCTCCATCCCTGCGGTCTGACCGCCCCCAACAGTGCAGGTGTCATCCCTGTCCCTTGTTGCAAACTGCAGAGCCCAGTCGGGCGGGTCTTAACAGAACAGATCTTACTGGAAAGAGGCTAGGTAGCTCACCCTGCCCCCAGGAGGCTGCTGAGCCGGATTTAGTCCACACACACTCCGTTAGCAGTGCCCTGGCTTCAGGGAAGCAGCTGTGAGTACAACGGCCCTGAGCCTGGCTCGTGGAGCCCGCCGCTGAGCGAACCCAGCTGTTAATGTGAGCGGAGACACTGTTGTAAGCTGTCCCGGGGGTGACAGGTCCGGCAGGTGTTTGTAGACTGGGACACTGACTGTTGATCTTGAGGTCATGAGTTTGAGCTCCACGTAAGGGGGTGGGGGATTGTACTTAAAATAAAAAATGGATGAATGAGCTAATTGCAAAATCACATTTTAGAACAAGTCAGACGCAGGCATTTCTCTGTTCGAGCCCTCCCCTTCTGGCCCAGCCCGGGGAAGGCTACCAGATTTAGCAAATAATTTCGTAAGGCCCGTGCGATATTTGGAACAAAACCAGTATTCGCTGTTTATCTGAAATTCATCTCTAACTGGGCACCCTGTACCCATGGGGCAAGGGTACACCCACAGGAACACCCATCTGAAAGACACCCCCCATCCTTCCCCGCTGCCCCCTGCCACAGCCCACCACCCTCCGTCCTGGACCTTGCTCGCCGGGCCCTGCTCCTGCCTGGGGGCCGCTGCACTTCCTCTCCCCCTTCCTGGACCTCCCTCCACCGGACACTGCCAAGGCGCGCTCCCTCATGTCCTTACGTCGCTGCCTAAACGTCGCACGTCGGTGAGGCCTCCCTGACCACCACCTCCCCCGGCCCCCGCCGCCAGCACTCAGAATCCTTGCTTTTGCTCTGTATTTCGCCCGGGGCTTGCTCACTTCCTAACTGCAGGAGGGCAGCAACCTGTAGTTTGCACGCGCAGCTCCTGGGAGTGACCGGCACCGAGCAGAGGGTCGATCCAGCTCGGATCAGCGCTTAGCGGTCTAGCCCTGACACAGACCCGGCGGAACTCCAGGCTCGGTTCCTGAGGGCGCGGCCCCAATCACCTGGCGGGTCCGCACAGCGCTCCGGGCCTCGGCCGCGCGGAGGCGGGCCCGCGGGGTGACGCAGTGACGGAGCGCAGCCGCTAGGGGGCACCCGAGACCGCCGCGTCGGCTGTGAGCCTGCTCGGGCTCCTCCAGCACCCGCGCGGTCCTAACTCCGCCGGCCTCCTCCTGCCCGCCCTCGCTCCATCCTACAGTTCTGGCAAGACGGACGAGCCCACCTTTCCTTTCTCTGACTTAGGAAAACGCAGACTCATACACGATCAGCATTCAGTGGTACAAAGCTATTGTTCAGGTTTTTAAATGTCTCAGAGGGGGGCTTTTTTAGATGGTCCATTTGCTTTAAACTCAGCTTGTAAAACTTGTTATTCTGCTTATAAATTGGAAACTTCAGTAGGAAAATCAAGATATACTGTATTCGTTTCCTAGGGCTGCCTTAAGCCCCAAACTGGAGGATTTAAGAGAAATTTATTCTCTCACCGCTCTGGAAGCCAGACGTTCAAGACCAAGGTGTCCTCAGGGTTGGTTCCTTCTTCTCGGAAGAAGAATCAGCTCCATGCCTCCCTCCCAGCTTCTGGTGGTCGGCTGGCCGTGTTGGCATTCCCTTGCCCATGGATGCTGCACTCCGATTGTGGCTTCCTTCCCCACATTCACAGATCCTAAGTTCCTGGAACAGTGTCTGGCACAGAGCAGGTGTTCGATATGTACTTGTTGAATGAATGTTAAATCCATTGTGTATTAAATTTGTACTGTTTGACTTTCCAACTCAGAAACATGCCCTTCCATTCTGGCAACATTTCAGAGGAAGAATATTTCTGAGGGAGATTTGATAATCTCCTCTTTATCTTTTTCTGGAACACCATTCTTCCGAGATCCAAACTTTGAGGGTGAATCTCTCATTTTCTTCAGTCCAGGCCCATGTCTACTGTCTATTTTCTGAACAATTTCCTTGAACTACCCTGCAACCTTCTTTTTATGTTTTGTGTTTTGACTTGGCGCCCTGGAGCCCACAGACAAGGAGAGAGCAAAACACTTTGAATGTTGATGCTGAATTCTTGCCAATTGATTCTGGAAAGAAAAGGAAAGAAACGCAAGGGGATGGCACAGAAATAAAATGCTTCATTGTACAATATGTACAGTGTCAAAGCCGTTAGACAACACAAAAGAAAAATAGACAAACAGAAGGATTTTCAGATGTTGCTTCTGATTTGCTATAACAAATCGGTTGGTTCCAGAGACTTTTAAGAAGTGTCCTTCCAGGGGCACCTGGATAGCTTGGTTAGTGGAGCACGTGACTCTTAATCTCAAGGTTGTGAGTTTGGAGTCCATGTGAGGTATGGCGATAACTAAAAAATTAAATCTTTAAAAAAATTAAAAGTGTCCTTCCTTAAGGTATGTACATTAATTGTAAAGCTTTTACAAAGGTCTCTTTTAGATGTAAGAGAGCCGCAGAAGCATAGGGAGTTGGAAGCTGCCAGTTTGGGTCTGGGCCCAGGACAGCCCGTAGCAAATGGGTGATCTTGGCAAAGGCCTCTCCGGGTCTCCCACAACAGGCCACATGGCCTCTACAACCTGTCAGTCCGCCTGCTTAATTCTTTCCTATCAAAGGTTAACGTTTGTCCTGCATGCTCAATAATCATTGAAAATCAGGCTCGCCCTTGTCAGAACTCAAGGTTTGTTTCCTGAGAGGATGGGCCCGAATCACATGGCAGGTAACTAACAGCCGGTGCCAGTGGGTGATGCTGCTTGATCAGTCAACAACATTTACTGAGCATCTGGGCAAAAATCAAGCGGTACTGTATAGCGTGTCACAGACATCTGATTTCATCTGCATGAACACCCTTTGGAGGGGGTACTGTTAGCCCCATTTCACAGAAGTGAGAAGACAGTGCTCCTGGGATTTGCCTGGGGTCACCTGGTGTGAGTCTATCACTTTAACAGCTGAATTTTAATTCTTTCTATGCTCCTTTAACAAACCTTTTCTTAAACTTTACATCTGTTGTTCTGAACGCCTTTAAGTTGACCTATTTTTGCACCCACATTACACAGTACACCACGATCGCATTTATGGAGCTTGTTACCCGCGGTGCTTCATGTTAATCTGAATGGCTAATGTTCTGCTCCCTCCTTGTTATCTCATACCCCTGTGAGCTTAGTGTCTGTCCTTCTAGACATGTTTATTATCTTCCAAAACGAACGCAATTTCTACTATCTTTAGTAGATAGTAGAACCAATCTTTAGGTTGGTTGGCCTGTGCTCACCTTCCCACTGTTAACCCGCTTGAAATTCGTCATCTCTAATTTTTCTTCCTAACTTCTTCCTATTTCCAGAGGCTCAGCAGCAGGGCACATATCTGTTAACCATGGCCTTGTGGCTGAACCTCTTGATACTGAAAAAGAGGGGAAAGTTAACGCTAGGATCCGGATGGACTGTCCGAGGAACAGTTTAAAATGAATCAGAAAGCCTGAGCGGCTGTAGTTAGGTAGTATTGGAGCAGTTTCAGGAGCGGAGCTCTAAGGTGCCGGAGGTTCCAATCCACAAGCTGCTTCTGCTTCTTCTTCTTCTTTTGAAGATTTATCTGAGAGAGAGAGAGAAAGAGCGAGCGCAGGCAAGCAGGGAGGAGGGGCAGAGGAGAGGGCGAGAGTCCTTTTTCTCTTTGAAGTTTCCTAGTCTGTTTAGAATTAAAGAGGAAGGAATGATCTAGACCAACGGTTCTCAGAATAGGGTCTCTGGTACGGCCGCAGCATCACTTCCGATCCTCTTAGAGACGCAAATTCTCGAGCCCCGCCCCAGAATTACAGACGCGGAAACGCTGGGGGTCGGGCGGGCACTCGAGGGTCCACAAATCACAACGACCCGAAGGCCGATCTGGGTGCTGGGAAAGCTTAAGAACCCGCGCTGTCGGCGAGATCGGCGCTGATTCCGCCTTCGCAGACCCCTGCTAAGGTCCCCCGTAGGTCTCCTTTGCTCCTCCTTCCTGGAGGCCCTCTTCCTCCGGGTACGGAGGTGCAGGCTGCGCACCGGGGGACCGGCTGGGCCACCCGGCGGGCGCGGACGCCCGGCAGCCCCCGCTTGCCCGACGACCCGCGGCGGGCTCGAGCTCCTCGGCAGGATGGTGGCCAACCTGGTTTTTACAATTTCACTCCCAAGAGCCGCCGTGAACTTGCCCGCAATGAAAACGAGCGGGAAATTCCTCGGCCCAGGGCCGTCGGAACACGGGGCTGGGGCTCACCCGCCCGAGGCATTCGCCGCTCCCGGGTTAGCAGGTGCTCGGAGGCCGCCCCGCCGCGCCCTCTGCCGGCCGCGGGGGGAGAGACGCGTGGGCCGCCCAGGGAGCTCAGAGCCCCAGTGGGTGGAAGCAACAGGTGGAAGAGACAAGAGAAAGAGAAATGTGACAGAGTCCCCAAATAGAGGAAAGGCCACACGGGGTAAGGAGGGAGAGATCAAATCCCAGCGGTCTGCAGGGATTACATGCGGCTCTTCAGAGCCAAAAAGATAGCACCGTCAACAAAATACCAGCAACGTTGTTTTTTTTTTTCTTTTTCAATTTATTTTGAGATAAAATCCACAAATTATACTTAACCATTTAGTATGTACAATTCGGTAATTATTGGTAGGCTTACAAAGTTGTGTAACCACCAGGGTAATCTAATTCCAGAACAATGTCATCACCAGAAAAAAACACCAAAATACCAAAAAAATCCTGTCCTCAGGAACCATCCCTCCTCCTTCTTCCTACCCCCTAGCCCCTGGCAGCCACTAATCCACTCGCTGACTCTACAGATTTGCCCATTCTCGACTTTTCCAATAAATGGAATCCTTTTAAACACATGTGACTTTTAGTGTCTGGCTTCTTTCCCTTAGCATCATGTTTCTGAGACTGCTTAATGGTTACAGGGCTTCCTTCTGGGGTGACGGAGCTATTTTGGAACTAGACAGAGGTCATGCTTACACAACACTGTGAATGTACTAAATGTCACTCTTTAAAACGGTTAATTCGGGCGCCTGGGTGGCTCAGTGGGTTAAGCTGCTGCCTTCGGCTTGGGTCATGATCTCAGGGTCCTGGGGTCGAGTCCCGCATAGGGCTCTCTGCTCAGCAGGGAGTCTGCTTCCTCCTCTCTCTCTCTCTGCCTGCCTCTCTGCCTACTTGTGATCTCTGTCTGTCAAATAAATAAATAAAATCTTTAAAAAAAAATAAAAATAAAACGGTTAATTCTATGTTAGATGACTTTGACTCCATTTTCAAAAAGAAGCCAAAGTGTCAAAGTAGATACTTCTGATTTGGAAACTCCACTTTAGGAATTTCTCTTCTAGATACACTTGGACATACGGGAAATAATGTATGTACAGGGTTGATCACCGCAGCAATGTTCGAAAGACCAAACTATTAGAAACAACCTGGATATCCATCAGTAGGGGAGCAATTAAATAGGGAATGGTGCAACCATGACACAGAATAGCTACCAAATTTATAAAAGAACATAATACATCATACTGTATTTTACATATCATTATATATTAAACATGATAGTCAAAACATTAAATATCTATTTTATACAATAATTTAAATAAGTAATATATTTATAAAATTATAATTTATAGTTATTAAAATAATTAAATGTACGTTAAATATATTAAAAACATTATTTGAGGAAGGAAAAATAACTTTCTAAACCAAAATGATTTCGGACAGGAAGACGTCAGAGGAGGATGGGATGGGCAAAGTGTTGGGCCAGAAGATTTCGGGTGGATGGAGATTGTATATGGGGTGAGAAATGGGGACTTATCCTGTAAACGACAGGCGACTGTGGAGACTTGGTCACCCTGGGGCTGGAAGGAAGAGGCTGGGTCCAGCAAGAGGTGAGGTGGGTAGAAAAAGGTGGAGGGGTGTGCAGGGTGTGCACAAGGTGTCTCGTGGGGACAGGGAGGAAGGCAGGGTTGAGGGTAGAGCGCATCTGAGCAGGTGTTTTGTCCCTGGCCAAGATGCGATCCGGTCAGTAGGGGACAAGTAAGAAAGGCTGAGCCACCACTGGAAGCATTCAGGTCTCACTTGCAGTGGCTTACAGAGGAGAAAGCTTCCGGCTTCCAGAGAAGAATATGTCCTCAAGGAGGGACAAGAGAGAGGGACTGAGACGCATGAAGGAATTAAAAATTGCACGTTGTCATGTTTTGATCTTTCCCCGGATCTTAGCAGATATCCTGTGTCCAGGCAAGTGTCAGGGGCAAGGAAATTCCTGTGTAGATGCTCTGTGTGTGGGCACAGAGTTTCTGGAGAAAGAGTCCACGTAAGCCCACAGTTAGACTGCGGGTGTCTTACACTCCATCGGTCCCAACAGAAACAGCCACGCGGGGGCTCAAAGGCAGGCAGACGAGCGGGTATGGCCTGACAGTTACCTAGTGCGTCCCCAGCCTAGTTAAAGCTCCACGGTCGCTCTGGCATTAGGTCTCAAATGGCTGAATTCGCACGGCGGACGGGGATAGCGATGCCGGAGGGCGCCCTGCACTCCTCGAAGGCCGGGAGCCGTCCGGAAAAGCGACTGGGGCGGTTGCTCAGGCACCAGACCGAGGAGGCGGGTCGCAGTGCGCACGCGTACGCCTAGGGCCGAGGGACGCGGCCGTGGCGTCTCGCGCACGCGCGGGCGGCAGCCTCGAGGCGTCCGGGGCCCGACGGTTGCTAGGGCGACAGGGACACAACATGGCGGCCGTATCCTAACGCTTTCTGTCGCGGGCCGGCGCGGAGGTCCTAGCTCCGGACCCTGCTTCAGAGGAGTGGCAGCAGGCGGCCGTCCTTTCCGGCCCTTTCTTCTGCGTCCGGTGTCGGCAACGGCTTGTCGTCGGCTTCCGTATCCAGGATGAAGAGTGAGCGGGGTCAGGAGGGGCTGGGGGGCCCCGTCACGCCTGTGCGGCCCCTCGGAGGGCCGGGGTCGGGGGCCGCCGCGGGTGGGGACCCCCAGCGTCCCGGGGCGGTCGAAGAGGGTGCGCACGGGGTTCGGGGTGGATGTGGGGGCGCTGGGGGTTCCAGCGCCCTCCCGAGTCCCTCTCTCGCCCCCACCCCCGCATAGTTCAGTACTAGGTTATGTTACAAGTGAGGGTGTTGTTGTTGTTGTTGTTGTTGTTGTTGTTGTTTTAAAATGCTGGGTTGAAACCCAGATTCTTGCGCATTCGGCAGTGAGGTAGTGAGCGGTTACTGTGCGGCTTCCTGCTTTTTCCTGACATCGGTTCGGGGAACAGCTGGGAGGAAAGCTGGGCTGTTAGTTTTTGGGATCGAGCCGTTCATATGGGAACCAGTAAAACACTGTGTTTTTATGGGAACTATTTTTATAGGGACTTTGAGACAACCTTTTGGTGAAGTGAGTGTTGCTGGGAAGTTGGGAAAGGAGAGGGTCGTCCTAGAAAATATGTGACGGGTACAAAATTTACCTCTACTTGGATCTGTGGACTATTGGGCAGTTCAAAGGCATCCAACTAGAATGGGCTAGTATTTTTTTTTTCCTCCCCTGTGGAAAGATTAAATTTTATTAGATACAGTTACCATGTAAAATTTGCCTTGAATGCGCAGTATCAGTTAGTGATTGGTTGTGGCACAAATTGTGGAACAAAGATATTTAAAATAATTAATTCATCTCATTCGCCCTTTACAAGACATTCTTATTTTCTTTTGGTAGATACTGTTTACATGTTTATCTTTTTCACTAATGCACCCAACGCTGTACTTAGAATACAGGCCTACAAAAGGCTTTACACTTTTACTTGTAGTGTGGACTTGTATACACATATTTTTTTTACGCTGTTCCTTTTTTCCTTCCCAGCTCTTTATTTTGAAAATTTTTGAATCTAAAGTTGCAAGAAGGATCCACTGAATATTTATAAACCTTTCACTTAGATGCACGTTTTGGCTTTTGTTTGTGTGCTTGCTCACTTGCGCTCTCTAAATCACGTACAGTATTTACTTCCGCCTAATTTTTGAGAGTTAGTAGTGGACACCAGTGCCTTTCACCGCTTTCAGCGAGTATCTGCTAAGAACAAGGACGTTCTCCTACATAATCACAGTACAAATAATGTGTTGGGATAGCATTGTTGTCCAAAATGCAGCCTATGTTTCAAATTTTCCCAGTTATCCCAGTAATATCATTATAGGTGTTTTTATTTTTCCAGAATCCAATCAGAAATCACAAATTGCATTTGGTTGTCATATCTCTTTGGTCTCCTTTAATCTGGCACAGCATCCTGCCTTATGTGTCTTTCTTGACTTTTTTAAAGAATTCAGGCCATGTATCTTTCGATTTGGATTTGTCTGATTGTTTCCTTATGATTAGCTTAAATATTTTGGTCAGGACTATGTCAGAGGGGGTGTTGGGTGCCTATCAGTGTGTCCCATCTAGAGTCTGATGTCAGCCTGATGTCAGCATGTCTCAGTTTTGTTTAAGTTAGGTTTGATCATTTGATCATTCCATTTATTCACCTTTGCCTCAAAACCTTTCCTGCTCCTTTCCTAGAGGCAACCACTCTTACGATTTCTTTTACATTTGTATGTTTGTATATATAAATGTGTATCTATATATTTACATAGAAGCATATGTAAATGTGTATTTACCCCCCCCCTTTTATTTTTATTTTTTTAAAGAATTTATTTATTTACTTGGCAGAGAGACAGCGAGAGAGGGAATACAAGCAGGGGGAGTGGAGAGGGAGAAGCAAACTCTTCCCTGAGTAGGGAACCCCATGTGGGACTTGATTCAGTCCCAGGACCCTGGGACCATGACCTGAGCCGAAGGCAAATGCTTAATGACTGAGCCACCCAGGTGCCCCTGTGTGTTTATTTTTTAAAGATTTTTCTTTTTAAGTAACCTCCACACCCAACGAGGGGCTCAAACTCACAATCCCGAGATCAAGAGTCCTGTGCTCGGCTGACTGAGCCAGCCAGGGGCCCCCTCCCCCCTTTTAAACACTAATGTTAGCCCTGCATGTTGTATATTGTAACAAAATACAATACATATTATAAACAAATATTTATGTAGGTACTTGCATTTTATTTGTATCCTTTAAACCTTTGGGTATTGTTTTATATGTATATATATATATCTAGTAGGTATTATTCAATATGTTCTTTTAGATGGCCCTTTTGGTAGTTTTCAATTAGTTGGTTTAGTGTTACATCTTTATTCTGACTTCTACCCTAAAATATAGTCCGAGAATTGGGGGGGGGGGGACTATTGTCACCCAGGTGTGAGTCCTGATCAGTTAAATGTTTAGCAAATATTTAACAGTGGAGAAAATATTCCGGAACAGGAGGTCACAGAGACAGAGCCATGGAAATCGAATGAATAGAAAAAGCGAGTAATGGGGAAAATGGACTCCTAGCTTGGGGTCAAAGAGTCAGGGCAGAAATATCAGCTTATCATGCTGGTCTTTATCTTATGGTTTTCTAGGTGTATCTTCTACTTTATTTTCTAGACATTGCCCACGTGTTTAGGGACGTATTAATCATTGATCCCTTCTCCCTTTTGTTTTGCATCATAGGCAGTTGTCAGGAGGAGGGAGAAACTCAGTGAAGCTGTTGAGAGCATGGGCTTTAAAGCCAGGCAGACATGGCAACCTCCTGCAGGATACTGACCTTTCTTAAACTGGTTTTCTGGTTATTTATTGTTTCCCAACAAATCACCCCCAACGTAGTGGCTTAACATAACATCTTAATCTCTCTCAAGGTTCTGTGGGTAGCCTGGATTCAACTAGGCAGGCTTCACCTAGAGTCTCTCATACACTCGCAGTCAGATTCTGGCTGGGCTGGAGTCCTCCCAAAAGTTTCTTGGGCACCTGGGTCGCTCCGTTGGTTAAGTGTCTGCCTTTAGCTCAGGTCATGATCTCAGGGTCCTGGGATCGAGCCCCGCATCGGGCTCCCTGCTCAGCGGGAAGCCTGCTTCTCCCTCTCCCACTCCCCCTTCCTGTGTTCCCTCTCTCACTGTCTCCCTGTCAATAAAAAAAACCCAAAACCTTTCTCACTCACATGCCTGGCGATTGATGCTAGCTGCCCACTGGGACCGTGGCCTGTCCTGTCAGCCAGAACACTACTGTTTCCTCATGGCTCAGCCTTCCTCCCAGGGTGGCAGTTGGGATCTGAGGATCAGCATTCCAAGGTGGGAGATGGAAGCAGTGTTACCTTCTCTGATCTCGTGTCAGAAGTGTCAGTGTCTTTCCCGCATCCCCCCGGGTTGGAGGGTAGAGAACATGGGTCCCACCTCTTGATGGGGGAGTGGCAAAGGCCATTCTAAGATGAGTGTGTGGGCTGGGATATCTAGCAGCTGCCCTCTTGCGAAAGTAAAATCTTCCAGGGCACTTGGGTGGCTCAGTCAGTTAAGTGTCCAACTCTTGATTTTGGCTCAGGTCACGGTCTCAGAGTCGTGGGATGGAGCCCCGTCTCAGACTCCGCACCGTGCGTAATGGAGCCCGCTTAAGATTCTCTCTCTCCCTCTCTCCCTCTCCCTCTCCAAAAAAAAAAAAAAAAAAAAAGGAACAGGCATAATAATACCTATTTTATAGGAGTGTGTCAAAGATTAAATGAGCAACTGTGTAAAGCTCATAGCCTACCTAGCGTCTGGTTAAGTGGTAAATTATAAGTGAGTTATTATTTGCTATCCCAGTGGATGGAAGGTGGGGGAATAAAAGGGGAAAGAAAGACAGATCCCTGCTTTGGAAAAAAATCTACCCTTATCTAACCCAGTGGGAGTGCCAACTTTTTTACTGTCTGAACTTTTTAATGGATTACTCAAAACATACCTATAAAAAGAGAAAAAGTCCTACACATTCTGAAGGCATCACAGTTTCCAATTATATCACAGAGAATTTTTTAAATTATGTGTTGTCACTGCAGAGGTTTAAACTTTGTGTGTCTCATAAATGCATTTTTTATAGACTCAGAGTCGCAAGGTACTGCAAATAATCTTGTTTTATTCTTTCTCCCTAGTGTGCATCTCACCTTTGGTTTTTATAAATAGATGCATCACCTAGCAACTTTTTCTCTTTATATTAAAACAAAATTAAGTAAAAGTAATACTGACTTTGTGATAAATTGAAACAGTGACAGGTTTTAAGTGGGTCTCAGGACCCTCCCCTACTTGACAGGGCCAATCCTGGTTAACATTTTCCCAGATGTGGGGTGCCTGGGTGGCACAGTCAGTTAAGCGTCTGACTCTCAGTTTTGGCTAGGGTCACCATCGCTGGGTTGTGGGACTGAGGCCCAGATCAGACTCTGCAGTCCGTGGGGAAGGCTTGAGGTTCTCTCTCTCCCTTTCCCTCTGCTTCTCCCCCTGATCCCCATTGTGTGCTCTGGCTCTCTCTCTCTCTCAAATAAATAAAATCTTTTTAAATAGATACATTTTCTTACGTGTACTCCCATAAATTTTCTGAGCACATTCTGTGTGTGTACACACACACACACACACACACACATATATATATATACACACACACATAGGTGTGGTGTGTGTGTGTGTGTGTGTGTGTCTATGCATGAATATGTATTTGTCCCGTAAACAGATTCCCCAAACGGTATGGGATTCTATTAAATATGTTGCACTGTAACTTGCTGGATTCTTCAATAAAGGTGTTCGAACATAGATTTTTTTTTTTTTCAGTTATTCTTCACGTTTATCAGGGGTTAACATTCCTAGCAGTGGATTTACTTCATTAAAGCATGTAATTTTTTTAAAGATTTTATTTATTTATTTATTTGTCAGAGAGAGAGAAAGAAAACACAAGCAGGCAGAGCGGCAGGCAGAGGCAGAGAGAGAAGCAGGCTCCCCGCTGAGTAAGGAGCCCAATGTGGGACTCGATCCCAGGACCCTAGGATCATGACCTGAGCCGAAGCCAGCGGCTTAACCAACTGAGCCACCCAGGCATCCCAAAGCATGTAATTTAAATGAAAAATTTTTGTCAGTTATGAATAACTCTATGTCCTTTTGTGTTTCATGATGTCTGGTAATTTGGGTCACAATTTTCCTCCCTACACCAAGTAAGTAATTGGGTAGAGCCATCTTCATCGAAGGTTCTTGACCTTGTTTTATTTATTTTATTTATTTAAGATTTTATTTGTTTGACAGAGAAGGAGATAATGAGAGAGAGAGAGCACAAGCAGGCGCAGTGCCAGGCAGAGGGAGAGAGAGAAGCAGGCTCCCCACTGAGCAAGGAGCCAGGTGTGAGACTCGACCCCAGGACCCCAGGGAACATGACCTGAACCCAAGGCAGACACTTAACCAACTGAGCCACCCAGGTGCCCCGACCTTGTTTTAGCAATTTGGTTTGAATTATTTAGTTTCTCAAAGAGAATTGAGATTAGAGCCTGAATCCTCTTCCTCCTAACTCTGGTTGAGAGTGTCCTCCGTAATTAACCTCCCCCAATTCTTTTCATCCCTCCACTGGTGAAGTCCCATAGTTTATGCCTATCACCTGCCTAGATTAAGATCTTTCTAAAAAATTTTATTTATTTGGGGGGGCCAGGGAGAGAGGGAGAGAGAGAGAAAGAGAGAGAAAGCACAAGCAGGGGGAGGGGCAGAGGGAGAGGCAGGCTCCCTGCTGAGCTGGGGCTCCATCCATGACCTGAGCAGAGGCACGACACCTTTGATTAAGACCTTTAGAAGCAGTCCTCAAATACAAATGTTTGGATTTGGGCATTACAAGTGTTCCTTTTCACAAAAAGTGAATTTGGCCTCCATTTTCATGCATTAGATAGGGCTTAAATTCCACTTGAAGAAGACTTGGTTTATTAAAAATGAATAGACTATCAAGTAATGCAAAGAGTCTTGTTTACCTTCCTCTTTCTACCCTTTCATACAGCTATATTATTTAACTCCTGTTTGTCCTTGAGTCTGGGTGGGTTTGGGTTTTTTTTGGGGGGGGGTGACTCTTTATTTTGTCTATTCCCCGTAATGTGGGGCAGGATTTTTGTTTTGGTTTGTTTTTCACTAGCACAGTTCTGTACCCTTCTTAGCCGTGTGTTGTGCTTAGTGTAATTCTTAACGTTCCTCATTTGACTTTAAAGGCGTGTGAAAATATGCCAGATCCTGTTGGAGAGAATAGGAAGTTATTTTCCTTGGTGTTTTTTCATAAGGGTGTTTCTCTTTTTCTCTCCCCTAACTTTCATTCTTGTTTTATACCCAGCCCTTCTGCCTATTGAAAGAGTCGTTAGGGAAATAAGTGCTCCTTTATCCACCATGGCCATTTCCAGAGCCCCAGCTGGGTTAATCGCTTGCTGGTTATGATGGTCTGGAGCCGGCCAGGGATGCTGGCACACATGGGGAGTTTCTACTTAAACCACTTTGAAGTGTATGGTTGACTGGTGTGGTTTTGGTTGTTTTTTAAGTAAGTCTGCTGTCTGTGGTGAAACACAAATTAGGATGTATTGTGTAAAATTTCTCTTCTCCAGGCGCCTAGGTGGCTCAGTTGATTAAGCATCTGCCTTTGGCTTAGGTCATGTTCCTGGGGTCCTGGGATTGAGTCCCACATTTGGCTCCTGGCTCAGCGGGGAGCCTGCTTCTCCCTCTCCCTCTGCCTGCTACTCTATCTACCTGTGCTCTCTCTCTCTCTCTGTCAAATAAATAAATAAAAATTCTTTAAAAAAAAAAATTTCTCTTCTCTTCTCAAACTGAATTCCTCAGTCCATAGCCCAGCTTTCAGTAACTGCCTTTCATCCCGCCCATGAACTATGTCTGTCTCCCTTTAAACTGCTGTTATAGTATCTAGACAGTTCATTTTGAGCTCATGTTTCTGTTGGTGATTAGCCCATGTGTTAACTGATTTCATAAAGCTCCTGATAACGTCCATACCCACACACATTTAAGGTAATGTTTATTCATTGTGAACATTGAAAAATATAGAAAAGAATAATGAGGAGGACTAAAGTCATTGCTAATCCCACCCAGAATAGATACTTTAAGGTATTTTACATATTTTGAGCTCCCGAGTGACTCAGTTCATTAAGCGTCTAACTCTTGATTTCTGCTTGTCATGATCTCAGGATCATGAGATCGAGCCCCGCATCAGGCACCGTGCTTAGTGAGGAGCCTGCTTGAGATTCTCTCTCTCCCTCTGCCCCTCCCTTACCCCCGTGTGCTCATTCTCTCTCCCTCTCAAATAAATAAATAAATCTTTTTTTTTTTTTCCAGCATAACAGTATTCATTATTTTTGCACCACACCCCGACAAATAAATAAATAAATCTTTAAAAAATATTTTATGGGGGCACCTGGGTAGCTCAGTCAGTTAAGTGTCCGACTCTTGGTTTCAGCTCAGGTCATGATCTCAGGGTCCTGGGACTGAGCCCTATGTCAGGCTCTGCACTTAGCGTGGGGTCCGCTTGTTTCTCTCTCCCTCTCCCTCTGCCCCTCCCACTTGTGCTCTTGATTTAAAATAAGTCAATAAATCTTTAAAAAAAGAAAGTATTTTACGTATTTATACCCATTCCCTTTCTTGCGTGTATGTGTATTTGTGTGATTGTTACCATCTTTTTCTCACTTAAATTATAGGTGAACATTTTCCTATATCATTACATATTATTTGAAAGAATGATTTTTTTAAAAGATTTTATTTATTTATTTGACAGACAGAGATCACAAGCAGGCAGAGAGGCAGGCAGAGAGAGAGGAGGAAGCAGGCTCCCCGCTGAGCAGAGAGCCCAATGCGGGGCTTGATCCCAGGACCCTCGGGATCATGACACGAGCTGAAGGCAAAGGCTTAACCCACTGAGCCAGGTGCCCTGAAAGAATAATTTTAATGGCTACATAATATTTCAGCTTGTAGTTGAAACTATTATTAGATCATTCCTTGATGTTAGGTATTTAAGCTGGTTTGTACAGTAAGTGGATACTTTGCTTTCTAAGAAACCTCCAGGCTGGTTTCTAAAGCCCCTCTACCATTTTCTGTCCCCATTATCCATGTATGAGAGATCTGCTGAGTCTGCATCTTCACTAGCTCTTGGCATTTTCAGTGTTCTAATTTTAGCCATTCTAGTGGAGGTGCTTTAACAAGTTTTAAGAGTTGGTTGTTCCCACTTGGTTAAACCACCCTCTCATGTTGTAAAAGGCACGAAGTTACAGCTCAGCGTAGGCGACATCAGGGAATACTGAGTGACCAGCTCGCCGGATGGACTGGCGGTACCAGAAGTCTGAAAGTTATCAGATCAGGAGAGACCAAGCAGTACTCGGGTCATTGATGATGAGGGGTCAGCCACCAGCAACTGGAGTTTGTGTTTTCACTGTTCCTCACCCCAGAGGATGTGTCCCTATATCGTTGGCAGCAGGGTTCCCAAATTCTGCCTTTCGGGACCTTGTTAGCTTTTGAAAAGGATCTGTTGCCAAGGTCAGTGCTCCGGTAAGTGCATCAGTGTGACTTCATCTGCATCCTCTTGGCAGTGTTCTGCTCCTGGGGGACAGCAGTGGTAGTGTAGTCAGGAAATGGCTTCTGGAGTCAGACTGCCTGCTTTTAAAGCCCTGCCCTGCTGTTTATTGATGTGACCTTGAGCAGGCTGCTTAACCTCATTTGTAAGATAGGGCTGATGGGGTACCCTGTTGCGTGGGATTGTTGAAATGATTAAGTGTAAAATGGTGCCTGACTTCTAGTACTCAGAGCTTGGTGTTTAATAAACATCATTCTCTTGTAAAAGGCATCTTGGAGAAATGGCTGATCCTCAGACTGAGACAGGAAATACACAGGATTCTGTAGTACCGGGAAGTAAGAAAATACTCAAAAACAAACGCTTTATTGATGGGGCATGTCAGAGGGACACAGGAACAATTGTGAATGAGCTCCCAGTGGCCAAACCTGGAACAATTTAAGCAGCAAAATAAAATAGTATTGGATAATCCCAAAGTATAAAATAAATATCTATGGGTTCATATAATATAAATGATTAATTAGAATAGACAAACTTCTCATATAGAGAAGTTTATTTATATAGAAGAATTCCAAAGGGGCGCCTGGGTGGCTCGTGGGTTAAGCCTCTGCCTTCGGCTCAGGTCATGGTCTCGGTCCTGGGATCGAGCCCCTGATCGGGCTCTCTGCTCAGCGGGGAGCCTGCTTTCCCCTCTCTCTCTGTCTGCCTCTCTGCCTACTTGTGATCTCTCTCTCTCTCTGTGTCAAATGAATAAATAAAATGTTAAAAAAAAAAAAGGAATTCCAAATAATTTAAATGGATGCTCTGTCCTCACAGGAATATTATTTCCCACTCAAAGTGCAGAATATGTGTGGTAAATTTTCCCAAAGAGTACAGTATAGAAGGGGAAGGGAAAAAGTCACTTTACAGGGGAGAAACCTGACAAGACCTCAGCCTGTTGATTGAGGTCAATGTCAATGGTGACAAGCCACGCTGATGACATGGGCCTCGATATGATGTGCCAATATGGCGCCACAGTACTCTGGTCTTCTTCCCCAAACCCACAGCCTGAGTCTAATGAGGAAGATGACGACGGATTCCAGTACAAGGACATCTTCGAAAATACCCGGCCATTGACTTCAAAACTGTCCGTGTCACAAACCCAAGGAAGGTCTGAGGAACTGTTGCAGCCATGAGGGGACTAAGGATGTAGGATGACTAGCTGTAAAGCAGTGGCCTAGATGGGATCCTGGGACAGAAGAGGATATTGGGTAAAAACTGAGTAATCTGAATAAAGCATGAACTTTAGTTAATAAGAATGTGTCGAGGACCCCTAGCTGTCTCAGTCGATAAAGGGTGCGACTCTTGATCTCGGGGTTGGAAGTTTGAGTTCCACGTTGGGTGTAGAGATTGCTTAAAAAATAAAACCTTTAAAAGAAATAATGTATCAGTATGGGCTCATTAATTATGACGAATGTAAGCTGTTAATAGTAGGTGAGGGGCACCTGGGGGGCTCAGTGGGTTAAGCCTCTGCCTTCGGCTCAGGTCAGGATCTCAGGGTCCTGGGATCAAGCCCTGCATCGGGCTCTGTGCTCGGCAGGGAGTCTGCTCCCCCCCCCCCCCGCCTGCCTCTCTGTCCACTTGTGATCTCTCTCTCTCTCTGTCAAATAAATAAATAAAATCTTTAAAAAACAGTAGGTGAAACTGGATATGAGGTATATGGGGATTTCTATATTATCTGTGGATTTTTCTGTAAATCTAAGACTATTCTAAGGTTGAAAGTTTATTTTTAAAAATGGTGCTTGTGTTGGAGACTATGTGGAGAAAGGGGAACCCTCTTATACTGTTGGTGGGAATGCAATTTGGTGCAGCCACTTTGGAGAACAGTGTGGAGACTCAATAGAGCTTCCCTGTGACCCTGTAATTACACTACTGGGTATTTACCCCAAAGATATAGATGTAGTGAAAACAAGGTCCATCTGTACCTGAATGTTCATAGCAGCAATGGCCACAATAGCCAAACTCTGGAAAGAACCGAGATGCCCTTCAACGGACAAATGGATAAGGAAGATGTGGTCCATATATACAATGGAGTATGATGCCTCCATCAGAAAGGGTGAATACCCAACTTTTGTAGCAACATGGACGGGACTGGAGGAGATTATGCTGAGTGAAATGAGTCAAGCAGAGAGAGTCAGTTATCATATGGTTTCACTTACTTGTGGAGCATAAGGAATAACATGGAGGACATCGGGGAGATGGAGAGGAGAAGGGAATTAGGGGAAATCGGAGGGGGAGATGAACCATGAGAGACTGCGGACTCTGAGAAACAAACTAAGGGTTTTGGAGGGCAGGGGGATTAGGGGTTGGGTGAGCCTGGTGATGGGTATTGTGGAGGGCACGTATTGCATGGAGCACTGAGTGTGGTGCATAAACAGTGAATTCTGGAACACTGAAAAGAAATTAAAAAAAAAAAAAAACAGGGATTGTGAGAATGAAAAAAGAATGGTGCTTGACATATGGTAACAGCACAGCAATGGTCGCTATGATCACCTAACTTGGTTTTGTTTGTTTTTTATGTTTCCGGGGATCTGCCTGTGGGTAAGGCTGAATTTACCTTATGCATCCTTTCTTGGCATGTGATTGGGAAAAACATATCCTAAAATACAGCTTACTGAAGGACTATAAAACTTCTAGAAGATAATTTAAGGAGTCTTCTGGCCACTTTATCCTCCTCATCCTCTTCATCTCACTGTTGCATTTACATGGATGGTCTGACTTGGGAAAGGAAGTATCTAAGAGACAAGAGGTCCCTCTCAATGGGATTGGAGATACCCAATATTTAAAGATTCATTTGTTTTGAATGTGAGGACGCACACATGCGTGGGTGGGGTGGGGAGATGTGAGAGGCAGAGGGAGAGGAAGAGAGAAACTTTAGCGGACTCTGCTGAGTGCAGAGCCTTGCCTGAGGCTGGATCCCACAACCCTGAAATCAGGACCTGAGCCGAAACCACGAATCTGATGCTTAAGCAAGTGCGTCACCTGCGCGCCCTGGGGATACTCAGCGTAAAGATGGGTATGAATAGAAAAGGATTGGTTGCCCGCTGGTCAACAGTCATAATTTTGTGATCCCCTTGTCAGTGGTGTTCCTCCCACCCTATGTGTCCGGGGGACTATAGGAATATTAGAGTAAGGCACATGACCAGGCATTTTCTTGGATTCATTTGTTGAGTGCACAGGGCACAAAGAGAACAGATTGTAGACCTTCCGCTTTAAGGGGTTTCGGGCCTTCCTGGGAGAATTGCGAAGTGGAACGCGAGCCTTTCTGTAACAGAGGAGCCGGTGCCTTCAGAATGAGGGAAAAACATCTGTTTTAAGGCCGACGAGGTGGGTCCCAGCAGATTAGAATCTAAAGCACCACATGCTCAATAATATACATGGGCGCTTACTAGGTTGACCTTTATTTTTTATTGTTTAAAGATTTTATTTATTTTAGATAGCACACAAGCAGGAGGGGGACAGGGAGAGAGAATCTGAAGCAAGCTCCATGCGAAGTGCAGAGCCCGACGTGGGGCTCCATCCACAAACCTGAGATCACAAGCTGAGCCAAAACCAAGAGTCGGATGCTTGACTGCACCACCACACGTCCCTAATCTGACCTTAATATTATCTACACACAAGTGTGTGGCCCTCCCTCTCTTTTATTGAAGAAAAGGACCCAACATGAGGGACATGAGGAACATACTGTAAGTCTTCCAGATGAGGGTTATGTCTTACTGATCTCTGTGTCCGCAGCGCGTGGCACCGTGCCTGGTGCGTAGCAGATGCCGAATAAATCTTGCTTGACATCCACAGGAGGTGGTCGTACCTCCAGGATGTTTGACTTATTTAGGCTGAAGTGTCAATAAATAGCGTTGGGGAAGAGGGTTCCCAAGACCACCCCTAGTTTCTGTGATTTGCTAGGATGACTCACAGGACTCAGGATCTGGTTTTACTCAGAGCTATGATTTACTACGGTGAGAGGACATACAGCAAGATGAAGAAGGAAAAAGGTTCATGTAGCAAAGTCTAGAGGACAGAGATAGAGACAGAGAACATGAGCCGGGAGGCGGGGGAGAAGCAGAAGGAGGAGCAGAGGGAGGGGAGAAGCAGACTCCTCACTGAGTTAGGGGAGCCCGCCTTGGGGCTCAACCCCAGGACCCTGGGATCACGACTCCTAAGGGAATAGTCTTAAAATAATAATACCCTGTTGCCTGAAACTTGCCTTGTTTTTCTGGTTGTTTGTTTCTGTCTTGGTGTAATATAATGGCAGGACTAAGGTGACCTTTGAACAACACAGGTTTAACTGTGGGTCCACTTATATATAAAGTGAACACGCCCATGTTACTACCAGTAACTACCGCACTACCAGGATCCTGGGAGTCCCCTTGGGTCCGTTCCAGTGACACCACCTCCCAAGGGTAACCAGTGTTCTGACTTTCCATGCCAGAAATTTGTCTGTTTGAATATCTTTTTTGTTTGTTTGTTTGAATATCTTTATTGAGATATAATTTACATACTATAAAGTTCACCCATTTGAAATGTACAATTCAGTGATTTTAGGTATTTTTACTGAGTTGTGCAACAACCATCGTGCAATTCTATGATAGCGTTTTCATTGTCCCCCGGAGGCATCCGTCCCCTTTAGCAGTCACTCCCCATTCCTCACCACCCTTCAACCCAAGAACCCCTAATCTACTCCTTGTGCATATGGATTTGCCTCTTCAGACCATTCCATATAAATAGCTTTTTGTGTCTGGCTTCTCTCATAATGTTTTTAAGGTTCATGCCTGATGTAGCTTGTGTCAGGATGTCATTCCTCCTATGGCTGCATAATACTTCCCTTTGTGGGTAGACCATGCTTTGTTGATCAGTTCATTAGCTGGTGGACATTTGGGTTGCTTCTCCTTCGGCTGCTAGGAATAATGCTTCTGTGAGCATTTGTGAACGGGTTATTGTTTGGATGTAAATGACCATTTCTCTTGAGTATATACTTAGAAGTAGAATTGGTGGGTCACAGAGTAACTGTTTAACATCGTGAAGAATTGCTGAACAGTTTTGCACAGTGGCCACACCATTTTCCACTCCCACCAGCCCTGGGCCCCCCTTCTTCACACCCTCGCCAACACTTGTTAGCTTACGTTTTCATTCTAGCTGTTCCAGTGGGTGTGAAGGGGTATCTTACGTTTTGTTATTTTAAATTTTCTCATAAATTATTTTTATTTCACGGATTGCCATTTGCTTTAAGATGGTATTAAACAAAATGCTTAGTTTTTAATTTCATAATCCATTTTCCTTAAAGGAACCATGAGAAAAACTTCACATTTTCCCTTAAAATTTTTTTAATTGATTATTTCTTTGAAAAAGCAATACCAGTACAAAGTATAACTTTAAAAGAGCACGGATGGTCTTATGGGGAAAAGTGGGGCTCCTTTCAGCTCCTGTCCCCAGCCATCTAGATTTCCCCCCCTGAGGTGACCACTGTTGGCGCTTTCTTATGTTCCTTCCAGTTCCTTCCAGAGCTGTAATAAATTGTCTCAAAGTCAATGGCTTAAAAAAACACAAATTTATTATATTAGAGTTCTAGAGGTCAGAAGTGTGAAAAGGGTCTCACTGGGCTAAAATCAAGTTGTTGGCAGGGCTGTGTGCCTTCTGGAGACTCTGGAGGAGAGTCTGTTTCTGGGCCTTTTCCAGCTTCTAGAGGCCACATGCGTTCCTAGACTTATAGCCCTTCCACATCTTCTAGTCTCTGACTCGGTCCTCTCTGCCGCCTCCTGCTGCTTGTAAGGACCTTGTCACTACAAGGCCTACCTGCTAAGTTTAGGATCATTTTCTTATTTTAAGGTCAGCTCATTGGCAACCTTAACATTTCCTTCTGCTGTCTTAATTCCCTCTTGTCATGCAGCCTAACATTCACAATTTCCAGGGACATGGACACTGTTGGGGGGCCGTTCTGCTGGATACTGTGGGTATACTTTTCTTTCTTTCCTTTTTTTTTTTTTAACAAAAGTTAACATAGTTGACATGCTGTTCCTTAATTTGTCTTTTTTGTTTAATAATATATCTGAAAAGGTTCTTCCCTGTCAGAAGCTACAGAGCTACCATATTCCTTGTATCTGCTATAAACAGTCCTTTGTACGGCATTTTCATAGTTGACTTAGCCATTTTTTATAGTGTTTTTTCAGGTGCTGGAGTTTTATGTGTTTATGTAGTCAAGCAGATCAGTCTTTTCAGAGCGAGTGCTACTGTTGTTAAACTTAGAAAATATTTACTTTTAATGGAAAAAAAAGTTTTCCTTAGATTAAAAAAATACTGGTTATGTTCTGTTTGTATCTTGGGGCTGCTGCAACAAATTGCCACAAGTTTGGGGACTTAATACAACAGAAATGTATTCTCTGCCAGTTCTGGAGGCCAGAAGTCTGAAATCAAGGTGTCAGCAGGACTGTGCTCTCTCAGATCCTTCCTCCCCCGTTCCAGCTTCCAGAGGCTTCTGGCGCTCTGCGTCTGTCTTCACATGGCCTCCTCTTCTATGTGTGTGTCTCTCTCCCTTTTTTTATTGTTGTGAAAAACAGTGACATGAGTTCTACCCTCTTAATAAACCTTTAAGTGTATAGTATTGTAAATGAACATGTTATTGTACAACAAACCTCTGGAACCTTTTTTACCCAGCATGACTAAAACTCCATACCTGCTGAATCACAGTTCCCCAGGCCCTGGCAACCACTATTCTGCTCTCTCTCTGTGTCTCTTATAAGGACTTGCCATTGGATCACTTGGGTAATCCAGAATGTTCTCATTTCAACATCCTTCACTTAATTATACCTGCAGAGACCTTCCAAATAAGGTAACAGTCACAGGTGCCAGGGGTTAGGAAGAAGGCCTATCTATTTAGGGTACTCTCAGTGCTTTCTAGCTCCCTCCTTAGAAGTCCTCTTTTGAAAATAAATTTTTGTGAGCAGCTTAAGCAATTGTTTCTTCAGTCTTCCCCTGCATGAGTTGCTGACGTCTCCCAGATGCACAGCAGTCACAGGTCCTTATTTCCTCCCTTGGTAGCCATTATGGCATGGTGGCGGCGTGTGGCATTTTGAATGGTAATAACATGGGGAGATGCTGTTCTTGGGGAGAAGCATTTTTTTCTAATTTCTACAAATACATAATTACAAATAGGATTTTCTCATCTCATGTGGCCTGAAGCTAAGATATTTGAAAATGTGCACTGAAATTGTTATTTTGAGTAAGAGTGAAAGGTAGCAGTGAAGTCAATATGACATATATAGGAATACTTACAGGCACGAACAATACCATACCATGTACGGTCTCAGTAAAAGTGGCTGCCGTGAGTATTAACCCTGTAATGAGCTGTTGGGGGAAGCACTTTGCTCTATGCCCTGAGCTTCCCTGCAAGTTCTCACTGAGTATGCCAGAAGGCAGAGCTTATCCGTCTCTGAGCTGCTTGCCCAAGAAGGGCTAGGCCACTGGCCCTGGGTTCCTCTCCGGTAAAGCAGTCGGTTGCATGTACACATGTCATCTGGGCCCATCGTGTCACCACCATGAGACTTCGGCTCTACTGTGAGTGATAAGGTCCTTCGTCTCTGATGCAAGACACTGTGTCTTCTGCCAGTTCTCATGAAACAGGAGCTGGCTAATTTGGTAACTTATAAGTAAGTAAAATCTCAGACAGGGAGAAGTTTGTTCTGAAAAATTAGGCACAGGCTGAATTTTTGTAACTAAAGTCACTGAATATTGAATGACAAGATGATTTTTTTTTTAAGTGAACTCCATGCCCAGCATGGAGTCCAGTGTGGGGCTTGAACTCACGACCCTGATATCAAGACCTGAGCTGGGATCAAGGGTTGTAGGCTCCACTGACCGAGCCGGTCAGGCACCCCCAAAAGATGACTTTTCTGTGAAATCTTATAAATACAAATTCTCAAAAGTCTCTCATTGCTTCTGTTTTATGACATGATATTTATATATCAGGTATATTAGGGTAATGCTCCTGAGGTGCTATAACGGATACATAAAACCCTGAGTTTCCAGTGCTTTCACAAGAGAGGTGTTTTTCACGCTCACGTCAAGTCCTATGTGGGTGCTCCCCATCGGGAGTCTTTCCTGGTAGCCTTTCCATCATCTCTATCTGCTAAGGTTTCCCGGGGGCTCATTTCTCTCCTGGCTGGTCAGAGGGGTGTGAGCTTGTGTGGGGCGGGGGGTCGCATGGGGGTGGTTTGGTTTTTCCTTTTTTCTGCCTGCTGTCTTGGTGCGTGCTGTGGCTGCCGCAGCGATGCCATTTCCTCTGCTTTTATTTTGTTATTCTGACTTTTTATTATGGACAGCTGCAAGCATGCTAGAGGTAGAGAAAATAATACAGTGAGCCCTCCTGTGTACTATTACCTAGTTTCTGCAGTGATGACATTTTGCCATTCTTATCCCTGCCTGGAGTCTATAGTTTTTATTGTTGCTTTTTAATAAAATGGTGCTGTCATTATGGAAAATATCTAACTTAGGTGAGGAGAGACTGGTAACCTTGCCCCTCAGAGAGAGCACTAAATGTATTATCTTAAAGGGAATAATATTCTGTGTCAATTTTTTTTTTTTTTGAGAGGAAGAGAAAGATAGGGAGAGGGCAGGGGAGGGCAGAGGGAAAGAAATTCTCAAGTAGCTTGACATGGGGCTCCATTCCACCACCCTGAGATCACGACCCAAGCCAAAACCAAGAGTTTGACATTTGATGGACTGAGCCGCCAAGGGACCCCTAATCTGGGTCATTCTTTTAAATATATTCAATATATTCCATTATATGGATAAACTGTATGTAATTTATCTAGTTCCACATGGGGGGGCAACAGTTTTTCCCTATTAATATAATGTTGAACTAACATACCTACTTGAGCAAGTGTTTTTCTCCACTTGGAATTGCTGTGTCAGAGGGTATGAATGTCTTACAGATGGAACGGGTATGTCAGACTGCCCTCCAAGTGACTGTCCCCATGTACATGTTCAGCAGTGGCCAGTGGGAACGTACAGGAGCATTTTATTTTTTTATTCATTTTATTTATTTATTCATTTTAAAAGTTTATTTATTTGACAGACAGAGATCACAAGTAGGCAGAGAGGCAGGCAGAAAGAGAGGAGGAATCGGGCTCCCCGCCTCGCAGAGAGCCCGCTGCCAGGCTCGATCCCAGGACCCTGGGATCATGACCTGAGCCGAAGACAGAGGCTTTAACCCACTGAGCCACCCAGGTGCCCCAACAGGAGCATTTTAAAGCAAATCTCACACACCTTATCATTTCACCTGGCAGTACTTCAGTATTTCTTGCTAATAGAGAATTTTTTTCATTTTTATACATATTTCTAAGAAACATTATTACTTCTAAAAAAAAATACTATCTTTTATCACTGGTTTGTTCAAATCAGAACTCATGTGGGCATTACAGATGTGTCCTATCCAAGAAAGGTGTTGGAGGGGGCGGCCTCCTTTGAGGCTGTGCTGTTGTACAAGTCTGCTCTGTGCTCGTGTAGGTCTGGGACCCAGAGGTGGTGGGGCTTTTTGTGGTCCAGGTCTGTTTAACAGGTTCTGATCTGTTTGCTTCTGGTCAGCTCCATACTCCTGGTTCTTTCCTAGACACAGTTCGAAAGGCTGCCCTATTTCTTTTGGGCCTTGCATTCTTTGTCTCGTCCCGATCTCCAGGCCCTCCCTTCAAGCTCCCCCAAATCAGTGCCTGGCCAGGGTGGGGAGTAGCTGCCTTTCTGTGATCTTGGTGCCATGCTGAACCCTTTGTGCAACTGGGAAGTCTCACAGACTGCTTCTGTCAACATATTTTACTATCTTACTTTTCTCTTACTTGGACTGAAGAAAATTTTTCAACCCAGTAAGACTTTTTCCTTTTGGGTTTTTCTCGTTCCTTCCATCTCTGCTTGAAAAGTAGCATTTGTGCGCTGAGCTCGTTGTTGTCTGGAACCCTTTTGCCGAGGCAGTCAGTAGTCAACATTGCCCCACCTCCCTGGCCCTTCGCACTGCTTTCCAGAGGCCTGCAGGCTGGGGAGACACTGCTCCATGCCAGGCAGCAGTCACCGCAGGAGGGACTTGGGTCCTCGGCGTGGCACGCCAGACTCCCCAGCACCCCAGCCTGCTGTCTGCCACCTGACTGTATTTCTTACATTTTTTGTTCCCGGCATCTTAGCTCAAGATCCTCGTTCCTGTGCCTGTCAGGGTTTGGTCTGAGACATAGCCACTGCCCTAGGGACTTCAGACAGCATGGCATTTAATGTAGTGAATCGGCGACTATGAAGCTGTCATCTGAGCCAGAGTGGCAATGGTGGCGGTGGCAGCAAAGCCAGCGAAGCTGCTGGCTGCTTTCCCAAAGTCAGGAAATGCTAAACGCAGGAGCCGGCCGCAGATCAGCTGGGCCTTCCGCAGGACCCCGAGGCTGACATTCAGGGGAAGGTTGGGGAAGGTTCGGAGGCTGCTGGTGCAAGACCATGCCTCCACAGAGCCCGAGCTTGAGTGCTCCTGCTAGAGAGTTCCAGCCCGCCTCGCCACTCAGGTCATCTGCTTTCCACTCCGACGGGGCACTGAGCCTCTCCCCGCAGGCGGGGTCCGGGCAGGGAGCTTCCCCGCTGTACGAGGGGGAGCACAGCCCGGGAGGAGACGCTGCTCATTGCCGATACACAACCTAGCTGCCTATTTTTTTCCCCAATGTGTGAAAGTCCTGTTCACTTTTTTCCCAGTTGTATTGAGAGACAGTGGGCACGCGTCGCTGTGTGAGTGTAAGACGGGCAGCATGACGGTTTGGTTCACACAGATGGAGAAATGATGACCACGATGCGTTCAGCTACCGCCCATCCCCTCTGGCAGATACAATCAAAAGGAAAAAGGAAACAAAATTTTCTCATGATGGGCACTCTTGGGACTCTTCTCTGAACAACTGTCCTATATGTCATGCGGCGGGTGTTAGCTGTGGTCGGTCACCTTGTGGGGTGTTCCATCCCCGGTACTTCCTTCTCTTGGAACTGGAAGTTTGGCCCCATTGACCCTCTTCTGCAGTTCCTCCTGCTGGCAGCTTCCCTTGAGCCGAGGGGAGCCCCGGACCTTAGAAAGTAGGAGTAGGGCGCCTGGGCGGCTCAGGTGGTTGAGCGACTGCCTTCAGCTCAGGTCATGATCCCAGAGGCCCCGGATCGAGTCTGGCCTTGGGCTCCCAGCTCTACGGGGAGTCTGCGTCTTCCTCTGACCTTCTCCCGTCTCATGCTCTCTCTTACACACTCGCTCTTGAATAAATAAAGTTAAAAAAGAAAAATGGAGTAACAGTCCTCGGGGGCGGCGTGGGGTTACCGTCTGGGTGAAAGAGCCGCCGTCTGGAACTGAGCACAGTCCCCGCACACACAGCGGTTATCCCTGTGGCTGTTTTGTTCTAGGCTATAAAGCAGTTGGCAAAATCGGAGAGGGGACGTTTTCCGAGGTGACGAAGATGCAGAGCCTGAGGGACGGCGGCTACTACGCGTGCAAACAGATGAAGCAGCGCTTCGAAAGGTAGGCGGGCGGGCCGCGTGTGCCGCCTGGTGGCTGCAGGGTTAGAGCAGGAAGGGCCCCTCGTCGTCGCGGGAAACACGTACTCGTGACAACGCGTGACACGCAGTCGGCGACCTGCGGGCAGAGGAGTGGGGCTGACCTGGTTCTGGAACCGCTCGTGTGTGGGATTTTACTTGCTTCCGGAAACGGTGATAGCCATGATGACGGTGACGGTCGTGATGACGGTTAGGTCCGGGCTTACTGCAGTGTCCGCGGTCAGCGGCCACAGCACATGTCATTGTCCCCGCGGGCCTCCCTTCACGCAGCCGCTGTGCTCCTGGAACGTGCATGTGGGGCCCTTAGAGCCGCACCCTCAGTCTCGGCGTGGCGGAGGCGCATTAGATCTCACTAACTGTGCGGCTGTTAATATGCGGGAAGCGCTTCCGGGACGTTCATCCCCCGGGGGGCGGGGAGGGGGCAGGAGCCGCTGTGGACAGGGCGCTCCCCCGGAGCAGTGTGGAGGCTCTGGCCCTCAGAGCGTCTCCTCATCCCCTCGGCCTCGCAGCTGCTTCCCCGGCGGCATGAGTTGGGCGGGCGTGACTAGGAAGCTCTGTCAGGATGAGGAGGCGGAGGCTGGCCTCGCGGCAGCGGGAAACTCTCAGCAGGCGGGCGAGACGCTCCGCCTGGGACGGCCCAGGAATCCGAGTCTCTCAGCGGAGGCCGCTGCTTGTAAGACGCCACAGGCGCCCGCCACGTGGCCCACAGCCTGCGGCGCGCTCGTCTGCCCCTTGACGTCAGCCTCTTCGGGGCACACAGCGTTTCTCAGATCGGAAGGGGGCGCGGGGCCGTCCCTCCCGTCAGAGAGCGCGGACGACAGACGTGTCCCTTCCTGACCCCCCACGGGGTGTCTGCGGCCCCCCTGCTGGTGCACACGAGGAGAGGCCCGACAGTCGTCGCCGCAGCTCCCGAGGCCGGCACCGCCGAATTTGGATCCGGATCTCACAGGGCCGGGACCGCCCACCGCCGCGGCGTCTTCGGCCTCGCCTCTGTGCCTCGCTTCTCCGTCCGCGCTCGCTGGGCGGCGGCGGCGGCAGCTCTACGGGCCTGCGGCGGGCGTTCGCCGGGGGCCTCCCGACGCCGCGAGCGGAAGAGCGCAGCTGCCGGGACCGCCGCTCGGTCGCGCGCCGCCGGCCCAGGCTGGCCGGGAAGGGACTTGGAGCGGCGGGACGGGGCGGGCACCCCCGTCAGCTTCCACCGTCGGGGCCGGGGGCGGACGCGCCGACAGACGGCAGGGCCGGCCGTCGTGACGTGGAGAGTGGCCGGGACAGACGCCGGCAGACGCGACGCGCCTCCGGGCTGGACCGGCCGTCCGAGGGGCTTGTTGCGGTCGTGCTGGCCCGCGGCGCCCCTCAGGGAGGTGGAGGCGTCCGGACGCAGAAAGGTTTGCCTCAAAGAAGCAGCCCTCTGAGGGCCGGGACGCTCAGTTTTAGCCGGAGAACTACCGTCTTGTGACCGCGGCTCCGCGGGAGAGGCTGGTCTCCGCGACGTGCTTTCCACCGTGCGCAGCGGGGTCGCCTCTGCCGGCCCGACAGGCGCGCGGGTCTCCTTACCGCGAGGTGCGAGGGTCCAGCGGGGAACGAGCGGAGAGGCGGGGCCAGGCGGGCGCGGGCAGGCGGAGCGAGTTCAGAAACAGTTAGTGCTCTTCGTCCTGACTGACAGGTGGTTATCAGGGGCGCCTGGGTGGCTCCGTCGCTTAGGCCGCTGCCTTCGGCTCGGGTCATGATCTCAGGGTCCTGGGATCGAGCCCCACATCGGGCTCTCTGCTCAGTGGGGAGCCTGCTTCCCCTCTGCCTCTGTCTGCGCCTCTGTCTGCGGCTCTGCCTGCTTGTGCTCTCTGTCTCTCTATCTCTGACAAATAAATAAATAAATAAATAAACAAAATTTAGGGGCGCCTGGGTGGCTCAGTGGGTTAAAGCCTCTGCTTTTGGCTCAGGTCATGATCCCAGGACCGTGGGATCGAGTCCCGCAACGGGCTCTCTGCTCAGCGGGGAGCCTGCTTCTCCATCTCTCTCTGCCTGCCTCTCTGCCTACTTGTCATCTCTCTCTTTCTGTCAAATAAATAAAATCTTAAAAAAGAAAGTTAAAAAAATAAAATCTAAAAATGTGGTTGATTAGAACACCTGTTTTTCTTTTAAAAACTCAGAATAAGTAAAGGTTTTTAATAAAATACTGCTGAATCAGAGTTACTTTTTATTTTGTTTTGTTTTGTTCGTTTGTTTAGTTAGTGATCGCTACACCCAACGTGGGGCTTGAACTCAGGTCCCCAAGATCAAGAGTCTGATGCTCCATGGACAGAGCCAGCCAGGCATCCCAGTGTTGCTTTTTTTAAAACTTTGTGTACGTTTAGGGGATTATCAAGGCTTTAGCTTCTGTTGTATAAATCATAATTTCAGGTATTGGCTTTACTTGAAAGGAAGTACACTTACTCTGGGCTGGTGGAATTTTGTCGCTGTTTGATGTACAGAGTCAGCGATAGAGTCTTGAGCTGGTTTTGACAGGTATCTGCCAGCCACGTAATCCAAACCTGAGAGTAACTGGGTTTTGGGTTTATTCTTGTGAGTCCTAATTTGCTTTTGATACATATGTTCACAACTAGCGGAGATTACGACCCAGTACTGTCATTATTTAATCATTGTTCCGCTTAGATTATCCCAGCTGTGGCTTTGGAGGCTCTTTCAGGTTGGCTCCTGTGTTCTCTTGATATGCTCCATCCTTTTTCTTTTCATTTCCTTCTTTAACACTTTAATTTTTGGCACCACAAAATTCTCTAGGCTCATCTTGTATTTTTCCTGCCCCTAGAATCATCCATTTCTCTAACGAGCCCTGGTTCCTTTTACTGGAGAAAGGTATTTAGAAAACAAGATCTTGGCACCAGATGTGCTCATTGCTCTTGGAATGTCGATCCCCCTGGACTCAGCAGACAGAACTAATCTGTACACTAGTCTGTATGTACACACATCTCTTTCTCTCTTTCTCTGTCTACCCTCCCATCTATCTTTTCAAATAACCATGAGTCCATACTGACAAATAAATGAGTGAATAAATAAATTGGGAGGAGGGGACAATTCTTCCTTTCAGAAAAATTCCAATTAATAAATATAGAAAGAATGATGGAAATAGAAAATCATCATTAGAATAACAGTAATAATTTCTTCAGAGAGGATAAGCTGATGGATACTAAAATTAGTAGGTGATAGGATGCCAGGGTGGCTCAGTGGGTTAAGCGTCTGCCTTCGGCTCAGGTCATGATCCCAGGGTCCTGGGATCAAGTCCTGCATCAGGCTCCCTGCATAGTGGGGAGTCTGCTTCTCCCTCTGCCTCCTGCTCTGCCTGCTTGTGCTCTCTCTCTCTGACAAATAAATAAATAAAATCTTAAATAAAATAAGTAGATGAAACTTAACAAGAACAGGATTTCTGCAGAGCCTCAAATGAGTTCCCCCCTAACTATTTATTAATTACTATGGTGGTTTTAACATATGTCCACACATGGTTTGGTATTCCTTCTTTCAGGAGATGGGGCTTAATTTCCTGGCCCTTGAATATGGGCTGCACTTGCTTCTAAGGGATAGAAAGTAGGGAGGGAAGGATAGTAACTTTACAGTGAAAAACCTGGAAGATACCACCTTAACTAAATGATTAACATTGTCAGTCGTAAGACATATTGATACCATGTACTTTCTGATTTAATGGGTTTGAAAGAGCAAGCATATTACCTCCATGGTGCTCTTTCCTAAAGATCCATAACCGTTAGTTATTTAATATTTAATATTTAATTATGAGAATACATCAGACCAGACCAAACTAAGGGGAGTTCTATAGAATACTTGCCTGGCACCCCTTACAACTGTCGATGTAGTAAAAAAACAAAGACAGGAAGTGTCATAGACCGGAGGTCATAATTATAATGAGGTGTCCTGGGTCCTAGAAGAGAAAAAGACCTTCATAGGAAAACTAGGGAAATCCAAATAAAGTGTCTAGTTAATAGTACTGTACCAATATTAATTTTTTAGTTTTGATAAATGTTGCATAAGGTGTTAACATTAGGAGCAGCTGGGTTATGGGGATTTTCTGTACCATCTTATTAACTCTTCTGTTAGTCTAAAATGATTTCATAGTAAAAAAAAAAAAAAAAGCAAAATAAATAAAATTAACCATTGGTGATCTGGACTGACCCCTATTGCTCCTAAGCTCCCTTCACTAGTAAAGGTATTACTGTTATTTCTGACTTATAGGAAGAAATGACCTTATAGTTTCTAGAAGAAAGTTCTAACAGAAAGACAACTGCCTTGGTGGTCATTTCAAGAAAGAGATTGCCAGTAATTTGTTGGAAGCTCTAGTGTCACTGATACTTGATCCAGAGGTTTAATGGGGGTTTTTAAACATTTTTTTAAACCATGAAAATAATATTTCTAGCTTCTGGATTCCTGGAGTGTCTATCATTATTAAACAGTGTAATCTTATTCACTTGAAGAATAATTTTGGGTTCTTTAAAAATGCATTTCTGCTGATTTATCCTCGCCTAAGTAAATGCTCAAAGTCACCTTGCACAGTTGTGTGGGTGGCATGAGAAACGAGGAGCAGTAACAGGAAGATCACGCTGAGTCACACGGGCAGAATGAGGTTGGTATTTGGAGCTTCTGACTCCCACCTCCTCCAAGTCTTACTTCCAGTCCCTTCCTTTCACTTTTACAAAAATAGAAATTGACTGCGTTTGCAGTAATAGTTGCTAATGTGACGTCCGGGTGAGGTCAGAGAAGCCCGTTCATTAGTACTGGGTCAGGAAGGCACTTTGAGCTTCTGAGGCTTGTTCTCCTGCAGAGTGGCGCAGAGGCTCAGTTTGGGGATAATGATTTACTTGCTGGAGGCCTGTGGTGTCACCCAGTCCTTTGGATACCCTGGTTTCCACCTGTCATTACCACAAGGGCAACAGTTTATTACAGGTCTCCCCCTTTTTCTTTTTTGCTATGATTGTATTTTGTATTCTTCCTATAGAAATACTGTAAAGAAGCAGAATGGGTTTCTTTAAAAAAAAAAAAAAATCCGTAGTCCTGATAGTTGTAAGATCTGTCTGGTGTCCTGAAGCAGTAAGACACACATACGGGCTACTCCTGGTCGGCACAAGGACAAGCTCGGGCTCTGAAGTTATGGGACCTTGGACAGCTCCTCAGTCTCTGTGTCAGCTGCTCTGTGTGTGCCATGCGAAGACCCAGAGGATGTCTCTCGCAGGACCCTGGTGAGGGGTCAGGCCCGTGGGCACTCAGCGCAGCGCTTGCCCTGAGATCCACAGTCATAGATCAACCTGCCGTGGGGCAGTGCAGGTGAGTGGGGTTTCAAGACTTTAGAAAAGTGAAGCGGGCGATAGCAGGAATCATGACAAAGAGGACAATGGTTGTTGGCCACGTGTCTGGCGCCGGGCCCAGTGCTGGCGAGTTATGTGTGTAGAGCCCTGAGTCCTCACTGAAGCCCAAGAGGAAAGATGGATGGTGTCATTGCCTTGGGGAAGCCTGGTCAGAGAGCTGAGTTTCCTCGCGAGCCGGCAAGCAGTGGAGCCCAGCCTGGGACCCAGGGAAGGACCAGTACTCTTCGCGGCGCTCTTAACTGCTGCAGACGGTCTGGTCTGGTCTTGACTTGGCACACGGTTTTCCTCACGTCCCATCACTGCGTGGTCCTCAAATCACTTTTGCAGAAATAAATTCTGCTTTGGAAGGTTATAAGTTAAAACAAAGATAAGAAGTTAATGAGTCACTTTAAAAGCTCTTTTACTTAAAAAGAATATGATTATGGAAAATTTCAAACGTATACAAAGTAAACAGAGCAGTATAACGGACCCCAGGTATCCGGCCACCGGAATCAACACGGCTGTCATGTTCATTTCTTGTGCATCTCCAACGGGCTCCTTTCCCACTTGCTTGTCTGTGCACCATTTTTTTTTAAGGCGGAATTTGCATACGTTAAAATGCACATTTTTTTATAATTTTGGCAAACGGCTGCTTTCATGTAATTAAGAGCTAGAACATTTCTGTCACCTAAAAGACTCCTTCATGGCAGTTTTCCACCCCCATCCCAGGCAGTCACTTCTCTGGGTTTTTCCCTTCATCCTCTCCTAGAAGTTTGTACTAAATGGAACCACCGAAAGCAAAAGCACCCACCATGCTCCGGTGACCCGCTCTCCTGCCGCAGCGGGAGGTCTTGGAGATTCCTCTGCCCTGTTGCGCCGGTAGTTTATACCAGTTTACTACCTAGTAACACACCAGCTGTTTATCTGTTCTCCTGGCAATGGACTTTTACTGGTTTGGGTTGGAGGCTGCTGTGAATAAAGCTGCTGTTAAAACTCGTGCTCAAGCCTCGTTGGGATCTAGGTTTTCATTTTTCTCATGCAGCTCCCTAGAATAGAACCGCCGAGCCAAGAGTAGGAGTTTTGTGGAAGAAATGACGGAGCCCTTTTCCAATGCACTTTTCCTGTTTTCATCCCCACCAACAATGAAAGAGAGTCATAACCGATCTGCACGGCCCCAGCATTTGGCGGTGTTAGTCTTAGGTGTTAGCCACCCTGGCGAGTGGTACCTTATTTAGTTTAGTTTCCACTGCCCTGGTGACTGGTGATGATGGATACTCACTCGTGTGCTTACCAGCCACTCACAAACCTTCTTTTGTGAAACATGTGTGAGTATTTCTTAAATGTTTGAAGTAATTCCCCTGTGAAATTACCTGGGCCTAGAAGTTTCCTTTGTGGGGAAGGTTCACCCCCACCACGCAGTATAGTGGGCCATGGCTCTGCGGTGTATCAGGGCCATGGAATGTTGAAGAGTCAAGTAGAACCAAATGATTTTGGATTTTTATAAGGTTTTCAAAGCTTCATTGAGATATAATTTACATACCCTGAAAGTCCACCGCTGTAAGGAAAGCTATACAGGTGTACAACTATTACCGTAATACCATTTTGGAACACTTCCATCAGGTGAGGAGGCTTTTGATAACAAATTCTGTTTCTTTGGTAAACATAGGGCTACTTTGATTTTCAGGTTTGTGTCGGATTTTGTAATTATGTCTTTCAAGGGGTTTGTCTTTTTAAATTGTCAAATGTATTGGCATACAGTTCATAATACTCCCTTTTGTCCTTTTTTAAAAAAAGGTTTGGGGCGCCTGGGTGGCTCAGTGGGTTAAAACCTCTGCCTTCGGCTCAGGTCATGATCCCAGGGTCCTGGGATCGTGCCCCACATCAGGCTCTCTGCTGAGAGAGCAGGGAGCCTGCTTCCTCCTCTCTCTCTGTCTGCTTCTCTGCCTACTTATGATCTCTGTCTGTCAAATAAATACATAAAATCTTTTTTAAAAAAAGGTTCTATGTATTTATTTGAGAGAGAGGAAGAGGGAGAAGCCGATTCCCTGCTGAGCAGGGAGCCCAATGCAGGGCGCAATCTCGGAACTCTGGGATAATGACCCAAACTGAAGGCAGATGCTTAACGAACTGAGCCACTCCAGTGCCCCCCTCTTATCTGTTTAATATCTAACTCTAGTGATGGTCCCTGTCATTCCTGATATCGTTTGGTGGTGGTAGTGTTTCAAATAATTTTTTTTCCTCCGTTGATCTTGGTAGAGGTTTATCAGTTTTATTAATCTTTTCAAAGAACCAGCTTCGGGTTTGTTCATTTTCTCTATTATTTGTCTATTTTCTTCTTTGTCGTCGTCGTCTTCTTCTTCTTTTTAAGATTTATTTATTTATTTTTAGAGAGAAAGAGCGGGGTGGGGGTGGGGTAGAAGCGGGGGAGAGAGAGTCCAAAGTGGTCTTCCTGCTAAGTGCAGAGTCCAGCGCAAGGCTTGCTCTCATGACCCTGAGATCACGACCTGAGCGAAAAGCAGGGGTCAGTCGGCAACCGGCTGAGCCACCAGGCGTCCTTCTTTGTCTGTTTTCTGTGCCATCAATTTCTCTTCTTTAGTGTTGCTTTTCTTCTACATTGGTTTAATTTGCTCTTCTTAGTCTATCTTAAGGTGAAAACAGATAATTTATTTTTAACCATTTCTTCCTAACATAAGCATTTAAAGCCACAAGTACACGTCTAAGCCCTGTTTTCCTGCATTCTGTGCATCTTAATATGTTGTGTTTTCTTATTGCTTGGTTTAAAATGTTTTCTAGGAGCGCCTCGGTGGCTCGGTGGGTTAAAGCCTCTGCCTCCAGCTCAGGTTGTGATCCCAGGATCCTGGGATGGAGCCCTACATTGGGCTCTTGGCTCAGCAGGGAGCTTGCCTCCTCCTCCTCTCTCTGCCTGCTGCCTGCCTCTCTACCTACTTGTGATCTGTGTCTGTCAAATAAATAAATTTAAAAAATTTTAAAATAAATGAAATAAAATGTGTTTAATTCTCCTTGTGAGTTCTTCTTTCCCCGTGTTTATTTACAAGAGTGTTGTTTAATTTGCAGATGTTTGGGGCTCTTCTAGCTTGCTTACTGTCATAAGCTATTGTGGTCAGAAAACGTGTTCTGTAAGTCTTTGTGTTTGGAAGTTTACTGAGACTTATCTTTGGGTCTAGCGTATTCGTCGGAGTAAAGAGCACGTTGTGCTTAGGTGTTAAATGTGAGTTCAGTGTAAGGTTGGTTAGGTCAAGGTGGCCAGCAGTGCCGTTAGGATCTTGTGCATCTTTGCCGACCTTCTCAGTGATGTAGAGGGGTCCCAAAGCTTCCAGCTCCTTCTGCTTTCCACCGTCAGTCTTTACTGCTTGTGTACTGAAGCCGTCCTATTCAGCACATCGTCCTATCTTTTCGGTGTACTGCCCCATCATCATGAAGTTGTTATAGCTAGGAATAACCTTTATTTTGAAGTCTGTCTGGTCTAATATTAATATAACTGCTTCTTCTTTCCCTTCAGCTTAAGGGCTTTCTTTTTTTTTTTTTTTTAAGATTTTATTTATTTATTTGACAGAGATCACAAGTAGGCAGAGAGGTAGGCAGAGAGAGAGAGAGAGAAGCAGGCTCTGCACTGAGCAGAGAGCCCGATGCGGGGCTTGATCCCAGGACCCTGGGATTATGACCTGGGCCGAAGGCAGAGGCTTTAACCTGCTGAGCCACCCAGGCGCCCCAGGACTTTCTTCTTACACATTGGATTGGTTAGATAAACCGGGGCGCCTGGATGGCTCAGTCTGTTAAGCGTCCCACTCTTGGTTTTGGCTCAGGTCATGCTCTGGGTCCAGAGATCGAGCCCCATGGTATCAGACCCTCTGCTCAGGGGGGATTCTGCTCCCCTCTCCCTCAGGTGTCCACCCCTCATGTATACTCTCTCTCTTTCTCTCTAAAATAAATCTAAAAAAAAAATTCCCATAAAATGAAATGTTGAAATTGCATAATTAATAATTTTTTATTTTTTAGACTTTGATCTGGTAATTAGAATTTTTTCCAGTTGCAGAAAAAAAAAATCCATTTGTGGCAGATATCATTGGTTCTTTTTGGATCAGAGGCTGCCTGTACTTCTCTGTGTTCAATCCCATGATTGTTTCTATGTCCAGTAGGACAGTGAAAACAAACAAACAAAAAGCCCCTGAATGTCACCTGACCACAAGATTCAAAGCAACTCCAAGGCAGAGAAAAATAGTTAACTCCAGGGGCCCCTGGGTGGCTCAGTCGTTTGGCATCTGCCTTCAGCTTGGGTCACGGTCCCAGGGTCCTGGGATCGAGCCCCGCATCGGGCTCCCTGCTCGGTGGGAGGTCTGCTTCTCCCTCTCCCTCTCTCTTCCTGCCCCCTGCCCCGCTCGTGTGCTTTCTATCTCTGTTAAATAAATAAATGAAATCTTTAAAAAACATAGTTAGCTCCAGTCTTTTAGATTTTTTTTTCATGATTTTTAAACAAGAACAGAGTTGATTTATATTTTCTGAAGATAAAAATCTTTTTATTTGAACAAAGGCTAGTGATGCTCAGAGGAAATTTCCTTTCTAAATCTATTAGTTCATTATTTCTGAGTGAAGTGTCTATAGAGGCAGGAAAGAATTATGTGTCACAATAAGCAGAGTATGTTTTGGGGTATGATAGCTGGTTTTCTTTTTCTTTTTTTTAAGATTTTATTTATTTATTTGACAGAGAGAGATCACAAGTAGGCAGAGAGGCAGGCAGGGAGAGGGGGGAAGCAGGCTCCCTGCTGAGCAGAGAGCCCGATGTGGGGCTCGATCCCGAGACCCTGGGATCAGGACCTGAGCCGAAGGCAAACGCTTCACTGACTGAGCCACCCAGGCGCCCAATGTATGTTTATTAATCATAAAAGAAACTACCAAGGTATTCTTTCAGGAGCTTAGGTGGGGAAGATCTGAATGTATGTCCAAAGCTATAAGACGCTTGGTTTTTAATCAGATAATAACCAGAACGAGACGTGCTGAACTTCAGCTGCTGACGGGAGAAATGGAAGCCGATTAACTTGCTTGAAATGTTTGTGAGGTTTTCGGTTGTGATCGCAGGTAACAGATAATGACTGAATAACCCTAATGAAAGCTGACCTAAATTAAAAGCGAGTTACTTCTTTTCCCTGCACAATAGTATCGAGCACGTGAACAACCTGCGGGAGATACAAGCTCTGAGGCGCCTGAATCCGCACCCAAACATTCTTACGTTGCACGAAGTGGTTTTGTAAGTATATTGGGGACTTTACCAATTATCTCAATTTGATAACAACGATTACATCACTTTTTAAGAAAAACCGCGTAGATGTTTAAAATATTTGCTCTGTGGCTCAGGGAGTAACCATTTTCATTTCACTTTAAGTCCCGTATTTATTCCCTGGGACAAACGCGTGACTGATCCCTCTTGCTGCTGTGCCTTCATCTGGGTGACTCCATGTCACCAGAGCATGCAGCATTCAGACAGCTCCTCTCCCGCAGCTCGGGGAGGCCTCTCCGTAGACAGCGGCCTGGGCGGGCGAGACCTCAAGGGTGGATGGTGGCCTCGTGGGAGAGCCCCGGTGTCGCGTGCCTGGGGCTGCACTCGCTTTCTCCCTGCCCGCTGCCACGTGTGCACCGTCTCAGGCAGTGGGAGCTGCTGCCTTCCTGCAGCTGACGTAATCCAGAGGACTTTTCTGTTCTAATTCTAGAACAGCTTCCCTAAGGCTAAGCTGCCCATCGAGAAGGCAGAGCACAGCTCTTCCCCAGATGCCAGCACTTCTGCAGGAGCTCAGACCCTGGGTACTGGGACCGGCCTTTCGTAGGTCCTGAGGGGGTGCACGCTGGGTGAAGCCCCTCGGTGGCTCTCTCCGCTGCTTTAAAACCAGCCAGGTCTCTGACAGTTCAAATGCAGCAGGTTTTAATCAGAGGACTCCGCGTGAAATATCTTGTCACAGCTGTGTGGCCTCCGGGCCTGCAGTGCTTGGAGCAGCCAGGGTGGCTGTCACCACGCTGCCCATGTGTCCCGTGCTTCACGGACACTTGTGCCTGAGACCTCGTGTGGGCCTCCTGACACACCGCCCCACTGGATGTGCCCTCAGTGGGGGCTGGGATGACATGTTCTCCACCCGGGGCTCACCCACTGGGCCCGAGGCCTCTGTCCCCAGCCCGGGCAAGGCCTAGACACCCCACAGGTCTGCTGTGACCCATCTTTCTCCCTTTTCCCCTGACCGCTTTGTGGATTTTGTTCCCCCATTATAATTTATCCCAATTACATGGAAGGAGTTTAGGTAAATTAAAGCTAAATTTGCAGTCACGGAGATGAATTAAATTCTTTTTCCTGTTTTGCTCAGCCAACTCTTTAGCCTCCTTTCTCCAGTCTGCTGGAGTTAATTTTATATTTTTATGACACAGCTCATTACAAAGGGGGCAAGTGTTTAGAATTTTTGCTCCAAGTGAAGGTTTTACTCTTATTTTAAGTTAATTTCACCTGAAGTACTGACTGAAAATCACAGCGCCTGCTTCAGTCAGGACCTTTCAGCCTTTGCTCCGGGAGAGCTTTATGTCTACCGGAGATGTTTGCCAATGAGTTAAGTACTTGATTGTTTTCTGATTAAGACAAAACATTCTTACAAACCTGCTTTCTTCCTCAGTGACAGAAAATCTGGCTCTCTTGCACTCATATGTGAACTTATGGACATGAATATTTATGAGCTAATACGAGGTACGTAGAATAATTTGTGAGCTAATCTAAGATCTCCTTTTAAAGCTTGTAGTTCCCATATGCTTTGTTTTCCTCCTCAGAATCGCTAGTCGCCAGAGTACGGGCGTTCCTATAAATACACCGTACTGAGCTCCTTTGCGTTTGGGAGGTATTTTTCGGGCCTTCTTGTCTACCTGGCACAGGGCTGCCGGTGGGACGGGTGCAGCCCTGTGCCTTCAGGCTGGCCAGGAGCTGGCTGAGGGTGGCTCCCGGGGCAGCAGAGACCGCTCAGGCCTTCCTCGCCTCAGGTCCCTCCGGGGCTGCTCTGCTGGCTCTGCCACGGTCAGCGGCCTGTTCTACGGCTCAGAACAAGGCAGGGCTTACCCCCAAGCGTGACCCCCGACGAGAGGCGCGGCCCTTCTCTTTGCATCCTCGCACAGGCCCTCCTGCGCCCCAGGGTGCTCGCGCCTCACCTTCTTCTGAACTAAAGCACCGTGGAGGGGAGCGCGTGCGCCTGAGCCGGCCTCAGTTGGGGCTGGTCCTGGAGGCTTCGAGAGGTCACTGCAGGAAACTGGACAGAAGAAGAAGACGGTCGGCCCGTGCAGCAAGTATCCCGGGGGGGGCGGCTGCACAGGTGTGTCAGGTGTTGGGACACATGAGCCGCAGAGACGCCCCTGGGAAGCGCCCCGGACGCGTGGTCTTGTACACATCGCCTCGTGCTTCTTGGACACATGGAAGCAAATCAGCTGCTCCGTGTTCCGTGAGGGACTAGTTAAGGCTTGGAACAGAGTTTTAGTTGCACACGAAGAGCTCAAATAAAATGGTTACCACGTGGGAAAGTGGAAAAAAGCGTTATTATCAAACTAGTATATTTTATATGTGATTGGAAATGTGTGCTTTAGTAAATTACTAATAAATAGCATAGACAGGCAAGTTTTATACATCTGTAGACGTTGATGAAAAACTTTTGGATCTAAAAACTTTAGGATCTTTTTGAAAAAAATAGGAGTTGGCCGTGTATCTGGGACTAAATGCTGTTTATGTGACAGACCTTGTGCATTTTATTCACAGGTAAGCTCATCATTCAGGGATCTGTTTAACTATGTTTTAAGTCCAATTCTAACAAAGTTAGTTATCAGGTTGCTTGGTTTAAAACCTATTAAGAATAGAGCCATTGGTTAGAAGGAGCTTCTAGAACGTGGCCCATCAGCAGTAACAGAATGTGACTGGTGACAGTCCCCCGGTGGGCGAGGAAACCGACAATATGAAGCGTGACAACGTCCGCAACAGCAGCAGCACGAGCAAGAGCCGTCCGGGCAGGCGGCCCCGGGGTGCGCCACAGAGCGCCCAAGCTCGTGGCGGGCGGTGGTCAGCAAGCCACGCCAGTAGCATGACACAGGAAGTAGGAAAGTGAAGAAAGAAAATGGTTTTTTTTTTTTAAGACTTTATTTATTTGACAGAGAAAGAGAGAGAGAGGTAACACAAGCAGAGGAAGTGGGAGGGGGGAAACAGGCCTCCCGCCGAGTAGAGAGCCAATGTGGGGCTTGATCCCAGGACCCTGGGATCACGACCTGAGCCAGAGGCAGATGCTTAATGACTGAGCCACCCAGGCACCCCAAAAAAGAATATGTTTTGAAAAGATCCGCACTTAAAGAGATGGCTATAGAGAAGAGTTTCACGTGAAGTTCAAGGAGTAGACCTTATTGATCTGAAATTTTCACATTTTATTTTAAAGATTTTATTTGTTTATTCGACAGACAGATCACAAGTAGGCAGAGAGGCAGGCAAAGAGAGGAGGAAGCAGGCTCCCTGCTGAGCAGAGAGCCCGATGCGGGGCTCGATCCCAGGACCCTGAGATCATGACCTGAGCTGAAGGCAGTGGCTTAACCCACTGAGCCACCCAGGCACCCCTGAAATTTTCACATTTTAAGCATCTGTTTCAAACAGTCTGGATAACTGAGGTGTTCTGTGATTACATTTTCTCATATATTCTGTCTGACACAGATTGTGCTCTTTGATCCTGTCTGTACGTCTGTCCATCAGGACAGAGCCCCCAATACAATCAAGAGAAACAACCACCAAACCTTAATATTTCATTGATAATTTTTTTTCTTACCAATGAACCAACATTTTGCTTCTTAATGAACCTACATAATCACTTCCTGTAATTTAGTAGCAGGCCTCTTGGTGTGAGATGTGCCTTATGTTAGAATTCTGATTGTTGCTTCTGAGAGTGTGAAATTTCAAAATTCAAGGGGCGGGGATCATTCCCAGCAAGTTTCTATGTAGTTAGACATTTGAGAAACCTTGGTTTAGAAATAAATATCTTCTGTTGCCAGTAGTAGAAGAATTATACCATGGAAGAAATCGAATCCATTTCTTACAGTATTTGTCTACAGAGAGAGATTGTAGGAAGTGGAATGTTCCAGGGTTCCCGGGTGGCCCAGTCGGTTGAGTATTTGATCTTGATCTCAGCTCAGGGTCGTGAGTTTGAGCCCCTTGTTGGGCTCCATGCTGGGCATGCAACCTACTTAAAAAAAAAAAAAAGAGAGAGAGAGAGAGAGAATGTTATATTTTAGATCAATAGACATTGACTCATCATGTAAATGTTGAGTGTCTTCCATAGACCAGTGCTGTGCTCAGTGCACAAGGTCTAAGATGCTCAGGGGTATCCTAGTTTTAGAGATATGGAAAGATGGGGAAACCGGCGTGCAGTCACTGTAAGATACTAAATATGGCAGTATTGCCTCGGGATTTCAGAGATGTTAAAATGTGAGGGGGAAAACCTGCCTGAGCGTCGATGCAATACAGTGATCACTGTAACAGCCAACAGTTCCTCAAGGCTGACCACCGGGCAGGCGCTCTTCTTAGCCCTTTGTAGGAATTAACTCATTCTACCTTCACGACAGCCGTTCGGGCAGACGCTGTTACTATCCCCATTTTAAAAGATGGAGAAACGGAAGCAGAGAGAGAAGTAATTTGTCGAAGGTTATGTACTTAGTGAGTGGTGGACATGGGGTTTAGACTTGGACAGCCTCTTCCAGCGGGGGTTTCTTAACCATCACGCGCGCAGCCTCTCGACAGCCCGAGGTGCCCGGCATCACCCCCATCTTCATCATTACCCTCATCGTCACCTCTGTTTTGTGGATCAGGAAATCGAGCCTTCAGGGATTGAGTGAGAACCCAAGGTTAAGTTATTAATAAGTAGTAGAGTCAGAACTGATACTCCGGTTTGGCCGAAACGCTAACCATCGCGCTCCAGCACTATCCTGGGTCCAGGCTGCTGGCCCCCCCGCTCAGCGCCCTCCAGTGAACGTGCACCTGCTAGTTATCTGTCCTTGTTGAGAACGGCACCAACTTACTGAGACCTGAATCCATCACTAAAGCGTTTCCTACGAGAATGACAGTTCATTTCTCTTAAGTGACTGCTCTCACGGCAGCCCTGTCAGATTTCAAGGAGCCGGCTGATGGCTCGAGGATGGCCACAGTGGTTACTGGGATGTCTGCTTGATGCGCGTGATGGCCGAGGGCTGATGGAGGCAGAGGAGAAGAGGAGAAGATGCATTTTTTCATAGAGGGTGTAGAGTCTGTTGAAGAGAAGGAACCGGATGACAGTCACGGTCATTAGAGAAAATGAATTGCTTGGGGTGATTTTCTCTTCGTCCAGTAGGTGTCAGATGCGGCGGAGATGACCGGGCTGCTCCCGGAAGAGCGGCTGGGGCAGGCAAGAGGGGCAGGAGAGGACGCCTCCTTCATGCCACGTGCCAGGCGCTGCTCTGGAAGTGGGCATATTGGGGATGGACATGGTCTCACCCATGTGGGCCCACCCTCTGAGGAAGAGAGAGACGCCGAGTACAGAAATGATCAAGAAAGAATTCAAGACAGGGATAAGTGTTCTGAGTGAACAAAACATGTCCCATCACAGAGTGATGGGGATGGAGTATTTTAGACAGAGACAGCTAGTGCAGATCCTGAGGCCACTGTGATGTTAAGAGGCTAGTGTGGCTGGAGCACAAGCGAGAGAGTTAGAGCAGCGAGGTAGGTAGGGGCCAGTGGGGTGGGTAGGGCCAGAGTAAGAATTCAGGTTATTCTATGTTCAGTGGGAAGCATTAGTGGGGTTTTTTTTTCTTTTTAAGGTTTTATTTATTTATTTGACAGAGAGAGATCACAAGTAGGCAGAGAGGCAGGCAGAGAGAGAGGAGGAAGCAGGCTCCCTGCTGAGCAGAGAGCCCGATGCGGGACTCGATCCCAGGACTCTGAGATCATGACCTGAGCCGAAGGCAGCGGCTTAACCCACTGAGCCACCCAGGCGCCCCGCATTAGTGGGTTTTAAAGCAGGGAGAAGCATCTTTTGATTGGTGTACAGACCAGTGTTTCTAAAACTGTCTATAGTGGAACATCAGTTTTTAGTGTGTTCATTTTTCCCCCTAATCTGTTGTGGACCAGAACTTTTATAAAATACATAAAAATTAAGTACTGGAAAAGTGGCGATGGGCTTCGATGTCGCGGCAGCGCTGAATCACCGTAGAGGTTCTCGGTTGCTCTTGGTCATGTCATATCTTAACCCAGTAACAAGCAGCTCCTGGACCGGCATCAGTTCACAGACTATGCTTTTCAGAGAACATTTCTGTTTAAAGACTGTTTAAAGAGCGAACAGGCCATAGGTGGACGTTATCGGTCGACCCTTCCCACCACGGACAATGAGCAGCATTTGTTCTCACCCGTTTAACCCCAAGGGACGTGTGTGATCTGGACGGCTTCACGGAGTTACCGGGCAGGCTGCGGAGACGCTCCGGATGTGGCATCCGGGAAGCAGCTTCCGAAATCGATCCTGCAGGGTTGGGCTGTCGCAGGGGCTGCTGCCTCTGCACAGACAGGCTGCTGTTGCCGCCACCAGCTCCAGAACTGGGTCGCCTCTGCCGGAGCCAGGAAGCCGCCCCACCACCGTCTGCGCTCACACGGGATGCCCCCTTGCTCCCGCCTGGCCCTGCAAGGTGGGCCTGAAGCCTCGTTCTCGAGGGGTCGGATTGAGGCGGGACCCAGCCCCATCTGGAGCTCCCAGCCGCAAACAACCTGAGGAACGTTGCTCTGGGCTTTCACGCCCGGCCTGCGAGGTCGGGCTCGGGATGGGTCTGCACCGTGAACCGCGAGGGGAGAGCGGCCCGGAGACGGGGAGCCTCTGCCCGCCGTGCACTGGGCAGCACCCCTGGCGGGGGCGAGTAGCTGGCGTGCTAGGGTGCCATGAGCCGTCCTGGTGGGTGGACTCAGGGGCTTGTGCTTGCGGCGCCCAGCATCTGCCCCCTGCAGCTGGGAAGCCTGTCTGGGAGTTTGCTAGGAGAAGCTGGTGAAGACGGTAACCTGGTTATAGCGGCGCCTGTTGTTTCCTTGTTTATGTGATCTCTACCCCCAAGCTGGGGTCAGACTCACGACTCCAAGATCAAGATCACACGCTCTTCCCACGGAGCCAGCCAGGCACCCCCAGAGGCATCTCTTATTTTAACTTGTATCTGATTTTTTTTTTTTTTTAACTGTTTCAAGTTAAATTCCTCTGCTTTTAGTGGCTAGGTCACTGTTCCCCACCCTGCGGTGCCTGGTTCGGAGCCTCGGGCGCCGGCTTCCTCAGCTGCCCTGCCCCGCTCCGTGGCATCTCGCTGTCGTTGCCGTGTATCTGCTGCTTTATTGTGTGTCCCCCTCCGGCCACTGAGCCATTCGCTCTCGGACAGTGAGGCCTTGCTGGCTCCAGCACGGGTGCCCTCCTAGTGCCCAGCACTGTTGCCTGTGTGACACGGTGTCATCTACCAGTTGGTGGCTATAGACATCACGGGCTGTAGGTTGGTTTCACCGCAGGGAGCACATGCCATTCAGCTGGTTCCCATACAAAAGAGGGAGTTTACGGTCAAACCTCGCATCTGCTGCCGGAAGCTCAGTCAGGCCTCTTGGGAGGTGGAACCGGAAAGGTCTGGCTGTCAAGGCCACCACTGGCCCCCATGGAGCCACGTGGTCCCCTGCCCCTCCTCGACTGCTTGTCCCTCCCCTCTTCCTTTGGCAGACGTGGCCACTCAGACCCTGGGAGCCTTCACTGGCAGCAGATGGGCCAGGCCCAGAAGTCCTGGCCATTGGCCCCCTGCTGGGGTGCTGGCTGTCGCAGGTCCAGTGGGCCGGGCCTTGTCCCCTTAGGGTTGTACCTTTCAGAGGCTGCGGGTCAGGCAGGCACCCTGAAGTAAATCCGTGATATTGGGGAATGAAGTGTGGTTTGACTTGAAGTGTGGTGAACACAGCACGGTTCATTTCCGTGAAGAGCTTAGGCAGTGTGTCTTATCACCTGTGACAGATGTCACCCTGTCGGATCAGATTGGTGGTATTTTTATGTCACGTCAATCTGACTGACCGACTGTAAGACGCAGCATTGTTACATACGAGCGGAAGCGGCAACACGGGCCTTCGTCTCCGGTGCATAGCTCTCTACCGACCCGGTAATTTTACTTTTGTCCTTGCGAAAAGAGCTCTTTGGGTCTGTTTAGGCAGTTTCCGCCCAGATCATGTTCATGGCTATATAAAAAGGAAAGTGGCAGTGAAATGAATCTTTCGTCGTTCCTAACACTTCCTTGGAACATTTTGACCCAGTGACCGTTGTCTTCATTTTCCTTACGCAGTAGGGCTCTGCCATTCAGAGCGATGCGGCCTTCTTGTTGCTGGAGTCTTCTTCCAAGCCCATGCCACCAGCCTGTTAGTGTTGATGCTGTGGTTTCTGGAAGTGCGGCCCCAGGTGGGCTGTGTGGCTGCGGCACAGAGCTCCCCTGCCCTGCGTGTCTGAGGATGGCGGGTCTGGGTCAGGCCTGTGAGCCTTGGGCCTTGTCTGTGAAGTGGGCATGATGCCAGCGTCTAACTCCTCGGGGGCTGTGGGGAGTCCCGTACAGCAGCGCTGCCGCCGTTAGAGCAGTGGCCGCCTGGCCGGTCTTCAGTGAAGCGACTGCTGTCCTCCTCGTCCGTCCCCACCACGTTCACGCTGGTTAGTGCGCCTGCGCTACGGGCCCGCCTCGGGTCTTCCCCATCCTGTGTGCTCGCCCCAGGGCAGAGGGAGGAAGTGGGATTTCAGAGAAGGTCCAGCGCTCGCTGAAGGTGAGCTGGCATCCTAGAGTGGAACCAGAGGAGCCGTCCTTGAGTCTTTCCGTGGTTGATAAGGGAGGGGTGTGGGGGTTGGCTCCGGCGCCAGCTGAGGCTGATGTCCCGCCTGCTACCCCCGGAAGGTCCGCGTCTCTAACCCCAGATCCTTGTGCCATAATGCAGACTGGTGTGCATGCCTGGTGCCCTGGGTGCAGCCTCTGGGCCAAGGTGTAGCTGGTAGACCATTTATATGCCAGTGCCATGTTGGACCCCAGCACGCCCCTCTGAGCCTGAGCAGGAGAGCCTGGCACAGGCCTGCGGATGGGGTCTCTCGTGGGAGGGGGTGTGTGTGAGATACTGTGTTACAGGGTGGACTACACTGGTGGCCGCGTTCCTTCAGTTAGTTAGTCCCTGCAGCCAATGCCACAGCTTATCATTGTGTTCCCGGAAATACTTTTTACATGACAGATATTGTACATGACATTCTTTAGAATCTTCTTAGTGAGGATATTTGGTTAAAAAAATCAGCTAGCCGAAATTAACTTGGTCGGGATAGGCACAGCAGACAGGGAAGCACTATTCGCGGTCTGCTGGCGTTCAGGAGGATACACAGGCGCTTACGAGTGGTTGATTAATTCTCATACTTGTTGCAAGATGTTTGAGAACAAGAATCTATTGGGAATCAGGTAGAGTCTCAGGTCTGGAAAGTTAAGATCTTGTTTTTGAAAAACCGTTGTAGGGAATGGATCGTCAGCCCCCTCTTGGTCAAGGGTGTGGATTCCGAGATTGTTCAGACCAAGGTTCCAGACAGTTCACACTACCCCTCACTCCCTCAGGAGCCCCTTCACGTAGGCAGGGATTCTCACAAAGGGGCACAGGGGTGGAGGGAGCCACGTCCTTACTTGCAGGACTGTGGGCGGGTGGGGGAACAAAGAGGAAAGGAAGCGTCAGTGCCGAAGAGGGCGCTTCCACGGGGAACTGAGGGCCGCTGAGAAATGCAGATTCCTGGCCCATATGTTTTGTTTTGTGATTCATTAGGTCTGGGTTTGAGCTGGGAATCACCATTTTATTGTATTGTATTTTTAAAAACATTTTATTTATTTGAGACAGTGAGAGCACACATGCACGAGCAGAGGGAGGGGACAAGTAGACGACCCTGAGCTCATGACCTGAACCGGAGTCAGAGGCTTAACCAACTGAGCCACCGAGAGGCCCCCACGGGAGTCGGCATTTTAAAGCATCCCTCGTTGATGGTGGAGACTGGGTGGGTTAGACTTTCCGTGGAGGACTCCACCTTCCTGAGTGCAAGTTCGGATGACGGTCCTGACAAGTGTGTGCTGGGAGATCTGGGCGTGTGGGCGTGGCCGGAAGGTGCTTCTAGAACAGAGTAGCCTGAGCACAGGGGTGAAGCAGGAGAGCTTTGGAGGCATGTGTGGAAGCATCTACAGGGGAATGTGGCTGGAATGTTTGATGGACAAGAGGGATGTGGTAGGGTGTGGACCCTCCAAGTGAGGGTCCAGGCCAGGCAGCTGCACCTGGGAAGTTGTTCCTAAGGCAGCTTTTGGAGCCCCGAGCAGAACCTCCTGAACCAAAATGCCTAGAGGTGGGAGGAACATCACAGGTGTTCGTGAGCCCCCGGGAGACTCAGTTGCCCCTGTAGCCTGAGAGCCCCCCGTCGGGAGGAAGGGGTTCTGAGTGCCGGGCTAGTTCAGGACAAGAACCAGATTTCAGGAAGCTTTTCATCTAATGGCACATGTGATGGTGAAGAGAAATTTTGCTTCCTTTCGGTTCTTAAACAGATAGGAATTTAATATAAAGTTACAGAATGACTCAAGCTAGGGAGAGAGGACTAAGTCTTCATTTAGTTCTTTTAAATTCTAGAAAGTGGGTGATAAATTATTTGAAACAACAAAATTACAGTATTATGAACAAAAGTTAATTATACTTAGACATTTTGCAATTTAAATTTCTTTCTATTAACAGAAAATATTCTTGTCTAGGGAGAGAAAAAGAATAAATTTGTCAACAGAAATGGCAAACAAAGGAGCAAAAATGTCAAAGGGGATGTGCACTTACAGAGGGAGAGTGGCTTCCTGGGTTGTCAGCGGGAATGGTGGTTTTTCTGATTCAAAAATAAAAACGCACCCCTTTGAAATTAAAGTCGAGTAGAATGTACCATCTTCTGGAACAAGGATAAGCGCCGTGCGGGAGTGTGTTGCTAAGAGTCATAGGACACAAAAACACACAGGCGGGCGGGCCCGGGGAGCAGGTGTGCCTGACGAGGAGAGTGGCCTGTGAAATTCAAAGCAGTCCTGGGTCTTCTTCCATTTAAAACCCACTTCTGTGGAACTGTGATCCATCCCCCTTTAAGATGGAAATCCCCAGGGGTACCTGGGTGACTCTGTTGGTTAAATGGTGGCTCTTGGTTTCAGTTCAGATCCTGATCTCAGGGTCGTGAGATGGAGTCCGCCTGTCACTCCTCCCCACTTGCACTCAAGTAAGCTCTCTTTCAAATAAATAAAATCTTAAAAATTCCGGACCGGAAGCCAAGGAACACCCTGGATTTTCAAGTTATTCTTGACATCTCATCTCAGCAGTTTGGAAGGGCGTGTCCCGGAAGACCTGCCCCAGCGGTGGGGGCTGGGGGCAGTGAGTGGGGTTTATCAGACCAAACTGCGCAGGTGTTTTTTACTCAGTACTGCTGTTGTGATCCGAAGGCATGCAGGGGGGATTTTACATGAGATCATGCCAGTATGTAGGATTTTATTTATTTATTTGACAGACAGAGATCACAAGTGGGCAGAGAGGCAGGCGGGGTGGGGGGGAACACGCTCCCTGCTGAGCAGAGACCCTGACGCAGGGCTCGATCCCAGGACCCTGAGATCATGACCTGAGCCGAAGGCAGAGGCTTAACCCATTGAGCCACCCAGGCGCCTCAGTATGTAGAACTTCAAATGGTGGATTTAGTGTGTGCACTCTGTATTTCCTGAAATTACTAAAAGTTGTTTTTTAGATTTTCACACATCATTAAATAAAATTGTTGGATTCTATTTTTGTTTTCAGAAAATGGGTTATGTATCATTGGTAACCATATCGGCAATTTCCTTGATTGCACAGGGAGAAGACACCCATTATCAGAAAAAAAGATTATGCACTATATGTACCAGTTATGTAAATCCCTTGATCATATGCACAGGTATGCTGTTGGAGAATTAGCAGCTCCAAATTGATAAAATGTATTAACATTCATTAAAAATTCAATGTAAAAATTTGAATGAGGCACAAATTAATTCTATCCTTTTATATTGAATGCAGAAATGGAATATTTCACAGAGATGTAAAGCCAGAAAACATATTAATAAAGGTAAGAACTTCTACATAAAAAAATTATATCAGAAGAAAGGAAGAATGGGAAGCCTTTGTGCTCGGGAGGCTTTTCAGTCCGCTGGACACCACGTCTGTTCCACTGTTGTTGTCTCCCCGTTGGAAGAAGTGGTTTATTTAATAAGTGCCATCAACACAACTTTACATCTGGAAGGAGATAATCTTAGGCACTCTCTTCTTACTCTAGACAAAAATCAACCGCTAGGGTGTGGTTCTGGCTCAGTCGGTGGAGTGTGTGACTCTTGATTTCGGGGTCATGAATTCAAGCTCCATGTTGAGTATAAACACTACTTAAAAAATAATAGATAAATAAACTTCATTCATATTATCACTCCAAACTCTGTGCATGTGAAAGCAGAAGAGGCAGGATTTGCACTCAGGTCTGTCCCATACTCTAGCCACATCCACTGTACATATTTCCAAGTGTGAAGGCTGGTAAGTTTGGCGATATGTATACACACATGAAGCCATCATCACAGCCAGGCAGACAGACCTTTTGTCTCTGGAAGGTTATTCATACTCTTGGTCATCCCTCCTGTCCGCTGTCCCCTTGTCCCCAGGCATTAGTTTGCACTTTCTAGAATGTTCTCTAAATGGCATTTGTAGTATGTGTTCTTTCTTGGTCTGAATTTGTCCCTCAGCGTCATCATTCTGACATTTGTCCACATCGTAGTGTGGAGTGCCACACCTTTTGAAGTTGTCCCACAGTTGTTGGCTGTTCTCTGTCTTCGCCATTTGTTGTCTCTGCATTTCAGTTTGGAAGTTTCTGTTGGCGTGTCTTCCAGCTTGCTGATTCTTTCCTCCTCTGTTTAGCCTGTGGATGAGCTTATCAAAGTCGTTTTTTATTTCTGGCACAGTGGTTTTATTTCTAGTGCTTCCTTTTGATTCTTAGAGGTTCCATCTCTCTGCTTGCATTTCCCATGTGAATTTTCCCTGAACTTGGCCATCATCTACTTTTTCCACTAGAGCCCTTAACTATTCACTTGTAGAGATTTTAAATTCCCTGACGAGTCATTCCAAAATTCTTAACTCTGCCGTGTCTGAAGCTGGTTCTGATGCTTGCTTTGTCCCCCAGACTGTTTTTCTTGCCCTTTAACAAGACTTACAATCTTGTTGGAGGTCCGACATGACGCGCTGGGTGATGGGATCAGGTGAAAGCCTGGAATGAAGTTCCTTGATAACCTGGCTAGGAAATGTGCTGCGTTTAATGTTTGCTATAGGTGTAGGCACAGAGACTCCAAATTTGTTGACATCGTGTATGTTATTACCCGAATGTGAGGGGTGAACAAAATGGGAGCGATATCTTGAAACATGTCTCCCTGGTCTTTCTGACTTGACCCAAAGAACCCGTGGCTCCAGAGAGCTGGCCCCTACTTCCCCCATCCCCAGGGGCAGAACAAATGGGCCAGCAGAGCTGGACAGATGGAAGTTAGAGACACAATAGGGCCAACGAACCACTATGGTGTTTTTAATTCATTTGTAGACTCATGCTGTGACTTAAAATTTCCCAAGACCTATAGACATTTGGAAATATTTGTAAAACAGAGCCAGGATATTTATAAACGCATCCTACTGGATAGAAACCCCACTCTGGTACGTGTTAGAGGCCCTCGTGCGTGCTCATGAAGTCATTTGTATTTTATAAGCTGCTTTCGGTGCTCGTAATTTTCCCATCGGCACATAAATATTTGAAGTGGTCTCTACTGTAACAGCTGCTTGGTGAGATGTCATTTGTCCCTGCAGCAGGATGTCCTGAAGTTGGGGGACTTCGGATCCTGCCGGAGCGTCTACTCCAAGCAGCCCTACACGGAGTACATCTCCACCCGCTGGTACCGAGCCCCGGAGTGTCTCCTCACCGACGGCTTCTACACCTACAAAATGGACCTGTGGAGCGCTGGCTGCGTGTTCTACGAGATTGCCAGGTAGAGCTGAGGCCCGCCTCGTGCCCGCGGGCCTCCAGGCCGATGTCCCGAAGCGGGCCGCCTGGCAAGGCTCGGCCTACCCACTGGGTGGCTTCGGGCCAGGCCCTTCCTTTACCAGACAGACTGCACCGTCGTCCTGCTGACGGGACTATTTCACGTGACAGAAAACACACTCGGCTTTCATTTTCCTTTTCGTCAAATACTTGTCCTTGTTCGCACATGACTAAGTGCAGAACAGCATCGGTTTCTTCCTCCCTCCCTTGGCCGGCGGCCGGCGGGGCTCCCTGCTCGGCTTCGCCAGTGAGACGGTTGACTCGTGAGTTCAGGACCAGAGTAGAAACGTGCTTATTGCCACCCTGTGGGGTCCACCTTGGGGGCGCGAGAGCAGTGTCCCTGCTCCTGGGACCTACCCTGAGACAGTGTGTAGGATGTGCTGGTCACAGGTGTGAGGGTGGGTCACCTTGTGGCACAGCTGGATTCTAGAAAGCACAGTCCTCCCCGGCCTCCATGCCCCTCAGCCTTCGTGCTTAGCCGGCAGGTGGAACTGTGGCCCATGAAGAAGGGAGGTGGGCTGATCCCACGCAGGGGTGAGTAGGGCTCACCCCTAGAGCCTCACGGAGCAGGTGGGCCGGTGTTCGCTTGCTCAGAGTGGACTGTTACGGACGAGCAGGTGAATTCAACATCTGGGTGACGTGCCTAGGCGAGGACGCGGGTCATCTGCTCTCGCCAGCTCAGCTGCCCACTCCATCAATACAGACATGCGTGTCCTTCAGGACACACCGGCTGAGAATCGACTTGTTATTTTTGGAAAGCTGAGTGGCGCTTTTCATGGACGCTTAAGTACTGGCAGAGACAGGCCTTCCTGCTGCGCTGAGTTCCGTCCGGGGAGAGGACTGCGGCGCTGGGAACATGACGGCTGGTGCGGGGAGGGGCTCGCCACACACAGCCCTGCCGCCCGCCCCGTCTCAGAGCTGCTCCCCGCCTGCCGGCGCGCTCCTCCTCTCTCCTGGAGCCGCGGACATGGTGGCTTTCCCACGCAGGGCTCCCGTCCCAAACTCTGTGGCACGTCCTGCAAATTGAATTTATTTATATAAGCCGAAAAGCTTTCATCCACGATTCCAAAATCCATAAACACTCCAGAAACCAAAATGTTTCTTGGACTTCATTTGTCCCCAGAACCAGACCCGGCCCACCATGGAGTTTTGTAGGAAACCTCCCGTGACAGGAGACTTGTGGGGCTGATGCGTCTCACCGCGGAGACCCCAGGGTGTGCAGAGGAACGTGGCTACCTCTCAGAAGGACACCCCCCTGTCGGGAAAGGAGAAGCAGACCCGAGCCGAAGGGGGACCGGAAACCCCACGGCTGCAGGCAGGAGCACACGGGCGGGACCGTGTCCTCGGGTTTCCGTGTGAGCGAGCCGCCCGGCAGAGGGGGACGCGGGCAGAGGAGGCCTGTCCTCACCACAGCCCCCTCCCGCTCTCCAGTCTGCAGCCCCTCTTCCCCGGAGCTGATGAGCTGGACCAGATCTCAAAAATCCATGATGTCATCGGCACGCCTCCCGGGAAGACCCTCGCCAAGTTCACACAGTAAGTGTGGCGTGCGCCCCAGAGTCCCGTGGAACTTGCTCCCTGCCAGGGCTGGTGGTGGCCGCCAGCCGAGGGGACCAGGCCGTGCCTCTCCTGCCCTTGTAGGCCCTCCCTCTGCTTGGGTCCCTGCAGCCGCCGAAGGGCCTGCTCCGGGCTGTCATCCCGCAGGACTGCTCGTCCTCCAGCAGCACGGAGGAGTTCAGTCGGCCTCGCTGAAGGCCTGGCGGGCAGGGCTCGTCCTCCGAATATTTACCCGGGACTGAGAGACCTTTGGGTGGAGAAGGTGCCCACACTCTGGCTGTGCGTGGTGAGGCGTCCGTGTGACCGTCACCTAGCGCTGCCAGCAGCCCTGACAACCGGGCCATGACGGGTCAGGGTTTGGTTTGGTCGGGGGTGCAGCGGCTCCTGGGCCCTGGGGAGGCAGGGAGACGCGACCGGTCTGGGCTCCTCCTTCTCCGAGTTTCCCCTCTTTCTTCTCAGCTAGGAACGTGCTGTTAGTCTGCTCGGAGGAAAGTTGTGTTCTTGCATTGACGGCACAACAGATTTCTCAAACCTCCTCCCCAGCCCCTTTCTAAAACTAGACTTTATTTTTTAGAGCAGTTTCAAGTTCAGAGCAAAACTTAGTGGAAGGTACAGAGATCCCCTGTAGGGGAATCCCAGCTGGGGCCCACACAGTCTCCCCCACCGTGACCGTCTGCGCCAGGGTGGCGTGTCGGTTCCCACTCACAAGCCTATGCTGGCACATCGTCACCCCGAGTCTGAGGCTCACATGAGAGGGCGTCCCTCTGCCGCTGCACGTCTCTGGGTTTGGACAACAGTGTGGCTGCACCCCTGCTTAGTGCATAAACTGTCCTCAGCACAGGGCCCTGTGGAATCATGACGGCGGCTGGCCACGTGCTTTAGATAATGGCATGATCGTTTATTATCATTGGGCTTTTAATACAGGTCGAGAGCTATGAGTTTTGATTTTCCTTTTAAAAAGGGATCAGGAATACCTCTACTGACAGCCAGTCTGTCCCCACAATGCCTCTCCCTCCTGCACGCAATGGTGGCCTATGATCCCGACGAGAGAATCACTGCCCACCAGGCCCTGCGACACCCCTACTTCCAGGAGCAGAGGTGGGCGCCTGCGCAGCTCCGGGTCGTGGCGGGAGCTGGGCCGTTGGAGCAGGGGCGGGTGGGTCTGGGAACAGCTCTATCCTGGACCGGGTACCCCTGAGGCGGCCCCCTCGCTCCTCGCTGGTGTGGCCCTCCAGGAGGAGGTGGCCAGTGGCCCGCGGCAGGGCTCGAGGAGGGCTCGGCGGCTGCTTTGAGGTTGATGCCGAGGCTCCGGTGATCAAACCTCCGGGAGGGGCCTGGCGCACAGCAGTGACAGCAGGGGACCTGGCTGTGGGGTCGGGGGCACGCTGGTACCTGGCACAGGAGGAGCTGCCTGAGGGCGTCTAACCCCACACCTCGGGGCCCTGTGCAGGGCAAGCATAGTGGCGAGGGCGGAGGTGACCAGCTTGGGAACAGGGAGAGGGATGCGCCGTTGTGCCGGGCACCTTCTCAGGGGCGCGTGCCCTCCCTCTCCCTTCCCTGCAGGGCGGCGGAGAAGCAGGCTCTGGTTGGCCACAGAAAAGCTTTCTTTCCAGAGCGCCCCGTGGCTTCAGAACTACTCAGTAACCGCTGGCACGTTGCCGAGGAGGACAGACAGCAGGTACTGAGTGAAGGTGGTGAGCTGCGAACGGCCGCTGTGGCTGGGCCAGGATGCCCTCAGGTGGCCCGTGTCTCTGTGGAGGACGTGCCCCCCGCCCCCGCCTGGAAGGGTGCCCGTCCTCGAGGCCTGACCCCATGCCTTCCTGTGCCCTCTGACTGACCCTGGCAGGGGACACAGAGAAGGTAAATTGGCCCCGGGTGACCTGGCAAGCCGGTGACCGGTCCCCACGCCGGCAGATCATTTGCTTTAGAAACAACAAGTTCCTTCCGCAGTCTTTCCATCCATGAGCGCCCCAAGTGGCCCCCACCACTGGGCCCCACCAGCCCTTTGGTCACTCGTCCCAGCATCTCTGCGTGTCACTTCGTGCTAGGAGCTGAGGTCACTGACGTGTCTGCTGCCAGGCTGCTTTCTGGAATTCCAGACTGCTGTATCCAGCCGCCTGCTGAAGGTTCCCTTCGGCTAATAGGCCGAGTGGTTCAGACCCAGTCCCCCACTCTCTTCTCCCAAACCTGCTTTTCTACCCAGGCCTTCCCTTTAAGGGTGGAGGTGGCTCCCTTTCGGCGGTTCAGGCCCCAAATGGTGACACACACCCCCGCCCACCTGAGCCCCCCTTATTTTGCCTCCCAACTGCTGTCCCTGCTCAGCCCTTCCCGCCAGGGAGACGTTTGTCTGTGTCACTCCAGCCAGCACCCACCACAGTCCCCCTGTGTCGACAGGGGCCACCTGGGAGGCCTTCCCCACTTTGTGGGCCATAAGGTCCCATCACAGCTGCCCTCTTTTCTCTGGTGCCGTGGGTGGTCCATCAGCGAACCGTGGGGCTCTTTCCCAGTAAGACTTAGGGCACTGCGATGTGCATTCCATCCATTATATGCCATGAAATTATTTGCAACTATTAGAAAATGTAGCGGTGCCTGGGTGGCCCAGTTGAGTGAGTGTCCAACTCTTGGTTTTGGCTCAGATTGTGATCTCGGGGTCTTGGGATCGAGCCCCACGTCGGGCTCTGGGCTCGGCAGGGAATCTGCTACAGATTTTCTCCCTCCCCTCAAATAAATGAATAAATAGAATCTTTTTTTTTTTTTTTTAAGTAAAAAAATTCTTAGCTCATCAGCCACACTAGAGCAAGACGGCGGGCAGATCTGGCCGACCCGGAGTTAGAGCAGGGCCACCAGCACAGCCGCGGCCCGTGGAGCGCAGCTGTGACCATCTCAGTGTCCTCCCTCGCGTCAGGCCAGGCCAGGCCACAGTCAGCTGCCCCGCGGGGCAGACTCCATGTGAAACTACCGTGGGATGCTCCAACAGCGGCCCGGGGGCCTGGGTGGCAGGGATACCGTCCAGTTGCCGTATGGCCACACCTCTTGGTCAAGTTCCATTAGGCCAAAGTCGTGCAAAAGAGCCTCTCTTGTTTTTCCTAATTTCCATGAAGGGGACACCATTGTACGTTCATCTGCCCTGTGTTTTGTTTCAAGAAACAGTCCCTAAAGCCAGAGGAGGACCATCCCAAGAGACCAGGCCCAGCCTACGTCACGGAACTGCCCAGACTGAAGCTTTCGGGAGTGACCAAACCATCCTCGTATCCTAGCCCCGCGCTGCACCCCGTGTTCGGCCCGGGGCCCGGCAGGAAAGTGCTGGGGCTGAGGCCCCTCGAGTGTGTTGGCGCCCGCCAGAAGGTAGCCCATCGCGCTCGCTCCCCGTGGCCCACGGCTCTCAGGCCGGCCCCGCCGAGTGTCTGTTTCCTTCGACAGACGGATGCGCACAAGGACACGAAGCCCGACCTAAAGCAGTACGGCCTGCCCTCGATCCAGAGGAAGGGCGGGGGGCGCTGAGACGCCCCCGCTGGCTCGCCCCTGGGAGCGGAGACTGGGTGTGGCCAGGCTGGCCCGCGGATCGCCACCGAGCCCCCAGGGGAGGGCTGCGGGGTGAGGCCTGGCGTGTCCCCCTCGCAGAGCCTGGCGTCCCCGGAGGCACTGCCCCGCCGGCCAGCTGGTGCCCCCTCGGCCTGGACCCCCAGCCTGCGGCTCCGGGTGTCCTGAAAGCGGCTGTCCTGTGCTCCAGCCAACACATCCGTAAAACCACCTCAGCCCGGGCTTTCTTCTCATGTTTCTAACCAAGAGATTTGGGGCAGAGAATATTTTGTAATTTTTTTAAATCTGAATCAAAACAGAAGTCGGAGTTTATACACTGTGTTATTTAGGCTTGGTTTCAGCACGGGCTCTGCGCGTCGTGCCTTCTTTAGATGTCACCAGTCGCACGGGCATGTCACAGTTACATCATGCTGTCGGAGTTTTATTAAAGAATAAGCTATCAGTGCGATATTTTAATATTTCCTGAGTTAAACATGTGTCCTAACATGCATTTCTCTATTTTAGATCTTGGGAACATACGTGGGAATCTATTTTGTTGGGAAGGCTTTGGTACAGCTTAGTTTTGTGGCACTTGAGAAGCCAGAGGCTCTGCCTGGGTGCATGTGGCCTTGGTGCCCTGGGGAGCTGCGGCCAGACGAGGCCGCCACGCGTGGGGCACGTCAGAGCACCGGCTTCCCCGCGGCCTCTGGTGTTGGCTCCGCAGTAGAGATGCTGCTTAGCTTTGCTGTGGGCCCGCCTGCTGGGCAGACGCCAGGCCCCTCCTGAGCCCCTTTTTGTCTTGGGATGTAGTGTAGTGACGCCTTCGTTTTATCTTCACAAATGTACACCATTAAGAAAAAGCAAATTTCCCAGGTTAGTTTTAGTCTTCTTATTCCCTCTTTTAAGACAAATCCGTGATGCTCTTCCGCACGCTCTCCAGTGGCCACCGCCTCTGACCTGCCTGCTAGGTCGGGGGCAGGCCGGGGGTCCCAGGCCGGCCCGGCCGAAGGGCAGATTCAGCACCAGAAACGACACCTCATGTGTTGGGGGCACATGAGGAGGGGCTGGAAAGAGCTTCCTTTGAGCCCGTTTAACACCCTGGCAGAGGCTTCCAGATTCCCTGTTGTGGCGGGGAGCTCTGGGGGTCAAGAGGGGCACTGCTCTGCCTCTGCAGAAGACCTGGGAGTTCCGGGGCCCCTGGGAGCTGAGGCGAGGAGGAGGCCAGAGCAGGTGGCGCTGGGGCTGAGCAGCAGGAGGGCCAGGGAGACAGGAGCGGAGTCCTGGGATCGCAGAGGGCCCTGCAGGGCCTGCGCGCCCACACTCTGAACCCAGGCCGAGGGGGCTGCCGGAGAACCGGGCCCCCGACGGGCAGTGGTTCACGGGGCATGCTCCTGTCCTCGAGGACTGGCTAAGGACCATTTAAGGACTGACAAGAATTTGTGTATGTAGGAAAGCTGTTACCCTGTAAGTGTATAAAACTCAAGAGGAAAATCTTTCAAGTTCTCCCGCATGCGTTTCTGAGAAAGCAGACTTGTCTCCACAGAGGGCCTCTCTGGGGCAGGCCAGGCCCTTGGGGGTGCGACCTGTCCACCCACTGAAGCTCTTTTGGCTTCATGTTGGTCTCTGGAAGACAAGGCTGGGAGGCAGGCAGCCCGGAGCCAGGAGCCCGGAGCGCAGCCACACCAGGCCCCAAAGCGAGCAGTCCAGCCCGCTGTGCACTGGCACCCACGGAGGAGCGGCCCACGCTCTCCCTTCCGGCACCCACCCAGCCACCCTCAGCATGGGAGCCAGTCCCTGGGCAGCCGGAATGGCTCTGGCTGTGCCTGGCCTCCAGGCCCTGTGCTGGGCCCGTGCGGGGGCCGCCTCCACCCACTTTCGAGGCCCTGGTGGGTCTCCGCTAGCTCCAGGCTCGGAAGGTGGTAAAGGGGACCTGAAGGTCAGGTGAGCCTTTGCGGGCAATACTCTTCCCAAGCGACAAAGCCCAGTGCACCGGCCTCTGTTCCTCCCCGACAGGGTCCTCCTGCCCTGAGCCCCCGAGGGCATGAGCACACGTGGCCCGGGTGCCCCAGCGTGCAGGTGCGGCCTGGGGTGCTGGTCCCAGAGCTCCCGTTGACAGCGCCTTCACGTGTGAACCTGCTTGTGGGGTAGAAAGAGCGAAGGCAACGCCACCCAAGGGACCTGGGCGCAGCTACTCCCTGCTCCCCCCAGCCTCCGGCACCAGGGACACTCGTGGGCCTGCTGCGTTTCCTCTGGCCGCTGGCAGGCTCACTGACTCCGGGGCCCACAGCCTTGGCCCCCTCTTAGATTCCCTTGGACCCGTCCCCTCGCAGGCAGCACTCCTTCACCGGCCCCAGACGTGTACGAAAGCTCAAGGCAGCAAGTAAAAGCGAACCCAAGTCGTGCTGAGCCTTCCCTGGCTTCCAAGGGTGACGGAACTTGGGGTTGGCCTGGGACCGCCTGCCCGGGACCTGCCAGTGTCCGCGGCGGGAGTGGAGTTGGGGGGGGTGCAGGGGTGGGGGAGGACAGCTACAAGGCATTTGGAAGCCACCTTGGACTACCTGGTCCAAGAGCCATAAATCCGTTCCCACTACAGGCGCATCGACAGCAAACCGGGGCCCATCTGACAGCTTCGCCCCGCAGCCTGAGCCCAGGGGGCCGAGCCAGGACCGCCCACCTCCAGAGATGGGAAAGGAGGGATGGGGGCGGGGGGCACGGCTCGGGCGTCCAACCCAACAGAGCCTGAAATTTAACACACGTGACCATTGTCCTCATGCCCAGATTTCCACCTGTCACTTCTAGAAAAAGAAGCCCAGCCCAGAGGATCCCAGGATGAATGCTGGACTCCATTCTCTGGCCTTGGCCTTGGCTGACCTGCAGCAGTATGTGGACCCCCGCAGGTGTCCCTGGACCCAGCAGGTGGGGTCTTCTGTGTTCTTGGCCACGCCTAGAAGCCAGCACTTTGGTCACCGTGACAGGCCATCCAGAATGTGCAGGTCACTTTGAATGTATGTTATTGATTTCGGACTCTCTCGCTTGAGACAATGGGGGGTCTGTTTCCCGGCGTTCCTTCCCCCAGAGTGCCTGTCCCGGGGACCCAGGGGCTCCGTGAGCTGCAGAAGCGTTGGTGGCCCAGCCTCTCCTCTCCCAGTGCCTTGGACACGCGGCAGCTCTCGGAGGCGGGTGCTCGGTTTTCCGGCTCCGCCGTGCACATAGGTCCCAGATCTAACGTGCTCGCTTTGAGAGCTGTTTCAGACACTCCGTGGCTCAGTCCCACCGATAAAAATGCCTTCCACGGGTGCAGCTGCAGACGGTCCAAGTGACAGCCTTCTGCTTGGCGATTCCCGCGGCCGGGGCGTCCGCTGGTGGGTGGGTGTAGGCAGGACCCGCGCCCAGAGCTGCTCCGGAGCCAGTCTCAACCCGACACCCGTCCCCGACGGTCCGGTCCGCACACCCTGGACTCGCCAGAGGCCGCGATGACGTCGTGTGCCCATGGGCTTCCGGCGACGACAGACCGCGCCCAAGGACTGGGAGGAGAAAGGGGTTCGCTGGCTCACCTGCACAGCGGTCGCCCCCCACTCCTCACGGCGGCGGAAGAGCCACAGAACTCTCCAGATGAGCCGCGCTCCTGTAGCCAGTCCTCGTCCTCCTCGTTGGGGCTTCCAGGAGCGCGGTGGAAGAGGACAAACCATTTCATACCAAACTTTAATTGAACAGAAAATTACATGAAAAATTGAGCCAACTTAACAGAAGATAAACAGTATGTTCAAGAAACTTTTAATATTAATTTTTTGTGTGAATTAGAAAGATCACTCAGAAATGACGGAAATGACTGGTGAAGCAACCATGTCCCCAGCAGCAGAGTCGCAGCATTTACACACAGAATACGGAGCTGACTGCGAGGGACCCCGGTGTTAAGTCACTGTTAAGATTAAAAAGAGCATCTTCACACCCTGCAGGGCTGTGAGTCCGTGAGACCCGTATTTAAAGTAATTCCCTAAAAGCATTAAACTATTTTAAGTGCAAAAATTCATAAAAATCTACAATTGCAGCATCCATCTTCCTCAATGACAGATTTAAGTCAGAAAGCAACAGCCTTCTCCGGGAATGCTTTCCAGCTTGTCTCTGATCACCTACGTATGGAAACATCAGTGCAAAAACAGAGTGAAATACTATTTATAACCGTTGAATTTAAGGGGACTTCTCGTCCAAGAATTATTGTATCTTACACACTATATATATGTAGAGTTTTATATAGATCTCTATATGAGATTTTACAGTTGAGTAAAACGTAAGAAAGTCCCCTTTATTTTTTTACTGCAGCCCCGATAGGACCTTTTTAAAACGGGAACAGCTTCTTTGGGTGAATGGCAGAGAGCGCCCTTCCGAGCGGGCCCCGCGGGTCCCCGCACGTGACTCCGGGTGACAGCCGCCTCCGTGAGTGTCCGTGCTCCCGTCTCCGTCCGTCCGTCGCTCCCATGAGGCCCCGTCGGGGCGAGGGTTCTCGAGCGGGGGTGCCGCTACACTACGGTTCCACCCGGAGAGCTGGCCTGGTTTTGGGATGACAGTAAGCCCTGCAAACAAAGCAGTTTACATTAATCCAGCAAAACACGGGCAGCCAAGGAAGCCACACTCATCCTTCGCCAGAGGCTCCCACGACCACAGATGTGTCGGACTGTTACCCTGCGTGTGAACAAACCCTCCGTTTCTCATCTACTTCTTCCTATCCGTGTCACCGTGTGACCTTCCCAGTCACTGAAGCTGGCCCCAGGCTGGGCGTCCAACGCTGGGCAGGGATGGCCTGGGGAGCAGCGGGCGACCTCTCGGGGCTTGGGCTCCTGGGGACCTCAGCGATGCCCTTTGACCTCACGACTTGTCCCCACAGCAGGCAGGCCACCACAGGTGGGGCATAGAGCTTTCTAAAGGTGTCTTCCTGCCGGGGGCGGGGGAGGTCTCACTTTCTCTGGTTGGGGTGACGGTGGTGTCCCCGGCCTTCAGCACCGGCTTATGGGGCTCAGCACGAGGATAAAGGAGGGTCTCGCCCTGGGCTGTTGGGTTTGGGGACAGGGTGCAGGAGGTCACCCCCACTGAGAGGTGGGGGCCTGAGCTGAGATCCCCCCAACTCTCGACACAGCAAGGAGCATCTCCGTGTGTCCACGCTCCCTGGGACAGAGCCTCCGCGCAGCTCATGTTCGTTCAGTAAGAAATTGAAGGTTACGAGCGCGTGACCCCGAAGCCGGGTTTTCAGTTCTCTGAACACAAATAAGCTGTCCTAAGAAGTGCTTCCGCTGTTCGCTGTTGACACGGAACAAGCCTTGAACTTGGACGAAAGGCAGCTGCGTTGGCACACCCTGGACCTGTGTGGACACGGAAGGCGAGGGGGGCTGCGACTCTGCCCTTCGGCTCTGCCCATCCCTGGGGGCGGGGAGGGGGGCAGGGGCCCGGAAACTGTCCCACCGGGACGCCTTCCATCTCGTTTGTCACAACCGACCGCTGCTCATCTAGACACGGACAGGAAGCCAAGGGAGGGTCCCCCCCGGGGCCCCTGCTCCGAATCCACAGATCTTTCCCTCGGGTCCAGGAGCTGCCCCCGAGTAGGAGCATTACCTGGGCTGACTTAACGGTGAGGCGCCCCCTGTGATTCCCCCGCACGACCTCCAGGCAGCTACACCGCTGGAGGGGCTGCGGACCTCACCTCACCCTGGCCCCCCGCCTCCCCGGGGTAGGGGGAGCAGTAGCCGCCAAGGGAGAGGAGCCGCGAACCCGTCCCTCCTCACGGCCGCTAGGGAGCCGCAGGGAGGCCGGCAAGGTCGGACTCTATCTCCGGGGGACGGTCCAGAGGGAAGAAGCCTTTATCCCAAGAACGCTCTGCCTCCGAGAGGTGTCGGGGGCTCGGATGCCAGCCAGCGGCTCCCAGGAGCTGTGGGACGTCCAGGAACAGTGCCAAGTCTACAACATGAAGAGGACCCTTTTCTCCCCAAACGAGAGGAGGACTCTGCTCCTCCCGCTAAAGGGGGAGTGGTGACCCAGCCTGGGGACAGACCCCCAGCCCTGCGCAGTGCTCCAGAGGACAATGGCCTGAGACGCCCACGGCTATTTAAAGACTCGGGACACACAGAGAAAAGCAGCCCCCCAGTTCCACCCCCCAGACCAGCCTTGTCCAACTCGAGGACAAGGAAAGCCACATGTGAAATTTTTTAAAATTCTAGGAGCACAGTTAACAAGAGAAAAGGTGAAATTAGTTCTAAGACATTTAACCCAATATAGCCCATATTATCGTTTCAACAGGTAATGAATGTACAAATTATTAAGGGAGTATTTTATGTCATTTTCTCATATGAAGCCTTGGGAACGCTGTGGAGCACATCTGGGTTTGGGGCGCCCCAGTCCTGTGCCGCAAGGCTGCAGGTGGCCCGCGCCGCCCAGCCCTGCCTTCAACCCTCTCCGATCTGGAGTGCAACAGCCACAGCATCAGCAGGGGCACCCCAAGATGCCACCCCATCCTCAGGGATCTGGGGGGAGTTCCACTCTCCTACACAGACTCACTCACTCTCCAGTTTCCGTTGGCTGAAGCCTCTCCGCCCCCCACAACCACCACCCCTGCTGTCCTACTGTCCGCATGAGGCCCAGGTTCAAAAGGGATCACCAAGTTCACCTGAACAAGCAGCCATCTCAAACCCGCCTTCCCCGGGATTCCTGCCCACAAACATCAATTGCCAGATGCTCCCCTGCCCAGGGAACTGAAGGGTCTTGATCATGGGGTTAGCCCTTCCGATGTCACCTGTGGGGGACAATTTCTTATGGACACTGTACACCAGTATGGACCTGGGATCCACACCCTGGTGCTGCCCCTCGGTCACCGCACTGGGACACGGCCCCGAGAGCTCTGTGGGGTGAGCCTCTGCCAGAACAAAGGGACAAGGGACAGAATGGTGGGCCTCCAGCAGCCTGGCGACATGCCCTGCTGAGGGGACACAACCCCAGGGTGCAGGTGAGGGTCTGGAGCATTCCTAGGAGGAGGGCACGAGGGATCGTTGGACACAAGCAGCCTGAGGCCTTTGCAGGTCAGCGTTAGGGGAGGGGGGCCATCCAGAGGCTGTCCGGAGCCAGCAGACACGGTCCCCATCGGGCCTGGCATGGCCAGCGGGATGTCAACCCCACCTGCTCCCTTCCTGGAGATGGAACCAGCTTCACTGGGATGGACCGTGGAGGCCCGGAGAAATCCTGCCGTTCAACCAAAAATCCAGTGTCCAGGTCATCTTGCTTCTATCAGCTGTGCTTTCGTTTAAAGGTTACCCGGGGACAGAAAGACGGGCAACACAGGCCCCCATCAAAGACCTGAGGCGGCCATCGCGAGGAAGCCCTGTGGACGTGCGGGGCCCGGCTGCGGCCCGGGCCGCCTGCTCCGGAGGGGGCTTGCTGTTGGCGCCTTCCCTGGTGACTTCGGTGGGAGGAAGGAGACTCGGGCCCGGCCGGCCTGCGTGGCGCTGACCCACCGGACAGTGGACAGCGGGCGGCGGCGACTCGCTGCGTGAGCGCCCATCCTCTCGGGCCCCCGGGCAGCTGAGAGAGGTCGAGGGATGACTCCTGAACCTGGTATTTGATCTGCTGCTCTCACTAGAGTGGCCGTTTTATCCCCGCTAGAGACCTCACTGAAAAGTAAGGGATGAGATACTCCAGCTCTTGTTCACACAGAGACTAAGAGGCAAATATCATTTGTAAAGCGATGTCCCCTTAGAGATGGCCCGGAGTCGGCGGGATGTCACCAGGCTGCCTTCCTCCAGGAGCTTCCAGCCGTGGATGCACTCCCCCCGCCGCCAGGGCCTCGCCGCTCACGGGACCCAGACCACGTGCCCGGCGGGGCCGAGGCCCCAGAGCCCCCGAGCCAGGCATGGGAAGTGGGCCAAGCAGGGCCTCGGCCCCCACCCCGCCCCAGAGCCCCTGCACGCTCTGGCAGCGGACTGTGTTCCTGTGGCAGCCTCCAGCTGCCCAGTGACAGGTTACACCAAAGGTGACACATTTCCCCAGAGGCCCCTCAACCTGGCCTCCAAGGCCGGGGGAAAGTGACGCTCTTGTCGGACGTACGGGAAAAAGGTGCTCTCGGGCACAAGCGTGTGAGGGCCACTCTGAGAAGGAGCCTGCAGACCAGGCCCGCACTCTTACCCTTGGGCCCTACGTCCGGTGGCTGGGGGAGGGAATCCTCTTGGGTGTCCCTAAAGCCTCTCCAGAGGGGCCCACCCAACACGAGAGGCTGGTCTGGAAGCCACCGACACTAGAGGGGGGGACGGGCTGAGCGCCTCCGGGGGCTCCGACCCTCTTGGGACCCCCTGGTCCAGATTTGGGAGTTTCGACAGGCAGGCGCCCGCGGAAGACGGGCCTAGAGTCTTTTCGCAAGGCACAAACTAACTATTTTGAAAAGATGAAGTGTGTATCTTTTTAAACTTGCTGTTGACCTAACAGGTACGGGCTTAAAATCCACTCTGCACTCGGGAAAACCCTAGGGCTCCCGCTCCAGGAGATCCGAGGCGGCCCGTGTGAGGGCGGAGGCCGAGGCCGTCTCCTCCGATCGGCAGCCTGGCGGCAGAGGCTCGGGAGGCCGGCCCCGTCAGGAATATGCTGGGGTCGACCCCCTGGAGGAGCTTCCTGAGGTCCTGGCAGCCCCGAGCCCCAGGCTCCGCTGTCTCGCGTCAGGTGGGAGCACGGCCCAGGGGCTCGGCCCCACGTCTGCCTCTCACGGCCCCCAGGGGACTTGCAGATCTAGGCCGGGCTCCTGGCCTTGAGGCATTCAGGGTCGCGGACGTCAGGGCGCTGCGGAGAGGGAAGGGACCCTTCAGAGCAGGACAGTGTGAGTGGCCAACTCTTGGCACCCTCCATGGGCCTTCCCTCACCGGCCCTTTCTGCAGGGGACCAGACCGCTGGCCCTCGCCGCACTGACCAAGCCGCCAGCTCGCCCCGCACGCCATTCAAGACCAGGAGGAGGGCAAGGACCCTCTCGCCCCAGCCCGCCTGCCCAGGGAAAGAGCTCCCACGGAAGCCTGCCGGCTGGGTGGCCGCTGGGTGTGCAGGGTCCCGGGGCCAGCTGGCAGCCAGGGCGCCTTCCGAGGGTCAGCCTTGCGGTTCACAGGGCCTCCGCCAGGCGCAGCCACGGGGCTACCAGCTGCCCCCGCCCGGCCAGGAGTCAGGGAGATGAGGGCCACACGCAACGGTCAGTGCCTCTGATCCCACAAACCGCGCGTCTCATTATAAGGAACTCCGAGCTGGCAACGGGAGGCAGAAATTCATGGCTACGCGCTCTATAAACACTAACAAAGCCTGTAATTTCACAGCTTTTAGAAGTTTTCTTTTTTGGCTCATGGAGACTGTGTGAAGCCCAGCTGGGAAATGGCCGGCCGCAAACCGTGCGCTTGCTCCCTTCCCGCGCTCATGCGGTGCCCGCCCCGCACACAGGGCTGCAGCCCTCCCGCCCAGACGCGCGCGTCTCGAGCCGTGACAGCGACGAGAAGAGCCAAAGACCAAGACAGGGAGACAGAAACAGGATTTTCTTAAAATGATAAATTAGCGGTACTGATATTAAAGCTTCAGTAACTACTGTAACATTTTAACGAATATCGTAACTTAATTTATCAACATTTCATGTTAGGAAGGCTCTTTATCGAATTTATTCATCAAGAAATTAGATGAAAACGTAAAAAAGGAAATACATTATTTTACCTTTGACTTTCATTAAAGGTAAATAATCGTACAATTTTATACAAGGTCACCTAACATAGCAGTCTTTAATAAACTCAGGCGTACAGAAGTAAAAAATGCAGGAAATTCTTCCTTTTACACTCAAACTGGGTGGCAGCAGTGTGAGGACACCAAGTCACATAACAGGAGCAGCAACACTCAGAGTTAATACCGGGGGCGGGGGCGGGGGTGGCGGGGGGCGGACTCTGCCCTCCACTGTGGGGGGCGGGGGGCATTCTCACACAGCTTTGAACTTGGGCTCTGAACACAAGTGCTTTTCAATACGAGCCCCGGACTCCGCTTTCCGGACTGCTGTCCGCACTCAGGGGCCATGCCTGGGGTCATGGAGCTGAGCCCCTTGACGACCCCAACAGACGACAGTCCCCGGCAGCCCACCATGACAGGCATGCGGACGAGGACGGCCTTCGGCGCCCGGTCCCTGCGGTGTTCCTGGGGTGGCTGACACGCCCGGTCACTCATCAGGCCCACAGCCCCCGTGCAGGGGCCCCGCTGAGGAAGGAAAGCCCCACAGTGGACACACCCAGCAGCACCATGAAGTCCATCGGGGCCATCGGCTGGACGCTGTGCTCCGTGTCTCTCTCCCGGACAAGACAGGGGGACTCTGCTTCTAGGTCTTTCTCACACCACAAACGCATCGGGGTTTCCCAAAGGATTCCTTCTCCAGCCCTCCCTGGCCCTGCGGCCTTGCCCCTCAACTTGGACCTTCCCCAACAAAAAACCAAGCACCTCCCCGCCAAGGCCGGAGGTGAGGAAGCCCCGGATGCAGGTTCAGACTCTGACAAAGCAGCTTCCCCCATTTCCGCGCCAACTCAACACGTGAGGGGGCCTTTGAAATTCAAGATGCACCACAGGAAGCGGGGCAAGTGGGGGAACTGGGGCAACTCGCCAGCCAGGACTTGGGTGTTAGGCAACAGTGGAGCAGAACACCTGAGTCCCACGGGGACGTATGCGCGTGTCCGTAAGACGGTCCGGTTTCCTGACGTTCTCTTGCTAGTGGCTTCGGAGCGGCTCGGGCAGTAACGCTGGTGATAGCTTACTCCTGTTTCCTCCCCTCCCCTGTCCTGTCCTGGGTATCTATCCTCAGTCCCAAGGCAATGGCTCACAGAACACTTCCAAAATGCTCTAGAAGGTTCAATCAGCACAAAAGACAAAATTAAGATTCTTTACCACTATTTAAGTGAACTTAGAACCCAAAGGTATCGATTATTTTTCAAGAGTCTGTCTACTCCCTCTTATACATTTGCTCTTAAAAGAAGGCAGGGTTGGGGCGCCTGGGTGGCTCAGTGGGTTAAAGCCTCTGCCTTCAGCTCAGGTCATGGTCCCAGGGTTCTGGGATCGAGCCCTGCGTTGGGCTCTCTGCTCAGCAGGGAGCCTGCTTCCCCTCCTCTCTGTCTGCTTGTGATCGCCGCCTAATAAATAAATAAAATCTTACAAAAAAAAAAAGAAGAAGGAGGAGGCAGAGTTTTCCAAAGGCTTCCTTGTCCGGCCCTCTCAGGGACTTCAGTCCCCTGGCCTCCGAGGAAGAGAAGAATCTCAGAGCAGTGCTGAGGTCCCTGCACGCAGGCCGGGGGGAGCAGGGGTCGAGAGCCCCCTGGGCTGTGCCTTCCGTGGGCGCAGGCGGACGGCTGTGGCGGCCGAAGAGCAGCCTCTCTCGTCAGCAGCGAGCTCATCCCGGGGTGAGGCGAGTGAAGCTGTTCTTGCCCAGATAATGTTGAAGCGAGAACACTGAACAGTTTCCATGAAGCTCAAGGTTCGGTGAGGAAACTAGAAAACTAGAAAAGAGCTCCCCAGGGGTGCTCAAGGTCACCATGGAAGCCACCCGGCCCTGGGCCTTCTGTACCTGAGACCAGGAACCCCCATCCCCCGGGGGGCAGCACACGCTCCCGTCAGAAGCCAGTCCCGGGGTGGCCCTGCCTGCCTCTCCAGTGCCCCCTGCTCCTCAAGCTGTGGGCAGCTCCAGGCTGCTCTCGGCTTGGTCTCGGAGGACACCCTGCGTTCTGTCCTCCTGACAGTGGGACAGTGGCTCAGCGGCTCAGTGGCTGGCGAAGAAAGGGGGCGGCTGTCAGAGGTGCCAGAAGGGCCACGCGGCCCTCGGCAGCACCTCACCCCCAGCAACGGGCCCCAGAGCAGGACAGACAGACGTTCAGGATACGATCACCAGCGGGAACTAGAACAACACTGACCAAGCCCCAAACCCCAAACTGTGACATGACCACAGTTTCAAAAACCGGGGTGGGAGCGGGGGGGTGGTGACCCCACGGGCTTCCGTCAGCACATTTCAGAGCTTGCCTGGGAGAGAACAATAATCTCCTCTTGCCCCCCCCCCCCCCGCCCCAAGCGCCCATGTCGCAGTGGGCAGCGGAGGGCGCCAGAGGGTGAAAGCAGCCAGAAAGCCCGCGGCCCCAGGGCGCACTGCGGCTGCCCCGCCGGCAACGCAGGGAGCTGTGCTCAGAGTCCAACGGTCCCAAGAAGCTTCCCCGTAAACGCTACTTACCTGGGACGGGCCACTCTGCCTGGGCCACTCAGTCCTGAACTCTGAAACTGCATACTCAAGGCCTCAGAAGCATTTGAACTGAAATTTCTAAACCTAAGTCGGTACATAAAATTGCACCTGGGGTGCCTGGCTCTGATTCTCTCCAACCGACGTCCCAGTTTAGCCTCCAAAGTTGAACAGTCCACAAGCACGGCTGTCTTTGCTGCCGGTTAACATTTAGGAACAAAGGACCACAACAACTTAAGAGCAAACAGAACATGAACATACACCCATGACGTCATGCATAAACGGGGGGCGGGGTGCACCTGGAAGGCCGGCGCGCTTCGGAACACCGCGATCTCGGAACCCCACGATCAGAACAGAAGGCCCTCCCGTGGAAGGGGCGGGTGGAAAGTGAGCTGAGGGTTGCAGGGCGCTAAGCAGGCCCAGGGAAGTAGGGTCCAGCCTCCCAGGGGGCTGCGGGCCGTGTTCCAGCACACAGAGCTCCGGCTCCAAGCCCAGAGCACGTGTCCTCTTTGCTGAATCGCATCCACTACTCAAACGGGTGTGAATGATCAGCGTCTCTATGTTTAACAACAAAGGTGTGCAGAACAGAAAACAAACCAGAATAAGCAAAGTAAGTTAACAAATAAGATAATCACCATCTTGACATATAATACGTAGGCCAAAGAACCAGCTCCTTCCTGTGAAACTGGACTCTGAAACTCCCCGCGCAGCCGCTGGCCCCCGTGGACGTGGCTCGGCGTCCAGCCAGAGGGGGCTCAGGCGGCCACGCACCAGTGCCGGGGGGAGGCAGCCCAGCCGGAAGCCGGTGAGGACGGAGCCCGAGCGGGCGGGATCATGACAGCCACCCAGTAATGCAAGGGGGCAACTGGCCCCCTGTGCCTCCAACCCTGGCCGGGGTCCCCTCGGGAAGCACTTGGAACCTGGGGTGGGGGGCAGTGTCTGTCAGTCTTTACAAAATAAGACCAGAGAGTCTGTGCCGGGCCTACAGTTGGGCCTTTTTGACCAAAAACAACATCAGCAACAACAAAAAACCCACAGAAAATTGTAGAAGGAACCAAAACCTCCTTTCCCTTGTTGGAAAAAAACATAAGCAAAGCGCGTCCAATGGCCAAGGTCTTGGCTCATGTGGCAAGAGGCACCCCCTCCACACCTGCTGCTGGCGCCCGTCCTCAGCCCGTGGCTCCCGGGAGCTGGCCAGGCTCCGGGGCCGAGGGGATTTTCATCAGTGCACCGAACCTCAATCAAAGTGCTACAAACTGCTTCTTTGAAAAAAGATGTTTATTAAACAATTTTAATTGTCATAAAATGACTAAAATGGGTTTTAAAAATTAAGGCTCTTCTCTTTCTGTGGATTGCCAGAACAATGTAAAAATAATATCAATCAACCCTGCTGAATGCTTTGTTCCTAAAGTTAAATTTCATAGATTCCTAAACATTTTATGATTAAGATAAAAACTGGACTAGAAATGACAATTAATGGCCGTCCATACTGAACACACACTCTGATCAGGTGTACAACATTCTAATTGAGTAGTTAAGCAAAAATATTCCAGTTAAAGCAGAAGTTTTAATTTTAGCATTTTAAAGTCATTGTTTCCCCACACTGTCATGATTTTCCTAAAGTCGAAATAGTCTAATACAGGAGCGCTAACCTTGGGACTCTATATACTCCCAGGAGGGTGACTGACTTGGCTGGCAATTAGTTTGATTATATTTTTTTTTAAACGTTCTAAGTTGAATTATCAAATGATTCAGAATTACATGGCATGCAGTATCCAAAATTATGGCTCTGATGCATTGAGATTTACATTAAGAGTAAGAAGTGCCATTCACATTCATTGTACACCCCACCCCGCCCGCAAGGAAAAAATCTCTACCTATTCGAGTTCTAGATCTGGTGCAGCATTAAGGATTAAAACTTACCACTTTACCAGGCCTTCCCCATGTGCAAATAAATCCCTCCTGACAAGCAGTGACTAGACAGTCTTCAAGAAAAATTAACACAGTCAGTCTTTCATGCGCTATCTTTTTACAGATGAGCGGCTCTAACAAGGGGACGTCTTCCATCCGAGGACACAGGGGCGTCCCCAGGGTTTTAGCTGGGTCCGTTTTGGTTTTAGTAACCAGGTTCAGTTTGTCGCTGCTCTTGCTAGAAATGTGTCCCATGCTGTGGTTTCGCTTGTGGTCTTTCTCGTGGTGCCTGTCCTTCCGGTCGTGCAGGGAGAGCGTCGCGAATTTGCTGACCCCAGAAGCGACGGCGCCGTCAGCCACGCTGCTCTTGCTGCCGGCGCTGGAGACGGTGGAGTGGGGGAGGCTGTTGGAGCGGGGCAGGGGCGGGGGCGCGGAGCTGCCGGGCGTCGTGATGCTGTTCCCCGTGCTGCCGGCAGGAGGGCTCGTGGCGTTCATGACATTGGTGTGTGTCCTTGCTCTCGAGAGGGGCTGGTGAGGGAAAAGGATGTCTTCCGTGAGGTCCCAGAGGCAGAGCTGCGTGTCCTGGCCCACCGAGCCGAACCGGTACGTCACGCTGACGGGGCGGCTCTCGGCAGAGTTCCGTTTGGACAGCCGCGACTGTGTACTGTTGGCCCGGTCGCGGCCGAAATGGAGGAGGTCCTGGAAGTCCTCGTCACTGCCGCTGAACTCCATGGGGTCGCTCTCTTCCACACTCGTGGTGTAGGGGTCGAACGCCACAACGCTGACCCAGGATTTGTGCCCGTGGCCTCGGGCGATCACCCGGCAGTCTCCGAAGGCCCAGACGGTCACCAGGTCGTCCTCGCCGCCCGTCACGATGTACTTGCCGTCCGGGCTCCAGCACACGCACAGCAGGCCTCCGAAGTAGCTCCGCATTGTGCCGTGCAACTCCACCGAGTCAAAGTTGAACACCCGCAGAAACCCGTCCTGGCTCACGCAGGCCAAGAACTTGCCATCTGGGGAGAAAGCAAACTCGTTGAGGGCCCCCTCGCCCACGGTCCACTTAAGGAGAGGGTTCCTCGTGGATTTGCTCTTGCAAGTGTGCACGGCGAAGCTCTCGCCCTGCTTCAGGAGCTGGTAGTGGGGGGCTGTGGTGCCACAAGTGTGCTCCACGTTATACAAGTACATGCTCCCACTCGCGTGGGCTACTAGGAAAAGGCTTTCCGAACCGGGAACCCATTTGACACAGGTTACGCGTGACTTGTCTATTAGTCTCTGTGAAGACAAAGGAGAACAAGTTATCACAATGGAGAAGCTTTAAAGGTCTACGTTTCCAGCAAGAAACTCGTCTGCTTCTCAGTGAGGAGGGAAGGGTCCATCCAGGCACTGCACACTATCCCGCGGTCAGCTAAGCCAGCGAAGAGCACTGGGGCCCCCTGTAGAACTAACTGCACTTGGGCGCGAGGCCACTGGCTTTCGCTGAGGGAGTCAGTCATTCAACACACACAGCTGAGAGCCGACCCCGTGCCCGGCACCGCACCAGGCGCTGGGCCACACCGATGCGAGGCCGGCCCCGGGCCACCTCCCTCTCTCACGCCTGGAGCATCGGAGTCTGTGCTTCCTGGCACCTACCCCAGCGCCTCCCTCCGAGGCCTCTCTGCGTTTCATCAGCACCGAAGTCCCGTGCCACCTACGCCTGCCCCCTGCTCCGGCTGCTCTGGCTGCTCCGGGGGTGGGGGCAGGTGCCAGCGCGCAGCCCCTGGCAGGAGCGCACCCACCAGCTTCCCTCAAACTTCCCGGCTCAGACTCGCTGTCCTGCATGCATCCTGAAAAGCAGTTCCTCCGAAGCTGCTTCGTGGTGTTCAACAAAATAAAAAGACGGTGAACTCGGGAGGATGGGCCTAATCACTGCCACGCCACGCTCATTTCTGTTCCTCTCACAGGCACCGGAGTCTTGTCTTTAAAACCAAAACAGCAAAAGGCCAAAGTAAAAAGCACCCAAAGGCACAAAACGCGTGCGTCCCCACTCGCAGACCTTGCTGTGGGGCTCCCTTTGCACAGCGGCTCCCCCCGGGGTGCCCGCTCCAGGCTGCCGGGTCCCAAAGCACATCCCCAGAAGCCGACCAGAAGTTCCCAACACTCCCAAGTTTCTGGAAACGCCTCCTGCCAAACCCTCTCTGCCACCAGCTGCCTGGGAACCGGGTGCCTCAGGGTCAGTTAAACACGACCACTGCCCCTCCTGGCTGGGACCCTGGGCCTGAGTCTTGGGGCACCGAGGTAAACCTCCCCGCCTGCACCACCCCCAACGCCCTTGGCTTTGCACAACTGTGCTGAGCATGCTGCGTCTTCACAGAAAAGCAAAGAACGTGAAATCACTCATTTTTTTTTTCAAAGATGGACTGCGCAAGGTGCAGAATAGCAGGCCAAGGCAGGGAGAAGAGGGGACACCCCGTGCGGCACGCAGGGCCCCTGGCACGGACGAGAAGAGACGCCGGCCCCCTATGGTACACCAGGGCTGCAGGTGACACAGCCAACTGCCCCACGGGGGCACCGCCCATGTCCTCATCCCCTGCCTCCTTGCCCTCCTACCTACGCCAATGCCAACAACCTAAAACCCAGCACCCACTCCGGCAGGGTTTCCGAGGCCTTCACTGCTTCTTCCTTAAGAGGTCAGAACAGGGCTCTCCTCCTGTGGGGGCTGCCCCCACGTCAGACCGTGCTGTCCCCGCCGGACCCAGGCCACCGTGGCTGTCCCGTGTCGGGGGTGGCCTGGTCAGGCGGCCCCAGAGCTACCTCGCGCTGGCAGCCAACACCATGGCTCTCGGTTCCTGCCCCTCACACGTGTCCGCAGCCACACTGACTGCGGTCTTGCCAATAGAACACCACAGCCACGCTATCCTGTGTGGAAATTTTTAAGGACAGACATCAAAACTTCCAGCGCAATGCTTAAGAGAAAATTTTATTTTTGGCTGAAAGAGATGCAACAAAAATACTTCCATTAGATTCCCAAACTGTAATCCCGTCAAGTAAACAGGGTATTGTTCCAAAACTGGGAGGCGGGAAGACTAAGAATGACAACACTGTCGTTACAACAAACGTCACTGGGACAACAGACGCAGACACTTCCTTCCCTACTAAACAGGTGCATGGAGACGACCCTAAGTAGATACATGCATGTAACTTATGGCCAAACGCCCAAGCCTCCCCCTCCTGAGCCCGGAGCCGAGCACCTGGGAATCCGGGGCAGCAGGGCAGGCAGCCACAGACGCCAGCAGGCCAGGCGCCGGGGCCGGCTCAGCCGCGGAGGCCCCCGCCCCCGGCAGGTCAGGCGCTCGGGCGTGCCCAAAGCATCTGCCTCGAGGGGCGCTCCCCGGGGCTCCCACGGGGCTGGGGCACGCAGCACACACACGGGGACAGCAGGGCTGACCTCCCATGGGAGGCCTGACTCTGCATCCCGGGCCCCGGGCAAGCGGCCCTGCCCATGGGTTCTTCAACCTGGAGAGGACCCCACAAGGCCAGCTGCTGTCCCGAGCAGGCAAGCTGTTCTCACTCACAGGGAAGCGTGCAGAGCTCACTCGCATCCCTTTTCTCCATTTCAGTTCACCTGTCCCCAGAGTCACCAGCATGAAGCTTCCGGTTTCGCCCACCAGAACGTTTCGCCCCCGGACAAGGCAAACATGGGGACGAATCCGTCCGCCCTCCGTGCTTCACACTACAGACGACGCGCCGGCGCCCGGCTGCTCGCTCTGTCCGTCCCGCATCGGAACGGCTTCCGCACGCGTCTCAAGACCGCGTCCCTGTTCCTCTCTAACGCCGCACAGCATTCACTCGCACGGAGGCAAGCACGGTCATTTGTCTTGAAATGTGCCATTTCCGGGGCACACACGGCAGTTCTCGTGGGTCCGAGTACGCCGCGGGACGGATTCCCAGTCACACAGCTGGGGCAAAAGGCAGCTCCACTTTCATCGGACAGACAGAGCCAGTCTGCCTCCCACGGGGGGAGAACACGATACTCGCATCAGGGTAAGAGCACCCGCTTCCCCCAGGAAGGCAGATCTGATGAGTGTGTCGCCACCAGGAAACGGAGGCTCGGAAAGGCCAGGACGCCCGCCTGCAGCCCCACGCGCTCCCGGCTCGCCCTCCCGCTCGCTCGAGCGTCCTCCCCGCGTCCCTTCTCAGAGGCATCGAGCCGGGCGCTGCTGCAGCACTGATTAGGGCAGACAGGCATTCGCGGCCAATCGGGAGGAGAAGACGGTGAAATCTGTAAGATCCGAGGGTGACAAGAGCTGCGGAGAAAACCAGACCAGGGGGAGAAGGCCCCGTGCTGACGGGGAGGAGGCCTGAGCGCCTTCGGTCTCAGACGGGAGAGCCTAGCCAGACTCCTCGCTGGGCGGCACAGGCCAGCGGGGCGGGCGGACAGCCGCAGCGGGTAGGCCAAGGGCACGTGCGGAAGAGCACCTCATGGAGGGAACCACAGCCACGAGGCGCTGAGGCAGGAGCAAACCCAGAGAAAGAAGGGAGCCAGAGCAGGCGGGGCCGACAGGGTGAGGCGGGGCTGCCACCCTGTGCCACGCACGGCCTGACAGACGTCAGCCAAGGCCGGGGCCACTCACACTGGTTCCCAGGAACGGGAGGAGCCCGCCTCAGACCCCAGGCCAGAGCAGGAGGCACCACTCTAGGGCCAGCTAGCTGACAGTCACCGAATTTAAACAGCTCTGGTTATGATCTGGTTTGGATTTAACAAAAAAAAGAAGAGGAAAGAAAGCATTTCACTCCCTTCTTTCTAATTAAGAAACAAACACCTGGACACTGTTTCCAGTAAACATAAGCCCAGTGTATTTCTGTTGCTGAAAACATCTCGTAAAAAAGGTGGAGAATCTCAAGGCCCCATGTTAAGTAATGGGACGCCCCTGTTAAGCTGGACTTCTCCAGTATGGGTGGGTCTGTGAGCCGGACGCACCGGGACAAAACCGCCTCGGTGGAAGCGTGGCCTCTGAGGGAAAGGGGTGCAGGGAAATGACTGTGCGGGGTGCGGGCAGTGGCCCAGGACAGAGCTGTCCGGGCGGATGCGGGGACACACAGCACCTGTTTGGCTGGAGCACCCAAGCGGCGGCAGGGAATGAGGTCCGGGATGGTGAGCTGGGGCTCAGGACAGCCAAGTGTCAGGCTAAGCAGCTCTGGGCCATGACCCTGAAGCCCTGGGCCACCATTCCCACAGCTCTGAGCGCTTGATTTGTGCCTGAAGTGAGATGTGCCGTGTGTAAGATACACACTGGACTCTGAAGGTGTGAGAAACTACAGCAACAATCCCCTTCATTGCTTCATATTACATATATGTTGAGAGAACACCTTGGTACACAGAGAAAACAAAATCTTAACTTCACCCACTTTTTGCTTATTTAATGTACTATTAGGAAATGTAAGGCTGCACATGTGGCTCACACTGTCTTTCCACGGGCGGCGTGGCCGCGGTCGGGGCGCGAAGTTCTGAAAGGGGAAGCGGCCGAAGAAAGAGGAATGTACAGAAGGTACAGAATGGAAGATGGGAGGCGGGCGCAGGTGGGGAGGAACCAGTTAGGAGGCTGTGACGTTGCTGTGGACAACAAGTGACCCTGGGTGCATGGCAAGACGGGCTGTTCCCAATGGCTTAGGCTGCGGTGAGTGGGGGAGGGGTGGGGACGGGGCCTGTCCAGTCTCCTGGGCCTGGAGCTCAGGCGCCCGCCACACACAGGAAGGCTGGGGGTGGGATTATGCTGGGGAGATGCCCAAGTGTCCTCATGGAGTGGGCTGAGAACAGGGGGAGCCAGATCTGTGACCTCCTAAGATCCCCGAGGAAGGCGCAGTGTGGACGAAGAGGACGGGGGACGCTCCACTCAGAGGGAGCAGGACAAAAATCAGGGGGGCAGAAGGAACATCCAAGGACATGACCCCAAAGTCCCACGAGGCGAGGAAGAGCTGAGGCTGAGTGACCACCACAGACCAGGAGCTCTGCAGCAGGGCAACGACCCTCCGTGTCCTGTGATGGACTCTTGGAGGCTGACTCGGTCTAACCACCGAAGTGAAAGTCAGAGGGGGCAGTGACCCCAGCAGGGCTGAGGAAGGCAGAGCAGGAGCAGGGAGGCCTCCTTAGAAGAGCACAGGGCGTGAGTCTGAGGGACCAATGAGGGGGGCGGTGGGGTTCCGGGGAGGGGGTTCCGGGAGGAGCCTCCCCGGCTCCCTGGATGCAGAGACGCCGGGGGACACTGACAGGTGGAGGAGGGCAAGGAGCAGAGGAGAGTGTGAACCCACTTCCAGAAAACCAGCAGGGGGGACGGAGCGGGGCAGGAGCTCAGGGAGGGCAAAGACGGTAGGGAGGTAGCCAGGTGGTTCAGCAGTTAAGACGGGCTCTAGGAGCTCCCCTGGCTTGGCCACTGGGCTTCCATTAGAGTCAAATTCCAAAATGCCTGGAGCCAATTTCTATAATCATCTTTGTGAAAACCAGACCCCAAACCTGGAGGGGGGTTCGCCGTCTCTGCACATCACGTAGCGGCTCCCACACCCACACTCCTCACCAGCCCCCCGCCAGTCCTCACCTGCGGCCCCGCACGATGCCCACCCTGACTCCGAAGAAACCTTCCCTTTGCTGATACAGCTCCAGGACAAATCAAACACTGAAACGACCGTCACCAACGGCATTAAGAGACAAGATTTAGCTATAATCAACTAATAAAAAGAAAGCAAGAACAAAAATAAATCTATAATCGTGTTAAAGTGTCACTGCTAGGACAAAATTTTCTAAAGCACTAAGTTGTCTTTTTATTTTTTATTTTTGGGGGGAGAAGGGCAGAGTGACAGGGAGAGAGAATCTCAGGCAGACTCCACACTGAGCACAGAGCCCAACGCGGGGCTCGATCTCACAACCCTGAGATCATGAGCTGAGCTGAAACCAAGAGTGGGACCCTTAACCGACTGAGCCACCCAGGTGCCCTTTAGTTGTCTTTTTATTCTTTTCCACTACTAACATCGCGACAAGCAGAAAAAATTTATTTCCGGGGCAGTGGGTATACATTTTATAATGCAGATATTAATCTATAACAAAAATACTGAAGCAAACAAATCAAAAACCACAACCGCTGGAAGGTGGGGAGCCATAATGTAGCCACAAGCAAAACGCAGGACTAAGGGCTCTGCTTCTGTAAACACATTTAAAGAGAGCGGCTTCCCTCAGGAAGTGTGAGGAAAGACTATTTCAAAGCCATAGAAAGGAGGATCAAATGCCGTCTTATCAAGGCTAAAATAAAACTCTAAGGAGTAGAGAGCATTATGAGCTCCTTTCCTTCCTTTGATTAAAAAAAGCAACAATAAAACAAAACTAACAAAATGCCCATAACCACTCTTTTGTCCCAGAACTGGACAGAAGACTGCAGAGCTGGGCCTGGCTCTCCCCACTCCTGGGGGCACTGGGTGCCGGGAAGGAGCAAGAAGATGCAGCCTCGGGCTGGCGGAGGGCGGCCTTGGCTCCCGTGGGCCCCTCGGAGAGCAGGAGATGCGGACACACCCAGGTGACAGCCCCGGCCTCCCAGCCCGGGACGGGAAACAAAGTCAAGGCAGAGGTGTCAGTAGCGGAGGAAGCCCCGACCATGAGTGCGTCTTAGATCTATCTTTCCCAACAATCAAAACACACTTGAAGATCCTCCAAAGTTAATATTCTCTGGATACAACCCTGAAATAATGAGAATTTCTACAAAAACAAGACTGAGTTCCTCATCATCTAGAAACTATCCCTTTATAACTCCCCCCCTCAGTGCATCATAACCACCAGCAGCAACGAGCGAGCTCCACAGCCTTTGGGGTCCTTCACGTAAGGCTGAATGCTGACCGGCTGGGGAGGCTCCTTTCCGGGGAGCTTGCCAAATGAAGGGCCACTCCACGGGCACACACAGGATGCTACAGACACACCGAGGACCCACTGAGACAGACTGGAGGGAGAAGAGACCAGGGGACCCACGGGCATCACTCCCCTGGGGAGGCTGGAAAGGTCCTTCTGGACTGAGCCGGTTCAACAGCCAAGCCCTGGGGCGTGACAGGGACACCCGGCAGCAGGGCCTGAAGGGAGCATGGCTCCCCTCGAAGTCCACTGGGGAGGAGGGATCTCTGACGGAGTGTGTGAATCTACCAGGCTCACCTCATTAAAAACATAAAAACTACAAAGACGGTAAAATTAGGAGTGAACACTGGGACCTTTCCCATCTTCTGTGTACATCTATAAACAATCATTTAAAATTATTTTTTTAATTTTTTAGTTAATGGAGAGGGGAAAAAATCACTTTTAAAGATATACTTGACACCCAGATAGAAATTTTCATCTATCTTTAACATCACGTGGATTTCTAGACTAATTCCATCCATCCACCTCCCCATGCAAACATCGGTTATCTCTTGGAGGGCCAGGAGCCCGGAGAGGGGCGGCAACGGTGAGGAATCGGTACCGGGGCGTGTACACCTGTGTGCAACGGACACCGTGAGAGAAGCACTCGGAAGAAGACACACGTGTGACCCACGTGATAAGGTGTTCCCCGGCCTCTGCTCCGCACATGCTCATTCTCTCCCTGGGTTGTCCTGGAAACTTACGGCCTCCGCCCTCCAAGAAGCCCTTCCCCGCCGCTGCCCCCCGCCCCGCCCCCGGGGCCGGCTGCTTCCCCCGTAGCCCGCAAACTCTGCTGAGCAGCCCCCAAGGGCTCACTGTCCCAGCCCAAGGCTCAACACGTCTCCTCACCTCTCTTCCTGGTGGGTGACCCCCCCCCCCCCCCCCCCCGCTTTCCAGGTGAGGAGGGGTGGGGGGAAAGAGCAGGGAGGTGCTCAGGCTCAAGGCTGGGCGTTCTGAGCCACGGGGCTGAGTCTCTAAGTGGCAGGAAATAAATACAAAGTTGAAAGTGGCTCTCTGAAGGCCCCGTGATGGGCCGTGCAGAGGCCTGGAGCACAGTCAGTGCAACAGACCTTACGTCTCATCTCCGGGATGGGAGGACTAGTTACACAGCAAAGTCCCGAATTTTTACCCCTGGGCTCCAGGGTCCCCATATCTAACCTTCGTCGGCCTCTGAAGCTTGTCGAGTGCAGACTGGAACTCCGAGCTTCCCGTCCACTCTACACCTGCCCCTCTCCCAGTCTTCCCCAACGGGTGCGTGACAGCCGGAAACCTACCCATCTCCAAGCAGCAGCCACAGGAATTTGCAAAAACACCAACCTTGACCGCCTCGTGCTCCTGCCCCCTCCCCGCTCAGGGGCACAGTGCTCGGTCTCACGGCCGCCCCTTGCACCACCGTCCCCGCGGACTCGGCCCTCCCTGCGCTCTCCTGACCCCCCATCGCCCCTTCCTTCCTAGTCCCGGCCTTCACCTGCTCTCCCTGCTGGGAAACACTCCTTCTCAGGCTGGAGCTGGCCGGCCTCTTACTCGTGGGAAGCCCCGCCTAGAGCACAGCACCTCTGTCAAGAGAGGTCCTCCGCCACCCCCGTCCCTCTCCCTGCCTCCCCAGGCCTCGGCCTCCTCATGCATCACGCGTCAGCATTTGCCCTAAGCACGTGTGAGGGGAGCTACCGCTGACACATCTGCCCCTCTCTCGAGGGGTAGCGACAGAAGCAGCCCGAGTGGGCACAAGGTAGGTGGACCGAGGTCTGTCCCCAGGATGAACAGGGCCACTGCTCTCGTCCACCTGCTCTCCCGAACAGGTACGCGCCTCCTCGCTGGCCTTGCTACCTCTGCCACTCTCTCTTCATTCCAATCCACGTTCCACAAGTGCCAACGAGCGTTCTAAAGGACACGCCTGACACACTCGTTCCCTTGATTAAAAGCCCAGAACTACCCTTACAGCCTCCAGCATCAGATCCAAATTTCTCAGTACGTCAGGGCGTTCACAGTCTGGTTCCGACACCCCGTCGGCTCTGACCCCGGTGTCTTTGAGGCCTGCACACTGACTTGGTCGTGCCTGGCTACCCAACACCCCTCCACATGCCACATCTCCAGCTCTGAGAGCCTCTCTCCCATTTCCCCAACTCCTGTGCACCTTTCAAGATGCAGATCAAGTGTCACCTTCTGGAAATCTCAGATTTACGATATTGGATACACGCTGAAGAATACGGTGAACACATATCCCCGGGCACTTTGTCCCAGCACTCTGATAATGTGGCCCGGAACCCCCTCCATCCACAGCACTGAGCTGGGAGCTCCTGGGAACACAGGGCCCAGCCACCGGGCAACGACTCACGGTGGGCCTCACAGGCTGTGACCAGGGGCCCATCTCTGTCGTCAACTTACTACCTGCCTGGACAATTCACTCACCTTCTCTATGTCCTCATTTGTAAGACAGCAACAGCTGCCTGCCCAGTCACACTGGGGCAGATCTAGAACCGGCCGAAGCCCCTAACTCTCGTGCCACGGCGAAGCCCGCGTGAGTGATACCGGCTCCGAGCGCCGCTCCCGGCACTCTCAGATCCAGACCTCCGTGACGCCTGCTCTGACACCCTGACCAAAACCTGATGTAAATGCCATCCGCAGAGCCAAGAGCTCTCCTCACTGTGAAAGGCAAAGGACTTCAGCGGTGAGTGCCGAACTGGCATTCACCCTACACAGTTTTATTTTCAAATAAAGCGGAAGATGAGCTGAGACAACTGGCACTGAAATCAGTGACAGGCTGCTTCCTGGCCCGCGATGCCCGCTGCTGTCCAGAGTAAGGCGCGGATCTGGCTGACATGTCTGAGTGCTCTCAGGGCCCTGAGACTCCCCTGTGACATCACAGGGGAGAACAAGCCCCTCTTGTTCTCCAAGTGGCATCCTGTGCCATCGTCAGCCGGAGCAGCCTCCCGATGTTGTACAGACAGCCCTTCCCCCTCGATGACATGCCCCCTACCGATACAAACAAAACCCATAATGACTCCAAATTCAGCTTCCGGTGACAGTGCAGAGATGCCTGGTTGCTCCCCCATAGCTCCCACCAGGAGGAAAAGAAGTCATTCGGCTACTGGGAAATCACTTCCCCACACGTTATTAGTAAAAGACTTAGGTAAATAAAACAAGTTTTCTGCTTCAGACTTATTTTTAAAAGAAACTGGGATCAATTCTTTTCTTCTTGAGTTTTGTCAACCCACATGGCAAGTTCTGTTTCTGGTCAAACCTGCTACAAGCAGAAGAGGAGATGGCACGGCTCAAGAGATCTCACCAAATCCCACCGGCAATGCCAGACAGAAGCACCATGGACGGGGACCAGCGGTGGAGATGGCGCGGGCCGCAACGCTGTTGAAGAATCCCAATTTTAACTACAATCTGTCCACTTGAATATTCTCACCTAAACAAAACTGCTTCTGATGAACCAGAACATATAATGCTCTTCTGTTCCAAGTCCATGACATCAAAACCAGGCAAGAGCACAAAAACACTTGCCCTTCCTGAGAGAGGGATCCCACATGACCTGACCCTTGTCACATCAGGGCCGTGGTCACCAGAGGACACCAGGACCCAGGGCTTCTAAGTCAGCAACCCCACCACATCGTTTCCGTTTGCTGGGAAAGTCGCACTGAAACAGAGGAGGGAGGATGTCGCATACGCTGCGGCAACTCTGGGGGCCGACAAGCCCTCATGACAGCTTTACCACGTGATCTATGTGGCGACTTCAACAGCTACACTGAACAGTTCTGATGTGTTCCTGAACACACATGGCTCACGTAGCTCAGGCGCCTTCCAGAACAGAACTGGAGGTGCAAGGAAACCAGCACATGCTAGGTCACTAGCAAAAACTGTATCATGTGATCCAATTTTAAATGCCAGGATTTCAAATATGTCAAAGGTGATTTTAACAGCAAATATTTCCAAGAGAAAGAAAGCTATCCCTTAGCCAAACGCCTGTCAAATACAGACACAAAAGCCCGAACTACCACTTAGATGGCCTACGGAATTATTACCAAGTTCTCTGATCTGCATGAAATTTTCTGGTGTTGTGAACAAGGTCCAGAATTCTGTATCTTATTTAAATTATAAATATCAAGTGACAATTTCACCCATCTCCATTATAAAAGAGTTTTAAAGCAGCTGCTACAGACACCTAAGCATGCTCCATAAAAAATGCCCAGAACAGGTACCCCAAGGAAGAACAGGTGTAAGTCAAGTTAGTTCACCACATTTAACCGGGTAATACTAGGTAGGACAGTTAGAGAATGAAAAATGGGCTTAGCTTGACGTGTAAAATAAGGCCCACTGCCCTTGGCAAGAACGTATAAATTCTTAAAGGGATTCTTAACAGCTAAGACAGGGTGCTACTTACTTCCTCATTAAATAGTTTGCTAGTTTCTTTTTTGATTGGATCTATAAGCTGGACTTGGCCTGCGGAAAAGCCCACTAGGAGAGAGACACTTTCTGCTGTGGCTGTTAGGTGGTTGAAGTCATGACAAGTAGGCTGTGTTCCTTTGTAAATCCTTTTATCTATTGGTTTACTCAAGTCAGCAGCCTGGAGGAGAAAGAGAAAAATACATACGGTAAACAGCACATTGAGATGAGAAATCTAATAGTTACTCTATTTTATACTCCATTATGATGTTCAATCTTAAAAACAAAGGTATTTTTAAAAAATTTTTCCAGTTTTCAGCATCTTGTAAAAGCACTTGCATATACATCAGCCAATTTGATATTGTTAGACTCTCTGTAATATGCTCATAACTGTTACCTCCATGACTTGTTCTTATCTTAAACAAAAGCTCCTGGACTTTAGGAGGAAAAATCCTTGAGATACTAAATTCAGTATTTGCAAAATACATTCAATTCCAAGCAATTTCTAACAGAGTACCTCTAACCACATAAAAACTCGGCTTGCATATTGATCCACAGCATCTAAATGCTCATTGGGGAGTTACCTGCAGCTCAGGGGTTCTCAAAGTGTGGTCCCCACACCAGCGGTGGTGGCAGCAGCATCGCCTGGAAACTCAGAAATGCAAATTCTCAAGCCCCACCCCAGATCAAAAGAATCCGAAACTATAGGGGTGGGCCTAGCAAGCCTTCCAGGTGATTCCGATGCCCACTCAGATTTGAGAACCACTGCTGCGGCCAATTATAAGCAGGTGCCTTCTTACTGGGGCCCAGTCCCTCTTCTGCACCCGTGTTGAGGTACCTTTCACTTACTGAGCCCACACTCAGTGCACGGCGCGCATCACCTTTAAACCCTACAACGACCCTTCAAAGTAGAGAACAAGTTTAGGGAGGTGAAATAACTCAGCCAAGGTCACCATACCTACCTAAGTAAGCGACTGGATGGATAGCCCAGGTCTGTCTGACCATAAAGGGGAAGGGAAGGACACACACGCACACTCCCCAAAGTCAGAAGCAAATGACTTCCAACTTGAGCCAAAAAGTGATGTTTCAGTATGCCTCCCCATAAATCCCTAGAGCGGGACTTTCTTCTTCTTCATGAGGAATGTTCCATGCAATCTAATGTGCCAGGCTGACGCGGAAATTAAGGACGCCGCCCTCCAGCCCTAGCGGAAAGTCACAGGTGCAGACAACCAGGCTGCTGTGCGCGTCCCGCGACACAACCATTGGAGCCGCGGCTACTGTTCTCTGCTGACCAACCCGAGGCAGGTTCTGAAGAGTTCTTTCTTTCAAAGAGGTCCGTGATATTGTGCTGAGGATTGTTTCACTTTCCACATGACAAACATAAATACTGAGTGGAAAAGGGGACATCAAAATTCTAGGAATCTTTAAGCAAACTCCAAACCCGAACATTTGGAAGTCTGGACCCGAGTGGGACTCGCACTCGGAGCCCGGGGCAGAGGAATGGGGATGCGTGCCACGCGGACACCCCCAGCCTCACCTCAGTTAAAACGGAGATGAGTATCTCTGTCCCACCAACCTCATGGGATGGTCTGGAGGATGAAATAAGAGAGCATGTGCGTGAAAGAGGCTTGAAAAGTATAATATAAATACGATACAAAACACAGGGAAGTCCTGACTCTGCAGCAAGGCGAAAAGGGACCAGCGGGGAAGGGAGTTAAGTGCTGAGGCAGGCTGAAGGCTGTGGCCAGCAGAGGCGTCAGGGAGCTGCGGAGCCGAAGCAAGCCACCTCCGCCCCTCACTGCGACCCGCCCCCAGGGACAGGCCCACTGACAGAAGCTGCTCCGGGCTGGGCCCTAGAGGCAGGGAAAAAGAAGCCAGGCTAAGGGACCTCAGCAAATTATTTCAGAGCTAAGAAGGTTATCAGCAAATGTCGGAAGAGCTCAAAATAGACAGTAAAAGACGCTGGCAACTAGAGACAAAACACCAATCTAAAATACGAACAATTACATTATTACATGATCTCTGTATAGCATATAAAACTCTTTGAGAATTTTTTTTTTAAGTTTGCTTAGGGAACTTCCCCCTTGAGAAACATATCTAAAATTATGCATAAAACTATAAAAAATCTATTCAAAGGCAAGCCAAAAATTACAGAGAAAACATGCTAATACAAATTAAATGAGCAAAGGGCATCCAGTTGTTCTCAGAAACACGGGAGGAAGTAAAAGCGCCTGCTTTACCGGTACTGCTTCTAGGGCAGAGCTAACTCACAGAGCCCTTACAGCAACTACACTAGCTCGGCTCTCGGGGTGGTTATTGTACCTCCTGGCCTCCTAATAGGAAAAGATGTCATCTGTAAATAGACCACATGTATTTTAATGCCAACTGAAAGACTACTTTTACTCTTAAATCGTGTAAATATTCTCCAAACACCCTGTTTACTAATCTGCTTAACAACTTCCTTCCCAGACCAGGGCTCTCAAACTGTACCAAGCCACGCCAGCCTGCCGGTCGGCAGCAAGAGTCCATACAGAGACGGAGGAGCGGCACTCGGAAACTGAGGGCAATCAGACGGACAACTTTGCATTGACTCTAATAATAGAAACTTGAATTTGTATTCTACATGTCTTTTTCAGTTTCATTTCCCATTAATATATTTTTTTCAATTTTAGAAAAGTATCAGCCCAGACAGACTGGACATTTTTTTTTTAAGATTTTATTTATTTATTTGTCAGAGAGCACGGGAGCAAGTGCGCAAGAGCAGGAGCAGCTGTGGGAGAAGCAGGCTCCCCGCTGAGCAAAGAATGTTCCATCCCTGATGCACTCGATCCCAGGACCCAGGCACCATGACATGAGCCAAAGGCAGACGCCTAACTGACTGAGCCATCCAGGCACCCCCAGACTGGAAATTTTAACCGGTCATTCAACACTGGTGAGAAGCAGTGTCCCGGGAGGCACCAGAGTAAACCAAGGCCCAGGAAACACTCAGAGTATCTCTTATCTAAGGTCATTCCCCAGCCCCAGCCCCCAGGGGCACCAATCCCGCTATAGCGGCCCAAGTGCTGCCAAGCCACACAGCCCCCACCAACAGCAAGCAGGAATTACTGTGAAGCCCAAGGTGACCGCTAGAGGCGTGCCCACAACTGAGAAACCCGGGGACTCCGCCGCTGGTGCCCGAGCTCTCTGGAGCCCGAGACAGGGCGAGAAAGCCAGGTTGCCAGCGCCCGCCTTCCTTCCCCGCAGGGGAGTCATCTCCGCCCCATCCTGTCCTCTGTCTTCTGCAGCCAATCACCAAGTTCAGTCCCTTTTCCCATGGATGTGCTGCTGCCCTAGTTCTTCCTCCTCTTCCTCCCTTCTTTTGGGGTGGAGCGGTGCCAGCACGGACACTGAGCTCACACACCTTTTAGTAGCAGTAAGGACCGCCTGAGCCAGCCATGCCTCTTCTGCGTGGGCTCCCCAGCGAGGAGGAGAAAGAACCCAGCCTCCGGAGCCCGGCAGGCCTCGGTCCCAACCCTGCCTTTCCTCCGGGTGGCCGGGTGGCCCGGGCACGATGCGCCTCTCCTCTCAGAGAACAACGCGCCCAGCGCGCCTGCCAGGCGGTGGGGAGGCCCACTGAGAACGGACCCACAAAGCACAGGGTGTGCAGACGCACTCGAAGGGCGACAACCTTTGTGACTGCCCCTGTCACATCCCATCTCTCTGGTCAAATGTTTCAGGAGCCTCCTGACTGTGTCACACCGGGGCCTGACGTCGGCCTGTGGAACTCTTGCTGCGCCCAAGCAACTTCACATTCCCAACTCTCACCTCACAGCCCCCCGCAGGGGGCACGGATCCACCTGCCAGCCATCCTCCGAGGAGAAGCCAGAACCGGGAAAGGATTCCGGCCTCCAGGGCCTGGCAACAGCACGCTACAGCTCCTGCCACGCGGTGTCTGCTTGCCCTCCACGCAGCAGTCCTGAGTGGGCTGCAGGCACACAGCCCCCCTCTCGGGCTCCCTCTCTTGGCTGGGCTGGGGCAATTTTACCCAGTGGCTCAGGCCCCACCTCCAACAAGCCTTTTCCCAACCACCGTTCTTTGGGTTGGCTCCTTTATCTCAGTTCTCGAGTCCTTAATTCGTTCCACAAAATTTAGTATTTAATCACTTACATGATTACAGTACTGTTTTATGTCTGTTATCATCAATTATAAGAAAATTACAATGACAATAAAAAATTACAATAAAAACTCCTTTAATGAGAAGAACTTCTTTATTAAATAGTTACCCCTGTATTACCCCACCAAATCAGCGTTTATGTTTCAGCTTTCTGGTGAATTCTGCATAGTTGGGTTACAGACACTTGGGATTTTTTTAATGCATCTGCACCCTAATTATTGCCAGTTAACTGAATTCTTAAGCAGGAATTTACAGCAGAACGTATTTTTTAAAAATCTTACCAATGTTAAGAATTAGATCACATCCGGTTATTCGGCCCCAGTAGAGTGCCCCGTCCGTCACAAGTATTGTCTGTTGAACAAATTAAACTGCAAGTATTCCAATTTTTTCGGGTGAGATTAAGTTGTATATTATGCTCATTCGCTTCTGCATAAGGAGTTACTGATTACAAATAATCTATCAGTGTCTCGTCCTCAGGAGAAAAATTTTAAATTATGGTTTAAAAATTCCTACCATACTTGGGGCGCCTGGGTGGCTCAGTGGATTAAGCCTCTGCCTTCAGCTCGGGTCATGATCTCAGGGTCCTGGGATCGAGCCCCGCATCGGGCTCTCTGCTCAGCGGGGAGCCTGCTTCCTCCTCTCTCTCCGCCTGCCTCTCTGCCTACTTGTGATCTGTCTGTCAAATAAATAAATAAAAATCTTTAAAAAAAAATTCCTACCACAGACACAAGCTGGTTATCAAAATCCTTGATCAACAAGTACAAACAATTTCACGTTTCCCTTTCTTGCACTCAAAGGTCAGTGAAAGCAGCCCCTGATTCCAGCCTCATCTTCCCCCAGCCCCCGCCTGGCGCGCTGGGGAAGCCCAGCGAAAGGGAAGCCCCCACAGGCTCGGCGGGCCTCCTCACTCGGCCGGGGCCTCCGCACTGGCACAGCCTTTAGCGGACCTCAGAGGAGACCTGTGGGCCCGTGCCGGGCGCCCTCCACGGAACCTGCTACCCGAGACTCCCGAGCGCCCAGAAGCACGTGGTGTGACATGGAAACTCTCTCAGAAAGACCTCTTTTGAAAAAAAGCATGTGGGATGATGATGTACGGGGGGGGGGGGGGCAGTGTCAGGAATAAAGCTGCGCTTTATCTTCCCTACATTTCATATTCTCCCTCCCCGTCCAAAAATCACTTCAAAAACCAGTTCCACAGAACTTGCCAGAAAAATGCGTTCCATTTCTACGCACGTTCAACTCATCCCAAACACGATGCCACACTCATCTTCACGAAGCCTTAGGTCACCGTCCCACGTAAAACCTCCAGGGCTCGGCCCTAATACTGGCTGAACCCCTCAGCTCGCACCCACAGGGCTCCCCAGCGTGGACCTCCTCATCCCCTCCCCTTCACACGTTTCCTCCAGAGGCGCTTGTCCACACACAGCCTGGGCGCCTCACACCCTCTTCCCTTTCCTCACACGCCTTCCTCCACTTGGAAAACCTTCCCCGGGCGCCGTCTCCACAGCAGCTCGGCTCACAGCAGCAGAGGTCACGCCTTCCTGCTCTCACCTGACGGTCACCGAGTGCCACACTTACTAGCTGCAGCGCCAACTGGATTCCACATGTCGTGACAGTCCAGCTCCTTTTAAAAACAACCGAGAAATCAGGAGGCCGCTGAGTCACTGCCTGAATGAATCCGTCAAAAGCAGCTGGAGCGGTGGCAGCGACATCAAGGGTCCCGGCGACAGGACCCGCGGGCCACTAGAGAGCGGGCAGCACGCCTTCCGTTAGCATTCCTCTTGCCCACATCTCAGACGACCAAACCAGGAGCCAAAACCGCGCAGGCGAGTACTTCCAGGGCGCGAAGGACCACGCCCTGGGCAAGAAGGGGGACATCTGGAGTCCGACCTGGAGACCGGGGACGCGAGACAAGCCCCGGTACAGAGACCGTCCCGGTTTACCGGGCGGAGACTTTCCACCTAGTCAGGGCTTGGGTCTCCGGTGCGTGCAGGGGCCGAGTCCACAGTCCGGGTCTGGACCACAACTCGCGGGCCGTCCGGGGGGAAAGCCGAAGCCTTCCGAGCCCCGGGCACGACCGAGAACGAGACGGGCCGCTCAGAGCTGAGACACGTTCCCTTCGGACACGAAGGCCAATGTGCTATTCAACCACAGCGCTCACCACCACGGGGAAAAGAACCCGGCTCGGGGGACGGAAATACCGCACAGCGACTGCCAAACATCGCACGCCCGCACCACACACGCAGGCGGGCGGCTCAGCGCTCAGGCCCATCCGCGGGAAGGCCCGACACAGACGCCGACTCTACGGGCCAAGCCACCTGCCCTCAAGCAGCAAGGAAACGGGCTGACTGCGCAGCGCACCCGCACAAGCCGTCTCTCTCGTGGCTTCTTCAGCGACACCCAAAGTATCTGCGTAATTGGCACGAATGGCATTTAAACAGTCTAACACTGATTTAAAAATATATGTCAGGGGGGCGCCTGGGCGAATCAGTGGGTTAAAGCCTCTGCCTTCGGCTCAGGTCATGATCTCAGGGTCCTGGGATTGAGCCCCGCACCGGGCTCTCTGCTCTGCAAGGAGCCTGCTTCCCCCTCTCTCTGCCTGCCTCTCTGCCCGCTTGTGATCTCTGTCAAAAAAATAAATAAATAAAATCTTTAAAAATAAATATATATATGTGTATACATATATATATGTACATGTATATATGTAGTAAGGAATCGGTCAAGTTTGGAATCTCTTATCCCAGTAGGAAAAAAAACATCAATCAATTGTAGAGTTTCAGTGTTTCAAACAGGGCAGAAACCCTTCTGCCTTCTCCACCGCTCGATCCCACCTAACAGAGGGCCTGGCGCAGAAATGCCCTCAGTGATACTGGCGCAGACATGAAACAGCTCTGGAAGTGGCGGGGACGTCCCACAGCCCGCACACAGGAAAGCAAACATGCGATCCTTCCACCGACCAAAATCCTGACGAACCACCAATGCCTTCCTGGGTGCCACCTGTGAAAGGAAACCACCTGCGGCCAGTCCCCGAAGTCACCCTACAGCTCACGAAGCACCTTCGCGCCTTGGTTCTTCGGGCCTCACTGCGAACTCGAGGCCGGAGGACGTCTGCCGCTCGCATTTTATAAATACGAAGACGGACTCAGCGGCCACAAGGAAGCAAGTGCTGGAGCCAGCGGTCCCGAGACCCTGCGCTCCTCCCAGTGCGCCACGCTGCCGCGACAGGAAGCTGACCAGGTGACGTCCGCGGTAGCACCCAGAGCTGAAATCCCATCACTGTGTGACTCCAGCTGCCTACGCTTGCTGAGGGAACAAGTACCCCAGCCCTGCCCTGTGTGCCCCCGACTCCAGTCCTATCTTCTCCATGCATTTACCTCGGCCTGCTTTATTAAAAGGGAGTAACAGGCTAGGGCGCCTGGGGGGCTCAGTGGGGTAAGCCGCTGCCTTCGGCTCAGGTCATGATCTCAGGGTCCTGGGATCAAGCCCCGCATCAGGCTCCCTGCTCAGCGGGGAGCCTGCTTCCTCCTCTCTCTCCGCCTGCCTCAATGCCTACTTGTGACCTCTCTTTGTCAAATAAATAAAATCTTTAAAAAAATAAAAATAAAATGGAGTAACAGGTTAGAGTCCCAAGATTAATGCCTGGCACTTCAAAGGCACTTCAGGAAAGTTAGTTCTCCCCTTTGAAACTGGGATTTCTCCCTGTGCATACGTAAGGATTTGCTGCTTATCACAGACAGGCTTCGACAATTCTCATCACTCATGAACACCTTCGAAGAAACATAAATAAGGAAAAGAGAGAGAATTCTTTCTTCCCTGAATGTCCTGGAGAAGGACAATAGCAGAAGCCAAGTGTAGGGCATGGTTTCCTTTCAATATAATTTTCCAGAACCAGATCGCGCCTTCCCTTCCGTAGCTTCCACTCCACCTCCTCAGACACCTCGCACACGCCTGCCCTAGCACTGGCCTGCCAGACCCCGTCTGGGCACTGAACACAAATCACGGAATGTCACTCGCCAGCATGCTTCTGCGGGGCTCTGGCCCCGGAGCGAGCACCCACCACGCCACCTCTGAGCTCCTCCCGTGTGTGTGTGCTCGGCAGCAGCCGGGACTCCATGCAGGGAGGCAGCAGCGAAGGACACGGAGCCAGACCTCATCAGAACACAGAACACGGGCAAACGAGGTATAGAAGGCGAGGGGCTTCCCCTGCAGGTCATTCCAGAATGGGAAGAGGTGCCCAGTGACAGAAGGCATAAGATATGTTCGGGAACTTTCCCAGCAACACCCTGTGGAACTGCTTACTGTTCTCCGCGGGAGCCGGGGCAGCTGAGCTCTCTGGAACCTTGCTGGGGTGGGGGTGGGGGGGCGTGCTAGGGGACGGGGTGCCGAGGTGGGGGAAGGGGGCTGAGCTGACCGGCCCAGCCCAGCACGGTCAGTACGGACCTGCTCCAACAGGCTTCTACCGCGATCACGAGTCATTTCTCCCCCGACAGTCTGTCACTTAGAAACTGTTCACTATGGAAACGGATTCCTCTTCCCTCCGATCGTTTTTAAAAGCCAAACTTAATAAGCTGCTGCCACCTCCTCACCAACTCTTCACGTTGTTAAGTGGAACCCCAAGTTCAGGCGAGGCCGCTCCCCGCCCCATGAAATACTACGGAGGGCTGTGGCGATGCATCCTGCAGGCGAACGGAGCACTGATTTCCTCATTAAGGAGAAGCCATGAATAAACATTAGATAAATTCAGTTTGCACACATTCTAAGACCAGATCTCATCACATCAAAATGCTGACATATTCAAATGACCTATTTTTTATTAAACCCTCTGTTAACTACGACTAAATATGCATTCCTATTCCTAACGGCATACTAACATCTCACATGGAAGAAAAGGCAAGATGTTTCTATTTCTGCAAAAAATGCTTACTGTGAACTCTTAGAAAATAATTTTTTTAAGTTCGCCCTTAAAGGGGCTTGAGGAAGAATTCTAGGACCTACGAGTGTTTTGACACTGGTGAACTAGGACGGTGCCGAGGCAGCAAGTCCTCCACGCTACAGAACCGCAGACCACTGTCTCCTGACGCGGGGACGGATCCGTGAGCTTCTGCTGCCGGCACAGCACAGAGCCGGTTTTAGATGTTCCGATTCAGGCTGCAGAACAGCTCCCATTCTCAACAGGAAATACCCTAAGTCCCTCATGGGTAGAGTCCCTGTGACTTCCCAGCAATCGTGTCCCTGAGGCCCAGGGAGTGCTGGCGACCTGCCCATGGTCTCACTGAGCTTAGAACTGTGCTTTAAACCACATCGAGCTGCTGTCTTCCCAAGCACTCAACCCAGGCTGCACAGTGAACTACTGAATCCGTAACACATGAAACCTTTTAGTAATTTCTTTTCTAAAAAATTCTCTTTATTTTATTTGCGAGAGAGCACACGCATGTGCTCGGAAGGAGGGAGAGGCAGAGGGAAAAAGAATCGGGAGCAGACACCACACTGAGCGGGGAGCCCAATGCAGGGTCGATCTCACGACTGTGAGATCAGGAGCCGAAAGCAAGAGCTGGATGCTCAATGACCGAGCCACCTGGGCATCCTTGTAACATAAGGAATTTTCTTAAACGGCACTGATGTGTAGCAGTTAATTCTTTACCAAATGACAGCACTCTGGAGCAAGTACATCGCTGTGTTTTCACACAGAAAGCAAGAAAGAATGAGAGAACAGGAAAGTTAGCTTATGCAAAGAAGGGAGATGTACCCCATGGCCAAAATATTCTATTTGGCTAGCCTCTGTAATTCAGAGAGTTCATCTCTTATCCAACCAGAGCTCAGCTGCAGAAAGCAGCCTCAGCAGGACTAGAGCAACAGAGAGCTGACCTGTTCGGAATACGACCCCAGGAGACGCTCTGCCCTCTTCCTCCGCACCGTTCCAGCATCGCTGGAGCCACTCACTTGGCCCTGGAGCCGTTGGTCACTTGTCCTGTGCACCTCATCTCCCCAACTACTCCCAAATTTTAAGGGAATAACTTTTATAGGCCGCCTCAGTAACAGCCACTCAAACATTTTGGATTTTTTTTTTTAAAGATTTTATTTATTTATTTGACAGACAGAAATCACAAGCAGACGAAGAGGCAGGCAGAGAGAGAGAGAGGGAAGCAGGCTCCCTGCTGAGCAGAGAGCCCGACGCGGGCCTCGATCCCAGGACCCCGAGATCATGACCTGAGCCGAAGGCAGCAGCTTAACCCACTGAGCCACCCAGGCGCCCTGGATTTTTTTTTTAAAGATTTTATTTATTGGGGCGTCTGGGTGGCTCAGTGGGTTAAAGCCTCTGCCTTCGGCTCAGGTCGTGGTCCCAGGGTCCTGGGATGGAGCCCCACATAGGGTTCTCTGCTCGGCAGGGAGCCTGCTTCCTCCCCGCCCCCCTCTCTCTGGCTGCCTCTGTCTACTTGTGATCTCTGTCAAAGAAATAAATAAAATCTTTAAAAAAAAAGATTTATTTATTTATTTGACAGACAGAGATCACAAGTAGACAGAGGCAGGCAGAGAGAGAGGGGGAAGCAGGCTCCCTGCCGAGCAGAGAGCCCAATACGGGACTCGATCCCAAGACCCCCGAAATCATGACCTGAGCGGAAGGCAGAGGCTTAATCCACTGAGCCATCCACCCAGGATGGGTTTTTTTCCCCCCAACCAGATGTTTAAAAAGAAAAAAGAAAAAAAGCTTTTCTGGGCACCTGAAATGTACCAGGAGCTGCTATAAGCCTAGGAACGCAACAGTGGCCAGTTTAAAAATGGGGACCAGTAAAACTGGCCACACGGGAATGTGGAGGAGCAAGCCCCACCTCTCAAGCGCAGGAGGACAAGCCCGTTCCGCCTTGCGCAAGGCAATCCCGCAACGCACAGTAAGCCTTCCTTCCTTTAACCACCAATTCAGCTCCCAGGAACGCCTCTTTAGAACTTACTTTTCAAGTTGTAATCTCTAACAGCCCCAAAGTGGCCCAACACAAATGATCAGGAACAGGAAGCGAGCTACGGAACTCAGCGGCCTCTCCATGCAACGCCACTCCTGACATATTTGCACTGAGACAAATATGGACAAACCTTGAAAAATAATCTTGAAAGAAGACAAATATAAAAGAAGCATATGCTAAATAATTCTATTTTTATCGAGCTCAAAAATAAGGAAAACTATCTGTGATGTCAGAAGTGAGGACTGTGGATACCCTTGAAGAGTGTGGGGAAAGGGCCATGGGGAAATTCTGGGAGCCAGGAATGCTTTCCTTAATCTGGGGTTGATTCTACTTTGTCAACAATTAATAGAGCTTTACACTTAAACACATTTCTGTCTGTATGCTATTCTTAAAAAGAAATTTTAATGAGCAAGCACATGTACAAAGGCAGCCAACTGAACTTGGTTTATAATGAAACATTATTAACATCTTGTGTGCTCCAAAAAGGAAACAGGTAAATACATCATGTAGCTATCTAAAATGAAGATACTAACTAGCAAAGAAGGATGTTACATGCCATATTAAGTGGAAAAATGAAACAATAAGAAACAGGATTCTGAAGACAAAGAATTGCAAAGAAACCTTAAAATCATATTCACGCTGTAATCATATTGTTAGTAATATTAGTGTATTGTTTTGAATACTGTTGAATATTGTAGAAGAAAGCAAAAAAGCAAAGTATGAAAGTCATTAGAAGCTGAGATTCTGCACATGAGGAATAAATGAAAAAAAAAACCCAACAAAAAAAGGAATAAATGTAAAATTGTTCATCTTCAATTTGATTAGAAAAGACCAATATGAACTCCTGTGTTTTATTTAAGTGTCCAGTAAGAAGGTATAGAAGCAATGACCAAACAGCAATAGGAACTCCTAACATCTAGACTATGCCTCAAATGATATTTGCCACTTGAAAGTCACCAAGGCTCCTGGAACTTGATACCATGTGTGGAGCAAAAAGTGAACAAGACACATTTGGAACATCTTTTTGTACCTCTGAGCAAGAAAGCTATCAAAGACTCAAGGGGCAAAGCAGAGGGGCTACCATAAAGCAAAGATGGGACGTATAATACTAAAATGAGGAGTGCCTGGCTGGCTGAGTCAGTAGGGCACGCAACTCTTGACCTCGGGGCTGTAAGTTCAAGCCCCATGCTGCGAGACTACTTGGGGGAATAAAGAATAAACATCAAATAATATTACAGAATTTTCTCGGAATAAAGAATCTGAGCTCATACTGATATCAAGAAATGGAGAAAAGGAAGCTCTTCTTTACAGTACAGTAACACCTAGTAAGTGTAGGAAGAAAGAGTAATGGAGTTTTAAAATCACCATTTACAACCATCACAATAACACAGTAATAACTGATTCAGCCAAAGTCATCAATGAATGCTAAAACTGAAGATTTCTTAAGCAACAGGCTACTTACAAAGTCTCAAAGTGCTCCCCCACATATTACATCTCAATTACGAAGAGAAAAATGGAACCTTACAACAGAGTAATTTAGTAAATACAACTTTAATCAAGGTTAACATGAATTTGCCCACTAATAATGGGGCAAATCAGCATTGAGCGCCTCTTGACGTGCTGCCCTGGGATGGACACTTCAATTCCGTGTATTCCGCCAAAAGGCAGACCATGAATCCATCATGGAAAAAAAATCAGACAAACTCAACTTGAAAGGTATTCTACAAAATAACTGGTCTGAAGTCTGAAATATGTCTAGATAATGGAAACAAAGAAAAGGCCAAGGAACAGTTCTACACGGAACAAGACTGAAGAGCTTGCCATGCGTGAACTTGGACAGGACCCAAACCAGGGAAAATGGCTTATAAAGGACAGCACTAGGGTGACTGGTGACTGTTGATTAGGTGAGTGGGATGCATCCATGCTGTATTTCTGATTTTGATAAATGTACTGTGGCTGTGTAAGTGAAAATTCTTCTCAGGAAACAGGAATTGAATTTTATATGCATAAATGGGCATGCTATCTACAAACTAGTCTCAAATGATACATATTATACATGCGCACGCGCACACACGCACACACACGGGGTGGGGAAGGGAGCATACAAATAGTAAAACAAATGGGCAAATGAGCAATAATTAGTCTGGATGACAGGTATAAAAGGAGTTCTTTGTACTACGCTTGTCACTTTTCTGTAAGTGTGAAATTACAGCAAAGTAATTTTTACAAAAGAGAGACTTAAGAGGCATGTACACTAAAAGCAGTGTGTGGTCCTTGTTTGGAAATATATGTGAGTGAGCCAACTACACAACATTTATTTGTGGTCGTGATTACCTGAATCTACATACTGCAGACTGTACAGACAAACGGTACAGAACACACAGTACATCTGAAACTGCTAAAATTCGAACGAGCTCTGTGGACAGCCAAGGTCAACATACCAGCTTTGACACTGTACTATGGTCACGCACAACAGTACCACCCGGAAACCGGGTAAAGGGTACATGAGACCTCCATGTGCATTTTGAAACTTCCCATAAATCTATAATGATTTCAAATTAAAATGTTAAAAATAAGTAATAAAAATATCCTATGAATCAAGAAACTATAAAGAATAGTTATGAATCTGTCAAAGAACAATGTTCAAATGTAAGTATTTTACGTGTGAAAATGTGGTTTTTATTTCTCAGAAGAGTCCATGTATTATAGAAAAAATAGACACGATACACTGTTTGGCATCTGCCTTAAAAATAATGCAGTCAGGGTGACAGAATCGACTGCAGGAGACTGGCCACATGCTGGTAAGCAGCAAGGCTGGGAGACAGGTGTGCAGAATTCGATGACGCCATCCTCTCAACTCTTCTGTAAGCTGGAAATTTTCCATAATTAAAAAGTATGACTCCTTTTAGAGTATACATTTAATTAGGTGTATATATTTGCAAAGAAAATAATTTGAAAATACATTTATCAAACTACTAAATGTGGTTATTAAAGAGTTGGGGGCAGTATTTAGGCGATCATTTTTTGGCCTACCTTAATTTCTTTTTTTTTTTTTTAAGATTTTATTTATTTGACAGACAGAGATCACAAGTAGGCAGAGAGGCAGGCAGAGAGAGAGGAGGAATCAGGCTCCCCTCAGAGCAGAGAGCAGAGAGAGGATGCTGGTATCATAACCTGAGCCGAAGGCAGAGGCTTTAACCCACTGAGCCACCCAGGCGCCCCAGCCTACCTTAATTTCTAACTCTTCACCAGTAATTATATATTATTCGTGTAATCTCTTTTTTTAAAAAGATTTACTTATTTATTTGACAGAGATCACAAGTAGGCAGAGAGGCAGTCAGAGAGGGGGTGAAGCAGACTCCCCACTGAGTAGAGAGTGGGGGCTTGATGCGGGACTCGATCCCAGGACCCCGAGATCATGACCCGAGCTGAAGGCAGCGGCTTAACCCACTGAGCCACCCAGGCGCCCCTATTTGTGTAATTTCTTCAAAAGAAAAAAAAAACACAGGCCAAAAAACCACTAAAACTGTTTTGAAATTATTCTAAGTACCTTAAAAAGCATGTCATGGCCTAGCATAAGGTCACAGAAAAATCTGTGCCTTATAAACAGTAAAATTCACCATAAAAGAAATCTTACTGTTACATCAAGTAAATGCATGAACAGGATGATATATCACCAGGATATATTTGAACTAGCCAAATCATGAGTTTCACGCCAATTAGGACCGCTGGAGTCTGTTATGAATGTTTCTGTGGCACCAGTGATGTCACTCAATGGATGAGAAAGGACAGGGAAATTCTTTAAAGGAGCCAACCATTCAGAGGACAAATAAGCAGGCCACGGCTGGTTCTGCTGTTCCACTCTTCAAACAGCACTACAGCATTACAAGGGCTCACTGTGTGTCCCTAATTTGCTACAGTGGCAAATAAAGATAATTTGTCCCAGTCCTCTTTGCAAAATCCAATCTCTTCCAAGTTTATCACCTAATTTTTCTTCTAATGTAGATTTCCAAATTGAATCCCCATCTTTTTCTCACAAGAACTGAACTTGAGAATTCACAATTCACCATCAATCCCATGCTCTTCTAGAGATTCCAGGAAAACTCAATCCTAAATTATCCTCAATCCCGAAGAAAGAGCTAAAAAAGTAACACGGTGAAATGTGTTTTTCTGAATTCAGAATATTTAGCATTTAAAAATGTTTTTAGCATTTAAAAGGAAAATATTTAACATTGTAAAATATTTTAGCATTTAAAAGTTAAAATCTCTGAGGCCTGAATTAAAACTGTTAGGCTCAATAGGGACAGTATTGTATTCATAGTGTCAATGAGGACAGTGCTGTATTTTAAATGTAGGTTAGCAGGCCAACCAGCTTGGAACTGATTAAGAAGCTCCACACCCAGGGCTGAAATCGACCCTAACCCAAAAGTTAACACTTGGCAAGGACTGCACTTCTGCTTCACTCCACTTATCATTCATTACCTCACGTAATCAAGTACATAATTAAAAATGTACAACTAGCAGCTTAAAAAGTTAAATATAAAGCTATCCACGAAGAAATGGATTGAAGAATCAGTATTTCCTAGTGTGAATAATTTTCTAACATCCCTATGTACAACCGTCTCATACAAGGTAGATAACCCAAGTCTCATTCCCTTGGAATTGGAAGACAAACAGAGCTAAAAGTGGAGCTTTTTAAAAAGCCACATTTGCTCTCAAGATGCTGCAACTTAAGACCAAAGATGCAAGGTGCCTAAAATCATACAACCAATTCACACAGGAGCTAAACTTGGAGCTCTGGTCCTATTCCCCAGGAAACTCGGGAAAGCACAGAGTAACCTAACCTAGCCCAAAGCCCTCACTCTGTCTCCTATGCTTCTACCTGTGGCATTCATGCCTGTAAGTAGCTGTCAGAACCCGAAAATCTAGTATTTATTAGAAATGCAAAGACTCTGCAAAACTCATTCAGCTTAGCATAAACCCAGCGACGCTGATTTAGCTGGCACAAAGTTCACAGGTAAGTTCGAACGGCTGCCAGCCTTTTCTTGGCTGAGAAGGGAGTAGCTCGCTCCTTGATTAATTCAGAGTTTTCAGGCTGGCTGTGTCCTGAAAGCCCAGGCCAAAACCCACTCCCACAGCTCGTTCCAAACCTCCTGACTGCTTTCCGGAAAGTCTGCCCTCTGCGGCAGAGCCAAATGCCCACTCACAAAGTGCGGGCTAGCAGAGATGCATGCCAATACAAAAAGGATGGCAGGAAGGGGCAGCAGTTTGAAGCGAGGCTGCCCAGATGCTGGAAGCTAAGAAATGCACGCCAGCGGCTCAACTTGATGATGCGTGAGATCCTGACAAAGGCTGAGCCTCCAAACACCAGCCGGTCCAGTCTCCAGGGTGGGAACGGAAAGATCTGCCTCTGCTCCACGCTGACTACACTGCCTAAATCTGTGTTTAAATCTGAAGACACACACGACGGCGTAACACTTCCCAATGTCGGACTGTCTACAGCAGGTCCCAGTACTACACCGTTCTCAGAAGTCCTCCGACCTCAAGGCACCTACCGGAAGGTCGGGCAGCGAGAATCCACCGAACACTCAAGGACGCAGAGGAGGAGGAGCACCGCAAAGCACAGAGAGGAGCCGCGCCCGGCCCCGGGGACCTGGTATTCAAGCCCAGCAGCGGCCAGGCCCCGGCCACACTGCGGGACACACTTCTCCCTGAGTCCCCGGCAAGGAGCTCAGTTATTTAACATTTTAAAAGGACCCGAATTATTTCTCTGCGTGAACTCACACGCCCAGCCCATCCTCCACACAGGTCCTAACCCAAGGTTAGGTTGCTGGTTTTTGGCAAAAACGTTGAGTAGGCGAGCATATCAGAAGTGTAAAGTAAAACACTGCAGAGAAAGTCTGGTTGAAAACCTACTTTACACTTCGAGGGGCGTGCAGAGCACAGACTACGGAGCCCTGGGTCTTAGACATTCCCAGCCGGGTGAGCTTAGACGAGTAACTTGCCTTTCCACGCTCCTGCTTCCACAAAATAGGAAAGAAAGGACAATGCAGTAGTTCTCCCCGGTGCAGTGTCCGAGCACTAGGAGTGACAGGATTAGGTTAGAGGGGCCCGCCACAAGCTACTTAGGTAAGCACACACTATTGTCAGCTATTATCATCCTTTAGTTAAATAACATCAATTTACACTTGCTAAACGCATTCAAACCAGGGTACACCGAGTTAACATGGAAAAAAGCGTGGGATTCCTCAGAGGCATTTTATTTTATCTTATTTTAAAGATTTTATTTATTTATTTATTTGACAGACAGAGGTCACAAGTAGGCAGAGGCAGGCAGAGAGAGAGAAGGAAGCAGGAGCCCGATGAGATGTCACACGGGCTTGATCCCAGGACCCTGAGATCATGACCTGAGCTGAAGGCAGAGGCTTTAACCCTCTCTCTCCCTGCCTGCCTCCCTGCCTCCCTGTGATCTCTCTCTGTCAAATAAAATCTTTAAAAAAAAAAAAAAATCTTAAAAAAAAAAAGAACACAATGAGGGAAATCCAGAAATGTGGGTATTACAATCATTCGTTCTGCGACACAGTCCCGGCACTCTGAGAGGATTTCCTGACAGCTCCCCTGCGCGCTCCCCAGCTGCGGAGTCTTGGCAGGGCCCTCCCTCCTCAGAGCCTCCCCTCTCTTCTCAGTGGGAAACACCACCACCTATTTGACAAAGCAAGTGAGGGTGAGACATGTGCGAAAGCACCTGGTTACGTGCCCCACAGAGTAGGTGCTCAATAAACGGCAGCCGTGACGACACAGTACTCAGTGACTGTGACTGTACCCTACACAGCAGGCAGCGCGCGCTCGGGGTGTTCGCTGCAAGGAGAGCCTTGAATCAGATCCCATAAAGCAGTGGCTCTCAAACTGCAGCACGGCGGAGCGACTCCGACTCGGGGCCAGCCCCAGCACTCCCGAGTCGGCGCCCCCCCACCCAGTCTGCATCCCCCCAAGCAGAGAAGAGGAGCTGCAGTGGCAGGACCCGGCGGCAGGCCTCGGGTAAGAGAACCACTGCTCACCATGCAGACAGAAGGCAGAGGAGCCTGGCGGTTTTGGTGCCTGTGAGACACGCCTAGGCCATGGTATAGTCAAACAAAAAGGTAGGAAATGGTCCTTGAAAGAAAATCAAGCCAGAGAAAGAGACACAAGAAGTGTGCAGGGACAAGGTGTCAGCTTGGCCAGTGAGTATCTATGTGGGAGAAACTGAACACAAGAGCTGACAGATTTTTTTTTTAAGATTTATTTATTTGAGAGACACCGAGAGCACAAGAGGGAGAGGGAGAGAGAGAATCACAGGCAGCCTCTACATTGAGTGCGTAGTGCGACACACGGCTCCTCTCAGGACCCTGAGGTCATGACCGGAGCCAAACCAAGAGCCGGACACTTAACCGACGGTACCACCCAGGCACTCCAAGACCAGCCAGATTCTTTTTTCTTTTTTTTTTTTTAAAGATTTTATTTATTTATTTGACAGACAGAGAGATCACAAGTAGGCAGAGAGGCAGGCAGAGAGAGAGGAGGAAGCAGGGAAGCAGGCTCCCCGCTGAGCAGAGAGCCGGATGCGGGGCTCCACCCCAGGACCCTGGGATCATGACCCAAGCCAAAGGCAGAGGCTTTAACCCACTGAGCCACCCAGGCGCCCTGACCGACCAGATTCTGAAGAAGGCATTCGTGGGCTAACTTTCTTACTAGGCTCTGCTTGGAGTCAGTGGTTTGGGTCAAGTGAGCCGTCACAACTCTTGGCAAAGGTAACCACGTGAAAACGGCACCTGCAAGCGGGGACACGGGACAGCAGGTGGGGCCAGGCTGGATGACGTGGAACTGGGAGGAAGAAAACAGAACGGCAGGCCCATCACCGACTGCAGAGCCGGTGACCCCAGAGCGCGCTTTCTCACGGGAACTGAGCCCTTCAGAACTCTCTCACTTCACAAGGTGGTGGCCCACAGAAGGGGTCTACTAGGTGTAAGAAACAGATACAAGAATCAAGCCCACCGGAGCCCACTATTTATTACTCTGGTGTCACCAGGCATTCAGCAAGGGAGCAAAGAGATCTCAAACATGATTCACTCAATGAGAGAGAAAATCTTATACTGCAAAGTTATTAAATGAGCTCCCTAAGCACGGTGCACGTTAATTATCACTGCATATATTATTACTACCTGATCAATTTCTATTTACCAGCTGAAAAGTCTACAAAAACAATGCTCGCTGAATAGCCTATATCCCAGTCACTACTTTTAGGCCAACAGTGTTAAGGTACAGATAGCCATGACTTCTAATGGAAAAACACACAAAAGAAATACAGGGCATCATGGCCCAGTGGTCTATATCACTCAAAGTTCAGCAGAAAACTGCCAACAGATTATTTTCCATAAAGAACAGAAGAGATCAGGAAATCCTAAGATTGTTCCAGGAAAGAAACAAACAAACAAAAAAAGGTGGTTGAAACCCCATTCCATATCTTACACCAGAATAAATTTCAGCAATATCAAAGAGACATCAAATGTCAACAATGAAACCTCAGAAGTGTAAGAGGAAACAATGAGGATCTCTAAAAATAAAATTAGGGGGGTTAACCGTGACCCAAACCCATAGCCGTAAGAGAACAGACTAATACATTTGTCTATGAAAACAAAAATAATTCTACCTAAGAAAAACCTCCATGAGCAAAATCAGAACACAACTGACAAATGGAACCAAAGGCTTCCACTCCAATCACTAACTATGGGCTAATTTACATAAAAGGACCAAAATCCTAGTTGAAAAATGGATACAGGTCATGGACAACTCACAGAAAAGAAAATGCATACACCTGAAACTATTGTAGCATCATATGTAAACTATACTTCAATTAAAAAAGATACAAGTTAGGGGTGCTTGGGTGGCTCAGTCCGTTACGCGGTTGCCTTTGGCTCGGGTCGGGATCCCAGGGTCCTGGGATAGAGTCCCACATTGGGCTCCTTGCTCAGCAGGAAGCCTGCTTCTCACCCTTCCTCTGACCCTGCTCATGTGTGCAGTCTCTCTCTCTCTCTCTTTCCTCCCCACTCTGTCAAATAAAATCTTTTTTTTTTAAGATTTTATTTATTTGACAGAGATCACAAGTAGGCAGAGAGGCAGACAGAGAGAGAGAGAGGAGGAAGCAGGCTCCCCACTAAGCAGAGAGCCCAACGCGGGGCTCGATCCCAGGACCCTGGGATCACGACCTGAGCCGAAGGCAGAGGCTTTAACCCACTGAGCCACCCAGGCGCCCCTAAATAAATAAAAAAGGTATAAGTTAGGCAAGCAGAAAAAAAATACAAATGTCTCAAGTATATGAGATGATGGTTAATTCCCAGTACAAGAAACATAAAACTCAGTGTTATACTTTCTCATCCGTCAGATTGGTAAAGATCAAATAATAATATGTTGTGCCAGAAGTATTAATCCGTGCAACATGTGGAAGCAATGTGATTATGTCTATCAAAATTACAAATGCACATGTCCTTTGACCCAGCAATTCCACTCAGAAATTTACTCCCCAGATGTACCAGCAACACAGCAAAACGATGTATGTACAAGGTCATTTGCTGCAGTACAAGTTGTAATAGCTAAAGACTGAAAACAACTTCAATGTCCGTCCAAGGGGGAAGTATTGTACGTTCTTACAATGGGACATTGTGCAGTTATTAACAAAATAAAGATGCTCTTTACACACTGACAAAAAATAATCTTCAAACCAAAACAAGGTGCAGAAACCATGCAGGTGCTAAAATCTGCATTTTTTTTTAAAGGAGAGAGGAATATATCTCTGGTTTTTTATACAGAACCATAGGCCAGCTCTGGAAATGTACACAAGAACTTCACACTGGCTACTTCTAAGGAGGGGAAGAGGGTGGCTAAGGGAACAGGCTAAAAGAGACTTCACTGCAGGCCCTTTGAATTTTGAACCATGCAAATATATTACTTATTCTAAAAATAAAACATGCCTCTGAAACTAATAATATACTATATGTTAATTAATCAAATTTAAAATAAAAAAGGAAACCTCTCCCCCCCCAAAATAAAATAAAATATGCCTGGGGGGCACCTGGCTGGTTCGGTAGGTAGAACATGTGATTCTTGATTTCAGGGTTGTGAGTTCAAGCCCCAAAATGGGCATGGAGCCTACTCTAAAAATAAAATAATAAAAAATAATAATAATAAATACGCCTATGAGAAGTCATAACACCTACATCCTAAATAAAGATTTTTCAAACTGAGTGACTTGAAATAACAAATTTCTTTCACTATCAACTCAGTCAAAATGTACTGAGTTCTACCAAATGTGCCAAGCACTGTTTCAGGTACTGGGTTTCAGCAATGAAGATAGTAAATCCCTCCTCTTTTGGTTTCAGACGGCAGATGGTGAGTAAACAAGTAATTAAACGAGTATCAGAGAGTGGTAAAGACTGGGAAGAATGATCCAGTCAGGAAAGGGAGTCGGAGACTGAGGGCAGAAGGGTGACTTTGTGCATTTCTGAGTACACTAACAGAAAGCTTCTTTGACAGGGTCGATTTGGGCAGAGTGTGAAGAAGTGAGGAGTCGGCTCTGCGGCCGGCCAGGGAAAGGATTCCAGTCAAAGGAAAGTACCAGTGAGGGTCGTGAGGGTCACTGGGCTCCTCTTCACCAAACAGAATGGAGGGAGTAAGGCAGAGTGTGGCAGCAAATCACACCGGGGGGCTGGGAGAAGGCAGGCACCATAGCCGAATCATAAATTTAGATCTTGTTCTAAGTGACATGAGAAAGCACGGAAAAACATGATCTGACCTATCTTGTTTTAAACAGCATGCTGGCTGCCACCAGAAGAGACTATAAGAGGAAAAGACAGAAGCAGGGAGTCCGCTTGGAAACCACTCTAGCAATAACCCAAGTGAGCGATGCTTCCTTACACTGGGGAGGTACTAGTGGAAGTGGGAAGTGATGATTCCGGATATATTTTAAGACAGAGCCAAAAGCCTTTACTGAAGGTGTGGAAGTACACTGGGGGAAAAAAAAGTCACTGGTGACTCCAATTTAGCCCAAGCAACTTTCTACAGTGACCTCACAGGTTCATTTAAAAAAAAAAGTCACACCTCCATACACAGTTCAAATACTGTAAAATAGGTTATAAACACCATGAACAAAAAGCAACGCTTATCTGCATTCCAAATCAGGAAGCTACAGGAGATTTTAAAGTTGAAAAAGAATCCATACCTGGGTTCATTCTCTAAATACTTAATGAGCATCTACCCTGCAGAGACCTAAATTAAGCTTAAAATATGTAACAGAGCACCAAAAAATTGCTGGCAGAAAAAATAACAAAATATTAACAGCTGCCAGATAGGAGATTTTTTCCTTCTCTAAATTTTCTAAATATTCTACCATAAACATACCCTACTTTGAACTGTAGAGGGAAAAAACTTTCCTTTTCAATGCCACCAATGAGACAAATTCCTACATGGCAAACTTATTAGTAATAAAAGAAAAGTTGTATTATTTTTTAATGTATTTTTAAAATTTTATTTAAGTAGGGCACCTGGGTGGTTCAGTGCGTTAAGCCTCTGCCTTCGGCTCAGGTCACGATCTCAGGATCCTGGGATCGAGTCCCGCATCAGGCTCTCTGCTTGGCAGGGAGCCCGCTTCTTCCTCTCTCTCTCTCTGTCTCTCTGCCTACTTGTGATCCCTCTCTATCAAATAAAAAAATAAAATAAAATAAAATAAAATTTATTTAAGTAATCTCCTTAGCCAACATGAGGTTTGAACTCACAAACCCCAAGATCAAGAGTCACATGCTCTACTGACCAAGCCAGCCCAGGTGCCCCTCTGTGAAAACTTTTTTTTTTTTTTTTAAGATGTATCCATTTCCGAGAGAGCACGCGGGCGTGCGCGCACACGTGAGCCAGGGGAGGCAGAGAGTGCTGGAGCAGACCCCCACTGAGTAAGGAGCCCAGCAGGTGGTGGTGACCACAGACAGCACCGACCTGGGGCTCGATGCGGGGCTTGCCCTCACAACCCTGAGACCCCAACCTGAGCTGAAATCAAGAGCCAGCCACTTAACCGACTGTGCCACCCAGATGTCCCTAAGAACACTTTTAAGACTGAAGAGACGTCGATGGTCTCCCACGCCTCCACGGGCTGCCGGCATACGGTAAGGCACGCGTGGGAGAAGAGGGACGGAGGAAAGAGTCGGGGAGGGACAGGGCACGCACAGGAGCTTGTTACTGCAGATGCGTTCTCTCACTCAGCAACTGATTCATTTAAAAATATTTAACCAAATACCAACCACCACAAGATGACATGCTCACCATACTAATCTTCCCACTATCGATAAACGACAAGCCATTTCCGTATTATCCATTCATTCGCGTATTCACAGTGACCGTAAGGGCACCCAAACCAGCAGCCAGACACGGGAGCTCGGCAATGAACCGGGTAAAATCGGCCCTCCTGAGCGGGCAATCTAGTTTAGGTGCGGGGGTGAGGAGGGACATTAAATTTCAAATTCCAATTCCGTTATTTTTACTGGGATATGTGCTGGAGAGAGGAGGTGGCAGAGGGGAAGAGAAGACCTGACCTAGTCCGGGGGTCGGGGTAAGAGGCTCGGACAAAAGCTGACAGAGAAGCGAAGATGTGCGGGAGTAGGGACTCGACGGGTGAAGGGCGGGCAGTGGCGGAACCTTCCAGACAAGGGAAGCAGCACTGGAGACGCGGCGGCAGGAAGGGTGCGGAGTCTGGTCAGAGGCGTGCGATGAAGGCGGCAGGGCAGACAGACACAGCGAGGGAAAGTAAGCCCGGCCAGGCCGCGGCAGCCGCTTCGCTCTCCACGTTGAAAGCAACTCAGACCGCTGAAAGAGTGGAGGCCGGGGGACCATCAGATTCACTTTTTAAAGACCACAAGTTACAGGGCACAGCAGAGGGCCAGTCAGAGACCTGCCAGCTACCAGGGGATCCCGTGAGGGCAGTGAAGATCTACTTCAGAGATAAAATCAACTGGGATTCCTGGGGGACCCCACTGGCTCAGCCAGAAGAGAATGGGACTCTTGATCTCTGGGGTCATGAGTTCGAGCCCCAAGTTGGATTGTAGAGATTACTAAAAAAAATAAACTTAAAAAAAAAAAATCAACCGAGATCCCTGACAGAGGGAAAGTAGGTAGGGGAGAGACGGAGTGAAAGGAAGAGTCACAATAAAATAAATAGAATAAATAAAAAGAAATCACTTAAAAGAACCAAAAAGACACCCTGAAAACAAAAACTACACATGTAAGTTGAAAATAAGGAATAGCGGGGCGCCTGGGTGGCTCAGTGGGTTAAGCCTCTGCCTTCAGCTCAGGTCATGGTCTCAGGGTCCTGGGATTGAGCCCCGCATCAGGCTCTCTGCTCGGTGGGGAGCCTGCTTCCTCCTCTCTCTCTGCCTGCCTCTCTGCTGCTTGTGATCTCTGTCAAATAAATGAATAAAATCTTTAAAAAAAAAAAAAAAAAAAAAAGAATAGACAGGCACCTGGGTGGCTCAGTCGGTTAAAGCCTCTGCCTTTGGCTTGGGTCATGATCTCAAGGTCCTGGGATCGAGCCCATATGGGGCTCTCTGCTCAGCAAGGAGCCTGCTTCCTCCTCTCTCTCTGCCTGCCTCTCTGCCTACTTGTAACCTCTGTCTGCCAAATAAATAAATAAAATCTTTAAAAAAAAAAAAAAAAGAAAAGAAAAGAAGGAATAGAAAGACATTCCATGCAAATACTAGCAAAAATAAACTGATTTCCCATCCTCAAAACAGAATTTTGAGGAAATTAGACATGATCAAGAGTTTATATGCCAACACAAAAAACAATCTACAAAGATTCACAATTCTGAATTTAACACAGAGCAATAAGTGACAGACACTTGCCAGGTTCCGAATGACAGCAAGATACTTGTCACACCTATCAGAAACTGATAAATAACGCAGATGGACAACGTGAACAGCATTAAAACCCCGAACACACACACACACACAGATATGTCATCGCGAGCCTCACAGAAAATATACAGTCTTTAAAAAACAAAACAAAACACACTCTTGGGGGCTCCTGGGTGGCTCAATGGGTTAAGCCTCTGCCTTTAGCTCAGGTCATGATCCCAGGGTCCTGGGATGGAGCTCCGCATCGGGCTCTCTGCTTAGCAAGGAGCCTGTTTCCCCCTCTCTCTCTACCTACTTGTGATCTTTCTCTCTCTCTGTCAAATAAATAAATAAAATCTTAAAAAAAAGAAAAACCCACACACACTTTTTTATTAAAAACCTTTTTTAATTTTATTTATTTATTTGACAGACACAGATCACAGGTAGGCAGAGAGGCAGGCAGAGAGAGAGGAAGGGAAGCAGGCTCCCCACTGAGTAGAGCGCCCGATGTGGGACCCAATCCCAGGACCCTGAGACCATGACCTGAGCTGAAGGCAGAGGCTTTAACCCACTGAGCCACCCAGGTGCCCCAAAAAACTTTTTTTTTTTTTTTTTAAGAGAAAGAAGGAGAGCACATGCGCACACATGTGCAGGATTCGAGGGAGGGGCAGAAGGAGAGAATCTTCAAGAAGACTGCCCACTGAGCAGGGAGCCTGATGCAGCTCAGCCCCATGACCCTGAGACAAAACTAAGAGTCAGACGTTTAACTGACCAAGCCGCCAGGCACTCTGAGAATATATTCTTCTAAAAACACACGGAAGAAAAAATTAAAAATTAAAACACACGGAAGATGTTAACTGGATCACAAAGAAAGGTCTTATCGCATTTCAAATAGCTAATATCAAAAAACATATTCTCTGAACATACAATGAAAATAAGTTGATCAATAACAAAATTAAATACTACAAATGGAAAAAAAACCTAGTTAGAAATTCAAGTGTAAAAAGGGAATAAAAGTGGAAATAACAAAATATTTAGATCTTGGTATTACCACATATCTAACATACAGAAGATTGCTAAAGTAATCCTTAGAAGAAATTCTACAGCTTTGGACACACCATTTAAAAAAAAAAAGAAAAAAAAAAAGAAGGGGGGCGCCTGGGTGATTTAGTCCATCAAGTGTCTGCCTCTGGCTTAGGTCATGATCCCGGGGTCCTGGGATCGAGCCCCACATTGCGGGGTGGGGGGTGTCCCTGCTCAGAGGGAAGACTGCTTCTCCCTCTTCCTCTCCCCCTACGTGTGTTCCCTCTCTCGCTGTGTCTCTGTCAAATAAATAAATAAAATCTTTAAAAATGGGGGGGCCTGAAAACTTATGTTGTCAATTCACAGAGCTAGAAAAACAGTAAACCTAAAAAAAAAAACCCAGAATGGAAACAAAGATTACAACAGACATTAAGCAGAAAACCAACAGTAGCTGATTCTTTGAAACAACATTTTAACTGAGGAACTCTTGCAAGTCTGTTCAAGAAACATTTAAAGTAAGAATGAGAAGGTGAAGCCCAGCGGGTGACGGAGCCCAGCAGCTGCCGAGAAGCCCCGAGCAGGCCGCAGCTCTGCAGAGCGGGGGGAGCCCAGCGCCAGCCTGAGGATGCCCACGTCCACCATCACAGACACATGCTCTGGACAGCAAAAGGCAACGGGAGCAGGAAAAGGCGCTGGCAAAAGTCACCATCAGGAAGTAAGTTCTGAGGCTGACAGTGACAGAGATGGAGCACCTGCACTGTATGTTTCAACTGCCCTCCCAACTGGCCTCACGCTTTTCAGGGACTATCCGCTGGATTAATGTACTGCGGTAAAGAACTTTTCCTTGGGGGAGGGGGGGGAGGGGGAAAGGCATAAACAGTCTTAGAAAACAGAGTGACTTACAATAGGAGAAAGGAAAAGGGAACAGAGCCGGGTTCCAGATGAGGTGGGGTGGGAGGAACTGGCAAAGAGGAGCAAACGCTGAACAGAGAGGGGTGGCCCAGAAAGGCCGAAAGTCCGGATGAAAGAGTCACCTCGAAGAGACGATGATCAGCCGTGTCAGGGCTGCTGAACAGCGGGCAAGGAAACCACAGACTGCAAGGTGTCTGTAGATTGGGCAGCAGGAAGCTGAGTACCCAGTATCCCGGAGAAATTAGAAGGGTCGGAGCCAAGGTCACATTGGAGCAGAAGGACAAACTTTTCTATCTGAATTCTCCATTTTGGAGCTGAAGCCGATTCAGCGGCTGCTAAGACCCAGAGCGTCACTCTGGGACTCAGTGCCAGGGGTGGAGGTCACTGGGGGTGGACATGGAAGCCAAGACACCAAGGAGCTCAGGTCCCTCCAGGGTCCTGCGGCAGACATAAAACCCCCCACGGTGACAGCAGAACCGGAGTGGGAAGCAAGGCTGTGCGGCAGGTACTGAAGGCTTCAATGACCAGAGGGGGTCATAAGTCAGGATAAGGCCATAATTAAGAGAGAAAAGCAGATGAGTCTGAAGAAGCTCCGAAGGAACCCGAGGGGGAGGGGCCAACGGACCTACATCTAGTCAGCGCACTCACCTGGAGCACAGCAGTTGGGACTCTGCCCTTCCAGCTCCACCTGCACCCCACTTTCTGAGCAATCAGGGAAACGCACACTGCGGCTCTGTAGAAGAAATCCCTGAGCATAATTCCCACCATGCTTTAATTAGCTTAGTTAACACTGCCCTCAGTCTTGCTAGCCACATGCACACCTATTCCAAAATCCAGACGAAAGGCAAGTGCAATGTCAGGAATTGTGTCGTTCCCATAATTAAGCAGGAAGAAGTAAAAGGACTTGAAGGGACAGTGTGAGCAATTTCGTCCAGGACACAGGACAAGGAAAATGTAGCTTCCAAACCAAGATGATGAAGACACCAAGCCACTGCCTCCTCCTGGGTTAGCCCAGAAGAACAGCATAAGATTCAAGGCTGTGACTAATTTCTAACAGTCTCTCAACGAAAGCAAAAGAGGTTGGCAACCCTGCCTCTGTGAGCTTTGGTAATAAGAACGACCATATCTGCCTTGTGACAGGGATTTTGAAAGATCATCTAATTTACTCAAGTAAATCCAGAGCACTATAATCTCAACCAATTCATTCATTTAAAATCGACACAATGTGCTTATTATGTACAGGCACTGTGATGGATACGGACGAATAAGATGGTTTCTGCCCTCAAGATTTCAGTCTAGTGGGGGAGACAGAAAGATCCAAACAAAAAATTCCAAACTGTGTGAAAAAGTGAACAGTAGTCAAACAGCAACATCGAAGGAAAGAGGGTCTGTAACCCATGCAGGAGCACAACGCAGCCAAGTGCTCCTCCAGCTACACCGTGTGATCTTCCCGTGAGTTAAAGGTAAAAACTGTAGGGCACCTGGGTAGCTCAGTCCTTAACCATCAGCTCAAGGTCACGACCCTGGGGTCCTGGGACTGAGCCCCACATCAGGCTCCCTGCTCATCAGGAAGCCTGTTTTTCCCTCTCCTTCTCTCCCTGCTCTTGGTTCCCTCTCTCGCTGTCTTGGTCAGGTAAATAAATAAAATCTTTTTTTTTTTTTTTTTAAAGAAAAAAAAAGGGGGGGGAACTGTTACATCTGGATTCCTCATACCTCAGCCAGCGCAAGACCTTCTGTGTAGTTTGCATCTCTTGATATAGATCTATTCTCCCGTCTGCTATGTCTGCTATTTACTCACACGGCAGGTCCAGAGCGGGCTCCTGGGCAATCGGGGTATTAGATAATCCAATGTCCTTGCTAAAGGTCAATCAGTATATATTTCCCCTTGCTAAAAGCCACAGGAATGGGCTGCTAATCCAATTTGGGGCAACAGGTCAAAGAAAGGTTTGCTGAGGGCTTCAACAATCTTTCTTCAAACAATCTTTCTTATTCTTCTGAGAAAATGTCTAGAAGTGCTGTTCATTTGCATCCTGGATACAGGCTCTTATTCTGGACCATGTGTTACAGAAATGTGAATCTAGACCTCCTCCACCATTTTGCCACTTAGGCCAGGCTGACATTCAGTGGAAAGCAGAACCAAACAAATATCAGCAAAACTGAGGGGATGCCACAATCAAACCATGCCTGAAGCCCACTTTACCTCTGGAACATTCAAGAAGCCAATGCATCCCCTTTAAAGTTTTAACTAGTTTGAGTTGGGTTTCCTGTTACTTGCAAAACAAAACATCCCTAAGATTATAATATATCTGAAGTACGCTAAATCGTAAAACCACCAATCACCATCCACCAACTCCTTTTATAGCACATTTTAATGTTCACCTCTTGCTTCTAGAAAGTCTTTGTTAAGCCTAATTCTCAAATATTAAAAATCTAAATCTTTCCCTCTTCTTTAACTCTTGGATAATGACAACTAGTTAACACCTAAATAATAAAATCATGGCTCTAATTTATCCATAAAAATTTATAAATTTAACTACAAAAAATACTGAAAATTATCCCAGGCAAAAACACATACACACACCCCTAAGCAAAGTCACAAGACAGATGACAAATGAAAAAAAAAATCTTTTATTCATATTGCAAAGAACCAATCTCTCCAAAACATAAAGAGCTCCTTTTTTAAAAAATCAAAGATATCCAACAATCCAACACAAAAAATGGGCTAAGGATATGAAACAGTTCATAGAAAAAGAAATACATTCTATTCCTACATATAGAAAGATGCTCAAAGATGTTCTCTTCACAAGGGAAAAACAAACAAAAATAACACTAATTTCTCACCTATCAGATCAAACGCAAGTTTGACAACACGCCCTGTTGGTGAGGCTGTGCTGAAACAGGTACTCTCATGTGTAAGTAAGAATAGTACAACCCCTCCCTCTGGGGGACAATTTGATGATATCTATCAAAAATATATATGCCAAGGACGCCCGGGTGGCTCAGTAGGTTAAGCGTCTGCCTTTGACTCAGGTCATGATCCGGGGTCCTGGAACAGAGTCCTGTATTGCGCTCCCTACTTGGTGGGAAGCCTGCTTATCCCTCTGCCCACAGGTCCTCTGGCTTGCACAGGCACACGCTCTCTCTCATGCTCAAATAAACAAAGAAAATCTTAACAACAACAACAAATATATATATATATATATATACACATGGGCACCTGGGTGGCTCAGTGGGTTAAAGCCTCTGCATTTGGCTCCAGTCATGATCTCGGGGTCCTGGGATCGAGTCCCTCATCAGGCTCTCTGCTCCGCGGGGAGCCTGCTTCCCCCCACCTACAGCCCCTGCCTCTGCCTGCCTCTCTCCCTACTTGTGATCTCTGTCAAATAAATAAATAAAATCTTAAAAAATATGGGGCGCCTGGGTGGCTCAGTGGGTTAAAGCCTCTGCCTTCAGCTCAAGTCATGATCACAGGGTGCTGGGATCGAGCCCCGCATGGGGAATCTCTGCTCAGCAGGGAGCCTGCTTCCTCCTCTCTCTCTGCCTGCTTCTCTGCCTGCTTGTGATCTCTGTCAGATAAATAATAAAATCTTAAAAAAATAAATCATCTGGTTAAGGGCACCTGGGTAGCTCAGTGATTAAGCATCTCCCTTCAGCTCAAGTGATGATCCCAAGATCCTGGGATCCAGCCCCACATCCGGCTTCCTGCTCAGCGGGAAGCTTGCTTCTCCCTCTCCCACTCCCCCTGTTTGTGGTCCCTCTCTCACTGCTTCTCTCTGTCACATAAATAAATAAAATCTTTAAAAAAAAAAAAAAGAATCATTTGGTTAAATAAATGTGATACATATCCACAGCATGAAGTAGAAAGCCATTATAAGAAAAAAAGTGAGGAAACTCTCAATTTACTAATATGGTAAGATCTCCAACATATATCATTAAGCAGAAAAAAACAAGATGAAAAATATCATACACAGTATGCTTACTCAACTTTTCTGTTCAAATGTCATCTCACTCTTACAGCAACAGAAGGATGAGTCAAAAACAAATGAAATGATTATAAGGAGAGGAAGGGAACTTTGCAGGGAGGACAAGCTAAACCTTTCTGAACAGAACCTTGTTTTATCATCTTGATGTTGGAAACACATAGATGTTTTATATAATCAAAACACAACATCAAATGTATTTCCTAACAGATTTACTGAGGACTAATAGATCTACAAGGAATTGCACATATTAAATGTGTACATTTGATAAGTTTGGACCTAAAGCAAACACCCATGATACCATCACCATAACCAAGGTAACAGACACACCCAACACCTCCCAAAGTTCCTTATGTCCCTTCATTTTTGTTTCTGTTGAGAGAACACAACATGAGGTCTACCGTCTTAACATCCTGAAGCACAAAGGACCATGTTATTAACTAAAGTTAATGGCGTACAGCAGATCTCTAGAATTTATTCACATAGCATAACTGAAACTTACACAAAATTAAATTTAAAAACAATCCCTCATGTTCTAAAACTGGATTATGGTAACAGTTGTGCAACTTTGTAAGTTTGCTAAAAATCATTGAATTATGTGCCTAAAATAGATGGCAGGAAGGTACAATGATTTTGCTGGACCAAGTCCGAAGAGGCAGTGAAGGACCTAAGAAAGCCAGCAAGGACCACACCTCTCCAACTTCCGCGAGCAGCCGGACAGAGTTTGGGTCAGTAAACCTGGAATGAGGCCTAATTCTGTACTTTCCACAAATTCCCAGGGGGCGACACTGGTGGCACTAGTCTGTGTGCCATACTTTGAGGGTCCGGAAAACTTGGACACCTAGAGGAGCTTTGCTCTAAGCAGCTGAGAAACTGGGGCAGTAGCTGCCAGAGGCAAAGGCTAGGTATCAAGTGGGTGAGGGCCCAGAAGGACTTGCCTTTTGCTGTAGGATTCGATTGAGTCAGGGTTAGAACTGAGAGTGAGTACAAGGGGTTCTAAGGACTAAGCACAGCATTTAAGACAGGAGTATCCTAGAGAGAGGGGCAGTACCGCAGGAGCCAAAATCACTGAGAAATGAAGGGAAAGAATGAGGGTCCAACAGAGACGGTGCTGAACCAATCTGGAAGAGGAGAACATGCTAGGAGGGGTCCTGCAGGACAACAATATACTAACATAGCACATTACCTCACAAGTAGTACCAAAAGAAAGAAAATACATCAATCTTAATACATTAAGAAAGAAAATACATAAAGAAAATACAAACATTTTAAAAACCACACTAAGGAAGTTAGGATATAGTCAACATTTTTTTTTTTGAAGATTTTATTTATTTATTTGACAGAGAGAGAGATCATAAGTAGGCAGAGAGGCAGGCAGAGAGAGAGGAAGAACCAGGTTCCCTGCTGAGCAGAGCCCGATGTGGGGCTCTATTCCAGAACCCTGAGATCACGACCTGAGCTGAAGGCAGAGGCTTTAACCCACTGAGCCACCCAGGTGCCCCCAACATTTTTTTTTTTAAGATTTTATTTATTTATTTGAGAGAGAGAGAGCACAAGCGGGGGGAGGAGCAGGAGAGGGAGAAGCAGACTCCCCACTAAGCAGAAAGCCGGATGTGGGGCTCGATCCCAGGATCCCAGGATCATGATGTGAGCCAAAGGCAGACCCTTAACAACTGAGCCACCCAGGCACCCCCAAATTTAGGATATTTAAAGTTTATTTCCCACTGAGTAACGATCTTCGTGCAAATCCACTAACTAATGTAATTTGGAAGCAGTGATGTGTGTAAGTGACATCTGACATATCCGCAACAACCACAATATGATATGCAAACACCTGTGACTTACACTGGTGGTAAAGTCACAAGTCTGTTAGTACTGTGATGTGTTGCCTAGATCCATAATTAGAAGGACACACTGAAATTCAGTTAAGAGTTTTTTTCCCGGGCGCCTGGGTGGCTCAGTGGCTTAAGCCGCTGCCTTCGGCTCAGGTCATGATCTCAGGGTCCTGGGATCGAGTCCCGCATCGGGCTCTCTGCTCGGCGGAGAGCCTGCTTCCCTCTCTCTCTCTGCCTGCCTCTCCATCTACTTGTGATTTCTCTCTGTCAAATAAATAAATAAAATCTTTAAAAAAAAAAAAAAAAAGAGTTTTTTTCCCATCTAGGCTGATACATTCCCTAAACTCTATTCAGATTGAGAAGCACTAATAACGGGTGCCTAGGTGGCTTACTCACTGGGCGTCTGTCCTTGGCTCAAGTCAAGATCCCAGAGTCCCGGGATAGAGCCCCATGTCAGGCTCCCTGCTCCGTAGAAAGCCTCCTTCTCCCTCTCCCACTCCCCCGCCTGTGTCCCCTCTCTAGCTGTCTCTTTCTGTCAAATAAATAATCTTTTTTTTAAAACGCACTAATAAGTAAATACTGTCTAAAATAACAGACACCATCTGCACGTTTGCCACTATTTACTTGTCCTTCTCGCCATCAGATTATAGGTACTTTAGACCAGGGACTCTCTCTTAGTTGTCTTTGGGTCCACACGTCCAATAAATGTCAGCTGAACAAGTCATTTATTAACCACTGGACTGCAAACTCCTTGATGGCAGAGACTGTCTCAACAGTACAAACCAGCCACTCAATACATCTTGATAGATTGAATGAGTGAGTATCTTATTCTCCCTTGTTGGATGATAATCCTCTCAAGGTCAGGGATCATGTCTCGTACATCTTTGATTTCCCATAGTCTAGTATACTGCTTTTCACATAAAACTACTCAAATATTTATTAAATAAGACATTAAGACAGGATAGAGCCTCTGAAATGAAGATCAAAGTAAGTAAAGAGAATGAGCCCATGTACCCGTTCTGCTGTAGCAGGACAAGTGCAGTCCAGAGTGAGGCTGGATGGGAACCGACCAACGGAATCATCTGTAATGTGGTTACTTGAGGATATGCTAAAGTATTCCTATTCTTGCTTTTAAAATGTAAAAACTTTATAAATTTGTTCCTCATGTGTGATTCTTCTTTCTTATAAAGTCTACATTTTCCTAGTGCTACAAAATTAGTTAAAAGTATAGCAAAGGGGCGTCCGGGTGGCTCAGTGGGTTAAGCCTCTGCCTTTGGCTCAGGTCATGATTCCAGGGTCCTGGGATCGAGCCCCGCATCGGGCTCTCTGTTCAGTGGGGAGCCTGCTTCTCCCTCCCTCTCTGCCCATCTTTCTGCCTACTTGTGATCTCTGTCAAATAAATAAATAAAATCTTAAAAAAAATTAAAAGAAAAAAAAATTAAAAGAAAAAAGTGTAGCAAAGATTGATTTGGAATTTTTTTAGTACAATATACCCTACTTTTTAAAAAATCCATATTGGGGCGCCTGGGTGGCTCAGTGGGTTAAAGCCTCTGCCTTCAGCTCAGGTCATGATCCCAGGGTCCTGGGATCGAGCTCCGCATCGGACTCTCTGCTCAGCTGGGAGCCTGCTTCCTCCTCTCTCTCTGCCTGTCTCTCTGCCTCCTTGTGATCTCTGTCTGTCAAATAAATAAATAAAATCTTTAAAAATAAAATAAAATAAAATAAAAAATAAAAAATCCATATTACAAAGTAGAATCGAGAATGCAAAACATGGCTCAATTTACAAATTACCAACTGGCAGAGAAGTTGTGAAGTTGAGAAAAATGCTACAAAATAAGAGCAATCACCACCTCAACCTCAATCAGAAACAAAGATAAACCATTTCTGAAATTAGAAATGCAAAGATTTGAGTTTTGAGATTTATAAAAAATGTGATCGTACACAACCTTTCAGGACAAATCATCTGTGTGAAATCCAAACCGACAGCCTTCTCCTTCCGGGCAGAGAACTACTTCTCCACCTCACCTTACTCCTTAACTCCACTCGCTACTGGCACTGCGCACACCGCGCGCACAGCACACGCTCTCTACTTCGCATTCCAATCATCGGCACAGAAATACAAGCCCTTTCCAGGCGGCAGTACCTCACTTCACCTTCTCATCACCCACAGTAGACAGCAGGACCTTATGAACAACAGCTCTGCAATAAACATTTGGTGAATGAGGATTTTTTTTTTTTAATTTTATTTATTTATTTGAAAGAGAGAGAGAGCACGCACGCACGCACGAGCTGGGGCAGGGGCAAAAGAAGAGGCAGACTCCCTGCTAAGCAAGGAGCCTGACTTGGGACTGGATCCCAGGTCCCTGAGATCAGGGCCTGAGCTGAAGGCAGAGACGCTCACCTGACTGAGCCACCCAGGTGCCCCAGAGGATTTTTTTTTTTTTAAGATTTTATTTATTTATTTGACAGACAGAGATCACAAGTAGGCAGAGAGGCAGGCAGAGAGAGAGGAGGGGAAGCAGGCTTCCTGCCGAACAGAGAGCCTGATGTGGGGCTCGATCCCAGGACCCTGGGATCATGACCTGAGCCCAAGGCAGAGGCTTTAACCAACTGAGCCACCCCGGCGCCCCGAGGATTTTTTTTTTTTAAAACAAGACATACCTTGTACTCTATTATTAATAATATATGCCAAACGTTAGGAGAATAAGGTAACTTATCGCTGATATTCCCAGATAATTTAAAATGTCCTGAAAATGAAGATTAAGGATGTCCACCAATTAGTTATTTCTATTTTTGATGTTTACTCCTAAATAACCAAACAGGACATTTCATATTTCCACACAAACTAACCTCATTGAAAAGTAAATAAAATTGTTCTCTAAGACATGAAACACCAGACTACAAAAATCTTCAAATTTATTTTTAAAACAAGGTTCTTTAGGCATATAGCCAAACTAGTCAGTGATAAAATCCACACTGTTTTGAATCTTGCTCAAATCTTCTACCAAAGCACAATAAGTACTTAAATAAATGAAGTCACTAAATTAACTCAACGATAACAAACACAAATGACAAGTTTCTTGAGGGCAGAGACTTTGTCTATACCCAGCATCTGAAAAAGCACCTTGCATCTGATAAGCATGCCCTGATATTTTCTGACTATCTTCTGGATTTCACAGACATATTCTGAGAGCTTCTTACCATTACTCATATCCACCCATTCTATCCTGCAAAATCTCATCATCATCATCCTCTTCAAGGTCAAGAGAACCAAAGTATCATATGAAAGCTTCTCTAGCCTGCTCTAAGTGATAAATGAAGATGCTTTCCCTTTAGTATATAAAATGTGATAGTCCGGGTCGCCTGGGTGGCTCAGTGGGTTAAGCCTCTGCCTTCGGCTAGGGTCATGATCCCAGGGTCCTGGGATCAAGCCCCGGATTGGGCTCTGTGCTCAGCGGGGAGCCTGCTTCCTCCTCTCTCTCTCTCTGCCTGCCTGTCCGTCAAATAAAGAAATAAAATCCTTAAAAAAAATAAAACTTGAAAAAAAAATGTGACAGTCTAATAATAAAATAATTATCAGTATTTCAGAAAACACTAAGCAGCCCTTAATGAGAAAAAAACTACAGGTTTCCATTCAACTCCACATGTGTCCTACTAAATTAAGTACAAAATTTCTCAAAGTAAATTTGATATAAAAAGTTCTAATCTTCCACGCCTCCTTCTAAACCGGAAATGGAAAGCAGAGAGATGTGATCATTACAAACGTTGTGAAGGGTATGAACATGACCTTCTCCAGAGCAGGCCAGAATCTAAAACCAGCCTACGGGAAAAACCTTTGGAGGGCTTCTAGCTCACCCTCCCACACAAAACATGAATTCCTCAGTCACCAACAGGTGGTCCTGCAGTCTCTGAGAGAGAGACAGATTATGTCCCACACAGAATGCTCATTCTCTCCCAAGTCAACCCACTGCACTCCTGGGTAACTCCAGCTCTGAAAATATTTGGGCTGTCATTATAGGACTCTTCTGGCCCCAGTTTCATGGCAACACGAAGAATACAAAGCCTTTTCTAGCATAAAGACCTAGTATCACAACATGTTCCACTTGGCTTTCACAACACACCCCACTCCTCAATTCCCATTCAGTGAGGAGGCAATGAATCCAAGATGTGAAGACATCTTCCCAATAGAAAGATGTTTATTTTCATTACAAAACTACTGACCACAGATTCCTACAACCTTAAGAATTGAAAAGGCCTTGGAAGCCATCTAATTCTACTCCTCTCCCCTCTAAGGTAGGAATTGCTTCAATAACGTCTCTGGGCAACACATTTTTGTCCCAGAATCTTAAGATAGGAGCGGAATAAAAGTCTGTTTGATTTAAATGTTAAGTAGTTCTTAGTATAATTTTTCTAAAAGTTGTCTGTTACTGGGGCGCCTGGGTGGCTCAGTGGGTTAAGCCTCTGCCTTTGGCTCAGGTCATGGTCTCAGGGTCCTGGGATCGAGCCCCACATCGGGCTTCCCTGTGGGAAGTCTGCTTCTCCCGCTCCCTCCTCCCCCGCTTGTATTCTCTCTCTCGCTGTGTCTCTATCAAATAAATAAATAAAATCTTTTTAAAAAAAAAAAAGTTGTCTGTTACTACATAGATTTGGGAGGTACCGTGGTTTGACAGAAACAGCTCAAAAGTAATATGCATCATTTGGTTACTTTCCATTACTTCGTGGTCTCTTGCTATACAATTTCCCAGTTGTAAGAAAGCTAAATTTGGGGGCGCCTGGGTGGCTCAGTTGGTTGAGCAACTGCGTTTGGCTCAGGCCATGATCCTGGACTTCCAGGATCGAGTCCCGCATTGGGCTCCCAGCTCCTTGGGGAGTCTGCTTCTCCCTCTGACCTTCTCTCTCATGCTCTCTCTCACTCATTCTCCCTCAAATAAATAAAATCTTTAAAAAAAAAAAAAAAAAGAAAGAAAGCTAAATTTGCTACCTCCTAACAATAATTTTAAAATGTCTTTACAGGGCGCCTGGGTGGCTCAGTGGGTTAAGCCGCTGCCTTCGGCTCAGGTCATGATCTCAGGGTCCTGGGATCGAGCCCCGCATCGGGCTCTCTGCTCAGCAGGGAGCCTGCTTCCTCCTCTCTCTGCCTGCCTCTCTGCCTACTTGTGATCTCTCGCTGTCAAATAAATAAATAAAATCTTTAAAAAAAAAAAATTTTAAATGTCTTTACAAAGACGTGAGTCACTAAAAATACCCATTATTTGGAAGCCCAAAATTGAACAGGCTCTTTAGCTTGTAAAGATCTTTTTAGAAGTACAACTTATGGGACGCCTGGATAGCTCAGTTGTTTAAACATCCAGTCTTAATCTCAGCTCAGGTCTTGATCTCCAGGTCATGAGTTCAAGCCCTCTGTTGGGTTCCATGCCAGCATGGAACCTACTTTAATTAATTAGTTAATTAATTAATTAACTCTAAGTATGGCATAGATGGACACCAGTGCTGTACTCAGTCATTCACCCAACAAATAAATACTAAGGGCCTACCTTATGCCAGACACTGTGCTGGGCACTAGGAAAACCATGAAAGCAGAAACCATATGGTTTCTCTTCTAAAGGAGCTTTGTTTATAGAAAAGAGAGATTGCGGCACCTGGGTGGCTCAGTGGGATAAAGCCTCTGCCTCCAGCTCACGTCATGATCCCGGGGTCCTGGGATTGAGCCCCATATCAGGCTCTCTGCTCTGTGGGGAGCCACTTTCTCCTCTCTCTCTGCCTGCCTCTGCCTGCTAGTGATCTCTGTCAAATAAATAAATAAAATCTTTAAAAAAAAAAAAAGAAAGAAAAGAGAGATTATCGCCCAGAGAATTACAAATTCAGAAAAGTGCTAGAAAGGCAAAGTTCAGGATGCTATGAGAACATGTAACAAGGAAAACTGATCTAGCCTGGGAATTCAGAGCACGATATGCTATGGAAGTGATGTTTAAGCTGCGATCTAAATGGTGGCCATTCACATTTATGTAGAAACAGATGTCATAAAATGAAAGGTTGGTCCAATAAACCCAGCTACCTTTGGTATCTTTATCCTAAAACCACCTCTTTTTTAAAAAAAAAAAAAAAAAAAAAAAGGAAAGCCAAGTACTCTTTAAAAAAGTTTGGGGTTGGGGCGCCTGGGTGGCTCAGTGGGTTAAAGCCTCTGCCTTTGGCTCAGGTCATGATCCTAGGGTCCTGGGATCCAGCCCCTCATTGGGCTCTCTGCTCAGCAGGGAGCCTGCTTCCCCCTCTCTCTCTGCCTGCCTCTCTGCCTACTCATGATCTCTGCCTGTCAAATAAATAAATAAAATCTTAAAAAAATAAAAAATAAAAAGGTTGTGGGGGGGGCCTGGGTGGCTCAGTCGTTGGGTGTCTGCCTTCGACTTGGGCCATGATTCCAGAGTCCTGGGATCAAGTCCCGCATCAGGCTCCCTGCTTGGTGGGAAGCCTGCATCTCCCTCTCCCACTCCCTCTGCTGTGTTCCCTCTCTCACTGTGTCTCTCTGTCAAATAAGTAAATAAAATCTTTAAAAAAAAAGTGTTTAGGGGTGTCTGGGTGGCTCAGTCTTTAAGCGTCTGCCTTCAGTTCAGGTCATGATCTCAGGGTCCTGGGACCCACCCCTACATCAGGCTCCCTGCTCATCGGGAGGCCTGCTTCTCCCTCTCCCACTCCCCCTGCTTGTGTTCCTTCTCTCACAGTGTCTCTGTCAAATAAATAAAAAAAATATTTTAAAAAATTAAATAAAATAAATAAAAAAGAAAAAAGGTTTAAAGGCCAGGGGCGCCTGGGTGCTTCAGTCATTAAGCATCTGCCTTCGGCTCAGGTCATGATCCCAGACTCGTGGGATCCAGCCTCACATACGGCTCCCTGCCCAGTGGGAAGCCTGCTTCTCTCTCTCCCTCTGCCATTGCCCTGCTCTCTTGTTCCTTCTCAAATAAATAAATAAAATCTTTTCTTTTAAAAAAAGGTTTAGGGGCACCTGGGTGGCTCAGTGGGTTAAGCCGCTGCCTTCGGCTCGGGTCATGATCTCAGGGTCCTGGGATCGAGTCCCGCATCGGGCTCTCTGCTCAGCAGGGAGCCTGCTTCCCTCTCTCTCTCTCTCTCTGCCTGCCTCTCCATCTACTTGTGATTTCTCTCTGCAAATAAATAAATAAATAAATAAATAAATAAATAAATAAAAGGTTTAAAGGGTAGGAACTGATATTTCTTTGGAGAGAAGGATAGGGTCTTACTCTACTGTAGATACCCCACTTGGTATCATTTTCATCACTGTAGTCACTAAAATCTTTGCTGAAAAGATTAGCATCAGTGCTAAATCAACGCTCATATTATCTTCAGTTAAGCAAAATAAATTCACAAAACTACATTTCCTTACACAAGAAACTCCATTCCGAACTTCAACTGTGAAAAGAAGATGCTTTCTTGTACTTCACAGGATTGCTATCAAGATTCGACGAGACACTATATGACAAAATGCTGGGGCGGATCTTGAAATGGTTGGAGGATATGGCATCCACGCGATCAAAAAGCTTGATCGGTCCCTGCTTGCTATGACAGTTCTTTAGACTCAGCTGTGCTTCATTTTCCTGACCATAAGAAGAAAGAAAAAAAAAAAAAAAAACTGTAACACAGGTTTGCACTCCTCCTCTAACCACGGTTTTCTCCAAGAGGGTGAGACTGCAAAACTCAAAGGTCCCCTCTAGCTCTAGAAACTGACCTGCACGTCTTTTTAAAGGGCCAGGAGTACACTGCTTGCCTCCGATTTGAGGCCACCTCCTCATCCACTCCATTCCCCCATGACTCCATGCTTCCTTTCAGGAATGGCAGCACACAGTCCATGATTTAAGTTTCTCAAAGACCTATTTTCCAGGCAGATTTAAGTTGAATGTATGCATCCAAATTAGTAAGCTGAATGTACGCATCCAAATTTGAATGTATGCATTCAAATTAGACCTTTTGAATGATCCACATGATTGACGTAAAACTTTGTATGCCCCAATAAAAAAAATGAGTAAAAACAAGTCAAAATGACCAACTGTCAAGATCAGTTACAACTCCTAACCCCAAAAAGTAAATTTTGGTTTTTTGAGTAAGGAAAATTACCTGCTCAATTTCAAAATCAGAAAAGACAGTCTCAAACACTATCACTTGTACTCAGGAATAACAATAAATACATGCAAAGTCATTCAAGGAAAACAATTTTTTTTTAATTACAATGGCTAAAAGAGAACTAAAATGTCCACAACTCAATGCTGTAAGATGTTGCCGTGTGAAAATGAAATTTAACAAAAAATAAATTATGTAGCTCAATAACTTATGTACCTAAAGCCAAATCTACATGTTTAAGATTTGTCTTGTTTAAAATAATTCTGGAGTGTGGTCTTGAAAAGCTCTCCTACTTTTCACTTTCATCAAATAGCATCCCAGCTAAGAGAACACAACTCTGATACTTCCAAGCAAGAGACCTGTCTGATGACACAAACCAAGGCCACAAGACCCAGATAGGGGTTGACACTAGAGAATGCTTCAGAAGTTATACACTGTCAAAGAAAAGTTTTTTTTTAAAAAAGGTAATGTTGAGAACAGTAATTGCTAGTAAATTAAGCTGTTGAGCACGTTTAAAATTTTATATAAATTTTAGTAACTTAAAATTCTAAACTTATTTCCAGAGAAAAATTTGATCTTTTCAGGATCAATGGCAAGATAGTAGCTTCCCGTTTGACACTCTTAATGCTTATTTTAACTATATTTTACACATACCGAGGGTTTCAAGCTTTAAAGTTCACTACAGTTAGTATATTATAAACTACAATGTGAGTGCTGCAATGTTCTCCCTTTAAAGAGAAGCAGATAGGAGTTAAAGAACTCATCCAAGGTCACCCAACAAGTCAGCGAAAAAGTTGGGAGCAGGACTAAAACTTCAGCTCCTAGGCTACTAACTACTTCACAGCTTCCCAATTCCACAAGAGAAAAAACAAGATCAAGTGATTTACTTTCAGTAATAACAGCATACCTCAAACACAGTAAAGCGCTTCTCACAAACACTAACCAAAAAGATGCTCCTGGAACAAATGAGACAGCTTGCTACTTGGGGATACCACTGTCCTGTCCCCAGCTCTTGAAACCAAACAAAAACTTACTGGTTCTGGATATATGACCTCCTAGAGAACTTTCACTCTGAGTGTGTACAATCAGCTTTCACACTAGCCAAACACTTATAAACTGTCACCACCTTTTTCCGGGCCCAGGTGCTGTGGGAGGCATCAATTTCCTCACTCCTCCAAAAGTCAAGTCAAAGACCACATACCTCAAAACCAGGCGGTTCTGAGTGAGAACACAGCTACATAGCCAATAAAGGAAAAGCTCTAATAAGTTGCTTCTTTTGAAGAGATATTTTTAAAGGATGATTACATGCTTCACAGAATTAATATTAAGTTGCCCGCCAAGAAAAAAAAAAAAATGATTCTTGTAAAGTAGCTTTTAAGGCTCATGCCTCCCTGTTTGGGACACAGTCTGACTCGTTGGACAAGAATGATCTGGGCACGCTCACACAGAACCCCTAGGAGCAGCTTAGTTCCCTGAAAACACCCTTCCGACCTCCCAACTGGAGTCCTCAGTCTTTCTCCTACTGTAAGGACCAAGATGAGCCTCTTCTACGATCTCTCGGGGGAAGGCTCCCCGGCGGGGAAAGCGCCAGCGGTCCTCCTGACGTTTCTGGGGAAAGTGTTAACACCAGAGAGAGTGGCTCCGAGGAAGTGTCAGTGCGGTGGAGCAGCCCTTGGTTCCGGGCAGGTCCTTTCTGACCTAGTCTCAAGTCCTTCGCTACCAGCCCGGATTCCGCCTTCCAGACCTTCCCCAGCCGCCCCGCGCCCCTGTTCTCTAAGCTGGAGCGAGACTCCCAACTCTCTCGGGAGGCGAGGCAGTCTGAGCAGACAAGACGGCCACCCCACCTCTTCCGGGGACTCGCAGGCCCGCTCCCTGGCGGTGTCAGAGCCTGACGGACCCTGCCAGAGCGAAGGCAGCCGGCCCCTTCTGGGGCCTCCCAGACGGAACCCCGCACCCCGCGGTCCCTCTCCACCGCCCCCACCCCTGGAAACACGACCCTCCTTACTCGTGAATCCCCCTTCCTCAGGAGCACCCCAGTGGAGTTACCGGCCCACTCAAAAGTAAGAGCGACCGCCACCCCTATCGGTCACCCTGGCCCCCACTGTCACCGCCCTGCTCCCGACCTCTGCCCGCGCCGCTGGCGGGCCCCGGGGACGCCCGGGTCGGTACCTTGCGGACCCCCTTGTAGATATAGAAGTAGAGCTCCCGGCCCACATTGAAGCAGAGGCGGTCGCCGTTGCCAGACTGGTCGTTGAGGTTTACGAAGGAGACGCGGACGGGGTTGGATCCCTGCGAGTTGAAGGGCACCCGGTTGGGCCGGCTGTACTCCGAGTGCGGCAGCAGCTTGTACAGACCTTCCCGAGTGGTGAATTGGGTCTTAATCTCGTTCATCTCCTTCCCTCCTCCCTCCGTCGCCATCTTGGAAAGCAGCGTTCATCCTGCCCTAAGTGCCCGGATCACGCCCACCGCGCAGGCGCCGTCGCAGGCTGTCGCTCTCCCCCCCCCCCACTCCCCCTCCTCTTCCTCCTGGCTCCTCCCACTCGAGAGCCAGCCCCGCGGAGGCCGGCGGAGGGGCAGGGGCGGGCTTGTTTACGGCCCGACTGCGCAGGCGTGCTCACCTGGAGCGCTTCGCGCGACTGGGCGTCCTCGGGCCCCTCCCCCGGGCGCGGCCTCTGGGAGGCCCCGGGACGGTGCAGGTGAGGCAACCTCCGGCCGGGGGTCAGGTTAGCTGTGTCGCGTCCCCGCCACCCCCGGGACCGAGCCGGTAAGCCGAGGCGGCCGTAGGTCTGCGGTGGGGAGCGCAGGGGAGAACTCGAGCGGCCCCCTCAGTTGCCTCGGTCGCGCCCTGAGGGGACCCGGGACCCCGAGGAGCGGCGGGAGAGGGCCGCCCCCCCCATGCGGGGTGCGCACGTGGGTGCCGAGAGCCGAGCCCCGGAGCTCCGGCGTTCTGCCTTCGGGAAGATGCGGGGCGCCCGAGGCTGGGCGCGGCCCCTCACGCCGGCCTGCCCTCTGCCGCCCGCACGACGGCCGGGGAGCCCCTCAGCCTCCCGGGGCCCGCTTGCGAGCAGGCACGGAGGAGCCTCGGTTTCCCGCTCCGCGCGGCCGGGCCGAGCGCGGCGCGTGCGGACACAGCCCTCCGGGTGCCGGTCGGGGGCCCGGGCCGACGTGGAGCGAAGCGGGTTTCTTCACTTTGCCTTCCCGGGTGTTTCGAGGAAAGGGGGAGCGTCGGGCCGGGCAGTGGCTTTCGGAACCACAGGCCCCGTCGGAGCAGGTGTCACGGGCCGTGCGCGGCAGCCTGACAAGGACGAGAGGGGCCGCGGTGGCCCCTGCGAGGTCACCAGGCGGAGCGGCGTCGCGCGCTGCGGGGTCTGGGTGTGGAGGGACCGGCGTGTGCTAGCCCTGGGTTCCCCGCTGGAACAGGGACGTTTCTGGGAGATTCGGGCGGAGCGGGGAGCACAGCGCTGGTTACAGCGAGAATGAGCGGTTCTCCGTTCTAGTCACGGCCGAGGGCCGCAGCACGAGGAGACGGAGGGGAGCTCTCCCGCCGCGGAGCCCGGGCCGGGGCCCGCGCCACACAGCGAGCAGGTGCTGCCCGTGACGTAATGATGCGCCGGGCGCCGCCGTCCTCGCCCCTCGGCCGCGTGGGCAGGAACACGCGAGCGCGCGTCCTACTACCCGACCCCGCCGCGGCTGGAGTGTGCGGTCGTGTGGTCTGGCCGTTACCTGCTTTGCTCGGCAAGTCCGATTGATACCGAAAGTCTTTTAAAAGTGGCCACCGCGGATTTATCCCGCTTTCCTCTGTGTTATTTTACATTGAAAATATGTATTTGATCGCCGTGAGGGATAGTGACGTCCCGAAGCCTCTCAGAGTAGTTCACCTGTGTTCCCTGGTTATCAAGGGGGAATAAAGCAGGGAATTTCTTTTCTGGAGAAAAGAAGAAAGGTCAGCAAGCAAAAATGAAGACGGAAAATTGCATTAGCCCTCAATTAACCACAATTAACCTCAATTAGCAATAACACCGTATACCTCAGGCTTTCTATTAAGATTTTACTCAGTCGGGGCGCCTGGGGGGCTCAGTGGGTTAAAGCCTCTGCCTCTGGCTCAGGTCATGATCTCAGGGTCCTGGGATCGAGCCCCACATCAGACTCCCCTCAGCGGGGAGCCTGCTTCCCCGTCTCTCTGCCTGCCTCTCTGCCTGCTTGTGATCTATCTCTGTCAAATAAAATCTTTAGGGGGAAAAATATTTTATTCTGTCTAAATTCAGCATGTTTTATTATTACAAAAATAATAGACTGTCCCCTTTGTCCCATTCAGAGCCTTTGAGTAATCCCTAGTCTTGGTTTTTCTCTTGTAGTTCCCCCCCCAACACACTCAAGTATTCAATAAAGAACACTGAAATTTATATAACAGGGCCTGACCTAAATACAGTTCGTTTCTAATTGTCACTGTCAAGCCAGGCATTTCTTTTCTTTCTTCTTTTTAAAGATTTTATTTATTTATTTGACATAGCACAAGCAGAGGGAACAGCGGAAGCAGAGAGAGAAGCAGGCTTCCCCTAGAGCAGGGAGCGCGATGTGGGGCTCTCTTCCAGGACCCTGGGATCATGACGTGAGCCGAAGGCAGACACTTAACCAACTGAGCCACCCAGACACCCCAAGCCAGGCATTTCTTTTTTTTTTTTTTTTTTTTAATATATTTATTTATTTGTCAGAGAGAGAGAGAGCATGCCAGCACAGGCAGACAGAGTGGTAGGCAAAGGCAGAGGGAGAAGCAGGCTCTCCGCCGAGCAAGGAGCCCGATGTGGGACTCGATCCCAGGACGCTAGGATCATGACCTGAGCCGAAGGCAGCTGCTTAACCAACTGAGCCACCCAGGCGTCCCAAGGCATTTCTGAATGGATTGGTGCCTCACAATTATCTGTAAACTTGGTCAGTTCCTTTCCAGTCTCAGACTTGAGTCATTATATGAGAGCTTCATGAATGACTTCCTTGATCTTAGTTTTTCTCTCAACTTTCCTTCTGTAAAGTACTACCAAATTTATTTTCTTAAAACAGTGCCTTAGAGGGGTGCCTGGGTGGCTCAGTCAGTTAAGCATCTGCCTTCCGCTCAGGTCATGATCCCAGGGTCCTGGAATCAAACCCTGTATTGGGAAGCCTGCTGCTCCCCCAACTTGTGCTCTCACTGTCTGTCTCTCTCTGTCAAATAAATAAAATCTTAAAAACAACAACAGTGCCTTAGACATTGCATTCTCTTACCCAAAGACTTTCCGTGACTTGCAGTAACGATATTGTTTAGGTCACACCAAGGAATTCACAGCCTATTCTTACATATTACAGAAATCCCCCATGAGAGTCAGACTGTTCTGCCGGCACCTTTGGCTCCTTCTCTTTCTTAGAAAACCCTTCCTTTCCTTTCCATCTTCATACCCTGTGCTTAACTAGCTCAGTCTCACCTTCACCAAGCCTTTCCAAGCTTGAAAACCATACTTGAAACCAGGGATTCTCTATTGAGCATTCGTGCCTGGCTCCGGGGAATGTTTGAACTCCTAGTAGTAATAAACGTCTGTGTACATGTTCGTCATATCCCTGGAGTGTGTAGCTTTCCTCAGATTTTCACGAGTCAGACGGCCAGCCAGCAGAGCCATCCAGGCACTCCCCATCACAGATTTTTAAATTAGCTCTCTAAACGTCTGGAAGCACTTTTCTGAGCGTTCATTTGTCATGTGTAATATCCTAAAACAATATCTTCTGTTGGTATTTGTCAGCTCACGCCAATTATCTTATATTGATACTTATTTTTTAGTGTATTTATGCTGACTTCCAACCAGACTGTCAGCACATTCAAGGATATGAGGGACCTTTTTAAAATTGTGTCCTCAAATATTTATTTGATGTCCAAATGTGCCACTCTGGCCTAGCCTTTGGGATGCATCAGTAAACAAAAATCCCTCAGAGTTTTCTTGCAAGGAGAAGACCAGACAAATAATAAACACAAGTTAGTAAATTGTATAGTGATTGTGCAAGCAAAAAGTAGTTGAGTGAGCCAGGGGGCTTGGGAGTGCTGCGGGTAGTTTGAGTAGTTCGGGTAGTTTGAGTAGTTCGGGTAGTTCGCAGTTTGAGATAAGGTGGTCAAGATAAGGCTCTTTGAGAGAGTGACAGTTCAGCAAAGACTTGAAAGAGGGGGAGGAGGTGAAAAGATCTGGGGCAAGCCATGCAGAACTCCCAAAGCAGCAACATACCTAGCAGATTCAGGAAATAATAAGACCAGGGCACCGGGGTGGCTCGGTTTGTTGAATGGCTGACTTTGGCTCAGGTCATGATCTCACAGTCCTGGGACCCAGACCTGAGTCAGGCTCCCTGCTCAGCAGGGGAGTCTGCTTCTCCCTCTGCCCCTCCCCACTCCCACCCCAGTTTGGGCGCTCACTCTCTCTCTCAAATAAATAAAATCTTCAGAGGAAAACAAAAAAGGTTGGTTTATTTGAGAGAGAGAGAGAGAAGATGCACATATACATGTCGGCGTTGCTCCCACAGTGACTTTATTAGAAGAAATAGGTGGGGCCCCTGGGTGGCTCAGTCGGTTAAGTGTCCGACTCGTCATTTTCGCTCAGGTTATGATTTCAGGGTAGTGAAGTTGAGCCCTCTAGCTGTGTGATGAGCTTGAAGCCTGTTTAAGATTCCCTCACTCTGTTTCTCTTGCCCCTCCCCCACCTTAAAAAATAAAATAAATAAGATTAAAAAATAGGAAATAGGCATACACAGGGGTGCCTGCATGGCTCAAGTCGGTTAAGCATCTGCCTTCTGCTCAGGTCATGATCCCAGGGCCCTGGGATCAAGTCCCACATCCGGCTCCTTGTTTGGTGGGGAGCCTGCTTCTCCCTCTGCCTGCGGCTCCCCCTGCTTGTACACTCTTTCTGTCTCTCTCTCTGACAAATAAAATCTAAAATAAATAAATAAATAAATAAATGGCATACACAGATGTCTTTAGGAACCACATTTAAAAACCTTTACTAACTCATGTACGGTAATCAATCTCTGATTTTTCTTGTTGGTCGAGTGTATTCTATTATTACATTATTACTTGGTACTTCCTTATAAGACCATTATGGAACTTGAAAACAAATTTGGAAAACATCACATAACATAGTATCCTTAATATAGCACGCCTGCTTTCTGTCTCAGATTTGCAGAATGGTAAAACTGACCCACAGTCAGGATTACTAAATCATGATGTGTTTTCAGATGCAAAGTGATCTTGCACAGAGCATCTTACTCTTTCTTCAATAACCATTATAAAGCGAATACAATACTTAATATTTCACACATATCTAGAAATGGCAATGCTTTTTTTTTTTTTTTTTTTTTTTAAGTATAAGTGCTTTTTAAAGATCTTTGGAAGTCCGCCAGTCAGCATGTTTTGTGGGAGCCTATGATGTGGGCATTATGCTTAGTGCTTATACATGCTCTCGTTTTCATACACAACCTTGTAAAGTAGGTGCCATTATTCCCTTCTTATAAGCATGAAAACTAAGAGAGTCATGAACTGACTTGTCCAAGTTACTACCTTAGAGCTAGGTATTAGCAGAAATAAAATTGGCGTTCAGGTCTCCAAAGAGAAATCGCTTGGAGTAAAATAATCACTCGTTTTTAAATTATACATTACTAAAAGGGGAAGAATAGCAATTCAGGTGAAGCAAGTATGTATGTTTCTTTTAATTCGAAGTTTTTTGTTGAACTCAAAACTAGAAAAAACAACCCATGGGAGAAAATACTTGCAAATCATATCTGATAAGATCTATATACCTGATAAGTATATAGAATACGTAGAACCCGTACAATTCAAAAGCAAGTGACCTAATTTTAAAATGGGCAAAGGATCTGAGTAGACAGCTCTCTGGAGACCTACGGATGGCCAATAAGCACAGGAAAAGATGCTCACTATCACTGTCATCAGAGAATTGCACATAAAAACCACAGTTGGATCCCACTTCGCCCTCCCCAGAATGGTTATGATCAAAAAGACACATAATAGTAAGTAGTGAGCATGTGGAGAAATTCACGCCTCCCATACTTCTGGTAGGAATGTAAAAACAGTGCAGGCACCTTGGAAATTAATCTGGCATTCCTCAGAAGTTGGAAGTTAGCACACGACCCAGCAATTCCACTCTTTAGGCATATACCCAAGAGAAATGGAAACAGTTCCACACAAAAACTGACACAGGAGTATCCGCTGAAGCATTAGTCATCATAGCCAAAAAATAGAAACAAACCAAATGTCCGTTAACTGATGACTGGATAAACAACATGTAGCATATCCACAATTGAATATTATCCAGCTGTAAGAAGGAAGAAGATACCAGTGCGCGCCGTAAGGTGCTGACCCTTGAAAACCAACGCCAAGTGGAAGAAGGCAGACGCGCATCACCGATTCCATTTACATGAAATGCCAAGAGCAGGCAGATCTTTTGGGACAGAAAATGGGTTAATGGTTGCCTAGAGGAGAGAGGGGGAGGGAGGAGGAGGAGTGACTGTTAATGGGTACGGGGTTTTTTTTGGCTGGTGAAAATACTCTAAATTGATGGGATAGTTGCACCATTCCTAATACACTCAAAACCACTGATATGCACTTGAAATGGGTGAATTGTGTGAATTGTGTGCGCTGTTAAATGAAATCGAAATAAACTGTAGAGTGTCCAGTTTATTTTTCAAATAGCTACTAAATTATTAGGAATAAGTACTTGTTAGATTGTCTGGACATCTAATAAGCAGAAGTGTATGGGTCTGAGAACCTAGAAAGTTCAGGAGTCTCTGCCTTAGGGCATGAAACTCCCTCAATTCCTAAGTTATACCTGCATTTTTAAAGATTTTAAATATTTGAGAGGGTGAGTGAGTGAGAGCATGAACAGTAGGGAGAGGCAGAGGGAGAAGCACGCGCCCCTGCTGAGCAGGGAGCCTGATTCGGGGCTCAGTCCCAGAACCCTGAGAATATGACCTGAGCCAAAAGCAGAGGCTTAATCGACTGAGTCACCCAGGCCCCCTCTTAACTATATTTTTATCTCTATCTGATTCTTCTTACTCTTCTAGGATCGAAGGAAGAGGTGTTTCTTCTTTTCAAAACTAATTTCTCCACCATGTTCTTAGAGTAAGTTCCTCTTGGATAACATTTACTCCCGCCGTGTCTTACCTGATCTCCTGAGCCAAGCTCTCGTGCTACCACCACCTCCTTCCACGCAGCGTCACCTGTTGTCCTGAGCAGGAGCGGTAGGGGCAGAGGGACGGGGGGGGGGGGGGGGGGGGGGGGGTCCGGTCTGAGGGTGTGGCAGTGGTGCTGGTGGTTGTCAACAGAACTGCTCTAAGTAAAAACAAAACATCTCTACCTATTGCCCCAGCCTTGAAAGAGCCACAGCTGTCTCCTGTCGCCTCGTACAGATACAGCTGCGCGTGTGCTCTTTTGTCTTCAACTCTGGAGATCAGACAGAAATGTGAGTTCCATACCATAGTAACAAATACAGGAAGAAAATGAAGGAATCCTTTGTCGCAAGGCTGTGATATTTTGTCCCTCACAGGCACAGAACCAGTTGAATTATTACTTAAGAGTATTCTTAGAACTGCACCCAATTAGGACATCACTTCTGTGGCTCGGACTTGTAGAGCTTTGTTTTTCATTGTTCTGCTCCTCCAGTGAGAGGCTCAGTGACAGCCTTTCCAGGCAGCCCAGTAAAGATTGTGGATTTTATCTCTTTAGAGATTAGAGCAAGGGCATTCAAGCTTCATAACCTCAATTACAGTTTCTGATTTCTTCTATCCTAAAACCTTAAACAGGAAAGAGAGGAAAGGGGATTGAACAAAAAGAGCTGTGATTTGTGTGTAAAGAAAAAACTAACATGCCGCTGCTTATACATGGTTAGACACACTTCTCAGTCACTCCCTGGAGAGCTTTCGTGGACATTTTGGGACTCTTGGGAAGTGACCAGGAAAACTGAGTGATTTTTAGCCACAGGCTTCAGTGAAGTAGCAGTGGGGAGCCTGTGACAGAAAGGAAGATGTGTTTGTTAACTTGAAATTCCATTTTAAGAGTTACTGTTTGGGAAAGTAAAAACACAATTTATGGTATTAAAAAGATCTAGCCTAGGATGGGGTAGGGAGTATTCTCTGAAAGATGATCTTTTTTTTTTTTTAATATTTTATTTAGGGGCACTTGGGTGGCTCAGTGGGTTAAAGCTTCTGTCTTTGGCTCGGGTCGTGATCTCAGGGTCCTGGGATCGAGCCCCGAATCGGGCTCTCTGCTCAGCGGGGAGCCTGCTTCCCCCTCTCTCTCTCTGCCTGCTTGTGATCTCTGTCTGTTAAATAAGTAAACAAATAAATAAATAAATATTTTATTTATTTATTTGACAGAGATCACAAGGGGAGAGGCAGGCAGAAAGAGAGGGAAGCAGGACCCTGAGACCACCACCTGAGCCAAAGGTAGAGGCTTAACCCACTGAGCCACCCAGGCGCCCTTCTGAAAGATGATCTTAAAAGGAGAATGTTTTCCTATTAGGAACCCAGTTAGGTGAAGTTTACTTGAGAGGAGAAGCCTGTCTCTTTATTCTTCGGAATTAAAAGAATCCCCTGGTAGATAGTGAAGCGCATAGTAAATGTTCAACACGGACTGAATAGGTTTTTCTCCTTTTCCTTCCTGCTGGTATTTTGTGGGTTTTTCCCTTTCTCTTCCCAGGGCTGCTCTTCCTGCATGCTCGCTTACTGAGCTGTAGTCCCTGTAGCTCCTCAGACGCGTCCCACCTGGGCCTTGACGCCTTTGCACAGGCTGGAGTCCCTCTCGCGTTTGTTGGTCACAGGGGCTAGACTGCTGCCGCCTCCCTCAGACCTCACTCTGCTAGTCTTCCCTCAGATTCCAGGTGAAAGGCTGCTTTCTCAGAGCGGCTTTCCCTGACACCCCACATCTAGGTCACGTCACCGTAGTGTCCTCTCGGCATCGTTATTTCCTCCGTGGGCCTTGTCACGACTTCTGCTAACATGCACGCATCATCTTCACATTTATGTGTCGATTTACCTGAGGAGCAGTCACCTCTGCCAGTGGGCTGTAGGCTGAGAACGGGGGTCCCTTCTTTTTTGTTCATCCTTTTACTTCTAGGTTGGGGGCTGGCATTTAGTAGATACTCTGTCTATTTGCCAAGTGAACGACCCACCTCCTTTAAGAAACGTTCTCTAGGGGCGCCTGGGTGGCTCAGTGGGTTAAGCCACTGCCTTCGGCTCAGGTCATGATCTCGGGGTCCTGGGATCGAGTCCCGCATCGGGCTCTCTGCTCAGCAGGGAGCCTGCTTCCTCCTCTCTCTCTCTGTCTGCCTCTCTGCCTTCTTGTGATCTCTCTCTGTCAAATAAATAAATAAAAATCTTTAAAAAAAAAAAAAAAAAAAGAAACGTTCTCTAGCGTGGAGTACTTCGTGTGAATACTCAGCTTCGTTATGACGTTCATGGCGGCCGTGTCCTCCCTCTAGAGTCTCAGTGACGCGTGACTGCAGTTCACTTACCTGCAGACATGCTTGTTCGTGCTCGCAGCCTTACCCCGAGGCTGAACTCTGCTTTAGGGTCAGATCACTGTGTTTCCAAACAGTTCTGCTTCTAGCCTTTTTTGGTAGTAGCGGGCAGTTCAGCCCCTTGTTTATTTTATGCATTTGACTTTCAAGTAAATACCTATTTGGCATGCCCGTTTTTCAGTCACTGCCTTAGCCCCAGCTCCATCCACTTTCCTCTCGCAGCCCTCCCCTCCCAAAAACAACCCCAAAACATATCCTTGGAGAATACTCTTTCTTTAGGGTCCCCTTTCAATGTTTAGTAAGATAAAATATTGAATTTGCTGGAGAACCTCACGTAAGATTCATTAACTGGATATTTATTGCAGCTCTCGATCTGCCTGTTGGGATAAGAAAAGATTATAAAAGGTAAATGGTGCTCAGGACTGTTTTGTGGATTGAATATGTACCCAAAAAAGAGCATTGGACTTAAGGTTGAAAGACATATCATGAATTCTACTCAAGATTCTATTATTTAATACTGTGCTAGAAGTACTAGCCAGTACAGTAGGAAAACGTTTAAAATGAAGTTACCATAATTTATGTAGGACTGTATGTTGGGCAACCTAAGGGGATCAGCTGAAAAAGTCTTAACAAGACACTGTAATAAGGCAGCAGGTTATAAAATCAGTACTCCAACTTTTTCATGTGAAAATAATAATTAGTTTAAATAAAACAAAAGGAAATACCACTCCTGTCACTCACAATAACAAAAAGAGGAATAAACTCATAGTTGCTTATACCAGTCACACAGGAAAGTGGGGGCCTTTAATGTCATTGACCACAGTGTAGGTGGTACCCCTGGCACTGAACTGTACAATGTCTCTGAATATACTTAGAAAGTTTTCAAAAATTACTTGAAGAATACTATAAAACTCTATAAAGAAACCAAAATAGGGGTACCCAGATGGCTCAGTGGGTTAAAGCCTCTGCCTTCGGCTCAGGTCATGATCCCAGGGTCCTGGGATGGAGCCCTTGCATCGGGCTGTCTGCTTAGCAGGGAGCCTGCTTCCTCCTCTCTCTCTCTCTCTGCCTACTTGTGATCCCTGGGTAGCTCAGTGGGTTAAAGCCTCTGCCTTCGACTCAGGTCATGATCCCAGGGTCATGGGGCTCGATCCCAGGATTGAGCCCCACACTGGGCTCTCTGCTCAGCAGGGAGCCTGCTTCCTCCTCTCTCTATGCCTGCCTCTCTGCCTACTTATGATCTCTGTCTGTCAAATAAATAATAAATAAAACCTTTTTTAAAAAATTATTTTTTTTTTTTAAAGATTTTATTTATTTTATTTGACAGAGATCACAGGCAGGCAGAGGCAGGAGAGAGAGGAAGGGAAAGCAGGCTCCCTGCTGAGCAGAGAGCCTGATGCGGGGCTTGATCCCATCACGACCTGAGCGGAAGGCAGAGGCCTTAACCCACTGAGCCACCCAGGCGCCCCCCTCCCCCAAACAACAAATAATTAAATGAAATACCTTGTTTTAGGGTAAGAAGACACAACACTATGAAAATGCCAGTCTTTGTTTCAAGCTTTTATATAAATTCTAGTTAGTTAACATAGTATAATATTGGTTTCAGGAATAGAATTTGGTGATTCATCAACTACATAAAACACCGGGTACTCCTCACAGTAAGTGCCCTCCCTAATACCCATCCCCCACCTAGCCCATCCCCCACCAACCTGCCATTAAGAGCTGCTTATGGAGACACCTGGGTGGCTCAGTCAGTTGGGCGACTGCCTTGGGCTCAGGTCGTAGGATTGAGTCCCACATTGGGCTCCTTTCTTGGCGGGGAGCCTGCTTCTCTCTCTCCCTCTGCCTGCCACTTTGCCTGCTTGTGCGCTCTTTCTTGCTCGCTCTCTCTGTCAAATAAGTAAAATAAAATCTTTTTTTAAAAAAGAGTCGCTTATGGTTTGCTTCCCTCTCTCCTTTTCTCTTTCCTTCCTCTATGTTCATCTGTTTTGTTTCTTAAATTCCACATGTGAGTGCAGTCATACGGTATTTGTCTTTCTCTGACTTGTTTCACTCAGCATCGTACTCTCTAGCTCCACCATGTTTTTGTAAATGGCAAGATTTCGTTCCTTATTGTGACTGAATAATCTTCCATTGTAGATACATGGACCACGTCTCCTTTATCCATTCATCAAGTCAGTGGACATCTGGGCTCTTTCCATATTTTAACTATTGTGGTCATGGCTGCTGTAAACATCAGGGTACATGTATCTCTTCAAATCAGCATGTTTGTATCCTTTGGGTAAATACCTAGCAGTGCAATTGCTGGGTTGTAGGGTAGTCCTGTTTTCAACATTTTGAGGAACCTCCATACTGCTTTCCAGAGTGGCTGCACCAGCTTGCATAACCACCAGCAGTGTAGGAGGGTTCCCCTTTGTCCACATCCTCGTCAACACCTGTTGTTCCTGTGTTGTTAATTTTAGCCATTCTGACAGGTGTGAGATGGTATCTCATTGTGCGTTTGATTTGTACTTCTCTGCTGATGAATGATGTTAAGCATCTTTTCATGTGTCTGTTAGCCTTCTGTATGTCATCTTTGGAAAAGTATCTATTCATGTCTTCTACCCATTTCTTAACTAGATTATTTGTTTTTTGGGTGATGAGTTGGATAAGTTCTTTATAGATTTTGGATCACAACCCTTTATCAGATGTATCATTTGCATATATCTTCTCCCATTCTGTAGGCTGGTTTTTTGTTTTATTGATTGTTTCCTTTGCTGTGCAGAAAGCAGCTTTTTATTTTGATGAAGTCCCAATAGTTCATTTTTGCTCTTGTTTTCCCTGCCTTTGGAGATGTGTCTAGTAAGATGTTGCCGCGGCTGAGGTCACAGAGGTTGCTGCCTGTGTCCTCTAGGATTTTGGTGGATTCCTGTGTCACACTTAGATCTTTAACTCATTTTGAATTTATTTTTGTGGATGGTGTAAGAAATTGGTCCAGGGGTGCCTGGGTGGCTCAGTGGGTTAAAGCCTCTGCCTTTGGCTCAGGTCATGATCTCAGGGTCCTGGGATCAAGCCCCACATTGGGCTCTCTGCTCAGCAGGGAGCCTGCTTCCCTTCCTCACTCTCTGCCTGCCTCTCTGCCTACTTGTCATCTCTATCAAATAAATAAATAAAATCTTTAAAAAAAAAAAAAGAAATTGGTCCAGTTTCATTCTTCTGCATATTGCTGTCCAGTTTTCCCAACACCATTTATTAAAGAGACTTGTCTTTTTCCCACTGGATATTCCTTCTTGCTTTGTTGAAGATTTGACCATATAGTTGTGAGATAATGCCAGTTCTTTCTGAATTAATGTATGAATTGAATGTAATCCAAGTCTAAACAGAATTTTCTTTAGAACTTGTCAAAATTATCCTAACTTTCATTTGGCAGAATAAAATATTTGAGAATCATAGAAAATTCTGAAATGAAGAAATGTTTGCCTCCCAAATATTAGTATGTATTATAAAACCTCATTAACTGGGGTGCCTGGATGGCTCAGTGGGTTAAAGCCTCTGCCTTCGGCTTAGGTCCTGATTCCAGGGTCCTGGGATCGAGCGCCACTCGGGCTCTCTGCTCGGTGGGGAGCCTGCTTCCTCCTCTCTCTCTGCCTGCCTCTCTGCCTACTTGTGATCTCTGTCAAATAAATAAATAAAATAAAATAAACCTCATTAACTAAAACATCAATGCACTATAATAGAGTACAGAATTAGAACACAATAAAAATGGACATATGGTTAAGATGGCAGGGTTAATTTAATAAAAGGTATTGGAACAACCAACTATCCATTTATAATAAAATAAATACAGGTTCCTACTTCTCATTCCAAAATAAACTCCAGATGGATCAAAGATTTAAATAGAAAAGTTAACCATAAGAATTGAAAAACTACTTGAATAAATATATTAGTGATCTGAAGGGAAGACTTTTCTAAACATAGCTCTAAACAAATAAGCCATAGGATATTTTTATTCTGTATCTCAAACTCTCCCCACTCAAAAAGACAGCAAACTTGGAAAAAATATTTGTAACACATATGGCAAGTGCATAGAATCCCTAAACTTAAAAATGCTTCTTTAAGTCATTAGAAGGGAAACATTACCCAGTAGGAAAAGATAGACAAAGGACATAAGCAAGCAATTCACAAAAGTTATGTTTCTCAGACTTTTTGTATGACTTCTAAGTTTCCTATCATGCCTAGAAGAACTTCCCCACTCGAAGATGCTCAGCTGTTCTTATGAAAGATATGCAAACTAAAACAAATTTTTACTATCACATTGGAAAATATCAATTACCAATCTATAATTGTGATAATAGTATTGCCACAGAGTTTTGTGTTTGTACAAAAATTAGGAGGCATTGGTAGGAATGTAAATTGCTAGTATTTGGAGGGCAGTTTGTGAATGACTGTCAAAATACGTACTGTAGGGCCCCTGAGTGGCTCAGTGGGTTAAGCCTCTGCCTTCGGCTCAGGTCATGATCTCAGGGTCCTGGGATGGAGGCCCGCATGGGGCTCTCTGCTCAGCGGGGAGCCTACTTTCTCCTCTCTTTCTCTATGCCTACCTCTCTGCATACTTGTGATCTCTCTCTCTCTCTCTCTCTCTCTCTCTGTTTCAAATAAATAAAAATAAAATCTTTAAAAAAAAAATGTAGTTGACATGATTTGAGTCAACAACTCCCAGTTCTTAGCATTTTAACCTCACAAATGTGTACAAGAATTTTCACTGAAGCATTCTTCATAATAGTGAAAAATTAGAAATCACCTAAAGGCCCATTGATAAAGAGATAAATTAGAGAAGTCCCATACATTTGCAGTTGTTAAAAATAAATGCATAAACCCACATGGACTGACGTTGTAAGCTGTCCAAAATATATTCGGTAAAAAAACAATTTGCGGATGAGTGAGTTTAATATGATTTCACTTCCGAAAGGTTAAAACGTATACAGACAGTAGTACCCCCTTACCCATGTTTCTGCTTTCCGCGGCTTCAGTTACACATGGTTAACAGTGGTCCAGAAGCAGATGTCCTCCTCCTGGCTCTTGTCAGGTCAGTAGTAGACTCGGGCCCCACCACGATGCCTGCCTTATGCACCGCACTTCATCTCGTCATAAGGGAATTTTATCATCTCACTTCTCACCCAAAAAGAGGAAGGTTTGGGTATAAGAACTTCTGAGAAAGAGGCCACACTCACTTATACTTTATTATAGTATTTCATTATAATTGCTCTGTCGTGATATATTGTTGTTAATCTCTTATTGTGCCCGATTGGTAATAATTAAGCCTTATCACACAGATGTATGTACAGGAAGAAGCATACATACAGGGTTGAGTACTCTCCACAGTTTCAAGCATCCAGTTAGAATGTGTCTTAGATATGTATCTTAAGGGGTGTTAGAGTATATCTCCCACCAGGGCACCTGGGTGGCTCTTGATTTCAGCTCAGGTCATGATCTCAGAGTCCCAGGATCGAGTCCCGTGGTGGGCTCCGCACTCAGTGTGGAGTTTGCTTGTCCCTCTCCCTCCTCTGCTTGTTCTCTCTCTCGCTCGCTCGCTCTCTCTCTCAGAGAAATAAAATATTAAAAAAGAAAAAGAATGTATCTCAGGGCGCCTGGGTGGGTCAGTGGGTTGGACCTCTGCCTTTGGCTCAGGTAATGATCCCAGAGTCCTGGGATGAGCCCCGTGTCAGGCTCTCTGCTCAGCCTGCTTCTTCCTCTCTCTCTGCCTACTTGTGATTTCTGTCTGTCGAATAAATAAATAAAAATCTTTTTTAAAAAAATGTTTCTCCCATGGGTAAAGAGGGATGACTGGTATCTGTAGGGTTTTGTTAAGACCTGAGTTTGAGAACTGACTAAATACTTTTTTTTTTTAAGATTTTATTTATTTGGCACAGAGAGGGCACACATAAGCAGGGGGCTGAGCAGGGAGCCTGCCTCGAGGCTCGATCCCAGGACCTTGGGATCATGACCCAAGCCAAAGGCAGATACTTAACTGATTGAGCCCCCCAAGTGCCCCTCACTTTTTAATATTTTTTAAAGATTTTTATTTATTTATTTGACAGACAGAGATCACAAGTAGGCAGAGAGGCAGGCAGAGGGGGTGGGGAAGCAGGCCCCCTGCTGAGCAGAGAGCCTGATGTCGGGCTCCATTCCAGGACCCCGAGATCATGACCTGAGCCTAAGGCAGAGGCTTTAACCCACTGAGCCATCCAGGCACCCCTGAACCTCCCCTTTTTATTTTTATTTTTTTTAAGATTTTATTTATTTATTTGACAGAGACAGATCACAAGTAGGCAGAGAGGCAGGCAGAGAGAGAGAGAGAAGCAGGCTCCCGGGTGAGCAGAGAGCCCTATGTAGGACTCTATCCCTATGCAGGACTTGATCCCAGGACCCTGAGATCATGACCTGAGCCGAAGGCAGCAGCTTAACCCACTGAGCCACCCAGGTGCCCCCACCCCTCACTTTTTAATTTTAGAGTGTAACCTCTCTGAATCTATTTTCTTGTGCCTAAAATTAGAATACTATATATATATATAATATGAAAGAGCTCAAAAGACAAAATGTACATAAAAGCTCTTTTTTAGCAGTAATACACCACATAAATACATGTAATCAAAAGTTACTAAATATAGAGGACATCCATAATTATCCATATTGTAACAAAGCTAATAGGCCTATAAATTTTTTGAATGGACTTTTAATGTAATCATATATTTTTGGTCTGCATAAATAATTCTTTAAGTTTTAGGGGATAACAGACCCCTTGAGAAACCCCATGAAAGCTTTGAACCCTGTTCTTCAATCCAAGTGCATACACCTACCAAATTTTACATACAGACTGTTAGGGTTTGATAGATACTTGTTCAAACCCAAAAAATAATTCCATGGACTCCTACTATAAGTTCATCTTCACAGTGAATAAAGAAGAGAACTGTTCAGTGCTGTTACGGATGGACTGTGTCCCCCTACGGATATGTTAATATTCTAATCCCCAGTTTCTGTAAATACAATCTTACTTGGAAATACGGTTTTGCAAATGTACTTCAATTAAGGTGATGTCATTGAGGCAGGCCCTGACCTAATACGACTGATGTCCTAACAAGAAGGAAACAGGGGCGCCTGGGTGGCTCAGTGGGTTGGGCCTCTGTCTTCGGCTCGGGTCATGGTCTCAGGGTCCTGGGATGGAGCCCCGTATCGGGCTCTCTGCTCACCGCGGGGCCTGCTTCCCCCTCTCTGCTTGCCTCTCTGCCTACTTGTGATCTCTGTCTGTCAAATAAATAAACAAAATCTTAAAAAAAAAAAAAGGAAACAGACACACAAGACTCATGAACAAGGAGCACCCTGTGACCCAGAGGCAGTGTCTGAGGTGCTGCAGCTGCAAGCCAAGGGGCCCCAGGCTTGCCAGACGCCACCAGAAGCTTGGAAGAGACCGAAGTGGTCTCCCCGACAAGAGCATGGCCCTGGTAACCCCTTCATCTGAGACTTCTAGCTCTCAGAACTGTGAGACAATAAATGTCCATTGTTTACAGGCGCTGAGTTCTTAGGTCTGTTGTATCTAAGTGCCAGGAACTCAAATGCTGTCGGTACAGAGGATCTCTAAAAACAAGTGAATGTGGGGGGGAAGGGCAAAATTATTATTTGCAAATGATACGTTTGCTTGGAAATACGCAGCAAAATGAAGAAACTTAGAACGATAAGACAATTCAACAAGGTACTTAGGTATAAGCTTACTGTACAGAAATCCATATATATTTTTTTTTTTAAGATTTTATTTATTTATTTATTTATTTATTTATTTATTTATTTGACATAGAGAAAGAGAGATCACAAGCAGGCAGAGAGAGAGGGGAAACAGGCTCCCGACCAAGCAGAGAGCCCGATATGGGACTCGATCCCATGACCCTAAGATCATGACCTGAGCTGGAGGCAGAGGCTTAACCCACTGAGCCACCCAGGCGTCCCCAGAAATCCATATATTTTATATGGACAAGCCTCAGCTAGGTAGGAGGTATATGGAAAGCTCCACTTACAAGATAAAACACCAAGGAATATACTTAGTAAGAAATGTTAGATTTTTTTAAAGGTTTTTTGGATTTAAATATATATATATATATATATTTGAGAAAGAGAGACTATGCATGAGTTGGGGTGAGGCAGGGGAGAGGGAGAAGAGGGAGAGAATCTCCAGAAGAGCCTGGCACAGGGCTCCATCTCAGAACCCTGAGATTATGACCTGAGCTGAAACCAATACACACGTTTAACCCACTGAGCCACCCAAGTGCCCCTCTTTATTTTTTTTAAGATTTTATTTTTTTAAGTAATCTCTACACCCACCCATCCTGGGGCTCAAACTCATGACCCTGAGATTGAGAGTCTCATGGTCTACCGACTGAGCCAGCCACACACCCCAGAACTGTAAGATCTTTAAGGTAAAAACTGCACCATGCTGCACAAGGACTCAGAATGACAGCTACACCGGTGGCAAGGCACACTGTGTTCTTGAAAGACTCAACATCATAAATGTATTCCTCCTAAATTTACCCGTAAGTTTAATGTGATTCCATTAAATTCCAACCCATGTTTGGAAATTAGACAAGATTTCAAAGTTCAAGTGGAAAAAGTGAAAAACAAAAGGAGCCCTGGAAACTGTAAAGAGAATAAATGGGGCATCAGCTCTATCATATATTAAAAGATAAAACTATAGTAATTGTAAAAAAAAAACAAACAAACGTATAACCCTATAATAATTGCAATAGTGTAGCATAGGCACACGAATAAACAGGTCAACAGAACCAAGAATTCCAAAACTCCAAATACACAAGAATTTTATATGTAATTTTTAAAATGTTATTTAAAATAAGTAAAAGATGAATGTTCAATAAATAAGATTAGGACAGCTGAGTAGCCATCTGGGGGGAAAATCCAAATGAAGGAAAAATTAAAATGCAAAAAAAAAAAAGGCAATAAGAGGAGACTTTTTTTTTCTTAATGGTGTTTGTGCCCTATCATCCTTGTCAAGTGCTTTTGGCTTTTTTTTTTTTTTTTAAGATTTTATTTATTTATTTGTCAGAACACCGAAGCAAGGGGAGCAGCAGGCAGAGAGAGAAGTAGGCTCCCTGCTGAGCAGGGAGCCCAGCAGGGACTTGATCCCAGGACCCCAGGATCATGACCTGAGCTGAAGACAGATGCCCAACCAACTGAGCCACCCAGATGTCCCAAGAGGAATCTTTAATAATCTCAGAATGTGGGTCTTTCTCAACAAGACAAAAGGTGGAGAAACCATAGAAGAAATTTGGCTGCCCTGAAGGGTGTTTTCCCCTTTCAATACTTGTAGCTCCTGTAGCCCCTACTACTGTGCTAGCGTTTCGGTCAGTCTCTCCCCCCTGCCTCCGCCAAAGGGCCTTGCGGGGACCTTTCCCTCTTAAGACAAAACAATAACAAGGGGCACCTGGGTGGCCCAGTCAGTTAAGCATCTGACTCTTGATTTTGGCTCAGGTCATGATCTCTGGGGTCGTGAGATGGAGCCCCGCATGGGACTCCACATTGAGTGTGGAGCCCGCTTAAGATTCCCTCTTCCTGGGGCGTCTGCCTTCGGCTCAGGTCATGATCCAGGGGTCTGGGATGGAGCCCTGCACATTGGGCTCCCTGCTCAGCAGGAAGCCTGCTTCTTCCTCTCCCACTCCCTGTGCTGTGTTCTCTCCTTTGATGCCTCTGTCAAATAAATAAAATCTTTAAAAGAAAGATTCTCTCCTTCTGCCCTCCTGCTTTCTCTCTCTCTCAAAATAAATAAATTTTTTAAAAATAACAAAAAATAAAAAAGGAAATGTAAGTTTCAAGAAGGCAGTTTTCTTCTCCTTCTCCCCACAGCCCCAAACTCAGACACGGTGGAGCTCAGGCAAGACCCAAAGCCTCGATAACTGGGCAGTTAGGGAAGGGCAGGCACAGTGGGGGCGAGGGTTGCCTCCTTCGCTCTGGCTGCTGTCCCTTTGACCACGTCCTCTCAGGAGAAGCAGAAAGCCTAGGAGACAGCCTGTGGGATGGGGGGCCCTGGCCCTGCTCCCATGGCAGCATGTCCAAACCACACTGGAGGCTCGCTGCTTGGCTGACCATCTCACACCTGTATGTAAATTCTCTGAATCACTTTTGCATAGAAAATGAAAGTGCTGGGGCGCCTGGGTAGCTCAGTCATTAAGCATCTGCCTTTGGCTCAGGTCATGATCCCAGCTTCCTGGGATCGAGCCCCGCGTCAGGCTCCCTGCTCAGCGGGGAGCCTGCTTCTCCCTCTCCCACTCCCCCTGCTTGTGTTCCCTCTCTCCCTGTGCCTCTCTCTGTCAAGTAAATAAATGAAATCTTATAAAAAAAAAAAAGAATAGAATAAAATAAAATAAAAATGACTTCAGTCCAGCAATCCTACTTCTTGATGTTTATGCTACGTATATCCTCACTAATCCCGATTCCTCATCCTAGCAGAAATCTAAGTGAAAAGGGCAAAAAAGACTTTCAGTATAGGGGATACTAAGCCCAATCAAGGTCCCACGCAGTATATTTGAAGATGGGATTAAGAGAGCTTGTGATTACTGAATGCTGGGATCCTCGTCCTCCTCTCCCTGCTAAGCTGGCAAAACCAAACCTTTATTCTCCATGCAGAGATTTTAAAAGATTGTTTTCTGGAGAATCTGGCAATTCCCAAGATAGAAGCATAAGAGTTTCCCTAACAAATGTCCCATACAGATTATCTGAAGTGAATCCCAAAGTCTAAAATCCTAAAACCATGTGCTCAGATCTTCCAAAGTGCTTTTTAGTCCCTGGCTCTTTTTTTTTTTTTAATCAAAATTTTATATATTTATTTGAGAAAGAGGGAGTGAAAGCACACATGAGCAGAGGCAGAGAGCGGGGGAAGCAGACTCCCCCACTGAGCAGGGAGCCTGATGTGGGGCTCCATCCCAGGACCCAGGACCATGACCTGAGCTTTGGGCAGATGCTGCTAACCAACTGAGCCACCCAGGCGCCCCTGGTTCCTGGCTCTTCATCATAACCAGGCACTAAGGATTATCCACACATCTGCAAAAACCTCTAATCGTGAGTCTTAGAGATGAAAACGAATGAACGGGGGGAAAACTGTTGGAGAAAACAGGCTATGCAGGGGGATGAAAATTTTAAAATATGCAGGTATTCTCAGGTAAGTTCATATTGCCTCTGTGAAACAAACAGGATGTCATTTTTGTAAGAAAAGATCTCTTGGATATTAAAAATATGGATAGCAGGAATAAAAACACTAGAAGGCTTGGAAACAAAAATTGAGAAAATCTCCCAGGAAGAGCAACAAGATGAATCTTAGGGGAACTAGAGATAAGAAAGTGCCGCCCTGAGAGAGAGGTCCAGCACCCAAACACCGGAGGAGGAAATCGTCTACAGAATGTTGAGGAAAATGTCCAGAACTGAAGCACATACGTCTGCAGAGCGAATGAGCCCATCCAAGCAAAATGGATGAAAACATGCATACGAGGCACAACACTATGAACTTTTTGAACACTTGGAATAAAGAGAAGAAGCTGGCAGAGAAAATGTCACACAAAAAGGATCAGAAATCAGACCGGCTTTAGACTTCTTAGTAACCACCGAAAGCCAGAACGCAATCTGAAATATAAACTCTTGGACTCTGTCTCTGTGCCTCGTGTGTGTTGTTCACTGATGTGTCCCACGTGCTTAGAGCACTGCCTGGCTTGTACTGGATTCTTCATAAAAATTCACGGAATGTGGGGTGCCTGGGTGGCTCAGTGGGTTAAAGCCTCTGCCTTCTGCTCAGGTCGTGGTCCCGGGGTCCTGGGATCAAGCCCCACATCGGGCTTTCTGCTTGGCGGGGAGCCTGCTTCCCTTTCTCTCTGCCTGCTTCTCTGCCTACTTGTGATCTTTATTTATGTGCCAAATAAATAAAATCTTTTAAAAAATTGATTTTTTATGTGATATTTATTTGTGCCAAATAAATAAAATCTTAACAAAAAAAATTCACTGCCTGTAACTAAACCCAGTAATCAAGTGTGGGGTTAGAATGAAGACATTTTTGGACGTGTAAGGTCTCAAACAATTTACTGCCCATAAAGAGAGGATCTGCTCCACCAAAACAAGAGAGTAACCACTGGAAAGCAAGCAGTACAGGAAATAAGAGGGAAAGACCTAGGAAGCCACCAGGGAGGTGGTGATAACAGTTGTGCATCAGATGTAAAAGGTGCCTAGTTCAGACTGCAGCAGGTGCCAACGCCCACTTCCATTGTCATGCCATTTTGTCTGGGGACAGAGCGCCCCGGTTGTCCTGGCCCAGGTTCTCATCTGTACTTGGTTTGCCTAGACCTCGTACTAATGAGTTCCCTGCCACCAGCATTAACTGGGAATCTTCATTTTACACCATAGAGATACTCTGCTCTGACCTGTCCCGAGTGCAGGAGGTAGGGCAAGGCGAACCAGGAAACAGAAAGTACAGCAAATCCCCCTCATCTTGGCACTATTCCTGAGAGACCGCCGAACCTGACCCATGCTCTAGTCCAGCCAAATGTTCCACCTGTGGTGACCCCTGTGTTAACCATGTTTCATAACCTTGCTGTGAGGGTTCCCCCAGACCGCCCCCAGGTTCGGTGATTCACTAGGAGGACTCGGAACTCAGCACATGGTCAAGGTTTTGCTTTATTACAGTGAATGGACACAGAATCAGCAAAGGAAAATGGCCATGGGCAAAGTCCAGAGGAAATGAGGTGTGAGCCAGGGGTCCTCCGGCTGCAGTCACAATGGAGGACATGCTTACTTCCACCAGCAACGAATTTGGGCTAATCCACTACAGACGCAGCTCCCAGGGTTTTTATTGGAGGCTGGTCATACAGGCACATACCAGACTGACACAGTCCCAGAAGGAAAACAAGGGTTCCGCATAAACTATAGTGTTTGCTGCACAGTCTGTGCACAAAGGGCCACACTTACCATTTAGGGAATGGTGGGAACCCTCCTGAAATCCAGGTTCCCAGATAATCAGCCAAGGACCAACCTTGGAAGCAAGCAGACCTTTCTAAGTACGAAGAGCACTTGGGCCTGCTCTGTGAACCCTCCTGCACCGTTGTCCCCTACTCTTACCCAGAAGGGGTCCTGTCAGCAGTCAGGGAAGCGGAAGCCAGACTATGGTGGAGAACCTCTATTTAGTTATATTTTCCTGGAAGCCTTCAGTCCAGTAGTGGTTATGCTGCCTTTTCCCTACACAAGTAGATATGTGCCTGCCATTTCGCTCTTGTTGCATTTACTTAAAGATACTGTTGAGGGACACACGAAGGTGGTAAAACCACAGAGGGAATCAATGGAATTGAATGATGGATTTTGTCTACCAAAACCCATTCTCCCCATCTCCCCCAGTAACAAAGTTGTAATCGAGCAGCATGTGGATGGCCGTGTGACAAAAGTCTTGCTATTGGAGCCTGAGTAGAAGTGGTGCTTCTTCTGAGTCTGGGTCTAAAACCTGAGGGTGCCTTTCCCATCATTTCCTCCCCCTTTGCTGCTAGCTGGCACCTAGAAGTGCCGGTAACACAGTTTCAACCACACAGACAGTAAAACATCCTAGCAACAGAAAACAAAGATGTAAGGAATCAGTTTCCCCGGACCGCTTAGAGTAGGAGCTGCCTCACCAGCCTAGACCGTTCACATCAGTCTAGATGTAAAAAAAAAAAAAAAAACAAACACTTCGTTATCTAAATCACTATCTTTCATTTTTTTCAGATTTATTTATGAGAGGGCACCTGGGTGGCTCAGTGGGTTAAGCCTCTGCCTTCAGCTCGGGTCATGATCTCAGGGTCCTGGGATCGAGCCCCGTATTGGGCTCTCTGCTCAGCGGCGAGCCTGCTTCCCTCTCTCTCTCTGCCTGCCTCTCTGCCTACTATGATCGCTCTCTGTCAAATAAATAAATAAAATCTTTAAAAAAAAAGAGAGAGAGAGAGAACTCAATGAAGGCATACAGCAATCTACAGAAATAAGGCATGCAGCATACAGATAAGGCATACAGCAATCTACAGAAATCAGAAGTCTTTATGCACACGAACACAGAAACATTAAGGTGACTGTCCTCACACGTGTCCTCTTATGGGCTCATGTGAGCATTTGCCTTTGATTTGTGCCCTGGAGTAAGACTGCTAGGTCAGAGCACTTACATGTACTCAGTTGATTGAAACTGCCAGATGACCCTCTGGAACAGCTGCATGAGCAGACACATCTGCCAGCATCCTTGCCGGCATTTGCCACGTACCCCAGAGAATGTGCTTCTGCAAAACCGGGGCTAAGCCCAGAAAGAGGAAGACACAGGACTTAGGATTCTAATCGAGGAAAGCAGTGAAAGGAATCACCAGGATACACAACAGGCCTAAGTTGGAGTGGAAGGGAGCAAGGCTGTGGGAAGGATTCCAGAAACTTAGCAGGCGAGCCACTGCATGTAAGAGTTCTGAAAAATATTTCATTGACAGGTAATTGAAGGATCTGTTGGAGACTTTAAGGAGAATTTTTATGAAACAAAAGCAGTGCAAATGTAAACACAAAGCAGAACCAAGAATAACAGAATAACTGGAAGTTATTTTTTAAAAATGGGGGGGGGGCCCGTGATGGCACACTTCCTGAGTCGTCATTGAGCAACTGTTACATCCCCTTGATGATGTAAACACTGGTTATTGATTTAGCTGAAGTTTATCATAACGGTGAGAGAATGGGGAAGCCGACTCCGGGGTGTTGGTGGTCAAAGAGCTAAATCTTCATCTGCCATAACAGGGCGTCAGTGGTATCTATTGGTCATTTAAAAAAATAGCTGTGGAGGCCTATGACACGGAAACTGCTGCCTGTGTGTCGCGGGGTAGAGGAAAGGGCAGCCGTGGGGCAGGGACTGCTATTTTCCATTATACGCTGTTGAGAACAATTTCAGTTTTCAACTATATATTTCTTGAGGGCACTTGGGTGGTTCAGTCGGTTAAGCGTCCGACTCTTGATTTCAGCTCAGGTCATGATGTCGGGGCTGTGGGATCGAGCACTGTGTGGGGCTCCACGCCGAGAGCCTGCTCCGGATTCTCTTCTCTCTTCCCCTCCCCCCCAGAATTAAGTACAGCAGTCTGTATGTCAAACAGACTTCAATAAACTGGTTTATTAGGTGGTTTAGGATATACGTATATATCCTAAAACAGGTATTTAACGGCAATGCAGATTCAGTCTCCCTCCCACCTAGTGTTCATCAGATCCACCGGACCAGGAAGCACGTTCGGCATACGACATTGCTAAGAGAGGAGCATTAGAGTTTGCCTTTGCATATCCAGAAGACCTTTTAGTCTGAATAATCTGCAGGAGGCCCCCAGGAATCTTAAAGTTATCCAGTTATCTCTACATCTACGTGTGCCTAACCCCAGAGAAAGCCCTGTAAAGAAGCATTAACAGTATTCCAGAACCGGAAGTATGAGCTGACTAAGCATGGTTACGTCGAGTCTTACACCACCTCAATGAACCCTTATTGGCAGTAGGCGAACTATCAGTCCCCATAATAGCAGTATATGTGCAAACCCCTTGCCATGGCCTCGGGGGGTCACGTTATTCTTTACTCCTTCATGTCACATTTGGCCATGCAACTTGCTTTAGTCACTGCTAGTGAACAGCATATGAGCCGAGGCTTGAAACACGCTTGTGGAAGGGCATTTGGGTGTGTGCTCTCACGCTCCAGCAATCTGCCACGATAAGAGCTTCCCTCTGATAACTTCAGCCCAGGTCCCAGAATGCGACAGTGCAACAGAGCTGTCCCAGAGCCCTGCGACCTGAAGCAGAGCAGCTCCAGCTAACTCTCCCATGCATGTGCAAGAAATAAACGCTTGTGGGGCGCCTGGGTGGCTCAGTGGGTTAAGCCGCTGCCTTCGGCTCAGGTCATGATCTCAGGGTCCTGGGATCGAGTCCCGCATCAGGCTCTCTGCTCAGCAGGGAGCCTGCTTCCCTCTCTCTCTCTCTGCCTGCCTCTCCGTCTACTTGTGATTTCTGTCAAATAATAAATAAAATCTTTAAAAAAAAAAAAAAAGAAATAAACGCTTGTTGTATACGTCTAAGCTTCCTTGGTGGTTTGTTACCCAGCAGTACTGGGTCTGTATCTGACGGCTACATGTTCCAAGTTAATCTTTCCTGTGATCTTACTAATACATGGCACGGAGCTGTAAAATGAGATTGTATTTTGGTCTGTAATGGTGCCACAGGTTGGGTTCTCCAAGAAGCAGCAGCGGCTGAGATGGAGTTAGGAGCACAAAAGGCTTCCGGAAGAGTAATACTTGTGAAGGAAAGAGGGCGCCTTCAGCCAGCAGTGCAGACCTGGCAGAGTCTCAGCCAGCCCAGGAGGGAGTGCGAGAGCAGATTCCTTGATGGAGAGGTCCTGGTCAGAGGGAAGTGGCTGGATCCTTGCACTGCTGTCTGGCTCCGTCATTGACTAGGGACTGCCCAGCAAAGATAGGGCCCTTAGCTACCATGGCTTGCCAGTCAGTGGCTGGGAGGTGCCCCCAAAAGAGCACGACGTTGGTTTGAAAGCTGAGATGGAGCCTGTCAGCTAAGCCCACTCCTTGGCATCTGGGCAGCTGGTCCTTTCTAGAAGGGGATCTGAGCAGGATATCTCCATGTCGCCCACATAGTGCTTTAAGAGAGTACATGTATAAAAGATAAGGAAAGGCATAGGAAGCTAGTATGCTAGTTGACAACTTAGAAGTATATAAATGACCCATAGCTCAATCATGCTACCAGTTCCTTCAGGTGGGAAACAGTACAGGACTCCTGGTTTTACTCCAAGCAGCTGCCTGTCCAATCCTTTGTATCTCCGTAAATGACAACACCAGCACTCACGTGGTTGCTCAGGTGGAAAACCCAGGTGTAAAGAGAAGCTTTTGGAAATTCAGAAGTATGGGCGCCTGGGTGGCTCAGTGGGTTAAGCCTCTGCCTTCGGCTCAGGTCATGATCCCAGTGTCCTGGGATCAAGTCCTGCATCGGGCTCTCTGCTTAGCGGGGAGCCGGCTTCCTCCTCTCTCTTTCTCTCTCTCTCTCTGCCTACTTGTGATCTCTCTCTGTCAAACAAATAAAATCTTAAAAAAGAAATTCAAAAGTATGATTGTTAGATTTTTTTTTAAAGATTTTATTTATTTATTTGAAAGAGACCACAATTAGAGAGGCAGGCAGAGAGAGAGCAGGGGAAGCAGGCTCCCCACTGAGCAGGGAGCCTGATGCGGGACTCGATCCCAGGACCCTAGGATCACGACCAGAGCCAAAGGCAGCCGCTCTACTGACTGAGCCACCCAGGCGCCCCTATTCATCTTTTTTTCACTTTATGTATTTTGCTTCCCCTAGGTGACCTTCCTGTCGTATTTGAATTTTGGTGTGATCAGTCATTCAGAAGAATATACAAAATGTATCTGAAATTAAGACATCTAAATTCACATGTGTCTCGGCCACTGTGTTGCAGTGCACTGTGTTACTGTAATCAAATCCTTCTTAGGATACACGGGTTGACTTACTAGTGAAGACATGTGGGAGCTCTGTCCCAGAACATTTGTTTCTGAGGCAGTTTCGTGTGCCAGACTACATCGGGGTAAGATGCATCAGACACACAGATGTGCATTCCAGCAGACGTAGGATGTAGAAAACACATGACTTTGCCCGCAGTTGTACTTGGCTCTTTGCAGTGTCGCTACTGGCTCTTGCATAGGACACAGGAATTCTGATCAAATCTATTTCATGTAATTCCCAGCAGAAAGAAAATGTGTGGTGTGTTTATAGTTGTGTTCCCTGCGTTACGGAGCATACTCCTCACAGAAGGGCTCTTCTGTCCTGACCAGGCATCGGTTAGAATCGAATCCTCCTTTCCATCTCACACCCCTGGTAACCGGGAGCATTTCCCACCGGCGGCCTCTGGCTTCATGGGTTTCAAACCTCGACTCCCCCAGCTTCTCATGCACTTCTGTCGCCAGGCGCCCTGGGGCCCAGTCACATGACCCCACACCCTCGACGGCACAGAGAAGCCCCGAGCCACATCCACGACCGCCCACTACACCCACACCTAGCGTAGCCGTCGGACAGCGGAAATGGAGCAGAAGGAGTCCGTGGTCTTAGCCATTTGTGGCAAAATAGCTTAATTCTGCAAAATTTATAGAAACATGAGCACATTGCTAGGACCTGCCAAGGGGCCCAGGCTAGTGAGGGACCCTCCATGGTGGTTCCAGCTCCACTTGGATCCCCCCATGATGGCAGCTGTCCTCCTAAACACACCAACCCAACTCCACTCCCACATCTAGCCCCCTGGACTTCCCCTTTGACCATCTCCCCTGATCTGCACTCTGTTGTTCTTCCCACAAGTACTTTTGGGTCCTTCCGTACAGCCCTGGCGCCTGCCTGTTGCCCTGATGAGACCTCCAAGACCCACGGGTCTGAGCAGTCACCCATAATCGTTTGTGTCACCACTGCATTATTTTGAGTCAGATGTTGCCTCTTTTTTACTTTTGCCCATTATCCCACCCTCCGTGTTTCAGATGAGAGCCCTTCAGGTCAGGCCCACCTGTCCCAGCCTCTCTGGACTCCACAGGCCGGGTTCGTGGACCATGGCCTCTGTCAGTGCTGCTCAAGGGACTGGTCTGCCAGGAGGCGAGTTTGCACCAGAACAGAAGTCCTGTACAGCATGGTGCACGCCGTCAAGGTCAGCAGACTGTTCTGGTAGCAAGCTTTTCCAGGGAAGAGGCAGAGCGTCGATCACGTCCTGGGGCATTTGTCCGGTAGCAGTTTGAGAACTGGCAGCCAGCCCACAGATCGCATTTCGAGCGCCCCTGCCTTTGATGACAAGACTTGGGGTTGTAGGGGGTTTGTAAATATCCTCTCATTTCCCTGCCTGGACTCAGAACTGCTTTGAGAGAGGTAGGAGCTGGACAGGTGGAGATGAAGCTATTAGCTTTATTACTGAAAAGCTGATTAGAAAGGAGGGCTGTGCAGCTCTGGCCCAAGGGACTCTCCTTTGAATTCATCTCACCCCCCTGAGGCGGCCCCTCCTTAGGGTGGGATGTCTGCTCTGCAGGAGAGCAGTCCGAAGGGGATTGACTTGAGGGTGCTCCGTCCGCCTCCCAGACACCACCCAGGTTTCCTCTGGGAGAGGAGGAAAGGCGCCCGGGGGATGAGAGGCCGGGAGTGTTAGGTCAGCAGTGGTCCCAGGTCCTTAACCTGGAGTCCTGGGCTCTAGAGGGTCTGTGGAGTCCTTGAGATTGAGAGTGTGTGTGTGTGTTTCTCTGTCTGTCTGATTTTTCTAGAGAGCACAGTAGATGTGGGTCTGTCGGTCTGTCTGATTTTTCTAGAGAGCACAGTGGATGTGGGTCCTGGGCCAGATCCCTTTAACCCGCCCTCAGGGGCTGCGGCGAGCGCTCCTACCGACTGCTTTGATGAATCCTCCTTGGCCTATGCGGAGCTCCTGGCCAGAGAAACCGTACCTGCCTTCCACCAGGGGAAATCGGCTGACTTGGGGTACAAAGGGCACCCCTTGCCTCCAGGTGGGAAAGCTCTAGTGCAATTCAGAGTCCAAGGCAGCTCCCAGAGATCAGGCAGAAGCCGGACCCCAGCTGAGGCCGCCTCTCGCTCCGTCTTTGCGCCCCCCCCCCCCCCCGCCCTAGCTTGCTTTCCTCACTGCCCTTCTCCTTGGAGCGCTCCCGCCCTACAGAGCTTATACAGGACACTTGTCCTCAGCTTCCCGCAGTGATGGGATTCACGGTTCCTTGGCTCTCTTCAGATTCTGAGAGTGCTTTATGATCCGGTAGTGGGTGGAATCGTAGCCACGAGAGATACGTCCACATCCGAAGCCCTGAGACCCGTGAGTGTCACCTGATTGGGGAAAAGGGTCTCTTTGCAGAGGTGATGAAGGCTCTTGAGATGAGATCATCCTGGATTAGCCAGGTGGGCCCTCAATCCAATGACAAGTGTCCTTAAAGAGACACACACAGCGGAGGTGGCCGTGTGAGGAAGGAGGCAGAGACTGGAGTGGGAGTGGGCGGTCCCGAGGACACTTGGAGCGAGCCGAAGCGGGACAGGCCAGAAAGGATCCTCCCGCACAGCCTGTGCAGGGATCGCTGTCCCCCCACACCTCGGTGCCTCACTCTGGCCTCCAGGACCATGAGAGAAGAACCTCCCTTGCTTTAAGCCTCCCCGGCCCCCAGGCTGTGGTCATTCGTTTCTGCAGCGGCAGGACATGAATACCTCCAAAAGGTTAAAAATCCCTTCTAGTTGTATTTTTTTTTTTTAAGATTTTATTTATTTATTTGAGAGAGAGCAGGAGAGGGGAAAGGATCAGAGGGAGAAGCAGACTCCCTGCTGAGCAGGGCACCCAACACAGGACTGGATCCTCTGACCCTGGGATCGTGACCTGAGCCAAAGGCAGAGGCTTACGCAACGGAGCCCCCACACGCCCTCCTCGCCTGCCGCTCCCCATGCCCAGGCCCTTACGGGACCGAGCTGATCAGGAGCCTGCGTGTTGCCGACATCAGTGTGCGGTGGCAGCTCTTCCGTCTGTGACGGGGTGTAGGTGACTTCTCAGGGCCATACTCACGACCGTGGTCCGCCCCCTCGTTCTCGCTCAGAAAGGCCCTGTAAAGGCACGTTTGGGTTTCCTTAGGATTTCCGGCCAACTGCAGCACCGTCTTCCTGACAGTATTTTTCAGGATTATGTCATGTTCCAGAATTCATCTCTGGTGATGCTTTCCTCCCTCGACATTTTGACCATCCTCTCAAGAAATTAGCTCAACAGGGAGCTCGCGCCGGCACACTGGACTCCTCTGTTCCCTCTTTTATCTCCGTCATGATTATTCATGATTGTATAATCAGGATTTCTTTTTAAAGAAGCTCCTTCTTGATATTAGCCCACAGAACAAAGGGTTCTTGATTAAATGATGACTCTTTCCTGCTCACTGGAAGTCAAAAGCTAATGAAGGACTTTGATCAAAATGAATTTTGATATCCATTCTATGAAAATAGCCAAAAAGAAGCAATCAGTGGCTGTGTGGACGGAGGCTTTCCGAGGTCAGGAACCACCCATCGGGAGGTCCGTTTCTGGACAATGACTGGAAAAGCCAGATCGGCTGGTCTCGATGCCTCCTGGGGGCTCCGGGTTCACAGGAGTGCCCCTCCCCCCACCCTCACAGCGGCTTTCTCCTGGTCAGCCCGTGCCCAGGTTTGTGATCCTCAAATCCCAGTTCCACCAGCTTCCACGACCACCTAGAACACAGATTTCCTCGTGGCCTTTCCCTGCTCCCCGCTGCTTCCTGTAGGCTGGAGACCGAGCTCTGCACGTGCAGTCCCAGGCCTTCTAGACGGGCCCTGCCTCCCCGCACAGCGTGCTCCTGCCCCACTGCTTCTGACCTTTATACCTCCGCACGGGCAGTCCCCTGCTCTGGCGTGCCCGTGTCTGCCCTGACCACTCAGCCCCAGCGTCACGGTCATCAGGAAGCCTTCTGGCCCTCCCTGAGCTCCCATAACACCCTGAGCCTATTTTTGTCATGGCACTTCCATCAGAGCGTACGGTGACCTGTTCTCGTGTCTGTCTCCCCAGGACAGGAGGTGCATCTCGTAGATCTTTGAGTCAGATGAAGGATGCACGAAATCTCCTGCCTGCTAGAAGGAACAGCAGGGGCTCCATCTCACAGCATGAGATCAGGCCCTGAGCCGAAATCAAGAATCGAATGCTTAACCGACGGAGCCACCCAGGCGTCCCCCATCCTCCATTCTTTCATTTACCCCGTAGATTATCTTGGAATGTTTGAAATACTTGTTTTTATCCAGACTAAAAGAAACTAGGAATATTTATAATTTTAAAAAATCTATTGTTTAAACTTTTCATTATCTGTATTTGTCCACTAAGTTCTAAAAATTGTTTGGGGCGCCTGGGTGGCTCAGTGGGTTGGGCCACTGCCTTTGGCTCAGGTCGTGATCTCAGGGTCCTGGGATCGAGTCCCGCATCGGGCTCTCTGCTCAGCAGGGAGCCTGCTTCCCTCTCTCTCTCTCTGCCTACCTCTCCATCTACTTGTGATTTCTCTCTGTCAAATAAATACATAAAATCTTTAAAAAAAAAAATTGTTTGAGGCAAGTTAATAGAAGAAAAAGTACCAGACCGTGTACCCCACCCCCTCCCCAGCAGAGGCTTCCTCTGTCCTGTTGCCAGGACCAGGTCATGTGGCCCCCTGACCACCGAGAGGTTGGGGAAGCAAGTTCGGGGAGAGGCTGTTGGAAACAACCAGACAACCAGGAGTGTCTGCCCCCGGATGTAAATAGCAGGAATCAGATTCCTTTCTCCTGCAACCCAGGAGTCCTGCCTCGCCCGCAGATAAGGTTACATCTCTTCAATCTGTAAGGCTCTCTGAGCTCTTCCAAAGAAAGGAAATTCACTATGTTTTTGAGACCCTCCCCATGCCCACCCAACAGCAAACTCCTGGAAACACGGGCGGCCTTTGGAAGCTCCTCAGCTTGCCCAAACCAGGACCCCAGCTCCCAGCAGCGTAAACGCAATGGGCTTGTGGCCTCACGGCGCCGAGCCAAGGGAGACGCGGGCAGGAGAATGGCTTCCCTGCCTGCATCTTGAAAGCTTCTCGTGGACCGGCTCTCATCTCCGACTCTCCCTGGTGGCTTCAGCATAACCTTGGTTATGAGAGTGAGCACCGATGCGGCCGGCGCCCCGGTCCGCTACCTCCCCCCGCAGAGACTCGACAGTCCGGTCCGCTACCTCCCCCCGCAGAGACTCGACAGTCCGGTCCGCTACCTCCCCCCGCAGAGACTCGACAGTCCGGTCCGCTACCTCCCACAGTCCGGGCTCCCTGAAGCTATCGCAGAAGCGACACCGCGTCCTGCAGACGGGGACAGTTCAAGGCTGCCGAAGCGCCACTCTGTCCTCACAGGCCCCTGTGAGCAGCGATTCCTCAGGCTGTGGCCGAGGCACCCGGCCACGGTTCACACCCCACACAGTCTCCGGGGCCCCAACAAACAGCTCCGTGTCCCGGGGTGCTTCCATCCCTTTTCCGGGCGTGTCCAGGAGCCAGCCCTCGCCCTCTCCCCAGGGCAGAGGCCCTCCCTTCCTCCTGGTCCCAAGCTCAACCTCCATTTCCTGATCCAGAGGGGTTTTCATTCCTTTTGGGAAAGCCCCACCTTATTATATTGGTTTGGTCACAAGAACAACTTCCATCTTAATGAGAGGCATCAAAGAGGTTCTTTGTAGTGGTGCCACTCCTGACACCAAAGCGGGGTCGCCCTTGAACAACTCAAAGTCCCCTGCCACGGGGTGCTTGGGGTGCTTGGGTGGCTCAGTCGGTGAAACATCTGCCTTCAGCTCAGCTCTGGAGGGATCAGGTCCTGCATCAGGCTCCCTTCTCAGCAGGGAGTCTGCTTCTCCCTCTCTCTCTGCTGCTGCCCCTGCTCTCTCTCTGTCAAATGTGTAAATAAAATCCTAAAAAAACAAAAACAAACAAACAAAAAAAAAAACACTGAAAGGCTGTGATCTCAAAGGATGAAGTCACGGAAGCACTTGGCTCACTGAAGTCGACACATGCACACAGCTGTTTTGTTTCGTTCTGCTTTAAATATTTTATTTATTTGACAGAGACGGTGAGAGCAGGAACAGGAGCACGGGGAGTGTGAGAAGGAAAGCAGACTTCCCGCTGAGCAGGGAACCCGGTGCGGGGCTTGATCCCAGGGCCCTGGGACCATGACCCGAGCCGAAAGCGGATGCTTAAGGACAGAGCCACTCAGGTGCCCCCACACAGCTGTTTAGTTCAGGAATTGCACCTACTGTGTGTGCATACGCCCTGGGCACCATCAGCCGTGGCCTTGTGGGATTCCCAGAGCAAACAGCCTTTGGCCCCTAAAATCAAGCTGCCCCCCCACCAACCTGGTGCTCAGAGAGGCTCCAACACCCATCCCAGGCTGGAGGAAAATCTCGCATGTGGCCACAAAGAGGCAGCCTCGCTGGCCCAATGAGGTGCCTTCCTAAGGGACTTCATGGGGGATTGCCCAGAGCTAACCAGAACCTTACACCCTTCAGGGCAGCTAGCCTCTGTCGTCAGCACGGAGGTGGGATGGGGGCCTGGGAAACACGCAGTGAGCCCCGCTTCCGGCTGAGGGCCTTCTAGCCCAGATGGAGAGAGAGTGCCCGACCCCCGGCCGAAGTGCCAGGGTAACCCCGGGGATGCCGATGAGCCCAACAGCCTCCTCGAAGTCACCCAGCTCCTTTCAGACCAGTGTTCAGATTCCCAAGTGGGAAGAGAACATAATGTATTTGAACCTGCTAGATGGTTCCCGGGAAAGACGAAGGAAGCCAGGGTGTGCCCTGCTCGGTCAGGTCTGCGCTCATCCTGCGCCCCCAACGGGGCCTGGCACACAGCAGGTGCCCGGGACACGTGTTAGACGTTTTTCTGCCAGATGCTGACGGCGTCCCTCCCTCCAGCCACTGTCACTTGCTCTGTTGCCAGCTTACCCCCCAGGTGACTTGGTGGCCACGATCCCAAGGCAGGCTGCCGGTTGGTTTGAGTCACATACGTGTCTTACACCGGGGGACCCTGGCACCCCTCACGGAGACCTGCCTCACCTTTACCAGCAGGTGATCCCACGGCTCCTTCGCGTCTTGTCATCAGGGCTCTCCTTCTCTGGCGCCCAAAGAAAGCCCTGACGGTCCCCGGGCATCAGATGCCGGTGTCCTGACCAGTGCTCATCTCGCTGCCACCAGCTCCTCTGGGTCCCTGTGCTCCGCGCCACTGCATCCTGGGGCTTCCGCGAGAGGACAAGAGAGTTCTACGACATCAGCGACCATTGGTGTCGTCTGCTGCTAATGGAGCATGGACCACGGCTCGACATGGCGATTCCGAACATTTCTACCGAAGTCAACCAGCCATCCAGCCCACCTGGCAGGGCCACAGAAAGGGAAAACAATGTCTTTATCTTTCTCATTCATCCGCTGTCCAATTTTCTCTCCTCGCACCTCCTGGAGCCCACGACAGGCCCTGAGCAATGCCCAGGAGGGTCCCAGGTCCCTGATTGGTGTGCACATGACAAATAACCACAATACAGGGCTACCATGCCTGCATGAAAAAGCGCCATGGGAGGAAAAAGAAAGACAGTACCAGTCCCGTGGCTCCCCGCGGACGTGGTTCCAGAGACACACCTTCAGCACCTGCTCACTGAGAAAGAACCCGGGTGGGAGGAGGCGGTGCAGGGGTGTCTCAGGAGAGTGGGGGTGTCAGGGGCTGAGCAGGGAAATAGAGGAAAGGCCCCAGAAAGGCTGTGCTGAAAACTCTGGACTTGATCCTGAGGTCAGAAATGAACCACAGGGGTTCCTGGGTGGCTCAGTGGGTTGAGCCTCTGCCTTGGGCTCAGGTCATGGTCTCAGGGTCCTGGAATCGAGTCCCGCATCGGGCTCTCTGCTCAGCAGGGAGCCTGCTTCCCCCTCTCTCTCCATCTGTCTCTCTGCTGCTTGTGATCTCTGCCTGCCAAATAAATAAACAAAATCTTAAAAAAAACAAATGAACCACGGAAGGAGTGGAGTCATGGAGGGACTGTCACATATGGTGCCTGGGGTCATCCTTTCTGCCTCTGGTTAGACATAGTGGGTGAGACATTCGTCATCTGGATCTCTGCTTCTCCCGGAGCCCCTCACAGATGGCCGTAAAGACGGTACGTGTGTGTGTCACACAGAACGAAGGAACAAGACAGGAAAGCAGCAGGACAGAGAGTGAGCCAAGCGTTGGGTTGCGGGACGCAGACGGACCCGTGGTAGCTGACCCTCCCTTAGTAGCCCGTGTAGTCACAGCACCCTCGGGATTAGAATGAGAGAGGGAGGTACTAAACTACCAACTAGAAAGATTTTGTGATTTGTGGGCGAGGGTCCAGCGGTGTCAGCGTCTACAGGTCTTTGAAAGAGGTCAGTGCCTCTAGAGAGGAAGTTCACAGGTGAGGAAATTGAGGCACCCCGAAGTTATTCTACCAAAGGCCCGATACGTAGCCTGACAAAGGAGCAGGTTTCAGACCTGTGCCTGCAAAGACATGAAAAAATAACGCTTCTAATTTTTATATTTAAACATCTATAAATGAAATAACTATTTAAGAATCCCCCTTTTGGGATACTACTTGGCCATCAAAAAAATGAAATCCAGGGGTGCCGGGGGGGCGCTCAGTCAGTGAAATGACTACCTTAGGCTCAGGTCATGATCCTGGGGTCTCGGGAGTCAGATAATCAAGGAAATGCTCATTAAAATAACAGTTAGATGCCATCTTACACCCGCCAGACTGGCACAAACGCTAACACGGTGGACTAGGTGCTCTGGCAATGTGGACTGAGGGAGACTCATTTCCCGCCAGGAGTGTTGAGAACAGTTTGAAGGCAATTTGGCTGTATCTGCTAAAACAGGTGAGTTTCATGCTCAGTCTAACCAGGAAACACGACCAGAATGTCCATAGCAGCACCAGTTCTGGTAGCAAGGTCAGGAGACAATCCAGATGCTCACCCACAGAACAGACAGCCCAGTATAGTCGTGTAGTAGAATATTATGCAGCAGGAAAAAAGAATGAGGTACAGTTGTACAAGTCAGGAGGAGTCTATTTCCACAAACATGGTGTTGAGAAGAAAAGACATTACAGAATACATGTGATAGCCATTTATTTAAATTCAAACGCACCCAGGGGCGCCTGGGTGGCTCAGTGGGTTAAAACCTCCGCCTTTGGCTCAGGTTGTGATCTCAGGGTCCTGGGATTGAGCCCAGCATTGGGCTCTCTGCCCAGCGGGGAGCCTGCTTCCCCCTCTCTCTCTGTCTGCCTCTCTGCCTACCTGTGATCTCTGTCTGTCAAATAAATAAACAAATCTTTTTTAAAAAATGATGCATTTGGACCCTAGTTGATCGGTCCTCCTGTGAAAGACCTTAGAACCGTCCTAAGACAAGTGGAACGTGGTCCAGCTGCCCCTTTCCTACCCCCATTTTTCCCGATGAGGAAACAGGCTTCAAGAGGAAGATCCTTGCCCCAAATCAGCAGAGAAGAGGGACAAAGAAGCAGACACGTCCTCTCTCTGGGGGCCCTTAAATGAGGAGTGGGCTTTTCTAGGCAGGTACAAGGGAAGGACATGGGCCAAGGTGTGAAAGAGCAGGATGCTGGGGGGCCAGGAGGACACTTCACTGCGGGGTTTGGAGGTGAGGGGAGAAGCAGCAGGACCAGCTTTCAGAAAGCCTGGCGAACCCAGCTCAGGACCTGAAAATGACAACCCTTTCGTGGCAAGGTGGCCGGACCAAAGTGCTCACCGCCTGGGTAACTGGCCACATGGGCAGAATCCTAACAAACCGGCGGCTGCCCCCGCCTCTGTGCAGACAGAGAGGAACTGTCGGCCTGGGACACACGCCTGCTCATTTCCCCACTTCCATTTTCAGTTGGGGGCCCAACTCCACGGTAGCTGGGGTATCAGAATCAGTAGCCCCTCCGGGTCAGCGGGGCCTATGCTTGTACTGGCTGAACAAGAGGCTGCCTCTGGGCAGGGGTCAGACTAAAGGGCTTTGTCCTTGTGACAGACAGCCCCTGTGACAGCTGGACTCAGAAGGGAGCAGGGAGGGCGGGGCCCGCTGCACCACCCTGATGGCCCAGGAGAGACCGAAGGAGGTTGAGGAGAGAAGCGGGGAAGCTGGGCACACTAACTCTCCATGTTAGCACATTTTTAACATGTTGGCATGTTAGTGGCTTTTTTAACCTCCTGCCTTTCTTCATGTGTGAGGTTTTAGCAGTGACAAGCACACAATTTTTTTTTATTTCAAAAAATTGCCTTGGGGGGTGCCTGGGTGGCTCAGTGGGTTAAAGCCTCTGCCTTCGGCTCCAGTCATGATCCCGGGGTCCTTGGATCGAGCCCCGCATCAGGCTCTCTGCTCCACGGGGAGCCTGCTTCCTCCTCTTTCTCTCTCTGTCTGCCTCTCTGCCTACTTGTGATCTCTCTCTGTCAAATCAATAAAATCTTTAAAAAAAAAAATTGCCTCTCGTTTTCTTCTAGACCGTTTCCTCCCTACTCACCAAAAGGCTAGAAGCTTTGCCATGAACCGTTCAGGGTGAGACGTTAATGAAGGTGACCTAGTCTGGATCTCACATCATTCTCTCCTAATTCTCCCGGGCATGAAAAATAAACACGAAATTCCGGAACATCAAAACCATTTCCTAGTAGAGACCCCAAACAACCCATCCGCTCGCCAGTAGATGGCGCCAAAGGGTAGTCACTGCCTTCGGGCCAAGGGCTCTAACCTGGTGCCTTCACACAGGTGCTGGCAGCCAGTCCCTTCCCAGAGAGCCGCGGGCCCGGACTGGAGCCAAGAGGCGGGGATCCTGGGAAGAAGCGGGGCTGGAGGGGTGAGCGGTGAGGAGGAGGGAAAGACAAAGTCTAATTTTAATTCAACCCCAAGGGAAGGGGAGGAGGCTTGTACGGCGAATTTGGCCCGCGGGGGCTGGGGGGACTTCTCAGCTGAGCTTTGCAGACACACCTGTCGCCTGGAGGAGGGTCCTGCTGGAGGAACTTCTCTGAAGCTCCAGGCACCTCTGGGGAACAGCCGAGAGTGGACAGGGAAGGATCTGGGAAGGGAGACCAGGCCCAGCCCATAAAGCCCTCGCGCCGCCGCAGTCATCTCCGTCCAGTGAAGGAATGCCAGCGCGGCGTGAGGTTGTCTCACGGAGGGCGACGTTTCATCGAAGGGCATCATTCCCGCTGCCTGTGGAAGCTGAAGGACTGGAGGAGGGAGGCTGGAGCAGATCCAGAACACAACCCAGCAGTGTCTTCTCGCCACCCCCCCCCCCCGCCTCCCGCTGTCACCCCTCCCCGCTCTCCCTCCCAGAGCACCTGCTTCTCTGCTATAGCTTCCACGCCAGGTCCCTGGTCAGGGCTGACAGCGGTGCCGCCCCCTCCAGACAGGCTGGGGCGCCTGGGGTGGACGGCGGGGGGTGCTCTGCCGCTAGCGTTCCAGGCCCAGAGCACCGGGGGCAGGTAGGGAGATGGGGAGGATGTGGCGGCGGACGGGGGCCGCGGGCGGCGCGAGCTGGGCAGCCGAGCCCCAGGTCTTGAATGTCTGAGCGGGTGCCGCTGGCTTGGTGCCCCGGGGGCGCCGGCGTTCCTGCCCCGGGAGGTGGGCACAGAGCAACAGGAATGAACGCAGGACAGGTAAATCCAGCAAGAACCAGCTGAAGGGGGCCCGGCACGGGGAGCTGAGGGGCTGGGCCGAGTGGAACCCGGAGGATGGAGAGAAAGGACATTTAAAAGGAAAAATCCACCCGACTTGGCAGCACTCACAATGTGGGGGCCGAGGGATGAGTCAAAGATGACTCATAAGGTTTGAAGGTGAATCAGGGGAAAGTGACGGTGCTTCCAGGAAGAAGTTCAAGCCCACGCCCAGGGCTGCTGTTCTTCGGGGCCTGAAGAGCTGGTCCGGACCGGCCCACGTGTCACCTGCACGCTTATTTTGCCCCTGTCATTTGCCCCTCCCCCACAGAACGTAAGCCCGAAGGTGTTACCTGAGACGGTCCTGCTCTGTGCACCTGGCCTGGAGGGGTGCTCAGTGCGCACCTGTCCCCGCCAGACTCGGAGCAGGCCAGGAGAGGCAGCCGGGGGCCTCTGCGCGAGGGAGACCGGGAGCCCAGGTGGGACAGGGAGGGGGTCTCCCTGCACCCCCGCCTCGGCGCAGCCTCCTGACCCTCCAGGTTCCCAGCTCTTCGCCGGACTGGGGCTGCTTCCGGGGGCAGCCCTGTGCCTGCCGAGAGGACCTGGCTCCTTCCTTCTCCCCCAACCCCCCACCACGTCCTCAATCACACTGCGGGGGTCTGTTGCTGGGGGCCCCTCCACCTGGATGCCCCACAGACAGTTCAGTGCCACATGGTGACACTGAACAGGTCACCTGCTGCTCTGGCCTGGGCCCTCCATTCCCCAAGGTGACCACAGTGTCCCCCACACAGGATCTCCCATGCAGGACCCCACAGGCTCCTTCGCCTCACCTGACGGTGAGCTCACCCTGGTCGCCTGCAAGGCAAGCCTGCCCCTTCTCCGGCCACCAGCTCTGCGGGTGCAGGCCGACTCCGCTCCCCCTGGGGCTGAGCTCTGTCCGAGCGGGGCAGCGTCTGAACAGTGGGGCGGGGATGCGCCCGGGGACAGCCTCCCATGCCTCCTATGCTACTCGGGCCCCATTTCGAGTCCCCTGGCAGAGTGCCCTGCACGACCTGGCACCGACCTCTTGCTTCGGCTTCAGCGGCCACCCGCCCTCCGCGGGCTGTGTCCCCCATCCCACCCACCCCACGGGAGGGCTCTTCTGGCCTCCATTTCCTCCCCATTCCGTTCAAGTCCTCGTGTTCCTTCCGGATCTCACATTTGCAGATGCCTTCCCCTCTCCCCACCAGCCGCCAACACCACTCACTCTCCTCCATTCACAGGACCCTCCCAGCACCCATCAGTTTACAAAGCCACGTATCTGTAGGGGTTGGCCTCGTGTCTCCACCATGCGTGCGGTGGCCTAACTTGGCTCCCACTGCATCCCAGGGCCTGGACACGGGGTTTGGTAAGCAGGCAGGAAACGAGTGGGGCTCAGCCAACGACTGGACACCATTTCCCCGTCAAAGTGGCCACGCTCTGCTGACAACAATGGCAGAGCAGGGCAGGGGAACGTCTGTGGTGCCTCCTTCTGGTGACAGCGTGCACAAGTTAACAAGGAAGTTATCAACCCCATTTGGGCCTTCCAGCAATGGCTGCCCAGCTGGGCCTCAAAGAATGGGTTAAAACTGGCCAGGAGAAGAATCTTTTTGGTACCAAAGTGCCCCCAGTTTTATAGTTGGTCGGTGAGAAACTGGTTTGCTGTGTGGAAGTCCGCTTCAGGGCCAACAACAAGTGCCCAAGGCCCTGGACCACTCCACCAAAATGCTGGTCCCATCTCTCCACCTCCCCTGACTCTCAGAGTCTGGCCCTTCCTCTCTCTGGGATGGTCCTCTCAGCCCTCCTCTTCCCGCTCCAGCAGTGAGCCCAAACCGTGAGTACAAGTGCAGGACAGCGTCACGGTGACCTGGTGACTGCCAGCGCAGGTCACCCTTCTCCCCACTCTCCGTTAAGAGGACAGCACATTCGTCCGCACGCCAGGTGCCCCCGGCTTCCCTGGGGTTAGCGCACAGCCTGCACCCGCAACCTTACTATCGCAGAGATGAGACCGAAGCACAGAGAGGTTGAGCTGCCTGCTTGGAGTCACACAGCCCCTACGCAGCAGGGACGGGGCTCACGGTCCAGACCAGCCTCTTCCAGGTGTCTCTTTCCAAAATACGAACTACTGAATTTCCCTATATCGTTACATCTCGATTCTGACCATCTCTCCTAGCTCTTTGCTAAACATCTTCTTAAAAAACAGCTTTATGAGGTGTAATTGACACGCAACAAACCGCACGTGTTTAAAGTACAGGTGACATGTTTTGACACACACGTACACCTGCGAAGCTGTGACGACAAACACGGCAGTGAGCAGGCGCCTTGCCCACAGCTTCCTTGTAGCCCCTCTGTCCCCCTCCCCAGCGCCTACCGGCCCGGCCCCCCAGGCCTTCACAGATCCACTTTCCCTCACTCAAGGTTAGCTTGTGTTTTCTAAAATTATATCAATGACTGGTACCTTTCCTTCAGCATCATGATTCTGTATACACAGTACTTGTCCATATACACCGTAATCTGGGCCATAAGGAGTCTTGATTAAACATGCAAGGAGCCAGATCATGCAGAATATGTTCTTGGACCACAATGGAATAAAACAGTAGAAATCAGTAGCAAGGGGCGCCTGGGGGGCTCAGTTAATCATCTGACTTCAGTCAACTCAGGTCATGATCCCAGGGGCCTGAGGTCGAGCCCCTTGTTGTCAGCAGGGAGCCTGCTTCTCCCTCTCCCTCTGCTGCCCACCCCTGCTTGCGCTCTCTCTCTCACAATAAAAATAACGAAATCAGGGGCGCCTGGGTGGCTCAGTGGGTTAAGCCGCTGCCTTCGGCTCAGGTCATGATCCCAGAGTCCTGGGATCAAGTCCCGCATTGGGCTCTCTGCTCAGCGGGGACCTTGCTTCTCCCTCTCTCTCTGCCTGCCTCTCTGCCTACTTGTGATCTCTGTCAAATAAATAAATAAAAATCTTAAAAAAAAAAATAACGAAATCAGTCATGAAAAGATTTCTGGAAAACCTCCAGATATTTGGAAGGTTACCCATTTATAAATCATCCACAGGTCAAAGAAGAAATCAAGACTTCTTTGTTTACTTTCATACACATGTGCAGTCACTGCATGCCAGGCCTGTCCTGACCATCTCCAGAAGCAGACTTGGCTCGTTTCAGCCTCGTGACTCTGAAAGAGAAGCAGACTTTCCATGCGCCTGTGACAACCACGGGCACAGAGTAAGTGACTTGCCCAGGCCACATGGGTAGGCAGGAGCGGATCTGAGATTCGAACCTGGGCACCCGGATACAGAGTCTGGCCTTGTCTTCCAGCTGGATGGAGGGACACCAAAGGGGATCACTTTGGGACGAGCCCAACAAATATTAGGGAGCCGATCTGCAGGACTTGGGCGTGTAACAGAGACACAGCGGAAGGAGGGGGAGGAGGTTGGGTGAGAAAGGAGGTGGGGGGGGCACAGAAGAGCCGGGGTTGGGGGCTTGCTGGAGTGGGTGAGGGGGGCCCAGAAGAGCCGGGGTTGGGGGCTTGCTGGAGTGGGTGGGGGGGCACAGAAGAGCCGGGGTTGGGGGCTTGCTGGAGTGGGTGAGCACACGCCGTGCTGGGGGTCCCACATTCTGAGAACTGATTTATACAAGGGGACGGGGCCTGGGAGGAAGGCAGGTTGAGGTGGGAAGGTTCCCTAGGGAAAAGCGGGAGCTGAAGGTCCACACGGGGACATGAATTACAAGAAAAAAACCGGGATTGGTGTCCGGGCCAAACGGTGTGGGGGCCGTTCACAGAGGGAGGTTTATAAAGGTGACAGCTGGTGGGAGCAGAGACAAGTAGGAAGGTGGGGTGTCCTGCAGAGCCCGTAAGCCTGGTTAAGGCAGGCTTCTAGGAATGCTGGGGTGTCCAGAGTGTTTGGGGCATGTGTGAAGAGGGCACTGCCAGGGTCTGATCCGTGTTAACAGAGCCCACCCTGGCCACAGGGTGAAGACAGGTGCAGTTGGGGCTACAGAGGTCTAGGTGAGCCACTGGGGCTGGTGACAGGGATGAGGGACCTGGGGCATGAGGTGGCAAGAAGCAGATGGCTTCAAGAGGCATTTAGGAGGCAGAAATGGCAAGGTCACGCCAGATCCCCTGTGGGGATGCTTGGGGTTTCTAGAAGGTGGTGCTCTAGTCCGCTGCGTACTGAGTCCTGGGAGGAGACCAGGTAGGTGGGGCCGTGAGCTCAGTGTCCAGGTGTGGCGCTAGGAGAGTCCTGGCCCTGGCTTTTCTGGGCACAAAGCACAAGATACACACAGATGCACGGAGGTATCTCTCCAGGAGCTCCACAGGAAGGCCTGAGAGGGGCAAGTCTGCTGAGACAGAGGAGCCGCCGGCAGGCGGGAGAGACCCGGCATGCTGGTGACGGGACACAGGCCACGGTGGTTGGTGGGGAACGTTATCCAGAGGTCAGAGGGGAGCAGGACGAGAAAGTTCTGGTATTTAGTAACTAAGGCAGGTAGGAGAGACCTGAAGGCCAGGAGACTGTGGAGGGAGAGAGGGTTGTTAACGTCCAGACCAGCTGGGAAGCTGGGATTCCAGGAGGGGCGGTGGGGCAAGTTCTGCAGAGCAGATCTCAGCTGGGGCTTTGAAAGGCCCACCTGCAAGAGATCCTAAACTTCCAGGGTCCTGACAGGAGCTGGGTAGAAAGGAAGAAGTGGTCAGGCCTCCAGGTCAGGAGAGCAGGAGGGCCGCCATGGGGCGCACGCGGACCAGATCTCACAGCGCCTCGTGGGACGGGGAGCCGGCACCGTGGGACCGGGAGCCAGCCCGTGGGCGCTCCTCCTTCCCTCCACTCCCCTCCTCCCAACCTCGTCCCCTTCCCCCAAGCCCCTCCCCCAGCCCAGGCAGCAGGGAAAACCCGGGGAGAATTCCCAGGTACAGCTGGGGGCAAAATTACATTTTAGGAGGTGCCCAGCAAAGGCACAACGCCCACTTCCCCTGACCGCGTGGCTGCAAGTTTCCACTCTATTTTTCCTATTTTTCAAGCCAGTTAAGAAGCCCCGTGTTAATTTCACACAGGCCTAAATGGGACTTAAGCCCCAGTGTGAAAACCCTCTTCCTGGAAAAGCGGGGCTTCCCCAGAGACAAGGGTGGAGGAGGGGTTCAGACAGGTTTGTTTACACCATAAGGAGCTTCCAGATTGTTCCCCCGGGGTGGGGCTGTGGGGGGGCGGCTGGTGTGTTGGGAGGAGCTAATGACAAAGGAGCCTGGGGCAGGGCTAGGTTCACAGTGACCTGAGGGGGTCCAGCTGGGGGGTCCTCAGACCTCGTGGCTGACCTGGGCGGTGGCTAAGGGCCCCTCCTCTCCAAGCTTCTCCGGACTCTCATCGGCCATTGTTCAAAATACTTTTGGAGTTCCCACCTAGAAATTGGTTTTTGGAGCGAGTTAACCCCTCAAAGGGTGAACTAGAGGTAAACTAGGCAATAAAGAAGATGGGCTTTACAAAATCATGGTGGGTGTCCTGGGTGAGCACACATTAGTTAATCCTGGAATTGCAGGCTACTGTGAAGGACACGGTTTAAGGCAAACCAAGGGCAGGTAGAGGTAATGGGCATTAAGGAGGGCACTTGTGATGAGCCCTGGGTGTTATATGTAACGAAGCATAAATTCCCCTAAACCATATGCACATGCACAGCAGGTAGAAATCCCCCAAAGGATGAAGCACGGGTTTGGAGGATTCAGGCCTCTGTAAGGGTCCGTTTCAACACCTCCCCTTGTGCACAGCGCAGCCTAAGGAAAGAACCAGCCCCTGAGCAGGGCATGAACGTTTGGAAATTGGCTGGCAATGCGGAGAGGCATGGATGACCCTCAGTCCTGGCGCTCCTAGTCCCACCCTCAGAACTGAACCCCTGGAGTGCAACCAGGCCCCTGAGGCTCCCTTATCCAATGATGAGGGAAAAGAAGGCAAGCTGAGGACAAAGCAAAAGCTGATACCCCCCAGCTGCCCCCACCCATGTCACATTCAGTCACATTCCGCAGGCACGCCTGGCTGCCCTAAAGCTAAAGACAGAAAGAACAGTCAGCTTCCAGAGATCATAATCCTGCAAGACCTGAGTCTCCCTCAGCTTACAGATGTCTCAGCAATCTCTAAGAACAAAGCATTTTTCTTTTCCTTTCTTTTTTTTAAAGATTTTATTTGACAGAGAGAGAGATCACAGGTAGGCAGAGAGGCAGGCCCAGTAGGGGAAGCCGACTCCCCGCCAAGCAGATAGCCAAGCAGATGCAGGGCTCGATCCCAGACCCCGAGATCACGACTTGAGCTGAAGGCAGAGACTCAACCCACTGAGCCACCCAGGCGCCCCAGAACAAAGCATTTCTGTTAATAACCTAGCTTCCAGAAAGATGTGTAGGTACAACGCAGCCCATTGACAGACCCTTGAAGCGGGCAGTGTAATGTCCCTCCAGGAAGCTCCCAATTATCTTCAGGTTAATGCCTTGCTAGAAGGAAAAACCACTTGACAGTAGCAAAGCCTCTGGTACTCTGTAGGCCGTCTTTGGCATGTCAACGTGCTCTGAAAACCTCCCTTTGCCTTACCTCCCCCAACACCAAAGCTCTTTTTAACAAACCACCATTTTGCATCAAAGATGTCTGAGGAGTCTTTCTTGGGTGTGGGATGGAAACCTCACCCCACCAAACCTCAGCCATATTCCAAGACCCCATTACCAAAACCCCCACGTGGCTAGGGGCTCTCTCTGGTCAAGACAAACCAGGGGTCGGGTCTGCCTACGCATGCGCGGGTCACCCCTCACCGCACCTGTTGCCCGAACTGCAGGGCCCTGAACCCCCAGTCGCAGCCCAGAGCCTCTGATCACTGGCCCGGGCGTACAGACGCGCCCTCTCCCTTCCTGGAACCCCTGATCCCTGCCGACACCGAGTCCGGGCCAGTACCGGGTGCCGACCCCAACGCGGCGGCGGCCCCCCACGGCCGCGGGCCGAAGCCCATACAGCCCGGGAGGCCGCAGGAGCTACTAAGCTACGCCGGCGGACTTGGCCAAGCAGGAGCGCACGCGCTCGCGCCCGGCCGGAGGGGACCCTGCGGGCTGTGCAGGCACCGGGTGGGGGCTGGGGCGCCGGCGCCAGCCGCGCTGGGGGTGGTGGCTCCGGAAGGCGCGAGACCTTCGCGAGAGTTCCGGGCCGCGCCGGCGCACTGAGACCGGTGCGGGGACGCGCGCGGCGGCCGTTGGGGGTGGGGCGCTCGGGGCGGGCCCGCGCGCGCCCTGGAGAGGGGCGGGGCCGCGGCCACGGCGCAGGCGCAAGCGCGTGGCCGCGGCGGCGGTTGGGGAGGGTTCTTCCGGAAGGTTCGGGAGGCTTCTGGAAAAGGCGCCGCGCGCCGGGCGGGCCCGCGTCTATATAAGGGAAGCGCGGGGGCGGCGCGCCAGTTGCTCCTGCGTCCTGGTGCTGCGTCCTCTCGGAGCCCGTGTGGTCCTTTAGCCAAGGTGAGGGGGCGGTTGGGGGGGCTGGGGGGGCTGGGGGGGCGGCGGGGGTCCAGGGCGGCGGGCTCGGGGCGGGCCCCCCGGAGGCCCCGGGCCTGTGGGGCGGCGCGGCTGTGCTCTCGCCGGCAGAGGCCTCGGGCCTGCTGCGCCCCGACCCCCCACTCGCGGGAAAGGGGGTGCGCCCGGGTCGGTGGGGGTTCCCCGGCCGCCGGGCTTCGGCTCCGGGGTCTCGGGCGGAGGGGAGAAGGGGGGAGGGGGCTCCGGCTCTGGCTCCGGGTGGGGTCCCCGAGGGCGTGTGGCGCCCGGTGGCGGCGTGCGCACGGCCCTCGCTGTCGCAGCTGGAAATGAGGTCATCCTTTGTCGGCGGCCCCGGCTCGGCCGGCGGGCGCGGGCCTCCCGGAGGAGCGGGCGGGGGGCGCGGGGCGCGGGGGCGGCCCGTAACCGGCTGCGCGGCCCTGCAGATGCCTGAGGAAACCCAGACCCAAGACCAGCCGATGGAGGAGGAGGAGGTGGAGACGTTCGCCTTCCAGGCGGAGATCGCGCAGTTGATGTCGCTGATCATCAACACCTTCTACTCGAACAAGGAGATCTTCTTGCGGGAGCTGATCTCCAACTCGTCCGACGTGAGCGCGCGGCGCGCCGGGCCGGCTGGGCGGGCGGGCACCCCCTCCCCGGGCGCTCGGCCCTCACCGGCCCCGGCTCTGTCCACAGGCTCTGGACAAAATCCGCTACGAGAGCCTGACCGACCCCAGCAAGCTCGACTCGGGGAAGGAGCTGCACATTAACCTCATCCCGAACAAGCAGGACCGGACCCTCACCATCGTGGATACCGGCATCGGCATGACCAAGGCCGACCTGATCAACAACCTGGGCACCATCGCCAAGTCGGGGACCAAAGCGTTCATGGAAGCGCTGCAGGCGGGCGCAGATATTTCTATGATTGGCCAGTTCGGGGTCGGGTTCTATTCGGCCTACTTGGTGGCCGAGAAGGTGACGGTGATCACCAAGCACAACGACGACGAGCAGTACGCCTGGGAGTCCTCCGCGGGGGGCTCGTTCACGGTCCGCACCGACACAGGTGGGCATCCGGTGGGCTGCTTTCCTGGCCCTTGCGTCGTTGGGGAGGGCCTGGTGCTGTAGGCAGGGGGCCGTTAGAGGCCCGGGAAGCAGGTGACAAGAGGAGTGCGGTCCTTGAGTTCTGATCGTGCACCGGCGGTTAACTGCCTGGGGTTCTCCTTGCCCAGTAGGAGCAGACCTCATGCGGTTAAGTTGCTCGAAACCGTTGGGTGTGCCGTGGAGAACAATTGAGGGCTTTCTGTTTTCCCAATTGCTTAATTTGCCCATTCAGATTGAAATCGAGTTTTTTCTCTGCGCAGGCGAACCTATGGGTCGCGGAACGAAGGTTATCCTGCACCTGAAGGAAGACCAGACGGAGTACCTGGAGGAGAGAAGGATCAAGGAGATCGTGAAGAAGCACTCCCAGTTCATCGGCTACCCCATCACGCTGTTCGTGAGTGTCGCCGCCCGGTGCAGAGCGCGGAGCTGGTGGCCGGAAGTTCCTAGTGTTTGGGTCTGTTGTTGAGGGAATGAGCCAGACGTGCATTGGCGGGGCTTTGCGACGTTCCGTCTCCCTGTCCACGTCCCCAGGCTGGTTACTTAGGTAGATAACGTGAGATGCCGACCCGAGTGTTTTGGCTGAAAAACGTTTCTTTGGGTCTTACACTTGGGCGTTAACTGTGTCCAGTCCAGGGTGTTCTTTCGTTCCAGAATGCCGAGGTGACGTGGTTTTGCATCTCATTTTGAAGGTGGAGAAGGAACGCGATAAAGAGGTGAGCGATGATGAGGCTGAAGAAAAGGAAGAGAAAGAGGAGGAAAAAGAAAAGGAAGAGAAGGAGTCGGATGACAAGCCCGAGATCGAAGACGTGGGCTCCGACGAGGAGGAGGAGGACAAGAAGGACGGGGACAAGAAGAAGAAGAAGAAGATCAAGGAGAAGTACATCGACCAGGAGGAACTGAACAAGACCAAGCCCATTTGGACCCGAAACCCCGACGATATTACCAACGAAGAGTACGGAGAATTCTACAAGAGTTTGACCAATGACTGGGAAGATCACCTGGCCGTGAAGGTGAGCGCCCCGAGTCCCCGCAGCTTGTCTTGTGGTCGGGGTGTGGGTTGCGGCGCAGGCCTCTGTCCCAGCCCTCCGACTCGCCCCCCAGGAGCGCTTTTGGTTCTGTGACTGTAAGCGGAGCGCGTCTTCAGTGGCTCCTACCTGTGTTGTCCCTTGACGATGGTTCGCTGTGTGCTTGCTTAAACAGCATTTTTCAGTGGAAGGACAGTTGGAGTTCCGAGCTCTTCTCTTTGTGCCAAGACGTGCTCCCTTTGACCTATTCGAGAACAGAAAGAAAAAGAACAACATCAAGTTGTATGTTCGCAGAGTTTTCATCATGGATAACTGTGAGGAGCTCATCCCAGAGTATCTGAGTAAGTGTGGGCAGCGTGAGGCTCGAGCCCAGCCAGTGCCTCGTCGGCTCTGCCCAGTGGACTCAAGAATGCATGTGGGGGGCACCTGGGTGGCTCAGTGGGTTGAGCCTCTGCCTTCGGCTCAGGTCATGATCCCAGAGTCCTCGGATCAAGCCCTGGTTCAGGCTCCTCTTTCTCTCTGCCTGCCTCTCTGCCTACTTGTGATATCTCTCTCTCTCTGTGTCAAATAAAATATTTTTTTAAAAAATTTTTAAGAAAATCTATGTGGGGCAGGAGATGATCTTTGGTTCCTTGGGTTTACCTGTTTGTGGATTGTGATTATCTGTTTGCGTCTTTGGGGATGACTTTGAGTGCATTTGTTTGTATTTTTTCAGATTTCATCAGAGGTGTGGTGGACTCTGAGGATCTTCCTCTAAATATTTCCCGTGAGATGCTGCAGCAAAGCAAAATTTTAAAGGTTATCAGAAAGAACTTGGTCAAAAAGTGCTTAGAACTCTTCACCGAACTGGCCGAAGACAAAGAGAACTACAAAAAGTTTTACGAACAGTTCTCCAAAAACATCAAGGTTGGTGTGAACACATTTGATTCTCAGTAGTAGTGGTCATTACGGTTTGTCAGATTTTATGACTTTCATTAAATGCGGAGAAAGTTCAGAGTCTATGTTTTCTTTCAGCTTGGCATCCACGAGGACTCTCAGAATCGGAAGAAGCTCTCAGAGCTGTTGCGCTATTACACGTCCGCCTCCGGTGACGAGATGGTGTCTCTCAAGGACTATTGCACCAGAATGAAGGAGAACCAGAAACACATTTATTACATCACAGGTAAGGACGGAGGGTGCACAGGCACCGGGCTCTGCAGGTCCGCTCCCAGGGACAAGCCAGGCAAGACCACGTGGGCTGGGCGGTATCTGTGGTTAGATCTGACTAGACTTAGCGAAAGGCAAAAGCAAGATGAAGTCCTTGCCTGTTAAAAAGGTCTGTAACTTCTCCCACCCTTCAGGTGAGACCAAGGACCAGGTAGCGAACTCGGCCTTCGTGGAGCGTCTTCGGAAGCACGGCCTGGAAGTGATCTACATGATCGAGCCCATTGACGAGTACTGCGTCCAGCAGCTCAAGGAGTTTGAGGGGAAGACGTTGGTGTCTGTGACCAAAGAGGGCTTGGAACTTCCAGAAGATGAAGAAGAGAAAAAGAAACAGGAAGAGAAAAAGACAAAGTTTGAAAACCTGTGCAAGATCATGAAGGACATCTTAGAGAAAAAAGTAGAAAAGGTTTGTGACAGCAGTGTCCCGGCTGCCGCGGTCTCCTAGTCATGGGCTGCCTTCTAGAGGGCCCGGAGGGGTTGGCTAGGTTTGTCCTCCGTAGGCCCTTTATCCCCCTGTGTTTTCTGAACTTCCCGAATAGAAAATTAGCATTTCCTACATAGAAAAAACTCTTAAGGTTGCTGAAGACCCGGGGAGAGTTAGGGTATGCTGGAAGAAAGCTCTGAATAGTTGAATTGGCCGGCGGTGTTTCTGACTCGTGACTACTCAGTCCTTGGAGTCCTTGGGTTCCATGTACCCATGCAGCTGGTGGTGCTACCGAAAAATTAGCTGTAGTGGCATTTGTACGTGCATTCACTAATTTCTTCATGCTCTGCTTGTAGGTGGTCGTGTCAAACCGACTGGTGACCTCCCCGTGCTGCATCGTGACAAGCACATATGGCTGGACGGCAAACATGGAGAGGATCATGAAGGCCCAGGCCTTGAGAGATAACTCCACCATGGGCTACATGGCCGCGAAGAAGCACCTGGAGATCAACCCCGACCACTCCATCATCGAGACCTTACGGCAGAAGGCCGAGGCCGACAAGAACGACAAGTCTGTGAAAGACCTGGTCATCCTGCTCTACGAGACGGCGCTCCTGTCCTCCGGCTTCAGTCTGGAAGATCCGCAGACGCATGCCAACAGGATCTACAGGATGATCAAGCTCGGTCTCGGTAAGCTCCTCGCCGAGCCGTGGGCCGGGCGGGACCTTCAGCCCCATCAGTGTTAGGGGTGGCCCCCTCCCGCTTGGGTGACCGTAATGGCTTCTCTTTCAAAGAACAAAGGGGCGCCTGGGTGACTCAGTGGGTTAAAGCCTCTGCCTTCAGCTCAGGTCATGATCCCAGGGTCCTGGGATCAAGCCCTGCATTGGGCTCTCTCCTGAGCAGAGAGCGTGCTTCCCCCTCCCTGCCTCTCTGCCTACTTGTGATCTCTGTCAAATAAATAAATAAAAATTTTAAACAACAACCCAGAGAACAGACCTTCTGATCAGAAGGGCTGAAAAATGAAAGCGCTTTCAGCACCAACTAACGGTTCAACCTTTACAGTGGGTACAGACCAGCGTAGTGGGCTGGCTTCGAGAAACCTAACAGCAGGAGGGGTTTCTTTCCCAACAGGTATTGATGAAGATGACCCCACCGCTGACGACAGCAGTGCGGCCGTGAGTGAGGAGATGCCCCCCCTGGAAGGTGACGACGACACGTCGCGCATGGAGGAGGTTGACTAGGTGCCGCGAGAATGACTTGTACATGTATTCGATACTTTATCTTCATTCCCTCTGATAATATATTTTCAAGGATTTTTTCTTTATTTTTGTTAACATTTTAAGAATCTGTATGGCATGATAATAACTACTTAAGGGGAAGATAAGATTTCTTTCTGTTCGAGTGTGATACTGTGACGTGTAGGAGCTAAAGCCCAGCTAGTTTTTCTTCCCTAGTGCCACGCCGGCTCGTTGTAACCGGACAAGGTGACCTTTGTTGTGAGGTGTGCGTAACCTAACGTTAACTGTGGTCTAAAGTGTTTAGCTACAAGCGGATTCCTTAGTAAGACCAAATTTGTCTGTCACTGAAGTGTTCCGAGTTATACCTTGATGTTTTAAAGAGAAATGTTGGTTAAAACAGCTCTCACCCTCTAGGATCTACTTTTTAAATCTTCTGTCCCCTGTAGTTACCAGATGCATGTACCAGGCCTCTAGAAACTAGTAGTTAAACCAAGCTGAAGGGAGTAACCGTGTATAGGGCTTGTTTTCCAAAGAGGAGCGTTGTTTAGAGTAGCGACATTCTCAGCCTACTTAGGCGTGTTGTAAAGCTGTTGGAGGAGTAACTCCACAAGTTCCGTGAGTGGAAATGTAGTGCTCAAGTCACATTCTACAATAAAAGGTTGTAACAAATACAAGTTAAAGTTCCGTGAAAGTGTTTGTCTGGGGGGGGGGACATGGGCGTTGTAGGGGCTCAGGCACCCCAGATGGAAGAACCCGAGATGAAACACGTGTTGCTTATGAGGAGACTAAGAGGGACGTGGTTCCCGCGGGGGCCTGAGGTCCTCCCCGCCCTGCCCGTGCACACTGATGTGGGGGCCCTGGGGGTGGGGGGGCACGTTGTCGAGTGCGTGGCAGAGAATGGGAGCGTGACGCATACGGCGTCTCCCCTGTGCCGGGTCCCGTTCCCTGCGCAGGATTTTCACGTCCAAACTGCTTTTCTGTATTTGTAAAACCTTTTTGTCCTAAATATAGCTCCTTAATACCTCAGCCTTCCAGGTATGAGTTCTTCAAATCTGCTTAGGCCACCCCACCCGAAAGCCTCTTAGTCCGGCTCTTTATTGAGCCTCAGGCGAGACACTCGGCGAGCGGTTGCTGACCCCTGTGAGCGCCACGGGGAGAGGGGGAGCTCCTGTCTCCACCAACCGGCCGAGCCGGAGGCGTCCCCTCTGGGAGCTGGGGCAGCAATGGCCAATCCTAAAATTGGGTTTGAAAACGGGTGGTAGCAGGTCCATGCAGGATTTGGAGGCTAAGGTCACATACAAACCATGATCATGACCGGCCTAGGTCGCTGGGCCAGGAGAGAACCTCCGAGTTGTGTGTCCTGGAGCAGGGTGGGCCCCTGGCTCCCTAGAGCCACTGAGTCCCTGGTGAGTGGTAAGCCCATCTGATCTTCAAAATCCTCTCCGCAATGGCTGTCTTGTGCTGGTTCCAAATTTACCTCCCAAACCGGCTCTCTGGTGTTCTGCTGCTCCGGGAAAGAGGGGACCAGCTGGGAGGAAGTGTGAGGTTTATTGCACTAAAAGGAATTCCAGGTGGGGGGGGGTCCTTTTGTGTTTCCTGGGTCCGGTGAATACTGGAGGTTGTTGGACACGCGAGGGGATCCACAGAGGACCTCAGTGATTTCCCCGAGAGTTGAGCGCTTGAGGCAAGCTGTGTATCTGGAAGCATCCCCCGGTGACCCCTTCTGGAGCCGGGACCACCAAGAAGATGGATGCTCAGCGCCCTGGGTGAGGAGCTCCAAAAGGACACGGGGGGCCTCAAAACCCAGGGTTGCTTAACACTTTCCAGAATAGTCCCATCCTGTGGAGGAGGGCAGGTCACAGGTTTGAGTTGGAGGCAAGACATGAAGGAGGTCCTAAGATCAACATGCAAAAACCAACTGAATTTAGCTTAACATCAAACGGTTGTTAAATCTTCAGGGCGTCTGGGTGGCTCAGTAGGTTGGGGCCTCTGCTTTCGGCTCCGATCATGATCCTGGGCTGCTGGGATGGAGCCCCGCATCGGGCTCTCTGCTTGGCGGGGAGCCTGCTTCCCCCTCTCTGCCTGCCTCTCTGCCTACTTGTGATGTCTGGTGGTCAAATAAACAAAATCTTAAAAACAAAAAACGGTTGTTAAGTCTTCAAAAATCAGTCCAGGGGCACCTGGGTGGTTCTGTTGTTGAAGGGCCGAATCTTGATTGGGTTTAGGTCATGATCTTGGGGCAGGGTTGTGACTGCCCCCGTCTCCCCGCGTTGGGATCAGGGAAGTCTGCCTGAGATTGTCCCCTTTTCTGCCTGCCACCCAAGCTCGCTCCCTCTCAAATCTCAGGGTCCTCGGAGCCCCACATTTGCTCAGCAGGGAGCCTGCTTCTCCCTCTGCTTGCTGCTCCCCCTGCTTGTGCTCTCTCCTACAAATAAAAAATCTTGGAAAGTTTCTTAAATATTAGGGAGCACACAGTGGGGGAGGGGCAGAGGTGGGGGGAGAAGCCGGCTCCCGTGGTCGGGGACCATGACCTGAGCGCCCAGGCGCGCCGGAATGGGTGGGTTTTAATGGTTTTACTTAAATAGCAAATGAAAACAAGCATGAGGGGCGCTTGGCTGGCTCCGTAGGAAGAGCAAGTGACTGGCTCTCAGAATCAGGAGTTGAAACCTCCTGTTGGATAGAGAAATTACGAAAGAAAAGAAGCTTTAAAAAATGAGGGAAGGGGCGCCTGGGTGGCTCAGTGGGCTAAGGCCCCTGCCTTTGGCTCAGGTCATGATCCCAGGGTCCTGGGATCGAGCCCCGCATCGGACTGTCTGCTCAGCGGGGAACCTGCTTCCCCCTCTCTCTCTCTGCCTACTTGTGACTCTGCCTGTCAAATAAAAAAAGAAAAACCAGGGAAAGCAGTGTCTCGGCGTTCAAAGTGACCTGAAGCAAGTCACTGGACTCCACACCTCTGACCTCGATTGTAAGTGAGAAATGGTGACGCCAGGAAGAGCTTCCTGGCCTCGCTAGGTAGCGGGCTTCCCCGTGCCCGGCGTCGAGCAGGTGCTGTGACACAGCTTGCCCTTGCAAGGACACGCCGCTTCTGGGGACCTTCCCCACCTGTCCTCCGAGCCTCCCTCACGCAGGCTCGCTTTTACCGTTCTGAGCTGCCACCGAGGCCCAGCCTGAGCCTCCCGTCCTCCGGGAAGGTCCCCCACACCTTCTGCCTCCCCGTCCGCCAGCCTTCTCGGTCTCTAGTGATTCCTCTCAGGCATATACATCCGCCAACAGCCACCGAGCGCTAGGCCAGGCCGGGCCCGCGGGCCCCGCGGATGAAACGGCCTTGCAGAAGGCCGACCGAGCCATGGCAGCTCATGTGGAGGCCACGACGGCTCCGGCTGAGGTACAAGCGCAGCAAGGACAGGCAGGGTCTGGGGAAGCTTCTGGAAGGGGCTGACTGCTGACAGCTGGCCTGATCGCAACAAAGAGGAAAGGGGACAAGGCACCAGGTGGCTCACCAGGCTTGAAAGCCTGGACATGGCCTGAGGAAGGGACCTGCACACAGGCTGAGTGACGAGAGAGCTGGGGGGTGACCGTGGGTGACCGTGTGACCTGGACGCAGACCCGGATCAGACGGAGACTCTGGAGGCGGCAGCCCATAGGCAGCCTCATCAAGATAGCGGGGCCTGCGCCCACTTCCGGAGGCGTGTCTGTCCCACCAGGAACTGCTAAGGCGGTTCCACCATCTTGGTTTTGTCTCATCTTGGTGCCAGGTGGCCCCTTCCTCCACGCTCGCCCACCCTGTCCCACCTGTAGAGGGCGGCACCTGGGGCCTCCAGGGCTGAGGGAGGCCTGATGGAGGGTGAGAGCACGACACCTTCCCTCAGTCATCCCCCCTGCCCCCCCAGGCTGGGGACCAAGGGCAGGGGTGGAAATTCCAGGCTGGGCTCTACCTCCCAAGATGGCGGGTGAGGAAGAGCTGATCCGGCCAGTCCTGAGTTCAAATATCAGACGTTTCTCTGTTTTGTCTATCCCAAATACAGAGGACAGCGTCTGGCATGTGACAGGTAAACCAAGACTGGCCAAAACATTTTGGTTTATAAACTCTGCATTTCTAATTTCTTCTCTCTCTCTCTCTCTTTTTTTTTTTCTAAGTGTTATTCTGGAATATTCTAAACACAAACAGAAGTAGAGGGAGAGAGACTAAGAAGTGTTGGTGAGGACGTGGAGGAATTGGGACTTCCTACCCGGCTGCTGGGAGTGTGGAGCGGAACTGTTCTAGAAAACAGTCTGGCAGCTCCTCCAAAAATGAAACAGAGACTTACCATTGGGTCCAGCAACTCCACTGCTAGGCGTCTGTCTAGGACCGATGAAAACGCTCGCAAAAATACACACAAAGGGGCGCCTGGGTGGCTCAGTGGGTTAAGCCTCTGCCTTAGGCTAGGGTCATGATCTCGGGGTCCTGGGATTGAGCCCCGAATCGGGCTCTCTGCTCAGCGGGGAGCCTGCTTCCTCCTCTCTCTGACTACTTGTGATCTCTCTCTGTCAGATAAATAAATAAGATCTTTTAAAAAATGCACACACACATTTTCATAGCATTCACAAAAGCCAAAAGGTGGGAGCAAACCACATGTCCATCGACAGAGGTGCAGATAAACCAAATGTAGCGGTGCATACAATGGGCTCTTCTTCCAAATACTGTCCTCTTGTCACTGAGAGGTGCGTAAGAAGTACTGACTCGTGCCACACTTGTTCATGGGGATGAACGCGGCAGCACGCAAGTGAAAGTACCCGGTCACGAAACACCACCAGTGGACTGTATGATTCCTTTTTTTTTTTAAGATTTTATTTATTTATTTGACAGAGAGCACAAGCAGCGGGAGCAGCAGACAGAAAGGGGGAAGCAGGCTCCCCATGGAGCAAGGAACCCGATGCAGGACTCGATCCCAGGACCCTGAGATCATGACCTGAGCTGAAGGCAGAGGCTTAACCGAATGAGACACCCAGATGCCCCAGTATGATCCCATTTATATGAAGTTCCCAGAGCAGGCAAATTCATGGAGACAGAAGGAAGAGGCCTGGTTCCCAGGGGCTGCAGGGCGGCGGGTAAGGAGTGACTGCTAATGAGTGCAGAGTTTCTTTCGAGGTAGTCAGAGTGTTCTAGAAGTGATTGTGGTGATGGTATTGCACTGCTCTCTCGCTCTCTCTCAAATAAATCTTTAAAAAAATTTAGAAAACCAAGAACAATTTGAAAAATCATTGATCTGTACACTTTAAATGGATGATTTGTATAGTATATGAACCATATTTTTATGTATTTATTTACTTATTTAAAAGATTATTTATTTATGTATTTATTTGACAGAGAGAAAGATCGCAAGCAGACAGAGAGGCAGGCAGAGAGAGGGGGAAGCAGGCTCCCCACTGAGCAGAGAGCCCGATGCAGGGCTTGATCCCAGGACCCTGAGATCATGACCAGAGCCAAAGGCAGAGAGGCTTTAGCCCACTGAGCCATCAAGGTGCCATGTATTTATTTTAAGATTTTATTTATTGGGGGGCGCCTGGGTGGCTCAGTGGGTTAAAGTCTCTGCCTTGGCTCAGGTCATGATCTCAGGGTCCTGGGATGGAGCCCCGCATCGGGCTCTCTGCTCAGCAGGGAGCCTGCTTCCTCTTCTCTCTCTCTGCCTGCGTCTCTGCCTACTTGTGATCTCTGTCTGTCAAATAAATAAATAAAATCTTTTAAAAAACAGATTTTATTTATTGGGCACCTGGGGGGCTCAGTCATGATCCCAGGGTTCTGGGATTAAGCCCGGCATCAGGCTCCCTGCTCGGCGGGAAGCCTGCTTCTCCCTCTCCTACTACCCCTGCTTGTGTTCCCTCTCTCACTGTGTCTCTCTCTGCCAAATAAATAAATAAATAATCTTTAAAAAAAAAGATTTTATTTATTTATCTGTCAGAGAGAGGGAGAGAGAGCCCAAGCAGGGGGAGCGGCAGAGGGAGAAGCAGCTTCCCGTGAGGACCCTGGGATCATGACCCGAGCTGCAGGCACACACCCACCGCACAGAGCCACCCAGGTGCCCCTCGTCGTGTTTTTCAATTGTGGTAAAATGTATGTCACAGACAACTGACCATTTTAAGTGCCGAGCTCAGTGGCGTTACCTACATCAAAATCTTACCCGACCATCCCCAGCACCTACTGGGAAAACTTTTCCATGTCCCCAGCAGGGACCGCGTCTGTATGAAGCAATAACTTGCCCCCAAATGGTCTTCATGCCCCACTGCACCAGGCCAATCCCACTGTCCAGCCTCCACAGGCACCCGGGGGCACCGTCCCGGCCCCTCCCCCGCTCTCCCCGGCCTCGGGCCCCATTGCCCCAACCGTTAGCTCCCGGCAGGTGCGCCCCGAAAGGAGGCACGTGCCCGCGCGCCCGCCGCCGGCCCCACGCACCTGCCGCTGTTTGGGGATTGAATTACTGGCAGATGCACCAGCGTTTACATAATTTTGTATAATTTCGGAAGCGCTCCTTCTCTTTGCTTAGCCTTCATGATCTACTCGAACCTTTGAAAGTGGGATTTCAGAGGATTCTTCTATAGGCAGGAACAGGGCTCCTCCTCCCTGGGGAGAACGTTCCAGGAAGCCGAGCTTTTAGTGAGTCACCATGTATTAATAGCACATCCGACTCCCAGCGAAGATTCCAGGCCGTCGTGGCAGAGCCGGCAGCTGAGCATATGGTCGGCCAAGAGCATCTGTCTTCTCGCCTCGAGTTAGCTTTTGAGGGAGGGTCTTCAAGGCCTCTCTCCGCTTGACCAGGGGTGTCCTAGCGCTTCACACGTAGTCCCCAAAGCAACACTCTTCCTTTTTTTAAATTCCAGATTTAAAAAAATTAGCAAGGGGTACTTGGGTGGCTCAGTGGGTTAAAGCCTCTGCCTTCGGCTCAGGTCATGATGATCTCAGAATCCTGGGATGGAGCCCCACATCGGGCTCTCTGCTCAGCGGGGAGCCTGCTTCCCCCTCTCTCTCTGCCTGCCTCTCTGCCTGCTTGTGATCTCTCTCTCTGTGTCAAATAAAATCTTTTTAAAAAATCAGAATTTATTTTTTATTTATTCTTATTTTTTCTTAAGATTTTGTTTATTTGACAGAGAGATCACAAATAGGCAGAGGCAGGCAGAGGGGGTGGGGAAGCAGGCCCCCTGCTGAGCAGAGAGCCCGATGCGGGGGCTCGATCCCAGGACCCGGAGATCACGACCTGAGCTGAAGGCCAAGGCCTTAACCCACTGAGCCACCCAGGCACCCCTATTCTTATTTTTAAAAAAGATTTTATTTATTTATTTGAGAGAGAAAGAGTGAGACAGAGGAAGAGCATGAGCCGGGGAAGGAGCAGGGGGCCGGAGCTGACGGCACACCCCCTCCCCCGCCCCGAGCTGAGCAGGGAGCCCGATGCAAGACTTGAGACTCGATCCCAGGACCCCAGGATCATGACCAAGCTGAAGGCAGTTACTCAGCTGACCTACCCAGACACTCCCAAAATCAGAATTAAAAAAAAAAAAAAAAGGATAAATCATCTACCCATCTTTTTTTTTAAGTTTTTTTCTTTTTTTTTCGGTAGACTTAAGTAGTTCAGTGTGGGGCTTGAACTCACAACACTGAGATCATGAGTCAGGTGCTTAATTGACTGGGCCCCTCAGGTGCCCCTTTTTATTTATTTATTTTAAAGATTTATATATTTACTTATTTGACAGAGAGAGGTCACAAGTAGGCAGAGAGGCAGGCAGAGGGGAGGTGGAAAGCAGGCTCCCTGCTGAGCAGAGCTCGATGGGGGGCTCGATCCCAGGACCCTAAGATCATGGCCTCAGCCGAATGCAGAGGCTTAACCCACTGAGCCACCCAGGTGCCCCCCGTTTCACTTTTTTTAAAGTAATCTCTGCACGCAGTGTGGGCTCGAACTTCCAACCCCAAGGTCAAGAGTTGTACGCGCCACGGACTGAGCCAGCCAGGTGCCTCTTGGCTGTCTGCTTTTTTTCTTTTTGAGTAAAGCGATAGAAGTTTATTAAACAAGGATACAGAAAAAGCTCTCAGGAGCGAGAGGGGTCTTGACCGAGTTGTCAACGAGGGCCTTTAGGGTCAGTCTTTCATAAAAAGCTAAGCAGGGAACTTAAATCCTTTGACGCCTCTACTGGTAACACCTTCCACGGCTTACTGCCTTCTTGGGGTCTGGTTATTCTTTGTGGTCACATAAAGACACACCCCCCTGACCCAGCCCCCCACGCCTAGGGCAGGGTGGTCCACTTGGTCCCTTATCTCTGGTTTCCCCACACCGTTACATTTTGGGGATTTCTGGGAGCCTCATCTCATGGTCCCGTGTCTCTCTCTCCCTACCTAGCCCCACCTGTCCCTTCCTGCTCCTTCCCCTGGAGTAGTAATGGGGCGTTAGGGAATGCGGCGACCCAGAGGGTTCTGTCCAGGGGCCTGTGGTATGGCTCCGGGGGTCATTCATGATGGGAAGCAAACGGTACATGCATCCCAGCTGTCTGCTTTTAAAAATAGTTGAGGGGGTCCCGGGTGGCTCAGTCAGTTAAGGGTCCGCCTTCGGCTCAGGTCATGATCCCATGGTCCTGGAATCAAGCCCCGTGTCGGGCTCCCTGCTCGGCAAGAAGCCTGCTTCTCCCTCTGCCTCTGCCTGCTGCTCCCCCTCCTTGGGTTCTTTCTCTCTCTCTCTCTCTGTCAAACAAATAAATAAAATCTTTCAAAAAATTTAATAAAAATAGTTGAATGGATGAAACCAATAAAGTACATAGTATATGAGTTGCCTTTGCTGTGGGTATAGAAAATCACACTGTTCGGCAAGTTCTGTGGGTCCTGTGGATTCTTCTGGCTCAGTGTCCTCCCTTAGCCTGAAAGTTCAGCAGACGGTGAGACGATGCCTCGTGATCACAAAGAAGAGAACCAAGCACAAGGAGGGACGTTTTATATCCATCAGGATGGCAGAAATTTAAGTCTGACATGACCACATTTTGGCCAGAGTCTGACAAGTGGGTACTTGACTCTCGTGCACCCCGGGTGGGAGTGTGAACCGGTACAGTCCCTGCAGAGAGCAGTCTGGTGCGTCTGATGAAGAACGTCCCCTTCGGCACCTGGGGGACCTCAGTCGGTTAAGTGTCCAACTCGGTTTTAGCTCAGGTCATGATCTCAGGGTTGTGGGATTGAGCCCCGCATAAGGGCTCCACGCTGGGGCATGGAGCCTGCTTGAGATTCTGAGAGTCTGGGGCACCTGGGTGGCTCAGTGGGTTAAAGCCTCTGTCTTCGGCTCGGGTCACGATCCCAGGGTCCTGGGATCGAGCCCCACATCAGGCTCTCTGCTCCATAGGAAGTCTGCTTCCTCCTCTCTATCTGCCTGCCTCTCTGCCTATTTGTGATCTCTCTCTGTCAAATAAATAAATAAAATCTTGAAAAAAAAATCTTATTAAGATTCTGAGAGTCCCTCCTCCACCCCACCCCCCCAGTCTGGGGCACGCATGCGCTCTCTTGCGCACGCACTCTGTTGAAAGAAAAAAAATGGGAGAAACGTACAAGAATGTTCTTTGCAAGACTGTAGTATGGAAAATTTGAACATAGTCTAAGCGGCCGATAACAGGAGACTGTCCTGGTAAATCTAGTTAATAGGAAATACAGGGGTGGGGGATAGAGGGACAAGCTAAACAACACTTGGAGGAAGAGGCCCAACAAATCCAGAACGTTCTGCAGGATATTTGGCCTGGCCTCTTCCACAAATCAGTGCCATTAAAACAAAACAGCTCTAGGTTAAAAGAGACCTAAGGGATAAGTCTTAGCCTATTGGCCTGCTGGCACCATGGGGCAGAGTGACCAGGCAGGGGTAGGGCCCAGGTGAGGAAAGTATTTTGAACTGGATGGTAGCAGCAGAAATGTTCCAGCATTCCCGCTGGGGCTCCAGTTCCTCAGGGGGCCTTCTATTTCCCTTACTACTGTTTTTATTTCCTTAGTTCTTTCTTTCTGGCTTGAAGTATTCCTTATTTTAGTTTTTCTCATTTTCTATTACATGACTTTCAAAGGTACAAAGTAGATAGAAGAATATGGAACCTCATGTGCCTCTAATTGTCCTGTCAACTGGTCATGGCCACGAGCCCCGCCCCCCACCATTTAATCTGTAATTCATATTTTCTCTTTCTTTTTCTTTTTCTTTCTTTTTTTTTTTTTTAAAGAGAAAGTGTGTGCAAGCAGGGAGGGTGGGGCAGCGGGAGAGAAAGAATCTTTTTTTTTTTTTCTTTAAGATTTTATCTATTTATTTGACACAGAGAGAGAGAGAGAGCGTGAGAGATCACAAGCAGGCGGAGTGGCAGAGGGAGAGGGAGAAGCAGGCTCTCAGCTGCGCAGGGATCCCGACTGGGGGCTCCATCCCAGGACCCTGAGATCATGACCTGAGCCGAAGGGAGAGGCTTAACCCACTGAACCACCTGGGCTCCTGGGAATCTATTTTTTTTTAAATTTATTTATTTATGAAGCACCTGGGTGGGTAAGTCATGACTCTGAGATCATAATCTGAGCTGAAATCAAGAGTTGGATGCTGGGGCGCCTGGGTGGCTCAGTGGGTTAAGCCGCTGCCTTCGGCTCAGGTCATGATCTCAGGGTCCTGGGATCGAGTCCCGCATCGGGCTCCTTGCTCAGCAGGGAGCCTGCTTCCTTCTCTCTCTCTCTCTCTGCCTGCCTCTCCATCTACTTGTGATTTCTCTCTGTCAAATAAATAAAATCTTAAAAAAAAAAAAAAAAAAAAAAAAAAAAAAAAAAAAAAAAAAAAAAAAAAGAGTTGGATGCTTAACTAACTGAGCCACTCATGTGTCTTTAATCTTTAACTTACCTTTGTAACTCACACATAATCAAGGTACTTGGTACTACAATTAGATGCAAAAATTAAAAACAAGGCCGGATGCTCACTCCCACCACTTCTGTTCAACACTGTACTGGAGATTTGAGCCAGAGTACTTGGTCAAGGTAAATAAATAAAAGGCATCCTGATTGGACAGGAAGGAGTACAAATTATCTCTATTTGCAGATGGCATAATCTTGTGTATAGAAAACACTAACGAGAATAGATGCACGCACACACACCCTTATTAGAAGAACCAGTTCAGCAAGGTTTTAGTATACATCAATCTACAAAAATCTATTGTACTTTTAAAGAGATTTTATTTATTTATTTGAGAGAGAGAGAGAGAGTAGGGCGAGAGGTGGCAGGGAGAGAAAGAAGCAGGCTCCTCGCTGAGCAGGGAGCCTGACGTGTGGCTTAACCCCAGGACCGTGGGACTATAACCTCAGCTGAAGGCAGGTGCTTAACTAACTGAGCCACCCAGTCACCCCCAAATTCTATTGTATTTCTACACACTAACAATGAACAATCCAAAAATAAAATTAAGACATAGCTCTACTTACAATAGCTTCAAAAATAAGAAAATACTTAGCAATAAATTTAAGAGACACAAGACTTGCACATTGAGAACTTAAGACTGTTGAAAGAAATTAAAGACCTAATAAATGAAAAGACATCCTATGTTCATGGATTGGAAGACTCAGTATTGTGTGTATGCGTTTTATTGAAGTGTAGTGAATGCACAATGTTACATTAGTTTCAGCTGTACCACATAGTGATTTGATGATTCTACATTTCACACTGTGCGCACCACAAGTGTAGCTCCCATCTGTCACCCTGCAACGCTATTACAATACCACTATGTTCCCTATGTGGTACTTTTCGTCCCCTTGACCTATTCATCCCATAATAGGGAGCCTGTATCTCCCACCCTCCTCCACCTGTTTTGCCCATCCCCCCACCTCTTCTCTCTGGCAAACACGTTTGTTTTCTGTATTTATGGATCTATTTTTTTTCTTTTTTCTTTCTTCTTTTTTTAAAAAGATTTTATTTATTTATTTGACAGACAGAGATCACAAGTAGGCAGAGAAGCAGGCAGAGAGAGAGGAGGAAGCAGGCTCCCTGTTGAGCAGAGAGCCCGATGCAGGGCTTGATCCCAGAACCCTGGGATCATGACCCGAGCTGAAGGAGAGGCTTTAACCCACTGAGCCACCCAGGAGCCCCTATTTTTTTTTTCTTTCTAAAAATATTTTATTTATTTATTTGACAAAGAGAGATCACAAGTAGGCAGAGAGCCAGGCAGAGAGAGAGGAGGAAGCAGGCTTCCCACTGAGCAGAGAGCCCGATGCGGGGCTCGATCCCAGGACCCTGAGATCATGACCTGACCTGAAGGCAGAGGATTAACCCACTGAGCCACCCAAGCGCCCCTTTATGGATCTATTTGTTTTTTGTTTTCATTTGTTTTGTTTTGTTTTTTAGATTCCACATATAAGTGAAGTCATATGGTAGTTGTGTTTTTCTGTCTGACTTATTTCACTTAACATACTGCCATCTGGGTCCATCCATATTGTCATAAATGGCCAGATCTCCTTCATTTTTATGGCCAAGTAATAATTATTGTGTATGTGTGTGTGTGTGTGTGTGTGTGTGTGTATACATATATACACACACATACACATATGTATAGATATATACACACACACACACATACATCCTTATTATTTTTTTCCGCATCTTTTTTTTTAAGATTTATTTATTTATTTGACAGAGATCACAAGTAGGCTGAGAGGCAGGCAGAGAGAAAGGAGAAATCAGGCTCCCTGCCGAGCAGAGAGCCTGATGTGGGGCTCAATCCCAGGGCCCTGGGATTATGACCTGAGCCGAAGGCAGAGGCTTTAACCCACTGAGCCCCCCAGATACACCATACATCTTTATTTTTTAAAGATTTTATTTGAGAGAGAGCAGGCACTGGGAGAGGGTAGAGGAAGAAGCAGACTCCCCACTGAGCATGGAACCCCATGTGGGACTCAACTCAATGTCAGGACCCTGGGATCATGACCTGAGCTGAAGGCAGATGCTTAAGGGACTGAGCCACCCAGGTGTCCCTCAAAATACATTTTTGAGCAGCTACTGTGCTGGGCATGGTGGGGGGTGAGTTGGGGGGGGGCTTGGGTTCCGAACCCATATGCTCATCCATGAGTCTTGTGAGTCCGTAGAAATCCACAGGAAACTTCGGCACAGGCTGATCTGGCCTGCTATGGGAATGCAGAGGACATCCAGGAAGGCTTCCTGGAGGAGGTGCCAAACTCAGCTCCAAAGCTTAAGCCAGGGGTGGGGCAGGGTGAAGAGAGAATTTCCCCAGAGAGGTCCCAGCTGTGGGTGGTTGGGAAGCGAGGGGCTTGGCTTCATCCGGAATCTGGAAGGAGAGGTGGGAGTGGTCTCAGGTACAGCCGGAGGGGGTGGCCGGGTGGGCGCGTTAAAAGGTTCGGACGTCATCCCGGGGCACAGGGGAGTCACTCAAGGTTTTGTGACAAAATCATGTGCTTAGACGGGCGTCCCTGGCCGCGAGCCAGCGCGGGAGGGCGGATCCGAGCCGCGGGGCGCAGGGGCGCGGGCGCCTGCGGGGCTAGGTCAGGCGGGAGGCGCGGCTCGCGGGTCGCCGCGGAGATGGCCGTGACGTCACACAGGTCCGGCCCGCAGACCCCCTTCGGGGCTCGGCGACGATCACTCCGGGGACAAAATGGACATGCTATTCAGAAGGTGAGTCTGCAGCGGCCGGCGGTGCCTGCGCGCCCGGCCTCGGCTGCGCCCGAGAAGCTCATCCGGGCCCACCCGCCCGAGCCCCTTCCCGGTGTCCCCGACCTGAGTGACAGCACGCCCTACCGGAGTCGCCCCGAGGAGCCAGTTCCTTCCCACTTCGGGGGCTGCTTTCCCGGCCCAGCCCCAGTCCGGGTCCCGGGCAGGTGGGCGCAGGTGCGTCGGGCAGGTGCGCGCGGCCATCCAAGCTGCCGCCACCCGCGGCCCCTCTCCCCGCAGCACCTGGCCGGGCCGGGCGCCGCCGAAGCCGCAGGGCAGGGGTGGGGCGCGGCTGGGCTTCCTCGGGCGGGAAGGGGCCGGCACCGGGGCTAGATCCTGCGTGGGGGGCCCTTGCCCCGTGGAAGTGAGGCGGGTCTTCCTCGTCGGGTCTGGACCCCTTACCTTGGAGACCGCCCTTTTATGGAGGAACATCCCATCTTCGGGAGTCAGACCTGCAGGGCAGTGAGTCCCTGATGTGAGGGGAGGACTGGGGGGGGGGTCCTCCGTTTCCCCCAGGCGGGAAGTGCAAGCGCCTAAGAAGGGGCGCCCCGGCCTTCCTCCCGTGACCTGGATGGGGTCGTGGGGAGGTGGGTCTGCGCCAGCTCTGCCCAGGGTCCAGTCCAGGGTCTGGGTGGGAGCCTGGCCCTGGGTTGACCCGTTGCTTTGCCCTCAGACAGTAAACATCTTGTGCTTGAGAAGTGTGGATACCTTCCCCTCCCCCCCGCAAACCCACGGGAAAATTCTAGGACACCTGGGAATTACCCTGGGGTCCTGTCTGCAAAGCTACACAGTATTTCTCCAAAATATTATTTTAACCTGTCATTTCCTCTAGAGCAAACTGATTTAAAATAAGAAATAAGAAATCCCAGAGGTCCTGTGCTCTGGCTTCTCTGTGAATTCCTTCTGTGTGAATGGCCGTTCTTATTTTGGTTGTAGAACTTTGTGATCTGATGGATTCTGATGCAAGCGCAGGGGCTTTGGAAAGGCTGACTCACGGATCCAAGGTAAGATGAGAACTGGCTTCATCTAAATTGTTTTCCTTTTAGAGCTTGGTCAACATTGTCTTCAACGAGAGTCCTTGAGTTTTGTTTCAAGTGATCTCTTTGCCCAACGTGGGGTTCAGACTCACGACCCCGGACATCAGGAGTCGCATTCTTTACTGACTGGGCCAGCCGGGTGTCCCTGGATTTGTAAGTTATGACTTCTTTCCAGGTGGCATAAGGGACAAGAGATTGCAAAATGAAAAAAGCCACTATCTTTCCTTTTTATTGTATCTCAGCATAATTACACTAAAAAAGTAGTCAAAATAATATCAAGTATGGAATGAAGGTGTCCACCTTAATAGTCAACACTGGTGGGGGCGCCTGGGTGGCTCAGCGGGTTGAGCGTCTGACTCTTGGTTTCGGCGTGGGTCCTGCTGTTGGATGGACCCTGTCCTCCGTCGGGCTTCACACTCAGCGGGGGGCCGCTCATGATTCTTCCTCCTCCCCTCTCCCGCTGCTTCCCTTGCTCACACACTCTTTCTCTAAAATGAATAAAATCGGTTAAAAAAAAAAAAAAAGAAAGAGAAACACCTCTGGTTTGTACATTGACGTACAGACCCTCTTACCCCCCAGCCTGCCACGAGCCTCATCAGGTGAAGGTGGGGCCCGTGTGCTTGGAGCCGTGCGCTGTTCTGTGTGTGGGTAGGAACGGGGATCATGTTCAGTCTCTGACTTCACTTTACACTATTACACGTTTAGGGATATTTCCTGGGCACCGACCCTGGCCCAGGGCCTCGGGAATGACTTGAAGTTGTCCCTAAAAGGAATGCGTCTGAAGGACTCAGAGTGTGTGCACGTTGGGGCCGTGGGTGGTTCGACCCTGACCCTCCAGGGTTTCCTGCTCTCCCGGGCTCCTGGGCCAGGAAAGGAGCTCAGAGATGTGGAGTCTGGACCAGATCTTAGTTTCTTTCAAGCGGGTAGAAAAATAAAGGTAAGAGCATCCTGTGAGGGGCGCCTGGGGGGTCAGTGACTAAGTGTCTGTCTGCCTTCAGCTCAGGTCATGATCTCAGGGTCCTGGGATCAAGCTCTGCATCAGGCTTCCTGCTCAGTGTTCCCCCCACTCTTGCTGTCTCTCTTTCTCTGTCAAATAAATTAAAAAAAAAAATTAAAAAAAGAAGCATCCTGTGAGATGCCAGCCCACATTGCTTTGGTTGACCTCCCCTCAATAAAGCCAATCCTCTTAAGATCCGCTTATGGGGAAGAGAAGTTTGAGAACTCTTTCAGAGCAAATTTTATTGCAAGGAGAGGGGGTCTGTTCTTGAACTAGAACAGTTGAGGTTGATGAATGTTAAAGAACTTTTAAAATATCTTTTTGGGGGAACTTTTTTTAAGGATTTTATTTCAGAGAGGACACACAGAAGAGCAGAGGGAGAGAGAGAAGCAGACACCCCACTGAGCAGGGAGCCCGACACGGGGCTCCATCCCAGGACCCTTGGATCATGACCTGGGCTGAAGGCAGATGCTTAACGACTGGGCCACCCAGGCGCCCAAGAGAGAACTTTTTTTTTTTTTTAAGATTTTATTTATTTATTTGACAGAGATCACAAGTAGGCAGAGAGGCAGGCAGAGAGAGAGGAGGAAGCAGGCTCCCCGCTGAGCAGAGAGCCCGATGCGGGGCTCCATCCCAGGACCCTGGGATCATGACCTGAGCCAAAGGCAGAGGCTTAACCCACTGAGCCACCCAGGCGCCCCAAGAGAGAACTTTTTAAACACATGTTTCCTTTAAAGCAGAAATGCAAAATTGACTTAAGTACCAAGGTCAGTTAGTGGTTAACTTAGGGCAAACCTGTTCTGAATTCTGACCTTCAGGTTGGGGGTGGGGGTGGGGGCCGGAGAAGCAGGTCACCATATTTTTTATTTTTTTCTAGATCTTGAACACAGACTTGCTAAGATCCTCTGTTAAAAGATCACTGTGCTGGGGCACCTGGGTGGCTCAGTGGGTTAAGCCTCTGCCTTTGGCTCAGGTCATGATCTCAGGGTCCTGGGATCGAGTCCCGCATCGGGCTCTCTGCTGAGCAGGGAGCCTGCTTCCTCCTCTCTCTCTGCCTGCCTCTCTGCCTGCCTGTGATCTCTGTCAAATAAATAAATAAAATCTTAAAAAAAAACCAAAATCATTGTGCTTGTGCTCTGTTCCTTCCTCCCTGCAGAATAGTGTCTCCGTCCACGGCCCCCGTCTTGGAAGCTTTCTGGACTTCACCGCCACCTTCTGTTTGCCGCTCCCCACTCCTGGATGCCCCCGGATTCCAGGTAGGAGCCTTCAGCTGGGGAGCTGACTTGTCCCCCAGCCCCTCCCGGGCCACTCCTCCTGGGCGTGGTTCCAGGGCTGGAAGGACTGGGGACTGGGGCGGGTCCCAGGGAGCTGGAAACTAAGGTGAGGGCTTGGGCGGCTCCTTGTCCCGCCTCCCCGAGAGGAGGTCACCCCGGTCTCTGGGGCTCTGGGTTGCTGGGGAAGGAACTGGCCCGTCATCCTTTCCTCCTCCTCCCTTGCTGGCATGCATTTCACTTCATGATAAAATATTTTTTTCTATTTATTCAGCATTTCCTGAAGGTGCCCAAACATTCTGTTTACAAAGGGAAAATGTTCCCTTTGTTAGGGAAGTTGGTCAGAGGTTCAGCTTGTAACAAACGTCAGATTGCTGCAAGGACCCTTCGCCCCCTGGCAGGGTGTGCAAGGAATCTGGCTTTTGGCAGAATGCATGGTGTGCTGGAGGCTGTGAAGGCAGGGGCGCATCTGGGGGTGCGGGGTCTGTGGGATATGCACGGACGCGTGCACCCCGGAAATATCTGCTGAGCATCAGCTTCGTGCTCGGTGCTGGGCCGGGCTTTGGGGACACAGGGACACCGCTGTGGACAGAGAAGCCAAAAACCCAGGCGATGGAGTGAGTCTGTCAAAAGGGGCTGTGGAACCCAGAGATAGAGCAGGAGGACCTGGGGGCGGGGGTAGGGGGAGATGCAGCGGGGGAGGTACTGTGCACCTGTGTGAGAAAGGGCAGTATGGGGGCGCCTGGGTGGCTCAGTCATTAAGCGTCTGCCTTTGGCTCAGGTCATGATCCCGGGGTCCTGGGATCGAGCCCCGCCTCCGGCTCCTTGCTCAGCGGGGAGCCTGCTTCTCCGTCTCCCTCTGCCCCTTCCCCTGCTTGTGTGCTTGAGTGTCATGCTCTCTCTCTCTCTCTCTGTCAAATAACTAACTTAAAAGAAAATAATCTTTTAACCTGGTGCCAACCAGCTGCTCTAGAAAATCTGAGGTTGGCCCTCCCCCCGACCATGACCCTGGCCCCTATGTCCAGCAGGGAAGTGAGGAGAATATGGGGCTCAGACTCCTCTCCTTGTTGTAATTTCACTTTGGGGGGACTTTTATCTGAACTTGGCCTAACAAACTCGCGGGATGTATTCCTTGGGAGATCAAAACTAAGTTGGTTTGGACGTGTCACGGGGACGAAGGAGTCGGCCGAACAAGTTCCAGGCAAAAGTGGAACAAAGTAATGGGTTTATTTATTAATATCTTATTTTTTATTTATTATTTTTTTTTTTATTTTTTTTTTTTTAAAGATTTTATTTATTTGACAGAGAGAAATTACAAGTACACTGAGAGGCAGGCAGAGAGAGAGAGAGAAGGAAGCAGGCTCCCTGCTGAGCAGAGAGCCCGATGCGGGACTCGATCCCAGGACCCTGAGATCATGACCTGAGCCGAAGGCAGCGGCTTAACCCACTGAGCCACCCAGGCGCCCGATATCTTATTTTTTAAACTACTCTGTACACCCAGCGTGGGGCTTGAACTCACAGCCCCGAGATGGAGAGTCTCACGCCAGCCAGGAGCCCCCCCAGTCCCGTAGTATTTATTATAACTCAAGTATGACACGACTGAGCCCACCTGTCACGACCGAAGGACTGGCTACATCAGCGAGCAGGGAGACCATGCCCCCACGCTGAGGGTTTCCAAGCGCCCCAGTCCGGCCGCAGAGCAAACCCCCGTCCTTGACCGTGGGCCGCCTTGCGAGACGACTTCCCGAGGAGGAGCGGGGTAGCCTGGCGGGGAGAAGGTCACCTGTGATCTTGCACGGTGATCCCCTCGAGATGGGAAGGGCATCTGTGTGGACGCGCTCCCCAAATCCACCACCCTCCTGTGCTCCTAAGAAAACCGGCAGACCAATCCCGGTGGGCCTCGGGACTGTCAAGGGCCTCGGGACTGTCAAGGTCATCGGAAGTTGGGAAAGCCTGGGGGTGAGGGGCTGACTGGACTAATTTATTTTATTTCCCCCCCCCCCCCCCCCCGTAGGGAGCCTTCCCAGCCTTTAAAATGCTAATGTGTATTGTGCTTTGGGGTATGGTTTATAGCCTTTCCTGTTTCTCTGCCTTTGCCCGGAGCTGGTGTTCTGTGGAGCCCAGTTTGGGAAAGCTGGAACGGGGCAGGGTGGGGAGGTGGGCAGCGCTGTGACCGACGCTTCCCCCAGGGCCTGGCACGTGCCTTCCCACGAGGATTCCTGAGGGAAGCAAGTGACATGAAAATCCACCGACGTCGCTTCACGGTCTCGTGCTCTGGGTACGTTTTTCTTTTGTTTTTTTAAGAGTGGCTGGTGTGTCTCTCTCTCTCTCTCTCTCCTTTGGGTGCATATATATATATATTTTAAAGGTTTTATTTATTTATTTGACAGAGAGAGAGAGAGATCACAAGCAGGCAGAGAGGCAGGCGGCGGAGAGAGGGGGAAGCAGGCTCCCGCTGAGCAGAGAGCCCAATGCGGGGCTCGATCCCAGGATCCTGGGATCATGACTTGAGCCAAAGGCAGAGGCTTCACTCTCTGAGCCACCCAGGAGCCCCTGTGTTGTTGTTGTTGTTGTTTTTCCTTTTTAATTGTTTTTAACAACCTCACACTTCTGGGTTGGTGGGGGAATGGTTTCTGTCCACTTGGGTGAGTGAGTCAGTCAGTCCCCAACCTGGGTTCACATGCTTCATCTGTTAAAATAAAGGGAGAAGACATTTGAGCTGGGTGGTGGGTTCCGTTCTGGAATTTTCAGGGTCAATGAATCTGACCTTTCCACTGAGCTCGGGTGGATGGAGCTTCTGGGGGCCCAGGGCTTTCCCCACATGGACGGAATGCTCACGGGCTAGACATCCCCACCACCAGCTGGCCCCAGAGGGTTAACCACAAAATTTTTTGAAGACACTCCTAGATTTGTCTTGGCAAGGTGGAACCCAGTACAGTTCACCTCTGGGACAGGTAGATCTGACTTGGACAAACTCCCAGATAGCTCCCGGGGGACGCCCTCCTGCTGGGTGCCTGCCCTTGGGGAGGCTGCCCCGCCCCCACCCCAGCCACCAGTGACCTGGGCTTTGTCCTCCTGAGGACAAGTTATGTCAAGTGAGATGTTTTCCAGTTCAGTGAAAAGTCCATCATAGCTGGCCCCCAAGCCATGGCCGGTCTGAGGTCCGGCCGCCCCACCTGCATCAGGGTGGCCTTCAGCTCCGCCAGCACCAGGGCCGGCTTCCGCAAGAGGCAGAGAAACACACTCCATCTCTTCAAGGTACTCTCACCGCCCTGGCCCTCCTGGGGGTGCCGGGGACGGGGGAGGGGGTGCGGGGGGGGACGGGGCGACCTGTGATCCCCGGACCAGACGTCCTGGCGGCTCTTCTCGGTGGTTCCTGGTGAAACCATTATGGGTCTTTCTTCCCTGCTGAAATGTCAGTGGGTTCAAACTCCTGCGTTTTGATCAAGAAAAAACAAAAGCCTTTTTCCCCAGAAGCCTGGGATCCTTGGGGAGGGTTTTAGAACATCTGATACCAGCCCCGGGGTTCTTCAGAGGGCCCTGAGCAAGGCCTGGCCGCTGTCTGGCCTCAGCTCCTGTAAAGGAAGGGGAGGAGTTAAGACAGATAATCTAGAATCTTCCATGATCTTCTAGGTTTGGGTTTAGAACGAGGGCAGGGTTTTCTGTTCCCAGTGAGATGGGGGTCACATCTGGCTGCCTTCTCGCCGCATTCCTGGTCCTCCTTTTCCTATTCCCAGCGGCCCACGTTCTCATTTTAGTCCCTTAAACCAGGAGGTGCCTCTTGCCCACCCTCCAAGGGCTGCCTTCCTCTGAGGGTCCGGTGTGGCGGGAACAGCTGCCGTCCCTCGGTCCCTGGCCCTAGAACACTACCTGCTATCGGTCTGCCTGCCATCCTAGAAAGGATTATTCAGCATTTTTTTTTTTAATTTCTCCAGGCCAATCACAAAAAGAATCACATGGACTTAATTGAAGGTATCTGGAGGGAGGTACGTGACAGAATGAGCCAAGAGCCCCTCTACCCCTTGAGGGGCTGGTGGAGTTGTCCCCGATGTCAAGTCCCCAGAACCAGCCACAGGTCGACCTTGCAAGCAGGCCTTTCCAAGGAGAGTGGTTTGGGGCCGGCTTGTGTGTGCTCTTTTGTGATGGGGAAGACTGAGGTACTGTGTTTTACAAGAGCCGCCCGAGTGCCTCAGTTTATTATTATTATTATTACTATTATTTTTTTAAAGATTTTATTTATTTATTTGATAGAGATCACAAGTAGGCAGAGAGACAGGCAGAGAGAGGAGGAAGCAGGCTCCCCGCTGAGCAGAGAGCCGGATGCGGGGCTCGATCCCAGGACCCTGAGATCATGACCTGAGCCCAAAGCAGAGGCTTTAACCCACTGAGCCCCCCAGGGACCCCTATTATTAGTTTTTAAAGAATCTATTTTATTGGGGCGCCTGGGAGACTCAGTTGTTAAGCCTCTGCCTTCGGCTCAGGTCATGGTCCCAGGGTCTTGGGATCGAGCCCCGCATCGTGCTCCCTGCTCAGCGGGAACCTGCTTCTCTCTCTCCCACTCCCCCTGCTTGTGTTCCCTCTTTCACTGTCTCTTTCTGTTAAAATAGATTTTTTTAAAGATTTATTAATTTTCGGAGTGAGAGCCTGTGCGCGCCCACAAGCGGGTGCGGGGGAGAGGGTAGGGAGGGAGAACCTCAAGCAGACCCCCCCATGGAGCACAGAGCTGGCACAAGGCTTGATCTCACGACCTTGAGGTCATGATTGAGCTGAAAACAAGAGTCAGATGCTCAACTAACTGAGCCTCCCAGGCGCCCCAAAGATGTTATTTTTAAGTCATCTCTATGCCCAGTGTGGGCCTTGAACTCCCAACCCCGAGATCAAGAGCCACAGGCTCCCCCACTGAGCCAGCCAGTCACCCCTCAGCATCTGTTACAATCAAAATCAAAATCAGGGGGCGCCTGGGTGGCTCAGTGGGTTAAGCCGCTGCCTTTGGCTCAGGTCATGGTCTCAGGGTCCTGGGATCGAGCCCTGCATCAGGCTCCCTGCTCAGTGGGGGGAGCCTGCTTCTCCCTCTCTCTCTGCCTGCCTCTCTGCCTACTTGTGATTTCTGTCAAATAAATAAATAAATAAATAAAATCTTAAAAAAAAATTAAAATCAGTAATCCAGGTGTAGTTGACATGTGGTCTCGTGGAGTTTAAAGATCCCGGGTAAGGGTCTAACCCTAGCCATGTGGCCAGGGATCGCCTGCCCCGCTGGGCCTCTCTGTCTGCGAGGCCGGACTCTGTTGGTTTAGGTGAGGGGTGAGCCCCTCACTGTCCCCCACACGCGCCCTCTAGTCTGGGCCTCGAGGCCTCCTGGGGCTGGGGACTGCTCTGCCATGGGGCCCCATGATGCTGGCTCTGTGAAGCCCAATTCTGCCCGTTTCTGAATCTGAAATGATTAGAGTTGTCTACAGATTATGGTGTGAAACTATTTTTATTTTTACCGTTTTTGGGGGTGGTGCATATGTAACCATGTCACCTGTCCACGGGAGAAATGAGCCCCTCGGCGGGTTTTTACTCCCCACATGAGAGTTGACTCCCGGGCCGTTTCTGCCCGCGGCTCCACAGGGAGTGAAACCCTTCCAACTGGCTGACCAGCAGGGACCTCAGGGGTCCGTGGGTGTATCTGGGAGGAGGTCTCAGCCTGGCCTGGAGATTCACGGGGTGCAGCTCCCCACAGTTAACGCAGGAAGGGACAGCGGTCGGTTGCGGGGACTCAGATGTCCCTGGAGAGAGACCTTTACTGCCAGAGCTGCTCAGTCAAGAGCACAGATGCAGAGAGGGAAAAGCTGGAGTAAGAGCTGGGAAATCGGGTCAAGGTCCGCAGCGAGGAGCCGTGGGACTTGAGGTCCAAAAAGCTCAGGTGGTCACAGAGGTAGGAGGCTGCCGAGGAAGATGGGCTGTGTCACCCACGGCTGCTGCTCAGAAACGGGGCACTTTGAAAACCATGAACTCTGCCCCCGAACGCTCCCTTCCTCCTCTGGCCAGCCCTGTGCATGGGGGTGGCGGGCGGTCAGGAACAGGGTGGGGTGAGCCAGGAACTGGATGTTGGGAGGAAGTGAGCTCAGACCCTGGGGTGGGCTGGGCCGTGTGGACCCGGCTGGCGGGGCTGGTGCGCAGTCCTGGGACAAGGGCTTTAAGGGATGGGACCCAGATTGGGCGCCCAGTGGTAGCGGACCCTCAAGCTTTTGGGATGTGAGGAGATATTTGTCTAATGCATTTTTTTAAAAAAAAGATTTTATTTATTTATTTAACAGACCGATCACAAGCAGGCAGAGAGCCAGACAGAGAGAGAGGAGGAAGCTGTGCAGAGAGCCTGATGTGGGGCTCCATCCCAGGACCCTGAGATCATGACCTGAGCCAAAGGCAGAGGCTTAGCCCACTGAGCCACCCAGGCGGCCCTAACGCATTTTTGAAAAACATTTATTTATTTTTGAAGCAGGGATGTTAGGGTTAGGGAGGGTAGGGAAGGGAGAGTGAGACAAGCAGACTCTGCTTTGAGCATGGAGCCCTTTGTGGGGCTTGATCCCATGACCCTGAGATCAGGGCTGGAGCCGAAATCAGCAGTGGTCCCCGTCTAAGGCATTTTTTATCGTTCGCAAAGCAGACGCACTGGCAGAGTCTGCCAGCATCAGTGCTGGGAGAAATAATCTGTGCGTGGGAGGGGCGTGTTGCACTTTCTCCTGGTGGAGGTTGCCGTCTGGCTCAGAAATAGTTTTGTGCTCAGTTTTTAGATCCTTTCGATGGCGATTCAGAAGATCCCCCCGGTCACCTGGCCTCCAGCCACAGTGACTGTTCTCCAGGTGACGCGAATGGCACTGGGCCTTCCCACGCGCTCAGGTGCGGGCGTCCGGGAGAAGTTAGCTTAGAAGACCCTCTCTCGTCCAAAACCGCAGACCTCCCGCTGAGAGCGGCCAGCCGGGGCCCCACGTCCCTTGAGGCCAACGACGTGGATATGCAGCCCGTGGAGGCCAGCAGCCCCGAGACTCGAGGCCGGGCTACCCGGCGCTCGGGGTCACCGGAAGACCGGAGGATGACCGAGGACCCGTGGCCCAGGGCAGCCGGCCCCCTCCTCCCCGCCACGGGTGCCCTGGAGCCAGGCCGTCTGGCACAGAGCAGAACCAGAGCCACCCGGCCGCCACCCAGACTCGGGGGTGAGAAGGACAAGGGAGCCAAGCTGACCCTCTCCAAGAGGAAACTGGAACTTTTACTTGCAGAGCCTGAGAAAACTAAGAGAAAGAAGCAGTATGTGGCCTAGGCCAAGGTGAGCAGTTAGCTCAGGAAGGGGTCCTACAGCCCCGTGGGGTCCCCTGGGTCACAGCTGCCGCCGATGGACTTGTTTCCACGAAACACTTGCCCTGTGTAGGTCTGAAGTAAGGCACACCTGAGTGCCCACCAACTGTGCTGGAAATGGGTTTTTCCAGCCGAGGAAGGGTCCTGGGTCACGGGATGCCCCTCCCCTAAATTCAAGTTTCTTTACTGTTCTTATTCATGTTTCTGTAGAACTAGTGATTTTTTTTTAAACCTTGACTCCTGGTGCCCATTGTTGTCCCCCTCCCTGAATGTTTGCTCTGGGTGGGGGTGGCAGGGGGCAGTGGGCAGGAGGGGCGTGCTGGACTCGCGGGAGCTGGCTGTCCCCCACCGGCCCCTCGGGGAGCCACCCCGCTCCATGTCTGTTTCCATTCCTCCTCACTGTGCGCACAGAGGACGCTCTGAGCTGTGGGTTCCGGCTGTTGACATGATCATGGACGTGACGTGCCGATTGTTAAAAATAAAGGGGTGGTGGCGGCTCTTTGACCCTTTTCCCAGTTGCTGCGGGTTTGCTCACTGGGCCTTTTGCTCCCCAGCAGGCATGAACTGAGTACAAGTCTGGTGCCAGAGCCAGGGGGCCGCGGCCCACACGCCTAGGACCACCGTCCCCAAGTGCCAATAAAAGGGAAGTGCACGTGAGGCCGAGAGCTGCTCCTTCCTCCTGGCGGGCCGGCGGGGGTGGGCGCAGGCGCTCTCTTCAGCCCCGGTCTGCAGGCTCTGCCCACTGAGAGGGAGACTGTGGCCCTTCCGATAGGATGGCCACAGGGTGGCCCCGGTGGGGGGGGTCCCTCAGGTCCCATGGGCTGAGCTTCGCGTGGGGGTGGGGCTCCAAGAGGCCCTGGAGGTGGGCGCTGAGTGACGTGGAGCTTTGGGAGGCATCAAGTGGGTGCCTCGGGCACACCTGAGGCATGTAGAAGCCTTTGACAGGAGCTTCCAGTCCAGACCTGGGGTGGCCGGCCCCTCCCCCCGCGTCCCCCGGCAAGGTGTTGGGGGGGTCTGGTCGCTGCAGCGGCTTCCGCTCACCCCCGTTCAGGAACCTGCTACGCATTCCCCTCCAGGATGGTGGTGGTGCTCCTGCGCCCGGGACCGTTACGTGGGCGTGGTGGGCACGGGAGGTAGGGGAACAGATGCCCATGGTGGCCCTTCTGTGGGTTCTACTTCCTCAGGCCTGGTCTCAGCTCTCACAGCCTACAGCCCCATTTAGGAATCTCGCTGTAGAAAAGCTAAGAACTGTTAAGGGTTCAGAGAAAACGCTTAGATTCCTGACAGAATGTTCAAACTGAGTGGGGAGGCAGCGGACTCTGTCCCCAGGGCCTGGGGACAGCCGGAGCCTGACAGCTCCAGAGAAGCGGTGGGGCTGAGAGGCAGCAGCTGAGGCACCCCCCAGCCCCGGATCGTCCCTTGGTTGGTGGACGAGCGTGGGGCACGGGGGCAGCAGCAGCAGGACAGGTTTTCGCCTCAGGGGGTCTATGTCAAGGCCCAGCAGCCACCCCAGGATCTGGGGGAAGGCAGGCACCCTGGGGGGGGACACAGGATGGGGGACCGGCCGGCTAAGGGTATCCGTGCCCTCACGTGACCCAACCTGCTGCCAGGCTGTACCATGAGGGGTGGGCGACAGGGTCCAGGCCCTTCCCGCATGGGCGCCCACGTTGCCTGGCCAGGCCCTGGGGTTCGTTTCTGTGGGGGAAGGGCCCCTAGGACCGGAGCTTCGGCGCCGCGAGGAGACAGAGACTGAAGAGGCGGGAGGCCGGGTCGTGCTTAGTGTTTTATTCCCCGAACAAGCCAAGCTACAGCGCCTCCCCAGGCACCTCACGGAGTCCGGCCAGCTTCCGCCATCCCGGCCAGCAGCCCGCGCTCCGCTTCCTCTGACGGCGACGGCGCACCAAGGACTTTCCTCCGACACGTCCACTTCCTCCGAGCAGTTGAACGATGAAGAGACATAAATAGTTAGGACTACAGAAAGGGGGCGAGGGAGCCGAGCTTCACTCCGTGCAGAGGACGGCCACGCCGCGCTCATAGAAGCTGCGTGGGTCCTCTTTGGTGGCGATCTCGAAGTCGACCGTGAAGATGAGGTCTGCCCGAGTGAAGTTCAGGTAGACAGGCAAGGTCACCTAGAGGAGAGGACAGGCTCAGTGCTGGCTCAGGCAGAGAGCCCGTGGCAGCCCCGGCGACTGGCTGCATGCGGGGAGGGGGGTGGGGACACGGGGTACCTGCTGACCCCAGATGGCTGGAATGGGCCACTCACCACGTTAGCCTTTCTCTCGGCATTGGTCTGCTTGACCCAGCGCAGCTGCGTCAGAGGGAGGACCGTGGAGATGGCGTGGGACAGCGACAGCTTGTTGTTACTGCACGTGGCCCCCTGAAGCTTCAGACCTGCGGGAGGCAGTCAGGCCCCGTCACCAGTGGTAACGGCTGTGTGACTCCCGGTGACGCAGTGCACGGCTCTGGCGTGCTGCCGACCGCATCCCAGACACGTCGGACTGGGAGCAGCCCTGGAAGGCCACCAGCCACCAGGACCACCTGTGAGGAGGCCCGGGTGCAGGGACAGGCTGCCACAGGGAGAAGCCCAGAGTGGCTGAGGACCCCAACTCACCCGTGACCCCAAAGCTGCAGGCATCCAGGGTGGCACTCTGGGAGGTGGTGACGTTGACTTCCAGGCAGAGCTCCTCCAGGGACCAGCTGTTGGCTTGGGCCACGTACTGCCTGGTGGCGGTGATGTACGCCTCGGGCACAAACAGGCCACCCAGACACACGTGGATGTTCTGTAGGAAGCAAGAGCCCCCTGGTGAGCAGCGAGCGCCCGCCACCCCTTCCCTCGGGTCGCGCTGGGGTCCGTGCCCGCCCCCAGGGCTCCCAAGTGCTGCCCCCCGCCCCGGACGGCACCCGCGTCGCCCACCCCCCGCGGCGCAGCCTTCACCACCTTCAGCTCCTTCGCGCCCCCGGACGCAGCCGCCTGGGAGATGTTCTGCAGCTGCTTGATCCTCTCGCTGAAGTCGGACACCCACTGGATGACGGTCATGCCCGCGGGCACGGTGTAGTGCGACCAGCTCCGAGGCAGGATCCCTGCATGCGAGGGGACCCCCGGCAGCGTCATTCGGACCATCCCCGGGGCACACAGGGGTCACTCTACTAGTGGTCAGCAGCTTCTCTGCCTGCCTCCGTCCCCTGCCCACACCCCTGCATCTGCTCGTCCAGCCTGAGGAGGGGTGTCTGGGGGGGCCACAAACCCCCCAAAGACTGCCTTGGCGGCTAACTCCCCTCACACAAGCTGCTGGGCTTCACCCCCCAATTCAGGCTCTTGGGGTGGATGGGAGAACCCTGGGGGCTCCCTGTACTTTTAGACTCAAGCTCCCCACTTTTCAATGTGCTGGCCACCCCTCTAGAAACTGTACAGATTTAATAAATGTTCAGGGAGCCAGCAAATAAGAAAAAACCTCAGGCCCTTGTGAGCCCAGCCCCCAGGGACATGGGCCCAGAAGGCGATGCGCCAGGCCAGGCCCCGCTGCCCGCGGCCCCCGCGCAGGGAGGGCGCACCTTTCACCAGCTCGTTGATGAGGGTGCGCAGGTAGTTGGTCTGTTTCTTCTTCCCCTCGCACACCTGGACGACGTCCGCGAGGTCCTGGCGGACGTCCTGCAGCAGCTTGGCCCCCATCTTTACTTCCCTCTCAAAGAACCTGAACAGGGGATCCTAAGATCGTCAAAGAGACCAGAAGGCCTGGGTGACGGGGAGAGTCTGGGAAGAGCCCGTCCTCCCGCAGGACCTCACCGCGCCGCCCGAGGCTCGAGGCTCCTCCCGAGCTCGCTCCCAGACGAGACTTCAGACTGGATTTTGCACCAAGTGGGTGGGAACCGGGTCGTGCGCCCCGAAGAGGAGAGACGCTTCCTCTGGGACCCCCTCACCACGCTCATGCACATGGAGCCCCGGCAAGAGATCAGCCCTCACGCCTGCGTTTGGGCGCAGCCGCCCACAAGCTCCGAGAGGAGCCCGAGCCCGAACCCGCCCGGAGCGTGGACCCCCGAGGTGGCCCCGCCCACGCCCGGCCACCTTGATGTTCTCCACCGTCCGCTTGAGGTGGCTCAGCGTCTGCGGGATGAGATGCAGCCAGTTGGAGGCGGTGGTGTGCAGGGTCCGCATCCAGGCCGGGCGCCCGTCGGACGTGGAGTCGGTCCTGGCCTTCTTCTCGGTCTCGGCGTAGGCCAGGTCGTCCTCGTCCTCCAGCATCTGCATCTTCAGCATCTTGCTGATCATGTCCACGCCTGGACCCGGAGGCGGCACGGGGCGGGGGGAGGGCAGGGAGCAGAGAAAGGACGTGAGCGTGCGGGCCGCGTCATGCGTCCCGACACGGTTCCACGTGCGGACACCAGGCCAGAGAGTGAAGTGGCCCATACAGAGGAAGGCGATGGCCAGATCGAGTCGGCTGGACTGAGACAGCAGCCTGAGCGCAAGACAAGACTAGGCTGCTCGAAGACTCCGGATTCACACGCCTGGGCACTCCTAGAGGGCTGGGCTCTGGGGTAGGCGAGGCTCCAGCAGGGGAGGCCGCCGCGCTGTGGTCTTGGGCTGCCCATGCCCACTGCTCTGCCTCGTGTCATCCTGTCCCTCGCCTGGCCTGGGACAGCTGGAAGCCCCGTCCCCGAACCACACCGGAGGCTGGAGCAGAGAGGACGGGCCTGTCTGGCTCGACCGTCAGGGCCTCCCGAGGGGGACAGCCATCAGCCCAGGCCTTCGGGGATGCTCTAATGGGGGACGCAGTGTGATGTCCGGGGGCTCGTTAATACTGAGCGGCCCTATCCAGGCATCCAGCTGGTGTTAGGACGGGGGGAGGGAGAAATCCTACACACTATTCCCGTGTCATGGGGCCAAAGCAGGTACCACCAGTGTTAAAACACTGGATGACCTCAGTGTAGGTTTTGGACAAGGGTGTACTTCCTACCCAGCCCTGGACCTGCCAGAGCCTGCCTTGCAGCCCTGGACCCGCCAGAGCCTGCCCTGCACCTAGGCCTCAAATTCACAGTGGCCGGCAGCCCAGCTTCTTGTCTTGGTGGCCTAGGGACCACGGCGCCTCACAGAGTGGGGCGTGGATTGGCATGGGGTCAAGGTGGTCCGCAGAGAAGAAGCGCAGTAACTAGGGGTTCTCGTGCAGAGCTGAAGGGCTGGCCTAAAGGGAACTATCAAGCAGCTGCATGAGTTTGGGTGAATCTCAAAGTCTTTTCTGGGCCTGGTTCCCACAAAGACAAGTCTGGGTTAGATCAGTGGGTACAAGCTCGTGGACACAGCTGCCACCGTGAGTGCCTGCTGGAGCACACGGGCGGGGGGCGGGGGGCTCGAGCTTCAGACGCAGGACGCCTGAAGCAGGCCCTGAGAATCTGTATTTATAGAAGTTGTGAGGAGGCTGCTGAGCTGAGCTGGGGACCACACTCTGAAAACCACCGCATTAAATACTTCTTGAATAGTCTTAAAAAAAAAAAAAAAAGACAGGGAAGGAAAAATTCTAAGGACTACTCTAATAAAAACTGATTTTCAAACCTCATGTAAGGGATGCCTGGGTGGCTCAGTGGGTTAATAAGCCTCTGCCTTCAGCTCAGGTCATGAGCTCAGGGTCCTGGGATCGAGCCCCGCATCGGGCTCTCTGCTCAGCAGGGAGCCTGCTTCCTCCCACCCCACACTCTGCCTACTTGTGATTTCTCTGTCATATAAATAAATAAATCTTAAAAACAAAACAAAAAAAACCCTCACGTAGTACCAGGCACCTTTCAATTCTTTAAGGAAAAAGAAATGAGGTCTGCTGAAACCAACACGTAATTTCCAGACCTCAAGGACCTGAGCCTAGACCGGGAAGAGACGCCACCTGGAACCGACTACCTTTTCCCCCTCTCCTCAGGGTGGAGGCAGGAGCAGAAGCGCCAGTGGGGGGCCAGGCGCGCGGGGTACCCACCCTGGGTGGTGAGCAGGACTCTCTCGGCGTTGTTGGGAAGACCCAGCCAGGAGGGCGTCTGGGTGTCGGGGAGCAGCTCCACCCACTGGACAAACTCCTCTCGCCTGGAAAACCAGCACATTTGGAAATGCCCTTTTGCCCTGAGCGGTCAAGTGGCTGGTGTGGCAAAGGTCAAGGTCACGGGAGGCAGGCTCGTACCTGATGCCGTCCGGCATCTGAATGTCTTTGTGCCCGTCGACCTTGCAGGCCAGCTTAAATTCACTATCAAAGCTTTTTGTTGTGAACAGACGCTCCAGGAAAGTGTTGAGCAGACGCTGATCAAACTCGTTGTCTACTCGTCCCCCGTAGATGGACTGGGCCATCAGGGTCTTCAGTGCGGACCAGGGGATCTTATCTGGCGAGATGTTCTGCCTCCCCTGCGTGAGGAAGGCTGGGGTTTGTGGGGGCAGGTCGGAGGGGCACCAGCACAGCCTGGTGTCTTGGGGGGCAGGTTTCTTCCTCACCCCTATGACAGACGGGACTCCCCACCGTCTGCCACACCCACAAGCAATTCTAAGCGGCCCCCTCCCGGCAGCCTGCACTTGCCTTTGCCGTGTCATCCAGCCACGTGTCCACCGTGTCGCAGGCCGAACGCAGGTCAGACTCCCCAAATTCATACTTCTTCGACCACCCCAGGGGTGCATAGCGCAAGCGTTCTTGGATGATCGCATGGAACCAGGCCAGCAAGAAGTACAGGCGAGCGCGCTCGTTGGGAGACTGGGTGAGGAAGGTTAGCAATGACGGAGTCCCCACAAAGCAGCACCCTTTCTAGCTAAGACAATAGCGTGGCTCCTCTGTCAAAGGTTCAGAAAGAACCTTCCAGGGGCGTCTGGGTGGCTTAGTTAAGTACCTGCCTTCGCGGCTCAGGTCGTGATCTCAGGGTCCTGGGATCGAGCCCCGCATCGGGGGGCTCTGCTCAGCGGGGAGCCTGCTTCCCGCCCCCCGTCCCCCCAGCCCTTGCTCGCATGCGTATGCTCTAATAAAATCTTAAAAAAAAATAAAGCTTTCCACCTTGAACCTCAAGCACTAGGACTTCCGATGAGGCACATTAATACCAGTACTGCCGGCAGTTATGCTAACTTCCCTATAAAGACACATTCCGATAACACCACGTAGATCAACTGTTCAGCCACAAAAAACACTAACAGGTTTTCTGAAACTGTCAGAAAAACTGGATTACGGCACAAAATAAAACCACGTAAGGAGCCCTCAAGGGACCAGGCTTGGGAGCACAGGCCTGCCAGACACCTACGGCGGATACTATCCGAGCTCGGCCTGGGGCTCCACAGCGATGTCTGCTCACCTGGGAGCCTGCCCGCTACCGCCCGCAACCCAGCACCATGCACGGGTATCTTTCAGCTTATCCTCAGGAAGGGACTTCTGGCTACAGCTCAGGACATTTCCAGTGCAATCAGCCATTATGGTGCTTCTGGGAAGGTGGAGACCTGCTCCCGAGGCTGGTGATGGGACGCGTGTCCCAGACTATTGCAGACACAGCGCGCCGGGAGAGAGCCACGTGTACCTTGCAGATCCGCGAGACGGGGATGCTGCTGAACGTCCGCAGCATGTTGGCCTTCACCCCTGGGGGCGGCTCAAACACGAAGATGCGGCCGGCTCGCAGCAGATTCACGGGCACCTGAGGGGGACACAGCGCCCGTCACCGTCCAGTTCGCGGCGCGCTTCGGCTCAACGGCGCAGGCACGCATACACACACGCACGCCCGCGGCGCTGGGACAGAAAGCGGCCGCGCGCACTCCGCTCGCACCTTGGGGTTGATCTCCATGGTGAGGAAGAGCCGGAAGCAGGCATGCGGCTGCAGGGAGTGCAGCTTCTTCTCCAGCTGCATCAGCCAGCCGGGGGCCAGGTGCACGTTCTTCAGCATCACCCACCTGCCGGGACAGCCGCAGCCACACTTCAGGCTTCCGGGCGCAATTCTCGGGGACTAAGGCTTTCTGAAACAAAGCCAGCCTACCTGCCCGACTTCACGGCCGTATTGATCGCTTTGTCTGCTTGGTTGAAGCCTTCCGCGGAGCCTGGTGCCAGAAAACTCAGTGTCAGCAAGGCAGGCCTGGGCCTCAGGGCCCACCACGAATTCCAAGGGGCTTCAGCCCGGATGATTTATCGGGCGCCCTTACCGATCGCAATTGAAGTGATCTGTGTGTTCTGTTCGGCCGCAAGGTCTTCCACGTGCCCGCTGGCGTCATACCCAGGCACGGAGCACATCAGGACGGGAGTATTGGGCTTGACCTAGAGGTGAAGAGATCAGAACTAAGGCAGAAGGCTTCCACCAGATGGTGGATCTGTCGACGGGAGAGCCCCACAGACAGGCCTCGCGAAGGCTTCCCGGCCCTGAGGTGTGGGCGCCGTGGGACGGCCCAGGCGTGTGGCCTGACGAGGAGACGGTGACCGGCTGCCGGAGGAGGTGAGGCGCACCCGGGCCTGCGGGGAGCCAGAGCCATACCTCAGTGTCCACGATGTGGGTCAGGTCGAGCGGCTGCTCCATAATGGACATGAAGGACTCCCCCAGGTTTGTGGACACAAACATGTGGGCCATGGCCAGCAGGCGGTCAGGACGGAAGGCCTGAATCAAGAGCAGGCGGTGGATGGCCTGCCCGATGGGTGCTGCAGGAGGCAAGTATAGGGCTGGGGGGCGGGCGCGGCACAGACTCCAAGCCGCCCCCGCTGGACCAGTCCTGCAACAAGCTCCGGCCTGGTGACACTCAGTGTACAAGATTCAGCTCAAGTGACCCGAGACACTGTGCTGCCGCTCCTGGTCCTCTCCGCTCCAAGGAGCACTGCCACCACCTCCTGTCTTAAGTGAACCCTCAGGACATACGTGTGACAGTGTCTGCTGTGTGGGCCCCTCTGTGGCTACTGTGGCAGTTACCGGTTTAAAGGACTCCATGGACACCCATGTGTTGCCAGCGACCACCAGCCTCACCCCGGCTGGGTGGCAGTGCTGGAGCTCGTCCCCTCCCTGCCACAGCCAGCACAGGGCAGCGGGAGACTACTCCAGAACAAGCCCACCTCTCCCCTGACGCTGGGCCAGGGCCTGCCTATCGAGGTCTCTCCCCACCTTCAAGCGTGAGTGGAGCAGGACTTAGGACCTCAAGTTTTAATGCTGAGATAACTTATTTCAGGAACTGGTGACTTTTTTTTTTTTTTTTGGAAGTGTTCCTTCACTTGAGCAGCAAAGCCCAATTTTACATTTGGGTCCAGAATGAAAACACAGGGAGCCTGACACGGGCTTACTGGACGGGGCTTCCTCACTCCAGAGGTACGGGACCGTCTGCTCCGGGGAGCTGCTGTCCAACCAGATGCCAAATTGCTGTGGAGATGAGAGAGAGATATGCCATGGAGCAGAGCTCGTTTTGTGGGTAGAGAAGTCGAGACGAACGTATCAGACGGCACATGTGAGTGTGACACACGCAATCCCTCAAGGCCAGTTTCCTCGAAGAGGCCAGGAAGCCTCAGAACATTTACCTCGTCGGCTTGAACCTTTGCAATGAGGTCTTTGAACGCAGGGAGACAGCTCAACCTCACGACCGCCTCGGCCTGCTCCACGGTCAGGCCCTGGATCCTGGGCGTCGAGCCGGCGCTCAGGACGATCTCCTTTCCTCTCAAGAAGTGCTGGAATTCGGCATCGTAGGTGGGCTCCCTGGAGGGGGCAGCAGGTTAGCAGGATCTCCAATTCACTTCTGCCGCCCCTGAAGGAGCGGTCATAGGAAGGAATCTATTCCCTTTAAGGCCTCGTCCCGTGTTCACAGGCGACCCCCAAAGCGGGGCGGCCGACCTTACCCGACAGCGCCCTTCAGCTTGATCCGGGCCAGCAGCATGGCGAAGGTGATGTGGTCTTGGTGCAGCATGCCCCTGGCCACCCGGTTAAACGCCACCTGGGGACGAGAGCGGCCCACGCTGTGGTCCCTGAGCCATGACCTCCCACCATCCCGCCCTGACAGAGCCAAGCGCCAGGTGCTCTACCTGGAAGAGATCCTTCGTTATGATGGAGAGGCGCTGCGTGTGGTCGGTGATGCCCTTGAGGTTGGGGTTCTCGTACAGAACATTGTGATAAATGTCCAGGAAGAACTGGAGGGAGTACTGGTACAGGAAGTGGATCTGGAAGGGGGAGGTGATGGCCATTAGGCGGGAGCGTGCGGCGCGCGGCGCGCTGTCCCAAGGTGGGCGGCCCCCACGGTCACCTGTTTCAGGGACTCCATGGTGAAGTAGATGCTGCTGCAGGCGGTGGACAGAGGCAGGTACTGCTGGGACACTGTCTCCACTTCCTGCATGACGATGTCCGTCTCCTCCACCTTCCTCGTCACCTCGGCAGCCTCCCTCTTGAGGTTCTCCAGGGTCGTTATGATGGTGTCGTCGTCCAGGATGCGCCCCTTCACCTCGTTCAGGGCCTGCAGCAGGGACTTCTCCAGCTGGCGCAGCCGGAGCTGGAACTCCCCTGAAACGGTCGGAACACCCCGAGTTTGCCGGCACCCCTGCTCCTCCAGAAGGAAAGCTCTCCCGAAGGTCTGAATAAACCTGACATGTTCTAGTCCCTTCCAAGTTCACCCCAACCTGCTCAAGACTCCCGAAGCTCCAGACCCAGAAACACACCTTGAAGTTTAAGGAGGTCGGAGCGCTTTTCGTCCACGTCCGGCCTTTCTGCTTTCAGGACTTCATTCAGACACTGGCTCTGTAGACTGCTACGAGTGACCGTGAAGTTGACGAATGTGACCCGGGAACACAAGTCTGGTGGGAACTCCACCTGCCAAAACGAGTAACAGAACCGCCTGCTTTGTCACCCAAGCGGTGACACCAAGTGCTGTCACTGCTGCGTATCTGAGGTGCCTTGTTCCTTACAGTCGGATCTCGGGTGGACAGGAAGATGACAAACGATGGTGACAAGTCTATGTCCTGGTCGCCGAGGGTGATCAGCACTCTGCCCCCTGTTCGCCGCACTTCCCGGTTCAGTACTGGATTCAACACTGGATCGTAGCTCTCCACATCCTACGGACGCGCACACAAATGGTCAGAGCTCCACAGTATTTATTTTCACCCAAATAACATGGCATTGACCCTGAGCTGTTCCAAACACAACTCAGGAGCCACCGAGCCACGGAGACCTTCCCCGTCTGGTACGGTGGCCATGAGCCATCGGTGGCCACGTCATTGAAACATTCAGTTCCTCAGTCACCCCAGCCACACACACGTCCACCACCGCGGGCAGCACGGATCAGAGAACAACACCATCAGTGCAGAAAGTTCCAGCGCACTGTGATGACGGAGACTAAATAAACACTGTTCTGTTGGCCCAACTTTTCACAGAACAATCGCAAACCTTTATCCTTTGACATCAAACAAGTGCCGTTGCTGTCAGAGGCACAGACTCCAGTTTTGTACCCCATCAAGTGTTTGCTGCACACACCTGCACCAGAAGGGGGTTCCCAAACCTCAGGGCACTCTCCAGGTTCTTCCGGAAGGCGTCGTCCAGGAAGCTGGTGCGCGTGATCTTGCGGTCCTTGTACTCGTTCATGATGAACTCTGTGGCCTGGCCAGAAGGGTCGATGATCAGCGGGTACCTGAGGGGGAGGCGACATCAGAGCAGGTTCAGGGAGCCTCGACAAAGATGACGGGAAGGCTGTCCCCACCACTCCACCGTGGTCTCCAGAGTCCCACGAAGACAAGCGTCACAAAGGCTTGCCGCTAAAGCCGTCTTTCTGAAGCGCTTCTGTAGGGAGCTAACCAAGTCACAGATTCCCTGGAGCAGGGCAGGGCGGCTTTAGACCCCCAGGGACTCTGACGAATGGCAGACACAGCTTAGTCCTCACAAGAAACCTGGGAGAAGGTACCATCAGCTCGTCTCTTTTATGAATGAGCAAGACGGGGCACTAAGAGTGATGGGTCCAGGGTCATGGGGCCAACTAAAACACTTTTTAAAAAATGTACTGCATGTACACGTGTTTGCACAAAATTCAGAAGCCATGAAAGGGCATACGGTGGGAAGATTCCCCTTCCCCCATTTTTGGTCATGGGTTTCTGGTTTTCTGCTTGGAAAAGCTCCAGGCGTTTACAGACACACGTGTGCGCGTGTGTACGTGTATCCGTGGGGAGCACACCTGCCCTCTCATGTGGCATGTGTCCTCCTCGCTCGCCACCTGCCGGACAGCCTCTGTGGACACAGCACATGCGCGGCCGGGTCCGCAACGACCCCAGCCGCCTGCCCTGGAGACGCACGGTGAGCTGCTAACTGGCTCCCTATGAGGGCCCCTGAGGTGCTGTCAGTCTGCTGTCAGTCACACACCGTCCTTAGGTTTATCATTTGTCCCGTGGGCCAGGCTAGTGCCGGAGCAGCACGGAGGAGTGCCTGTGCGCTCGCTCAGAGGAGCCCGCCCAGCACAGACCGCAAGGACGGATCGACACTCCCACCAGCACCACGGGGCAAGACACGGAGCTGCAGGCGGGGCCTGAGGGGCTGGGAGTCTTCATCCTTTGTGTCTGTGGGACAGTGACACACTTCATGGGCTCCAGGATTTCAAGATACTGAGACGAAGCCAGAAACACCCAGGGTGTCCGGGTAGGGAGCTGCCGCAGAGAGGGCCAGGGGCCCTGAATGGGGTGGGGGTGCTGCGGACTCCCGGAGCCAGTGTCCAGCCGCCCTGCCTGCGGTCGAGGGAACTTATTTGGGCTTCTTAGGCCAGGAACCAGGTACACCAGATGCCCCTCTTCTCAGCTAAGTATCTGCAGTCGTCATGATACGCTGAGAGGGTCTGTTCCACCGTCTGCCCCAGCACAGCCCTGCCAATCCGCCCCGAACGCCCACATGAGAGAGGCTCACGGCAGGACGATTCAGATGGGCAGGAAGCGAGGATGAGGCCCGCGCGTACCCCCCAGCAGAGATGGGCACTACGCCTGCCGTGCTGCTTGCCCGCTGCCAAGTTTCTACTCAACTCCTCAGACCCGGGCGCGCCGCACACAAGGACCCGTGAGTTGCTCTGCGCCAGCTCGTACCTGTTGAACCGCTTCAGCATGATGGCGTTCTCCGTGCACAGGTCGTCCGCAGGCAGGGAGCTGGCTTGCCAGCGGAGGCGCTCGTCGGCGTTGGAGAGGTACTCCGTGCGGGCGATGTCTGTGCGGAACTGAAAGGGGACGGCGGTCACTCCTCCTCCCGGGGCCCGCCGAACGGACAGCGGGGTGGCTCCCGCGCTTCCCGCCGGCGCAGCCCCCCGCCCGGTACCTGGATGTTAGCCTGCTGCAAGTGGTGGGACCAGGTGGTGAACAGGTTCTGGCGCATCTGCTGGTCAAAGTAACCCGCGTAGGCGATAAACGCGGCTGACAAGAGGCAGTCCCCGGCGATGGTGGACATCTGGTTTTTGAAAGTCTCACTTGTTTTTTCCCACCGTTCGCGTTCGGCGGACAGACTCTTCAGAAGGGCGGTGCTCCGGTTCACCTACCGGGAAGAGGAGCAGGATTTATGCTGAAAAGGGAAAACCTGTCCCCCTGCAGGGCTCTGGGTGGGCCGGAGGCGGAAACGTGCTCCAGTTGCTCAGTCTTGGGAGCGATCCAGCTCCCCCATGGCGGAGGACAACACAGGTCTCAGAATACGAGGGGGCGCGAGGGGGCGCGGAGAAGCAGGGGTCAGCCTTGAGGCGTGGGTGGAAGCGGGGCCTGGGCTGGAAGAGCGCCCGGGGCAGAGGGCTGGGGAGGGCCGGCGGAGGAAGGCAGCGCTGCTGGCGGGGGAGGAGAGTAGCGGGGAGCTCAGGGGGAGGACCGGTACGGCGAAGCACACGGCAGTGGACGTGAGACCCGGACAGACACCCAGCCGCGGGTGACCCCACTGAAACTGAGGTGGGCGAACGCACAGGTTGGGGGCTGGCGTGGGGAAGGGGCTCCCAGCTTCAGATCACCCCCTGGCATGATTAACGCCACTCAGTGACTCCTCGGGGAAGCCGGCAGGATGTCTCAGACAAGAGAGCTGGCCAGACGAGGGCGGGGCAGGCGCACGGCCGTTCCACGTCCCGAAGCCAGCGAAGGGGAGCTGGCGGGAAGACGGCGCAGCCGGCGGAGGGTCTCACTTTCGCTTCCACGGCGGCCAGGTCTGCTTTGATGGCCTGGGCCTCCGAGATGAGGACGGCGTACTCCTCCTTGTAGCGGGCGATGCTGGCCTCCAGGTCCCGGATCATCTGCTCCACCTCGTTGGCCTTCTGCTGGTTGTCCTTGGCGTCGTCCTCCAGCTTCTGCAGCTCGTTACGCAGGGGCTCCACCCGCTTCAGCATGTCTGCGTAGTTAAGCTGAGGAGACAGACACACAGTGGTTCTTTCTCAGGAGCCACCGGCCGGGGGCGGGGGGCGGCTCTTCCCACCAGGAGCTCCGGGCCGCGCCGCCTACCTGCGCGATCGCCCACTTCACCATAGGCCCGCAGGCCAGGGACGCCCGGTTCACGATCTCGTAGTTGTAGCTGGGGTTGGACATGTAGTTTTTCTTCATCTTCTCCCTGATGGCGTCGCTGCAAGAGAGGACACGGAGTTCCAAGCAGGTGTCGGCTGAATGTAGAGTTTCTAGGAAACCTCAACGTAAAGGCCGGCTCCCATCGGCTGCCCCCGTGTTCTGCGGGACAGTGGCCCTGCCGCGGGGAAGGCCTCGGAGCCCTGCCCCGCCCCCCTGACAGGAGGCAGTGTCTGCCACCGGCTCTGGGGCAAGGCCCTCACAACTACTTGTGCTGACGGGCGTTCGGCTCACAGGTCAAGGAACCGGAGAGCTCGTGCCAGGAACGGGAGGGAGAAACCGGACAACCACTCTGAAGGAACCGGCCTGGGAGGCATGCGTGCTAACATAACGGACGCTGCCTTCTGGAATATAACCCCGCCACGGCGACAGGACGTCAGAGCAGGGAAACCTCCCAGCATCGGGGCACTGTCTTCTGCTCCGAGGCAGTGCTCACCTGATCTCCTCTGCAGAGAAGTTGACGATGGTGGGGATGAAGTTCTCCCTCATGATGATGGAGCGGATCTGCTTCCAGTCCGTGGTGCTCTCCCCCAGCAGCAGGCAGATGGACTCGAGCGCCAGCTTCACGGCCGCGGGGGGGTTGGCCATGGACCGCACCTCCACCAGGTGCTGCTTCTTGATCGACTTCACGGCTGAGCACAGCGGCAGCAGGAGAGGCGGGGCGGGAGGGCGACAGAGGGAGGGCGGTGAGGGGCGGCCGCGCAGCAGAGCCGTGGCTCCCAGCGAGGAGGGGCCCCCTGCCCAGAAGGTCTGAGCAAGCAAGACTTTGCGTCTTTAAACTTAAACAAAATGGTAGGAGGGACCGACCTTTGAAATAGGAGGCTCTCACTGTACTAGCAAACCCACAGCGAACGGTCCATAAATAGCAGGCCGCTGCCTTCAGCGAGGTCTCCCAGCCCCACTAGCTCCAGCTCCAGAAAGACATTTTCATCACGTGTGTGTCTTCCACAACTTAAGCAAAGATGTTTTCAATCTGCCAGAATTCACAAACCACTGGCCTGGCTGGGTGAATCTAGTTCTAAAAGGACAGTCGGTGCCTTCCACAAGCTAAAACAGTCGTCCAGCCTGAACTTTGATGAAAACGCTTTCTCAGTGGTTACTCGGCAGTGAAAACCATATTAAGTTCTCATTTAATCCAACTCTCAAGGAAAATCTAAGGTTTGGACGCTGTATACTCCTCCTGAGGTAGAAGAGAAAGCCCTTGCTTTTGGAGCAAACACCATGGGGCCAGAAGGGACCATGGGGCAGGGGAGGCCGCAGGGGTGGGCACAGCGTCCGCAGGTGGGCCCCACTGGAGGCGGGGACAGAGAGCGGCCGCTAGGGCACCTAGGTCGGCAGTTGCTGGCCCAGCCGGAGCGCGCTCGGAAAACCACAAGGCGGTGACACTGTGCGCTTCACGGCATTTCTGCTGATGTTCAAGTCAGGGATTCGTAAACGCACATTCATGTAATTATCACCAGATTTTGAAAAAAAAACCCCACGTATTCACATCAACCTTGTTTTGTCAACCATCTCTCATGAGAAGGGCTCCACTCTGGTGGAAGCAGTGTTACAAGAGCTTCACTTTCTGGGGCTCCTGGGTGGCTCAGTGAGTTAAGCCTCTGCCTTTCGTTCAGGTCATGATCTCAGGGTCCTGGGATCAAATCCCGCATCAGGTTCTCTGCTCAGCAGGGAGCCTGCTTCCCTTCCTCTCTCTGCCTGCCTCTCTGCCTACTTGTGATCTCTGTCAAATAAATAAAATCTTAAAAAAAACAAAACCAACCAACCACCCAAACAAAAAACCGTTGCTTCCCGAGATGCAGGCAGTCTCCAGCGTTTCGGGAAACCGTGAGCTACGGACCAGGCTCAGTCCCCACACTGTACAGCAGCGCGGACAGAGCCAGACCGGACGGCGCGGACGTACCATTCTGGGCCTCGATGACCGCGGGCTCCACCTTGTCCAGGTCCTCCTTGACGCTCATCTGTTTGTCGGCAATCACTTCCTGCTGCTTGTGCAGCTGCTCCTGGATTTCCTGGCTCATCACCTAGACAGCAAGGAAGGCTCGGCGATGGGTCCTGGCTACTTTGCTGAGGGTTCCTGAACACTCCTTGCCCCGCCCAGACACCCGCAACCCCAACCCGTTAGACCCCGAAGCCCCCTCACACCAGACTTGCTATGCTCCCGGAGACGGCCGGCGCGGACCCGGCCGGCTGGGGCTCCTGAGGCGAACGCTCACCTTCTTCTTCTCCGCCTCCTGCTGGTCCTTCACCATCTTCTTCAGCTTGTCGTTGGCGGCCGCGTTCTTGACCTCCAGCTCTTGGCTCTTTATCCTCAAGTCGCGCCGCAGCTCCTCCACCTGAGGGACAGACACCACGTGAGGAAAACGGAACGATGCGGAAATGACCGGGAAAGGGGCCTATGCTAGCCCCCTGCCTGTAAGGGAGGCGAACCCCTAGGATGTACCTGGTCAACCGTCTCTTTGATTTTCCTGAGCCCGACGTTCAAGTGCATCTGCTGCTCCTCCAGCTCGCTCCGCTTCTCGTGGAACAGGTTGGCGTAGTGGTTGATGAAGTCCAGGTAGTGGCGAGGCGTGATGGCCATCGTTCTGCCGCCGCGCTTTGCCAGCCGAGCGTTAGCCTTTTAGAAAACAGTTCCATCTTATCGCTCTTCAGGACATCCTCTGTGATTTCACCTCAGAAAGCTAACTGCTCTGCCAGGTGACGTGGCGGCACGGACTCGGCCCTCAGGAGTCACGCTTGACCTGGGGTCTCAGCTCAGCCTCCTGGGAGATCCCAGGGAGCCCCTCAGGCCCCTAAATTTTCTCCTCAAACATCTCTACAACCCAGAGGTGACCTTGGTGACCCAGACGTGTACTCCGTAAGAACAGGTTCTATGACTGGAGTACTGCACGCTCTGCCCCCTCTGATTCCTGCCGATCTTCCACGGACACTAAAGTAAGAGATGGCAGCAGGAGGAGGGCAAGAGGGCACAGCTCTGTGTGACCAGATGCTCTGGCCCCTCAGGCTAGTGCAGGGCAACAGAACATGAGACCAGCAAGGGAAGCCAGGGCCAGGCCACATCCCAGAGGCAGTGGGGGTGGCCTGTAGGTGCGGCAGAACAGCGGTCCTCAGGGCACCCGCAGACTTAGAGTGGGTTTTACAAAGCCTTACAGGGGGGAGCGAACGGGACCCTTCCATAAGGAGTGAGCAAACCCCAGCCAGTGGGCCAAATCCTGCCACTGCCTGTTTCTGCCAACACAGCGCTGGAGGGCACAGCCCTACCCACCTGCTCACACATGGGCTGTGGAGGCTGTGTACCAGGGCAGGACCGAGTAGCTCAAAAACCCTCCTAGTCCACAAAGCCCAAGACATTCGCTATCTGGCCTTTTACAGGGAAAGCATGCTGACCCCTGGTTGGGAAGGGACAGCTAGGACACACACACACACACACCCTGGCAGTGAGACAAGCAAAGCAGAGAAGAACGCTTCACAGAGGCCACGGCCAGAGGGCAGCGAAGGTCAGTGACCCCGGGGGTGCAGCCTGGTAACATGGAGGAGGAAGTGCTCCTGAGAGAGGCACCAAGAGGCCATGGTGTTGTGTCTACTACCGGGGAGCCTCCGCGCTCCCCTCTGTCCGGACACGGAGCTCACCTGGTGCAGAGTTTGGTGAACAAACACACAGCTGTTCACGATAGCTTCGCGGTGTGACGGTGGTTGTGGCAGTTTGTCGTACACAACCGGCATGTAATCGGGCACGATGTAATTCGGCTTCTCCAGGTCCATTTTGCTTGTGAATTCCTTGCCCACTTGATACAGGGCTTCCGTGGACCAGTCCCCAAACCAGTTCAACACACACCTGAAAGAGACGGCCACGTCTCCCACAGCTCCCCAGAGCGGGGCTGCCCGTGACCCAGAGCCGGGCGGACACCGGCATCACCTGTTGAAAAGCGCCGGGGAGGTGGCCGCGCGGTCCTTGAGCCCCTCTGAGGATGGGTTCATGGTGAAGACAACGTGGAGGTTGCGGATGACCTGGCTGGTGAACCACTTGTACAGCTCCTCGTGCGAGTCCAGCATCAAGCCCTCCTTCTGGGCCCCCTCTTTGCACTGGGTCATCAGGGTGGCATACTCGTCCCCTTCGAAGAGGCCGGGAACCTGGCAAGCAAGAGAACACGACTACCGACTGGTCCTGGTGTCCCGGAACGGCGCGCAGGCAGCACCACACATGGGGCGCTCACCTCCCCGTTGGCCAGCAGCGTGTTCATGCGCTCCAGGAACCCGGAATCTAACACGTTGGACTCATCCATGATGAACGCGATCTTTTCATTCTTACAGCCGGAACGCCTCAACACGGTCCGAAGATCCTCATCGAAGTCTTCCCCCGTGTACTTCCTATGCACCTGCGGAAGCAGTCGCCGGGTCAGGTCTGTTTTCGTTCGAGGAGCCTTGTGCGTGCAGCAGGAATCCGTTGTTGGGGCGCACAAGTGCCGAGCACACCTACCTTAATCTGGTACACGCTCAAACCATTCATCCAGGCCACAAAACGGGACAGGGTGGTTTTTCCCGCTCCGCTGACACCAATTAGAAGCAAGTGGCCTTGAGGCTGGCGGAATATTCTGAAACATTATCAGAAAAAGATAAAATTCAAGGCTTTTATGATCTGGTCCGCTTTTAACACTTAGGTCCTAAACTTCCTCAGGAATTAATATACAACAGTTTTAATGTGTTTCCACTTAAATCTGTATGTTGAACAGTTGTTAAGCAATCGCTATCTGCCAGGACTGGGGGGCGCAAAGACCCAAGGGACATGGTCCTGTCCTCAGATACTCAGATGGCAGGAGGCGGACAGACCCGATTCTAGCGGAGCTTTCAGTGTCGGTTGGCACAGACCGCTGGCAGGAGCGCAGTAAGTGCCAAGCAGCAGGCACGTATGTGACAGAGAAGCTGGACTGAGAAGGGCAGGGGGAGGGGGGACAAGAGGAGGGTGGAGGCGAGGTGGGGGAAGGTCGGTCGGGAGGCCTGGCAGGATCTCCCAACACTAGTTAAGAGCAGCTAAGGCCAGGGGTGACCTGTCACAACAGAAAGCCCACCGGTCGATCCTGAGCACGTGGTCTAACACTTCATTAAACAGGACCAGAGGGACATCAAGTTCTTCTTCATAGAAGACTTTCAGCCGAGCTTTGACGTAGTCTCTCAATTCTTCCTGGTCAACTGGGATGTAATCCTGTAAGAAAACAGGTAAGACCCAAATTACTAAGAAATCATCTTCGTTATTAGCCAATTGTATTTTCATATACTTGGGGCGCCTGGCTGGCTCATTTGGTACAGCATGAGACTCTTTTTTTTTTTTTTTTTTTAAGATTTTGTTTATTTATTTGACAGACAGAGATCACAAGTAGGCAGAGAGGCAGGCAGAGAGAGAGGGAAGCAGGCTTCCTGCTAAGCAGAGAGCCTGATGTAGAGCTCCATCCCAGGACCCTGGGACCATGACCTGAGCCGAAGGCAGAGGCTTAACCCACTGAGCCACCTAGGCACCCCCAGCATGAGACTCTTGACCTTAGAGTTTGGGTTCAAGCCCCACATTGGGTGTACACATTGTTTAAAAATAAAATCTTTAGGGGCGCCTGGGTGGCTCAGTGGATTAAGCCGCTGCCTTCGGCTCAGGTCTTGATCTCAGGGTCCTGGGATCAAGTCCTGCATCGGGCTCTCTGCTCAGCAGGGAGCCTGCTTCCCTCTCTCTCTCTCTCTCTCTGCCTGCCTCTCTGTCTACTGTGATCTCTCTCTGTCAAATAAATAAATAAAATCTTCAATAAATAAATAAATAAATAAATAAATAAAATCTTTAAAAAAATGGCAAAAAGGTATCATTTACAGCATAACAACAAAAGTGTAAGTTAACTAGGACTGGATCTAATGGAGAATTTTTGTAGAGAAAATGGATCTTCACTAAAAAAGACCTCACAGAAGGACCTAAATAAATGAAGACAGAGACCACGACCACGCAGGGAAAAGCACACTATGGTTAAGAACGTCATTTCCATCCAAACTGACAGAGAAAGTCAATGTAGTCCTGGCCTCAATTCCACGGGTGGGCAGCACTGGTGGTTTTAGCACAAACTGACAAGTCAGTTCTAAATTTCATTTGGAAGAGGAATGGTCAAGAGGTCCCTAAAGATGAACCAAGTGTGAAGGCCTCTGCCACCGGATTTCACCACCTTCCTGAGTGCAGGAAGCAACAACTGAGCAGTAGAGCAGGCCTGAGCCTCCGAAATAGACCCCTGCACTCGGGGAGCCCGCAGCAGAGAGATGCTGCCAAGTGAGGGATTATCCTACCAACAGCGCTGGGTCAGGTGTCGGGACAACAGACACCCCTCAGGAAAAACAAAACAGACCTGGAGCTACACACACACACACACACACACACACACACACACACACACAATTATAGACGGGTTATGTGTTAAATGACGGAGCGGCGACGGATGAACCACTGGGAGAAGACGGTGCCTATAAATGAGCAGGGTTAGGATCTAGAGTCCAGAAATAAGCAGAAAATTTTAGCAACACCAAACAAACCTCTCTTGCTATCTCTTGCTTCTGTGTGGCCCTCTTTAAGACCCAGAGCCAGGGTCTGCTCTCCCGAGAGCTCTACCCAGACGGAGCTATTTCTACCATGTTGGACTGGGAGCTCCCTACAGGAAGCCCTGGCTCATCCCTGCGTCTGTCTGCCTTTCCTACTGAATGAAATGCGTACTGAAATTACAACTTACTAGAACATCCTACTCTTCTGGAAAAAGGACAGCTCATAGCTATTCTGGGAACGTCAATTTTGTTTAGTACAAACTATATGAAATATTTTCACCCAACTTATTCACAATTAGCTCATTTTTATAGTGTGAGGAAAGAGAAAGCAAAGGGAAAGCCCCTTTCGCTGCAAACACGTGTAAGTCGTGACCCCTGCTGGCTGGAGTGGTGTGGCTCTCGTAGTGGCCACCTCATGGGAAGAGGACACACCCAGCAGGCCAGCTGGCCCCAGCCACACTCCTGGATCATCAGTCCCACGGTACCAGCAAATACGCAGTACACCGAGCCTACACCCAGTGCTCACTTACAGGTACTTCAGGAAAAAGGTATTTTTGCTTAGAAAATGACTCTAAGAAGACAGAAGAAGTATTTCTGAAATGACGTATTTGTTACCTTTGACAACCAGTTGCTGTACAGGATGGGCCGGCTCATCGCCTTCTCTTTGTCTATGTTGGGGAAGTGCTTCAGAGCAACCATGTCAATGTTCTCATCTGTCCAGCGCCTTTCCTCGTCTTCCACGAGCCTGTGGGAAGCAGAGGGGATGCCTTTCAGTCCAAACAGAAGCCGTGCTGAGAAAACACCAGGTTTTGTCGGTGCTGAGAGCGACTGCAAGAGCCAGAATTAGCCTTTACAGAAATTTTCATTTTCCACAAATGGAAAAACCTAAGAATCTGAATTCCAGACAGCTTAAACTATCCAAAATTCTGACATTGTAATGTAATGACAATGTAAAACCCCTCAAAGCTATGGAATCACTACATCTAAAAAAATTCCCTTGGGGCACCAGGCGGGCTTAGTCGGCAGAGCGTGACGCTCTTGATCTTGGGGTCATGAGTGTAAGGCCCATGTTGGGTGTAGATATTATTTATTTATTTATTTAGATTTTATTTATTTATTTGACAGACAGAGATCACAAGCAGGCAGAGAGGCAGGCATGGAGGAGTGGGGGAAGCAGGCTCCCTGCAGAACAGAAAAGGCAGAGGCTTAACCCACTGAGCCACCCAGGTGCCTCAGGTGTAGAGATTATTTAAAAAACAAAAGCAAAAATAAAGTAAAAAAACCTCCTTTAATAATGTCTAATCACACTGATTTTTAAAACAGCAACAGGTGGGGCGCCTGGATGGCTGGTTGGTCAACTGTCTGTCTGCCTTTGGCTCAGGTCATGATTGGAATCGAGCCCCACTTCAGGCTCCGTGCTCAGCAGGGAGTCTGCATTTCCCTCTGCCTCTGCCCCCACTCGTGCTCTCTGTTTCCCTCCCTCTCTCTCAAATAAGTAAAACCTTAAAAAAATAAAATAAAATAAAATAGGGACGCCTGGGTGGCTCAGTTAGTTAAGCAGCTGCCTTCGGCTCAGGTCACGATCCCGGCGTCCTGGGATCGAGTCCCACATCGGGCTCCTTGCTCGGCGGGGAGCCTGCTTCTCCCTCTGCCTCTCCCTGCCATTCTGTCTGCCTGTGCTCGCTCTCTCTCTGACAAATAAATAAATAAAATCTTTAAAAAAAAAAAAAGATAAAATGACAATATGATTCTAACTTCTAAGCTTGCCTAATATAAAGTTCCCAATATCATGGGGGCAATAAGAGAACAGGAACGGGGACTGACCCGCACACTGCTGGAGACACAGGGCTTATGAAGAGAATCACAGAGCAAGCAGGTGAGACCCGACCTATCCTTGTGGAGGGGGATGAGGGCAAACCCTTCTGAGAAGCTGACTCTGTGATCTGCTTAGTGGGCCACGAGGGGCGGGTCTAGTGGAGGCAGGGCATGTGGTTACTGCAGCCAGTCGGAATTTACAAGCACCACTGCCAGTGCTACATTTTAATAAAAACAAAATTTTGTCTCCGGTATTTTGGGAAATCTGGTAAAACTGTATTATAGCTCAAATTTTTTCATTATTAAAAAAGAGAGTGTTAGAAAGTTTTGTTTTTTAATTAAAAAAAAAAGCTTAGGGCGCCTGGGTGGCTCAGTGGGTTAAGCCTCTGCCTTCGGCTCAGGTCATGATCTCAGGGTCCTGGGATCAAGCCCCGCATCCAGCTCTCTGCTCAGCAGGGAGCCTGCTTGCTCCTCCTCTTTCTCTTCCTGCCTCTGCCTACTTATGACCTCTGTCAAATAAATAAATAAAATCTTAAAAAAAAAAAAAAAACAAAAAAGCTAGCACGTTCCTTGCTCCCCCTTACTCCACCCATCCGGGACACTGGGCTCTTGGTCAGGGCAGCTGTGTGGAACTCAAGGACTCCAAGGAGCCTGATGTGAAAGCCAGAAATCTATAATAAAGTAACATTCTGGGACTCCTTGAAAGTACAGATGTGAAAAGCCAGCTGGAGGCAGGACTCATCGGTCTAGTGGTGCAGTTGCCAAATGGACAGGTACTTCTCAGTCTGGAGGGAGCCATTTACCTTGGGTTCTCCCGGGAAGAACCACTAATTGCTACCAACCATGTACACCTAGGATGGTCAGTGGTCAGAGGGCTGTCTCACCCTCGGGCTGGGAGTAAGGGGACCTGGCCTGCCATCAGAGGCCTGCCCTCCTACACTGTTCTGAGTAACCCAGTTCACAGGCAGAACATTTCCCCAAATAATTTGGGCAGGAAACCGTGGTACCACATTAAATAGTAAATCAATTAAGATTTACTGCTTAGAAATTTGGAGTCAAAGCAACACAAGTTTAACTTTTCCTCACCAGTCTAAACTGAGCCTACAAGTCCATGTACACTAACATATATAAAATAAAAAATTAAAAATACAAGAAAAAAAATTACAAGACAGGACTAGGAAAATTAAAAATTTATTGTCAAATAAAGATCTTACTCAAGTATAAAGAATGTAAAAATTTGCTTCTGGCTAAAGAAAAATAATTGACAAGATTCCTCAAGAGGTAAAAACTCAACTTTTCACTCTGGCATTTCCTGCGACTCAAACCACAAGTTTCCGTGATCCACTAAGTACTGGGGACATCCCTAGAAAAACTCAGAAGCTGCGAAGCAACTCCTGAGATAAGCAGCTGACAGGAAGAGAAAACTGAAGTCCCAGGGACAGAGCCGCAAACCCTCCGATAAAAGGATGGAGGGTAAGGAGTTGGTGGTCCTGGAAACCCTATGTCAGGTAGTCGTTAGAAGGCATTCAATCGTGGGTTTCTGGTTTTGTGTTTGTTTTAAGTGATCTCTATATCCAATGTGGGACTCGCACTCATGACTCCAGGTCAAGAGTCACATGCCCGCCAGATGCCCTTGGAAGGCATTCGAATTCTCGAGACCTCTGGCTTTGACCGATTAGGCGATGCCCACTTGACGGTTGTAGAGGTTAATGGAAGTGCCTCGCCCCATGCCCCCCGGTAAGCAGCCCAGGGCAGTCCCCGATCCCTGAGACACATCAAGGCCAGGGGTGGCTGTGCTCAGTGCCGAGACACAAGGCTGACCTTGTCCGCTCCCTTCCACCATCAGCAGAGCCTGGCTCAAATCTGGCCAGCCCAGCCTTGCAGAGACCCTACCTTGGAGGGTGGGTAAGAGAGGGAGCAGGGAAGCATGGAGCTAACCGCATCCTCGGCTTTACCTGTCTTGGAAGAGACGCAGGGCTTCATGTGCCCAAATCCGGATAAGGCCTTCCACGGGCAGAGTCTCCAGAGGTCTCAGGGCCTCGAAGATCCCTCGCACCCACCTCGTCATCTCACGGGGGGAGTAGATGTAGTGGGGCTGTGTGTCCTGAGTGAATCTCTCCTGCGGTTCAGAAAAGTGGAGGTGCATGTTAATATCTTAAGACATGAAAAATGAATAAAAGAGCAAATGCTGTATGACATTTTTATATTGAAAATGAACCTCCTAAGCCCTGGAATATTGTAGGATGAATTAGTAATGTTGGAACAACTGGACAACTATCCAGAACAAAGCTTGATGAAAGCTGCTCACTTTGATATTGAAATTAATTATATTTTGAAAGAAACTACAAAAAATTCTTCCAAAAATACTTTAAAAAAGGTAATTCCTTGGGACACCTGGGTGGCTCAGTGGGTTAAGCCTCTGCCTTTGCCTCAGGTCCTGATCTTAGGGTCCTGGGATCGAGTCCCACGTCAGGCTCTCTGCTCTGCAGGGAGCCTGCTTCTCCTCTCTCTCTACCTGCCTCTCTGCTTACTTATGATCTCTCTCTGTCAAATAAATAAAATCTAAAAAAAAATAAATAAAAATGTAATCCCTAAGTTCAGGAAAAGCATGATTTGAAAAGCAGAAATAAAGACAAAAAATTATATTAAAATTTCTGCAGAGAAAGTTACAGTTCTACAAAATTAAAAGCAAACTAAATACCAGGAAACATTTGCAACACGGAACAGGAAGCGCTCATAAAGCATTAGAAGCACAACACTGTCCCCATGGGCCGATGGGCAGCACTCGAAGTGCTCTTGGAAGTCTTCCCCGAAACAGGCAAGTCACAAGAACCCCATCTTTTTTTCACTAAAGCCCACCTTTTTTTTTTTTTTAAAGATTTTATTTATTTATTTGACACAAAGAGACACACAGTGAGAGAGGGAACACAAGCAGGGGAGTGGGAGAGAGAGAAGCAGGCTTCCTGCCGTGCAGAGAGCCTGATGTGGGGGCTCGATCCCAGGACCCTGGGATCGTGACCCGAGCCAAAGGCAGATGCCACCCAGGCGCCCCTCACTAAAGCCCAAACTTGTAACAGCGTTCTTTAGCCCCCAGAGGAGCAGAGGAGCCCCGAGTACCTGAGACATGGTATAGAACTCCACCATGGCGGCCGTGAGCGGCTCGGCGTACGTGCGCAGAGACGGGATGAGCCTGAGCATGGCCCGGTTGAAGGTGCCGTAGATCTGTGTCAGGGAGGCGGGTCCCGGGTAATCCACATACACAACAGGCACATGCCGCAAGAATCTGTGTGAGGACAGCCGGCTCAGCCACTCCAGTGACGGAGCAGTGCGCCTGAGTCGCCCAGCCCCAAGTGCCTTCCTAATCGAGCCACACAGGCTTCATGTCACAGTTCACACAGCGACATGTGAGCGACACACTCATGCCCGGGGCTGACACGCAGATACAAAAAAACTTGAAAAAGAGCCAAGCAAAGGTGGGAAAGTGATTCTGGCTTCTGCCCCATCTTGGCCCCACAGGTCTGCGGCAGTTAGCCCATTACCCCCAGAGAGTCAGAACTTTTGTTTCCAAGTGTGTTTTCCTGGGATCGCAGCACAGCGAAAGGAGCCCAGGGGCCAACCTATGATAAGCAGTATTTTGTTTCCTTTTAATAATTAAAGCCAGATTTTCACTGTGCAACATCTAAAGCAATCGTGGAATAGGTACGTTGTGAGGCGAGTGTGGACTACAGAGCGGTGTTACCTGTGAGACAGGGGCTTTCTTCCAGGATCGGTGGGTGGATTACAAGCCCCGACAAACTGGATTCTCTCCAGCTTCACCCACGTTTGGTCTGAGGTTCGGTAGAAGCCTCCGTGCTCCACCATCTGAGGGCAAGCGGGAGTGTTAGCTCGGCAGAAGCAAACACGAGCAAAGGCAGCGGGGCCTCGGGGGAGCGCACACACCTGTCTGATGAAGGATATGACCCTCTGGGTCCCGTATTTATCCATGTCCGGCAAGTTGATCTCATCACAGAATAGAACCAGCCACTTCCCAAGTTGAACAGGAGCCAGGACGACCCCGTTCGGTGTGCGTCTGTACTCGCAGTAGTGGTCGAATGTCTTCAGCAGCAGCTCGGGGGTGGTTGCACTCGAGAAGTTAAGACCCACAACCTTTGGACAGGGAAGAACCAAATGAAGGCCCGTAAGCCCCATCCCGCATTTGAGCACCAGAAGGCTTGCTGCCCACGTCCCGGCCTCTTTACCTCCATGTCAGGCAAGGCCCGGAGGGCGCTAAAGAGCGTCATGGTTTTTCCAGAGCCCGGAGGGCCACAAAGGACCAGTGGCTTGTGCTCAGCCAGCCAGGTGTACAAGAGGGCTTCGTGGCGGACAGTGTCCAGAGTCGGCACGACGACGTCGGGGGCCGCCACCTTGTGCGTCTCCACTTCAATCTGAGGCACCTTGGCCTGCCACGGCGACCACTCTCCGCTGATGGACACCTACACCCAGAGAAAGGGCGCAGGTCACTCTGGGACCCACACACTACCTCACTTACAGACTTGCTTGTTTTCCCACAAAACACAACTTGCATATTCATCTGCTTTCCTTTTGTACCGCATAAAACAAAGGTCAGAACCTTTTTATGAAATGGAAAGAGTAAGCCAAGCCCCGGGTGAGGTGGTTCTGGGAGGAATCAAGCCAACGTGGCAAGATCAAGGGGGAGAAGGCCACGCCCTCCGAGCCCGCACCTCGTAATCGATGATTGGTATGTTGGGTGCGGCAGGAAGCGGCACCGTTGTGATTCTTCGGATGTATTCACCCAGCTCTGCTCTCATTTTCAGCCGACTATCTCCAGACAAGGACCAGAGTATCGCATAAACCAGATACCGCTATTGAAAGAGAAAATAAAACCCATTTTTAAATACAGTTACAACAATAAAGACACTTTCAGCAACAATAACCTTGAAGAAAGTGGTTCCCAGCGTCCTGGGCTCATGGACACACCGGGCACCTTTCTTGGCCCCCAGGAAAGACTGACCCTGTGCCCAGGAGAGAGAACACCTCCCAATGGGCACCTAGTTTAGGGAGGCGCACAGAGCTCATGCATGCCCGGCCCTGGTGAAGCCCTGCTCCCCCTCGACGCACGTGCCCCCCGACCTGAATGTAGCGCTCCAGCTGCTCGATCTGCATGGGGAAGTCGGGGTGGTTGGCGTTGTACTGGGCCACGTTCCGGCAGGCCTGGTGCAGCATGGAGAAGAGCGAGCCCAGGCAGCGGAGGCGCGTCAGGTCCATGATGTGCTCCAGCTTGAAGGCGTGCTCGAGGGCCTTGGTGACCAGGCCATTGGAGGTGAAATACGGCTGCATGATTGTGGCTGCGTCCCTCTGGATCTGCAAGAGGCAGTAAATGATATGGAACTAATATTTCAGAAAGCCCAGAGACTTTCATATATATTCTCAATTAAGCCCAGGAGAGGGTCATGTGACCTGCAAACAATTTGTTTTGGATAACCTTCAAGGACCAGCCCTTACTCCTTTATCTTGGTGGTCCTCGGCCACATTTCCTAGAAACACAGGCTTTCACCATTGAAATAGGAAAATGCAGTATTTCATCAATTTGCAAAAAAAAGTCAGATATCCGAAAGAATTCGTTAAATTTTCCGAAACACGTCTTCCCTTTGGCAGAGGAGAGTCCTTCCTTGGGAGCTGGTACGAGACAGCACTGACTACGCGAACCTCCCTCAAGAGCCCTGGTTCAACAGACGAGCAGAGACCACCCGCGAAGAGTACCACGGTTCCCCGGCTCCCAGGGCCTCCGGGGGCAGAACGGCCAGCTCGCCGCCCAGAACGTCCCCCGCCCTCTCCGGGCAGAGCTGTGGCCGCGCCGGGCAGAGCGCTGACGGCCTCGCACCTGCAGCATTGGGGACGCGGCCTCCTCCCCCTCGTCCTCTTTGCCCTTGCGCCGGCGCTGGGCCTCGTCCTCCCCTTCATCCAGGGGGATGCTACGCAGCCGGGCCAGGAAGTTGTTGAAGATCATGTCCGTGCTAAGCACGTCCTCACTGAACCAGACCATGCCGCAGCGCGACACCGTGGCCAGCGTGGCGTACTTCAGGTCCTGCACTTCAAACATGATGCGCACCTGCAGAGAAAAGAGCAGTATTAACGATGTGGGTCCGGCAGAAACTCAGACACTAAAATTCTTTTACCTACGCACACACTGAAAGAACAATTAGAATCTTTTTGCACTTAGTTCACTTTGTTTGAAAGTGAAAACGTCTATGTCTGCCACCACTACACCAACCACGAGCTGCTCTCCGCGATAATCTGGGAAGGGCGGGCGCCTGGGGGGCTCGGTCAGCCAAGTGTTCGGCTCCTGGCCTCTGCGCAGGTCATGATCTCGGGGTCGTGGGATCCAGTGCCCTGCTGGACTCCACACTCAGCAAAGTCTGCTTGAGGATTCTGTCCCCCCGTCCCTGCCCCTCCTCTCTGCTTGCACACACGAGCACTTGAGCACTCTCTAAAATAAATATATAAATCTTTTTCCTTCCTAAGATTTTATTTGATAGATACAACTAGAGAGGGAACACCAGCAGGGGGAGTGGGACAGGGAGGAGCAGACTCCCTGCTGAGCAAGGAGCCCAATGCAGGGACTTGAACCTAGGACCCTGAGATCATGACCTGAGATGAAGGCAGATGCATAACGACTGAGCTACGCAGGCACCCCTAAATACATCAATTTTAAAGAAAAAAATAGAAGAATGTGGGTCAGAAACGTGTGTGCTGGGAGAAGAGCAGGTGAGCCCTGGAGACGCACTCTTGGAGGAGAGAACAGCTCCCTTGGAGGGGCGTCAGCGGCAGAGGTGCACCAGCCTTAGCCCAGGCCAGTACGGCCGCCAGATCCCCTGCCCGAAGCCAGCAACCTTCACCCTGATCCATGAGGCAGGCAAGTCAGTCAGTGTCTCTGTTTCGCAGATGGGGTTGGGTACCCCACCTGGGTCCCAGTGCTGTAAATGGGGCTGACAGTCAAACCAGATGGTCTGATTTCCGAGCCTTAACCTCGGGGCTACCCCGCCCCACAGGAGAGCAGTGGTTAGGATCTACTGGATAACAAGCCGGAACAGAAAGACCTGACATGTCAATCAAGACAGAAGTCCAAGTGCACATTTCCCGAGCGGCACCAGGCATCCCTGGCTCAGTTTCTGACGTGACGACAGCCACCACTGCTGGTCCAAAGGTTCACATGCACCAGCTGCTCTTCCAAAATGGTTCCCCCTTTGTCTCACGCCCACCTCTGGCCCCTCAGCCAGTCCCACCAGCAGGAATTTTAAATTACAGCAGAACTCAGCAGCTCCCGCACTGCCAACTCCTCTGGCCCACACCCATGGCCGTGCCTGGACGATCGCCCAGCTCCCGGACAGTCCCCTTGCTCCCACCCTGCTCCCTGCAGATGCGCTGCAGCCGGCAGCCAGAGGAATCCGACCCAGACTCTCCCGAGGCTCCGGACGCCCCCAGCGGGCACGTGCCAGTCCTCACGGCGACCTCTGCCGAACCTGATCCAGCGGCCCCCTTCCCCGGTCTCACCCACACTCTCTCCCCTTGCTCCTCGCATCTCTGACCAAGCCCCCTGCTATCGGCCCCTTCAGCTGGAACCGGCACACCCAGAGGCCCACAGACTGGCTCTTCCACCTGCCTCGATCTCAACAGACGCTTCCCGGGGATGCTTCCAGGTCGCCCTTCCCGACAGGGCACCCTCCAGATCTTGCCAACGCCCACCACTCTCTTCTGGCTTGTTATCCCCTTACCACCTAACACTGTTTCCCTTGGTTTCCTGTCATCACATCAGACTGTGTGTCCCAGGACGACAGGGGTTTGGTCTGCTTTTCTCCTCCTGGACCTTCAGTAGGATGCAAATCCTCTGCAGGCCCACGAACGTTTCCTTATCTATCTGGTGGTGCGTCCAGGGCCTGGACCAAAAGCTCATTTCCGAGGAACAGCTTTGACAGCTTCCATATCTAAATTACTCCTCTTTGCCACTTCCCAGATATAAGGTAACGTCAGAAATCCTCACGTTTGGTTAGGAGTGTGAATCGGGAATTACAGAGTACGCTTAACATTTAGCAGACGGCAGAAAGGTATTAGTCCAATGGAACTATTTCTCGCCAGCCAAAGGACTGGAAAAATCTAGCACCAGGAGACTCCGTCAACCCTGAAAACTACTCACCTGGCTGGCCACTGCTACAGACCCTGGAGCCTCAACTCCAGAGCGGCACTCTGCTAGCGCACGGGCCGCCTGGCCTGACACCCCGAGAAGGCCACTTACGTTAGGCGGAAGGCTGAGGCGCTCGCCATTCGGCAGAGTCAGGAGCTTGTTGTCGTCCAGCACCGAGTTCAAGTTCTCCACCCACTCAGGGTCCACGTCGCCGTCGAAGACGATCCACTGGCGCTTCTGCAGCTCACCCCTCACGTTGTCTATGATCCTGGTTTGGAAAGGTTTTGAAACAGCTGTTGACCAACTTGAGATTTGGAGATCAGAGATGCTCACCTACATGGTTTCTGCAGTGACGATTTAGCCCATTCAGTTTTGGTTAGAAAAGTAACACCTGCTGCTAACGTAAGGACGGAGTACCCAGGTCCCACTTGCGGGAATCATGGCAAACTCACTTTCTCAGGACATGTGTGAACAGCCCATCCGTCCACTCCCTGGTGTTGGGGTCCAGGGTTCCGTAAAGGTGGTCTTTGCTGATGGCCTTGGGGTCAATGATGTGAGCCACGCCCTCCACACCCTCGAGCCTCTCCAGAGCCTTGAGGAGCACGCGCCAAGCCATGCTCTTCCCACTTCCTGAAGGCCCCACCATCATCAGGCCATGGTTGATCTGTGTGATCTGATAGAGCTGGAGGACCTGCCGGGCCAAAGAGACCACATCATACCACTCCAGAGAACCAGAAGGTTCTCCAGCACCCCCTCATGGCAGCAGACACGAGACATGTGCTCTGAATCCCTAAAGGCAAGCACTACAGCGGAACTTTTAAAGTTAACGGTTCATGGGCCACATCTGCAAAAAATATTTCAATAGGGCTTTTCACTAAACTAGGGGCACTCTTTGGCTGGGAGCCAGAGGAACAGGGGACGCCAACCAGCTGCCTCAAAAGAGCCCCTTTAGAGAAGGTGGAGGCTCCGTGGCTGAGCCACCTGCGCGACCCCGTCCGGCGCCGGTCCGGTCAGCATACAGCCGTGTGACCGGATGCTGCTCAGTCTCCCAGAGCAAGGAGAGAAAAGAAGCCCACGCAGACCATCCACCCCGACGGGTTAGCATCGTTAACCCTACGATGCTGGCGAGTCTAGTGGTAGAATTTACACTGGAGTAAATACTTTCTGTAAGTATTTCCATAAGTGTCAGCGTTTCTAGAGAATGAACTCCACCACGTACGTGGAATTTTCACGGAAACCATTAGGTCTGTATTTAAGAAAAAAGCCTTGGGTCCCATCTTGATAAAGCAGCTGCCCCCTGGCCCTCATGGTCTAGTTCTCTCGAACGTGGCTCTTTCCTGGGGCCCGGGGCTGCTGTGACCGCACGGCGCAGCCAGCGGGGTCAACCCGTTACCTTCTCAACCCACATCCCGCCGACTTCTTCTCCGTCTCCGTACGTCAGGTACATCTCCTGGCACACCTTCTTCAGCTCCTCTCGCAGCGCAGTCATCTCGCCCCGGTGGTACTGCACCCCGGGGAACACGTCCGACAGGAGGCTGAAGAGCAGCGGGATATCTTCTGCCACCAGCTTGGGTACCATGGTCTCACAGACGCTCTGGATCAGAATCTAATGGCGAGAAGACAGACGAGCTCTGAGCAGGGGTGTTGGGGCCCAGGGGGTAGCCCGGCTTGAACAGCCACTGCTGTGTCCCCAGAAGGTACGTCAGAAAGATGTGGCCGTTAGCGACTCAGTTCACTGTGCAAATACAGCGTCTCCTACCCATCCCTCCCAGGCCGGGGGATCACCACGGGGACTCTCAAGCTGCGGCTTAGATGTTGAAAAGACAAATTTAAATATTAGTGTCTGGGGCGCCTGGGTGGCTCAGTCAGTTAAAGCCTCTGACTCTTGGTTTTCGCTCAGGTCATGATCTTGGGACCCTGGGATGGAGCCCCAAGTCAGGCTCGGCACTCAGGGGCGAGTCTGCTTCTGTGCCCAGCCCTTCCCTCCACCCCTCCCCCTGCTCGTACACACTCTCTCTCAAATAAATAAATCTTTTTTTAAAAAGTTAGTGTTTAAGGTGTGAGTGATTAGAAGAACATACGTACGAACCTCTTGTTCAGGTAGATTTTCTGCAATTTCTCCTTCATCAACTGCTTCCCCGCGTTCTTCTTTCTCCCTCTTTATCTTCTGGATTCTCTCTCTCTTCACATTTCCTGCACTTACCAGCACACTCTTCAAAGCTCGAAGACCAAAGTCATAATGGCTTTGGGAAGAGAGCTGCTCATCACACAGTCTGAAAGAGAAAACGTTTACCTTAAAGAGCACACTCTAAGCAGCCACAGAGTCAAGAAACCAGACACGGACACTTGGAAAGCTGTGCCAGGGTCAGAGAAGAACCACAGCGGCACATCTCACACACGCTAGCACATGCTCAGGGTAACTCTGGGCACTCACTTGAAGAATGGGACGATTTTGTTGGCGAGGACCTCAGCAGTGCGGAAGCCCTGGGAGTACAGCATGACCTGGGCGATGAGCTGCCGGTCAGGCTTGGTCATGGCCAAGCTCCGGAACAGCTTCTTGAGGTTGTCGGGAAGGTTGGACCTGCCTGCATAGCCGGGGTTCATGGTGATGAAGATGGCCATGTCTGGGCTCACCTTCACTTGCTTGTTGAGCAGCTCACAAGTAATGGGGGCAGAGGCTGAAAATCAGAGAATGGTGTTAAGATTTGAAATGTTCAAAACCAGGCTAAAATTCTCCCTAAAAGCACTCATCTCCCCATCAGCCAGCCTCTAAAGCTCAAAGCCCAGGGCTGCGGGGGAGCTGCTCTCTGGCGCTCCTCCAGGCATGTCACCCTACCTGGGCAGACATAGCTGTGCACACACCACCTACGTGAGAGCCACCTGCACGTGGAACAAAGTCACCAAGGGCGGAAAACGCACACGCTGCGCACTGCTGGGTGTCACAAGGTCAATGGAAGGATAGAAACGCAACCCAACAGCAGTTGCAAAAATAAAAATCAATCCACGTGACACAACTGACTGGCTCAGATGCCAAGGACCGCCTTTTCCTGGGATCGACTGCCACCACCCACACCTGAACTCACACCTGAACCCCGAGCACTGCTTTCTCTAACACCCCTTTGTTTCACCGAGAGCTCCGCCAGTCCTTCGGTAAGCCAAGTTCCTACTGCTGCAGAGTGCAAGCTAACCGCACGGCGGCCGCTGCTGCCGTCACCCCTCCAGCACCCACCCTGCCCCCCACCGGTGTGCCTGGCTTTGTGGGAACGAGGCAGGGGACCAGAGCCTCTCAGCACGGGTCCTCCTACAGTGACAGAGGGCATGTCCCTGAGGCCCCTGGAAGAACACTGCCAGCAGGCGGCCAGGAAGGCTGGCTCCAGGGGCACGCAGGGAGGAGGGGGGCCGGGACACGGGCCCAACACATGCTGCGGGCAGGTACCCTGGGAGGGAGCACGGGGATTCTCGTCTACCGGGGCAGGGCAGCCAGGGTGTGGGCTGCTCTGGTCTGAGCAGTGTAGACTGCCCATGCAGCCTCCTCTCAGGTCTTGCCACCCCACCTGCAGCACTGAGTCCTTAAGGTGGCCACACGGAACCCAGCCCGCATGGGCTTTCCCTCCACAGTCGCTAAGTAACTTGTAAAGAAAAAGAAGTCTCACTCTTGTCACAGTTGGGGTTGGAGTGCTCCCGCAGTGCCTCCTGAATGCACTGCACCTGCTGCGACACGGCTGACAGCATCCGCTCCTCCAGGCGGTTGAACTCGTCAAAGCAGCCCCACGCGCCCACCTGGCACAGCCCCACGAAGATCCGTCCCATCGCCTGAAACCGGAGCAGAGAGAGGGTCTTGGTGCTGGATCAGTGGTCCCGGTGCTAGACTGGGGCCCTCCATCTGCCGCCCTCCCAGCTGGCTGTGGAGGGGACACGAGGCCAACAAGGGATGTGCGTGGTGCAGGGGCCCGCACAGAGCAGGCCCGTTGCTGACAGCAGCGACTGTCAGCGTACACTTCAGTGCACCGCACCTCTCCTCCTCCGGTGCCAGTAAAATCCTAATGAGAAAGCTCTTCTCATTCTATCACTTTGAGTTGGTTAAGAAAACTTATTCTCGGGGCACCTGGGTGGCTCAGTCATTAAGCATCTGCCTTCAGCTCAGGATTCATGATCCCGGCTCCCGGGATCGAGCCCCGAATCAGGCTCCCTGCTCAGCAGGAAGCCTGTTCCTCCCTCTCTCACTCCCCCTGCATGTGTTCCCCCTCTCGCTGTGCCTCTGTCAAAAAAATAAAATCTTTAAAGAAAAAAAAGGGACGCCTGGGTGGCTCAGTTGGTTGAACGACTGCCTTCGGCTCAGGTCATGATCCCGGAGTCCCGGGATCGAGTCCCGCATCGGGCTCCCAGCTCCATAGGGAGTCTGCTTCTCTCTGACCTTCTCCTCGCTCATGTTCTCTCTCATTGTGTCTCTCTCAAATAAATAAATAAAATCTTAAAAAAAAAGAAAAAAAAATGTATTCCCAGACACAGGCACTAATGATTTCTTCCAAGAACATGCAGCTCAAGTCAGTCCCCGAGCACCTACACTGGAGCCCCACTCAGAGTCACAGCACCCCCAGTCCCCAGCAGGGCAGATGAGGCACGCCGAGCTGTGAGGCCAGCAGCCTGGGGAGGGGCCCAGGGTGGCACTCCCCAGCTGGCCTCTCAACCACTAGACTTTAGGTGGATTCAGAAAGCTTCGCACCTGGAAATCAAAGGTTTCATCGCAGTTGAAGACTAAAACAAAGCGTCCAAGCTGATGGCCAAGAGCTTTGACCGACTCTGTCTTCCCGGTCCCGGCCGGCCCTGTCATTTAAAGAGCAGAATGAAGCACTTGAGTCCATGGGGAGGGATTTTGACTTTACACAATTTACAAAACCAAAGATTTAATAACTACAAACAAATCTAAAATTCTAGAATGTACCACCTACAGAATTAAGAACTAGGTTTAAAGTCACTGGTTTACTCTTTACAAAATATGCTTACTCTTCATACTCCGTCCATCCAGGTCTGTGGAGTAACTTACCGAACGGGGACCCTCCCAGCCTCGCCTCTAAGGCTTGAGTCATGGTCAAATAGCAGCGGTCGGTGAGTGGGGTCTGCACCAGCTTGTCCTGGACGCCGAGGTACTCAAAGCCATAGTTAAATTTGGCATTTGCCATTTGGATCGACAGCTGCTGGAGCACATCAGTTTGCTTAGGGTCGAAGTAAAAGCGCATCTGGCTGAGCCATTCGAATGATTTGGCGTTGTCAATCTTGCTTTTGATCAAGGACCGCGTCACATCCCTCTGGTGAACCAGCTCTGTAATCTGAGCAGAGAGTCTGTCTGAGAATTCATCAGGGACTGGAGAAGTCCAGTGCCTTTCCTGGGGATGCGATCCTTGAACACCTTCAACTTGAGATGTAAGACTCAGTTACAGTGGCTTTTAGTAAATATTCCAAAATGTGAATTCATTCTTAAAACAAACAGAGGTGGGTGCCTGGGTGGCTCAGTGGGTTAAGCCTCTGCCTTCGGCTCAGGTCATGGTCCCAGGGTCCTGGGATCGAGCCCCGCATGGGGCTTCTGCTCAGCGGGGAGCCTGCTTCCCACCCCCACTCTGCCTGCCTCTCTGCCTATTTGTGATCTCTGTCAAATAAAGAAAGAATATCTTAAGAAAAAAAAACAAAACCCAACAGAACTGTTATTTACACACTGGAATTGGGCAGAATCAAGAGCTGCAGCAAAACCAAACCAACAAAACTATTTTAAGTGCAAACTCTGCAACGGGCAGAACACCCATCTCCGACCTCAGTCTGGCCCCTGCGCTGCTCTGGGAAGGGATGCGGAGCAAGAGCGGAAAGCCCTGATCCAAGCTTATCACCTGCTGTTTACCAGGATGTGTACACGAAACTCCCCGCTCCGACACGGTCACCTGCCGACAGGACCAGACAGCAAATACCCACCCCAGACTCATAAACTTGCCACCTCCTTTTCTCCCTAACACCCATCAGAGGACTTTGCAGGCACAAGCGCCTGACCGGTGAGGAACGAGTCAGACACGGGACTCACCAAGTGCTCCAGCTTCCGTCTCCGGAGTGGCGGCTGCTCCATGAGGACGGAGTCGGCCAACACGTTGAGAGTGACCTCCACGTTGCTCAGCACGGAGTGCAGAGGCGCCGCGTCCCCACTGCCCCCGATGCTGCTCAGCGCGGTCTCCACATTTTCAGACCAGGCGATCTGGGCTGACAGAACCACGAGCTGGGCCTGAATGACACAAGACACAAGAACCAAAGGACCATTTCGGACACCAGCCCGTGCACCCACCTTTACGCTGACCCACTTCTGCTGCATTTACCTGATACTTATCAATCCAAGTGATGTATGTATTCGGGTCAATTGAAGTTGCTTTACCAAAAATCTCAACTTCTGTAACAGACTCAGCAAGAAGTTTAGCCAGTGTGACTCTCATCTCCTTTTCTACCAGCGTGAGCCACTCGTTGATTTTGGGATGCTCGGTAATCGACACAGGAGTTTTAAACATAACCTGAAATAAATTCAATTTAAGAATGAAGATTGTGCAAAGACAGGAGAGAGGCATTCTTAGTTACAATCACACATTCAACTACCTCCTCTCCTTCACGGGATGAAATGCCCAAGACGACAGAGTTATCCTCGTTCAGGATGATGCTCGAAACTCCAGCAAACATCTTCTTGAAATGTTTCTGTAACTTAGCTACATTCTTACTGTTTCCAATAATTTCAAGCAAATCTTCATCACCCACAAAATAGAACCTAAAATTAAAATAGCATTCAAGTTGCTAAAATGTTACATAAGTAGTTGATCAAAATGTAACTTCAAGGGACGCCTGGGTGGTTCAGTGGGTTAAGTCTCTCCCTTTGGCTCAAGTCATGATCTCAGGGTCCTGGGATTGAGCCCCGCATTGGGTTCTCTGCTCAGCGTGGAGCCTACTTCCTCCCCCCTCTCTCTCTCTCTGCCTGCCTCTCTGTCTACTTGTGATCTCTGTCAAATAAATAAATAAAATCTTAAAAAAATGTTTTTCAAAGATTTTATTTATTTATTCGAAGATTTTATTTATTTGACAGAGAGAGATCACAAGTAGGCAGAGAGGCAGGCAGAGGTGGGGGGGAAGCAGGCCCCCATTGAGCAGAGAGTCTGATGTGGGGCTCGATCCCAGGACCCTGAGATCATGACCCAAGCCGAAGGCAAAGGCTTTAACTCACTAAGCCACCCAGGCACCCCCAAAAAATGTAACATCAAACTATGGGAAGGGAAACTGGATTTGGATGGTGGTGGTCAATCTTCAAGTCTGAACAGAGATCACATTAAACTTCTTCCAGCCCTCAGCAGAAGATACATTTTTAAAAGATTTTATTTATTTGACAGAGAGAGAGAAAGAGAGATCACAAGTAGGCAGAGAGGCAGGCGGGGGTGGGGGTGGGGTAGCAGGCTCCCTGCTGAGCAGAGAGCCTGATGTGGGGCTCGATCCCAGGACACTGAAATCACGACCTAGGCCGAAGGCGGAGGCTTAGCCACTGAGCCACCCAAGGGCCCCCATTTTTTTTTTTTTAAAGATTTTATTATTTATTTATTTATCTGACAGAAAGAGAGAGATCACAAGTAGGCAGAGAGGCAGGCAGAGGGAGAGGGGGAAGCAGGCTCCCTGCTGAGCAGAGAGCACGAGGTGGGACTTGATCCCAGGACTCTTGAGATCACGACCTGAGCAGAAGGCAGAGGCTGAACCCACTGAGCCCCCCAGGAGACACATATTTATCTAAGAAGTTACTGAAAAGGAACTCCACAGATTTCATGTCATTTGCCTTACGTCATGGACTTACTTTTTATTTACTTATTTTACCTTTTACGTGGTCTTATCTGTTAAAAGCCTATTCAATTTATAGTAAGCAAACTATGCAGAAAGGAAGAAATACCATTTGGAAAATAACCAGAGCTGAATTTTTAAGAGTTATGAGGTGCCTGGAAGGGTGGATAACCGTTTCAGTGAAGCTTCATAAACAAACGCAAGGGAAAAAATAAGGGATTATTCATTATATTAGGAATACATGCACAAAACCAGAGTAATATTCTTTGAATGGATTATTGGTAACACAACTCCTGATGCGAAAACAATCAACACACAGCCCCAGAAGGGAGAGCAGACAGCTCTTGAAACTGAACTTCACTTCTCCGCAAGTCAAAGCAAGCATCTTACCTGGGAAAAGACGATCGCTCCCTTTCCAGGTATTCTCCCAATGCTTTCTGGATCTTTCCTAGCAGGTCTGCCAATCTCTCCAGAGACCTCTGCACCCCCTGGATGTTCAGGACATCCATAACAAGGGGAGACTTGGATACTTTTTTCATCAGAGCCAAAAACTCCGTGCTGATACTACAAATCAAATTGAAACCGTTGTTAGCTTTTACATGAAGAGCGGTTAGCAGACACATCTACGACTCGGCTCTCTTGCTCCCTGGCTGGAGGTCGTACCTCTGGAACCGCTGTGTTTCCACTGGCAGCAGGTGCTTGATATCCGCACTGCCTGTGAAGATGCCTTCCAGATAGACCCACCGTCTCTGCACGTCGATCCACACGTCAAAGAGAGCCATGATCCGGTTCAGCTTGTCTTCCCAGCTCAGGGCATCTTCCTCAAAAACCTAGTGGATAGATGGAAAGCAGATCCCAGCTGCTAAACCTTTCATAGATATGCCAAAGCTTACTAAAAAAAATGCAAATGAGGTCAACTTATTTGACTTACACTTCAAAAACCAGTCAAAGGATATTACAGAGAAAGTGCAGGAGAACGCTCAGTAAGAGAGGGAAGGCTTCCCCAGCAACGGTACCTTGTAATACGGAGACAGCTTCATGGCCGAGACGCTGTTGATGTGCTCTTTGACCTTGTTGAAGAGGTCATCCCAGCCTCGGATCAAGCGACACTTGTTCTGATAGTTAACCAAGTCTAGCTCGTAAGTGTTCCATACCTCTCTTATCTGAATTAAAACCAAAAGAAGGGATGTTATTGATAAGTGGGCATTCACCAGCCGCACAAGCAAGCAGGTGTCAGGGGGACAAACAGACCGCAGAGGCAGCTGTTCTTACACAGCCCAAACCTACGTCACAGCTAGAAACGTGACATAAAAATGGCTACTGGTCTATTATTTACCTGCTTCAAAAATTCTTCCAAAGCCATCTCCCCTTGTGCCACAAGCAGCACGTCCTTGACAATAGCTTCATTTTTCTGCAAGTCAACATCCCAGATCTGGCCAAGGGTTAGCTCAGAAACAACCCAATTAACATGAAGCCTTTTCATCAGCTGCTTCCAATGGCGATCTTTGAGTGCCTCGGATTTCAGCTCAATCACCAGCATGTTTATCTGCGGAGAGAGTCAGTGGATCACCTGTGCAGCCGTGCTCCTAGTGGACGCCCGGGACCCCAGCCCTGACTCAGTACCTTCAGGTAACCCTTCAGAAGCCTCTGGACAAACTCATAGGATGCGTACTGCCGTAATCGTGCGGGGAAGTTTTTCAGCTGGTTCAGGAGGCCGTCTAAATTTTGTCGAAGCTGTGGAGAGAAAAGGTGGTATTTAGTTTGCCAGCACGTTCTTTAAACGGCGAATATCTTATAAAATGCTTTTAAGGGGTGCTGGGTGCAGTAGTTGGTTAAGCATCTAACTCTTGACTTTGGCTCAGGTCAATGTGTCAGGGTTAGGAGATCGAGCCCCGCGTCAGGCCCTGCACTGAGCAGGGAGTCTGCTTCTCTCCTTCTCCCTTTCCCTCTGCCCCTCCCCTGCTCCATCTCATTCTCTCACCTCAAATAAATTAAGTAATTAAAAAAAACCTCCTGGTTTTGAAGCACATTTTCCATCGATCCAGACGAAATCTGTAAACGACCACCCTGTGACACTTTGTAAACTCACGACAGGTGGGCAAAGCTTCTAAGCCAAGCCTACAACTCCCCACACACGAGGGCATACCACAGCGGCTAGGACTAGGTATACCTTTCGAGGCTGGACGGAGACCCACGGCTGCTCCTTCATCTGATCAATCTGCTCCCAGACCTTGGAAAGTTCTGACCAAACGCCTTTGAGATCCTGTAGTTCCTCTAAGGCCACCTGTGATGGCGACAGCGCAGCAGTGAGCCTCTGGATGTAGGAACCACTGCAGGTCTGGCAGGGCCCTTGAGAAGGTCCCGGTCAAGGGCAGAGCGAGGATGAGGAGCCCCACCCCTACCGCCTGCGGTCCGCACCTGGACGCGCTCTTCACTGCCGCTGAGAAGTCCCGTATCTGTCAGTTCTAGCGCCTCCTTGGCCTTGGCGCACTTCTCCCGGTCATCCTTCAGCCTGCCGAACTTTCCTTCATATATGGTAAGAGCCTGAAGCGCCTCCTCCGGGCGAAGATTGCCCTGCAAGCAAAGTGCGGAATTGCAGAGCTAAGTCTCAAGACAGATGCCTGCTTGGGCTCTGAAACGGTGGGGAGAGCCTGCGGTGAGTCTGGAAATTTGTGGTTCCTTAAACATGTCTCTGTGTATGTACCTCTTCAGCAAGATATATGCTTATGATCCGTCTATGTTAACGAATGTAACTTTTACTCCTATTTGACATAAACAAAGCATGAATAAGAAAGATAGAGCACTGATGTGCCTCACTGGCTCAGTTGGAAGAGCATGTGATGCTTGATTTCCGGGTCGTGAGTTCGAGCCCTGTGATGGGTACAGAGATGACTTGAATCAACATGCATTTAAAAAAAAAAGAAAAAAGGGGGCGCCTGAGTGACTCAGTGGGTTAAGCCACTGCCTTCGGCTCGGGTCATGGTCTCAGGGTCCTGGGATTGAGCCCCGAGTCAGGCTCTCTGCTCAGCAGGGACCCTGCTTCCCCACCACTCGTCTGCCTGCCTCTCTGCCTACTTATGATCTCTCAGTCAAATAAGAAAAAAAAAAGTCTTACAAAAAGAAAAACTAAAAGAAACAAGAAACAAGAAGGTGGAGTACCACTCCATTTAGCCACCATCTCACTAAGCACCTGGGGAGGCAGGAAGAGAAGAGTCAGAACAGACTGGGGCCGGGAGCAGGCCTCTCCTGATCTGAGGGCACGGGGCTCTCGGGGAGGCAGGGAAGGCTGCCAGCCATGCCCTCCCCGGGGCACACAGCCACTGCATCAGTTACCAAGAGAAGGACGAGAAATCAAGTGGTCCTCAGTGAAATGGCCTCTAGTTGAGAATTTAAACTATGATTTGCTGACTCCTCAATAACTTGAAAATGACTAGATAAAATATAAAAAAATTAAACTGTAACACATTACTAGCAAAAAACAGCAATAAACAATATTCAAATTCTGGTGATCAGAATCTTGCCTACTGAGAAATACTCACACCCCCGCTAGAGCCAGCATTCTGCAAAGCTACAGTCCTGGCACTTGTGAAAGCAAAGGGCTTCTTAGAACAGCAGCCCTCGAACCAGAATTAAGCACCAAGTAGGACCTCCGGGTCCAAGAGCACAGGCAGGGCTGAGGCAGGACGGAGCTCTGCTGAGCAGGTGGGAGGCCAGATCTGTCGCCAGGCCTGCTGCAGAACTGCTACACCCCAAACCAGAGCACCAGGTTAACACTCGGAGTGTCTTACCCGTCCGCCCCCTCTCCTCCTGTCCATGCTCCTGCTTTCATGTCCAAACAAATCAGACTGAACTCCCCCAGGAAACCAGGTACGCGGTTCTGTACTTGCTTGAGCCCTGCACACACCGTTGCCTCTAAGGACCCCCCCCCGCCACTGCACGACTTGCCAGCCCCCCTTCCTCCCGCAGGTCTCCCCGCAGACGCCACTGTCCCTGTAAGGCAGCGTACCACCGACACTCCTCGTCCGCCTAGGCCCTTCCCCATGGCACCGATCCCCATCTGACTCAAATACATGTCTTCCGTGCTCGTTTTCACCTGCCTCTCCCACTGCTGTGTCCCTCCTGGTCACTGCTCTGTCCCCAGTGCCTGAACCCACTTGGTGCTCAGTAAATATCTGAATGAACCAAGAGGACTGAAGGGGCAGGTCCTGGTACAGAAGCAACGACGACAACAAGGATGGCAGGACCTGCCTCCCACAGCACATGCCAACGTGAGGCTCGGCCTGTGCCTGCGAGAAATTCAATTCTAATTTCTGAGTGTGCCTAAGTAAGAGAATAACTTAAGAACAGAAAACCTTAAATTTTTAAAACCACCTGCTGACTTAAATGATCGTCACAAGGGCTTCTACGTAAAAAGAGCTCTAAGTTGGTAAGTGCTGTTTAAGTTACAAAAAGGTAAGTCCTTGGGGCGCCTTGGGGGGTTAAGTGGGTTAAGCCTCTGCCTTCGGCGCAGGTCATGATCTCAGGTTCCTGGGATCAAGCGCCGCATCGGGCTCTCTGCTCAGCAGGGAGCCTGCTTCCCTTCCTCTCTCTGCCTACTTGTGATTTCTATCAAATAAATAAGATTAAATAATATATATATTAAAAAGGTAAGTCCTCATCCCCAGACCGCTAAGTCAGAGCAAAGCCTTTGGCGTGGGAGAAAGGACAGGGATTCGCAGTGGGGGTCGCCTCAGGGCTGGGGCGTGGCGGGCGGGGCTCACCGTGACGGGCTTGGTTTTCTCCCAGTCCGCCAGCAGGTCTGTGGTGCGGCTCTCCACCGCCCGGTCCTCCTGCACAATCTTCATCTGCAGGTTCGCCACCTGCTGCTGGATGGCAGAGTCCTTCCGCCGCATGATGTCGTTAAAGGCCCCCCACTCGCCCTCGATGTTGTCGATGTAGAGCCAGGAGGGCGGGAACTGGAACCTTTGCTTTTCCAGCAAGCGTTGGCCATTGCGGTAGAGCTTTGAGGTGAAAAACACAGGTTTTTTTTTCCTTTCACAATAGAAACCATCATCAGATTCCCATGTAAAAGGAAGACAGACACCCTGCGGCTCTAGAATACAGAACATCAGTATGTTCGCTCTTGTCCAGAAACCTGCCCGGGGAGTGTGGCGCCCAGGAAGCAGCACGGCCCAGGCCTGCGGCAGCTGGTACACCCCACGCCTGGCTGCGCCCAACTGGCCCAGAGAGGACAGAAGGCGCGCTGCTGAGGCGCATCACCCCCTCCTTCCGAGGTAGAAAAACCAATGCACGTGTGACTCAAAGATCAACAGCTAACGTCCAAGATTTAAAAGGCAAGACAGAGTGGTTCTCAAACCTCCACGTGCTTCGAAGTCACCTGCAGAGCTGTTTAAAAGGCAGACCCTGGGACGCCAGGATCCGCGTTTAAACCAGCTCAGCAGGAGGGTCAAGCTGGTGGCTTGCGGACTGTGCGGTCCTAACGCCAAACACCTCCTGGGCCGATGCTGAGACTCTGAACTGGTTCCAGAGCTCACCTCAACTTGTTTTTCAAACTGTTTGATCTTCCGTTTCAAAGACTGCACGTAGGTGATGAAGGTCACTGCGTCGGAGGTGCTGGCCGTGTCCACCGAGTGCTGCTCCAGCTCCTGGCGTGACTGTTCGGAGAGAACACAGAAGGGTAACGCGGGGCCCAGGTCACCAGCAGACTCGTCCTGCTGCCAGAATCCTGCTTCCTCACCTTGGAGATCTGGGAGTGGAATTCCGTCATGTTTGATCCAAGCATCTGCCCAAATTTGCTGAGAACCTCCTTATGCCAAGAGTCGTACTTCAAGTTCACCTTAGATTGAACCTGCAGGTGAATGAGCCCCCGACAACAGGCCATCAGCTCCTTCAGGATTCCGCTGCATCCCCATCCCACACCAGACACTGCCTTGAGAGCCAGCCACCTCCACCCCTTGTGACAAGACAGCAGAGCTCACCTTGCCATAATCTATAACCACTGGTCCAAACTCTTTCTTGGTTTCTGCGTTGTCGAAAGTGCCTCTGGCCTTCCTTATCTGAACCAGGAGAGCCTGCCATTTGTTGAGATCTTCCCCCAGTCTATTGTAGATGTTCTCAGCCTGCATGTCCCACAGGCACTGATACTGAAGCCAGACCTGCAGACGAAGGGCACGGTCAAGCCCACAGCCGGCCTCTCACTGTGTAGACCACTCGTGCATAGGATGTTCATATTTCACTAAAAAGACTCACTTTCAACACTGCTAGAAAAATTCACATCAAGCTCTCAGAATTTTCATATTAAAAGAGAATAAAATTCACTGTTCTCTGAAATGCAAGTTAATAGACTGTAAGATTTGCTCTACTGCTGACTGTTTAAAGTGAGCGTTATCTAGTGTATCACATGGTATACACAGTGCACAGATTTTAGCTCCCACCTTTATTAGACAGCAGACGCACTACATTAAAAAAGACTCTACAGCAAGATTTGAACGACACTGGGAGCTTCTCACCTTGACGTACTGCTCGACCTCAGTCACGATACCCATGACCGCAGAGTAGGACTCCTCTAAGGCAACGGGGCCATCAGGCATCCGTGTTAGAGCATTCCGGTAGAATTTCTCTTCTTCAGTCAGCTCATAATGTACGCCCACCTAAGGAAGCAGAGGCGGAAGGAGCACAAACAGCATATACAAAATGTTCACCTCAGAGCCCCTTTCACTGAATTCAAATGAACTGCAGGAAATAGCTTGCTATAAAACTGGCATTTAATGTCCCCTTACCCCAGCCACAAGAAATCAGAGGCCTACTCGTACTTCACTCATCAGCCAATAAAGGAACATCAGACCAACCACAAGCTAGAGCATGCGGCGTCACTATGTAAAAGCAGTTACAGAGCTCTCCGAGCCCAGGGAGCAGAGCCTCTCCGTGGCAGTGGAACACCAAAGGTGAGGTCTAAGGACTAAGATGACCATGACCGCACAGTTACAGCAGCCTGGATGACGGAAGTGATGACCAGCCATCGCTTCAATGAGCAGAGCCCTGGCTATGTGCCAGGCACTGTTCCAGGCATGAGAAAGAGCCAGACAAAAATCTCTGCTCACACAGACTTGTATTCCGTGGGAGGAGAGACAGGGAAAAGCAAACTATACAGAACATTAGCGGGTGAGCAGCGCTCTGGAGACAAAGCAGGAGAGAGGAAGGCTTGGAGTATGGGGTGGGGGAGGTCAGGGAAGGCCCCACGGAGCAGGACTCGGGGAGGGAGTGCGCTATGTCCGCACGTCGCTACCATTGGTTCCAAGCAGAGGTCAGCAAGTGCAAAGGCCTAGGGGCAAGAGCCTGTCTGAGGAGAGTGAGAGGCCAGTGTGGCCGGGGCAGAGTCAGTGAGTGGGATGCAAGCACTCAAGTCAGAGAGACCGCAAGCAGCCTATTAGGTGGGGCCCAGCGCTCTGCCATGGGACGTGGCTTTCATGTGGGGTGGCACGGGAAGCCATCGGGGGCACTGGGAAGACCAGTGTCAGGACTGACATGAAATCTAAGTCTTACACTGCTGCTGTGTTGAAAATAGGTTTTAGGGCGGCAAAAGCAAACACAAAGATCTGTCAGGGGGAACCTGAAGAACCCCAGGGAGGGGGGACAGTACCTTGGACTGGTGGTATCAGAGGATGTGGGCAAAAAAAATCAAGATAGATTTTGAAGACGGAGACAGTGAGCGGCCAGGGTGACACCTTGACTTGGGCCTGAGTGGGCTGAAGGTGGGGAAAGGAAAGACTGGGCGTGGGGGCAAGTCTGAGGGAGGGGGTCGGAGGGGCGTTCAGTGTGTGGCACCCATCAGTCTGGTGGGGACGCCCGGGAGCCAGCAGGAGAGATGGGTCTGGAGGTCAAGACAAAGGCTGGGCTAGAGATATGAGAACGGAGTTGTGGACTCCGTTCATACATGGACTGCTGAGTGAGTGGACTGTGTGGGACAGAGTTCTGGGGTGGGCAGCACACAGAGAGAGGTAGAGGCCGGAAGGAGGAGAGCCAAAGAGGAGCCAGCAGAGGAGACTGGCCCGTGAGTGGGAGGAAAAGCAGGACAGAGGAACAAGCATACCCGGCAGGAGGGGGTGCGCACCCGTCACGGCCTGCCACTGCCACTTCTCCGGGCTGAGAAGCCGGCCACAGTGACAGGGAAAGGCCGGGGACCCTCACGTCTGAGCAGGAGGGACCTGGAGCAGGTGTGTAGACAAGTCCTCTATGTTTTTACAAGAGAACCAAGAAGTAAGATGGCTAGAGGGTGACAGGCGTCAGGCTTATTCAGGAGACTGAGCCACAGACAAGGTCATGGGACCCAGCGGAAGAGGGGAGGGTTTCACTTCCGTCACATGTGGAGACGAACAGAAACATGGCTGGCTAAAAACAGGACGTGACAAGAAATATCCTGCAGTCTGTACAGACTGCCCAGAGCGGAAGGAACCAGTATTCACAGCTGGGTCCCGATTAGCTGGTCACTGCCAAGTTTGGGCTCATCACTGTCAGGACTGTGAGTCAATAGGTGGTTGCTACAGCAAAAAATTCTAAGGACTCAGCCCATGTTGCGTCTGGTCCAAAGCTAACAGTTTCTAGAAGAGCTAGAGTAACAGGCTGTGGAGATCTGCTTATGTGAAGTAATACTACTTAGAGACCAAGGACTACCTAGTCTTTTGGGTTTTCCTTTTGCTCCAGAAGCACATTATTTAAGAGTGTATCTAGGATTTGTTTTGAAATAATCTGGTGGACGGAGAGAGATCAAAATTTAAATTGACCACATGATAATAAACAAAGCAGGCTGGTGTGAGTTCACGAGACTCCTAGTTTCACGTGTATCTGGAAACCTCTATAGTAAGTGGGGGTGGGGAGGAACCAGAATTAAAATTCCCAGAGAAGTTCATGGAGGGAACTTCTACGAGACTACCGAGATCGGAATTGCAGAGGCAACTATTTGGAAAGGCAGCCCAGGAAAACTGTCAGGTCACACAAGCCTCCTCTGCTTTCCCTTGGAGTGCTGGGCCCCAAGTGTGCAGACTGAGAAGACAGACAACAGCAGAATTTAAAGAGGCATGACGGAGCGGTGGTGCCACAGAGCCCCCGGGGGGCCCGGACCGAGGGGTCATGGTGAGGGTGCCGGGAAGGCTCACCTGGTACCTCTGACTCTGGATCCGGGGAAGAGACAGCACAACCATCTTCCAGGCAAACATTTCCTGATACAGCTTGTACCTGCACTCTTCGATCGGCGGATTCAAGTAGATGACCTGATTGGTTATTCTTAGCTCGTGAACAACATTCTGTAAGACAAAGATTTCATTTCTCACTCAGCAATCGGTTTCAATAAACTGGCTTTTATGCATTTGTGATGTCAGAGTAGTATTAGTGAGGTATGTGATCGTTTTGTGGTTAAAAACCTATTACGCAGGTGTGATTCTAACATACTAATAAACTGGTGAATGTCTCCAGGAGCCATTTTCAATTAAATGGTACTGAACACGTGTGTGTCACTGTCGCTCAGTAATCACCTCAAGGAAAATCAGGTGCTACGAATCCTGAAATTTGAAAGTGGGTATAAAGTATACAAATTATAGCTTTTTTTTTCTGATTGTACAAAGCATTAGAATCATTTCAGAGAAATGTTCTTGATATAAATGCTTTTTAAGTAAAAAAAAAATAGTTTTGACACATAACACTTTCACCCTCTAAATTTTATTAACCTACTCCAGTCTGAACCATGAATGTGTTACCTGATTAGAGAACGTGGCCTTGTGTATTTCGCAACTCTCTAGAGGACTATAAAGAGTCAGGGGGCAGGCACTGCTGAGGCTCCTCCTGGGTCCCCTGTACCTCGGTGAATATGTAACACCGCGGAATGGAGCACCGTCTGACTGAATGTGCTGGCTGATCTCCGACACAGCGACCCCGGGATCTGAGAACCCTGTGCCACCGATGCCGGGACCGAGGCTGGCACGAGCTGTCAGACACGCACTGCCCGGAGGCAGGTTTATAGGCCAAGGTGAGGCCATGCCGCCTGCCAGTGTCTGCTTTAAGCTAAGCAGGAATTCCGACCCCATTTCCATGAGATAACTGCTCTAGCTTAGACATACTCATTTGCTTTTTTGCATCTCTGTATTTTAAAAAGTAGGCTCGGGATAAATATATGTAATATTCCACAGTGAAAACACTTTTCAAGCATTAAGAGAAAAAAACGAGAAGGTAACACCTGGGGAAACAAAAAACAGCCAATTGTTTCTCCTACATCAAAGTTTCTACCTTCTGTTCTTTTAGGCTTCTGTTTTCTGAGACTTTTTTGGGGGTAAATTTAACACGAACTATGTAAGGCAAATGCACGGCTTACTGAACTACTATGCGGCAGACACGTTTGTAACCAACGCCCACACTAGCAGACACGATCTATTTGCACAGCCTGAACTAACACAATTTTCTAGAAGGCCTGCTGGGCCTCAGCTGGTCACTTCTTCGCTCAAATGGGAAACTGGTGGCTCGGAGACAAGGACTGCTGTCCAGAGTGGTGACCGCTGTGCCAGTCATTCTTCCATGAGATGCTGAGATTTTGTGAAAAGTGACACTTTAGTATCAGTCTAAACTTCTCCTTGTACAGATTACACTGGGTTCTTGAAATGATTTCTTGCACGTATGCTTAGAAAGCAGAGACTGTTTCATCCCGTGTAGATTTTTTCTAAAATTTCCCACTCTCGTGGGGCGCCTGGGTGGCTCAGTCGGTTAAGTGACTGCCTTCGGCTCAGGTCATGATCCCAGAGTCCCGGGATCAAGTCCAGCATCGGGCTCCCAGTTCCGTGGAGAGTTTGCTTCTCCCTCTGTGCTGCTCTTGTGCTCTCTCTTTCTCTCAAATAAATAAAATAAAATCTAAAAATAAATACATAAATAAAAATACGATTTCCCACTTTTAAAAAACTTCCAATTTTGAAATTATTTTAGACTTACAGAAAAGTTGCAAAGAAAGTACGAAGAGATTTTATACACCCTTTACCAGCTCCCGTTAACGTTGCCATCTAACACAGTAGAACTACCAAACGAAGAAGTCGACACTGACACAACACTACTAACTAAAATACTGACTTCAGTCAGATTTCCCAGGTCCCCCACAGCATGCACAGTAGTCACAGTTCCTTAATCCCTTCCAATCTCTGACATTTTCTCAGTTTCTCCTTGTCTTTCATGACCTTGACACTCTTTTCTCATGGTCAGAATGAGTCTGGGAGCTGTGGGGACAAAGACCAAGGGGAAAGTGGCCATGTCACCATGTCGCACACACTGCTGGGGTAAAATAATGAGCACGAGACAGCTCTGGTGACGCCAACTTTGGTCCCCTGGGTGAGGGGATGTCTGTTAGGTTTCTTCACTGTTAAGTGACTTTCTCATTGGTACTTTTCCAGGGAAGCACCCTTTGTTTGATTGACCAGCAAACTGGATGCTACGGGAAATACTCACTTTAATCTTCGGCTCTCCGCCAGGCTTGTGACTAACTTGAGGCGCATCTGTGTCCATGTCAACTTCTGCCTTATCTTCAGCTTGTCCAAGCAGCACCTGGGTCCAAGCTCTCAGGCCAGCTTGTAGGCGCACGCCCAATATTCTTTCAATCTACAGAGAAGGCAGGATGAAAGACCAGTGTTCTTCCAAAAGGTAGCTTAACGAGCACGTCAGGTAGGAAGCTAATGCTTCAGGCCAAGCACGACAACCCCACCCTTCATCTTACTCTGGATCCCCACCTCACTAGGTCTCTCTCCCAGCCTCAGAGAACACGACCTCCATCTGGGGGCTAACCCAATCACCAACCCTCTGACTTGTAAGGGACAAGGAGATGAACCTAGATGCAGTCAAGGTCTTGCTGTTTGCTCAACTCACTAGAAAATTTACAAAACAAAAGTGTTGTCCTGGTAGCCTCAGAGATATAACTAATAATCTACAGTTTGGAGAATAAGCCTGATGTGTAAGTGACACACAACATTAGCTTGAGGTATGCGACATGGTGGTTCTGTGTTTGTACGTACTGCAGAACCATGACCAGGTAAGACCAAGTAACATCTGTCAGCAGACACAGGCGCCCATTCTCTTTTAACAAGTAAAGAAGAAAGTCTTCTGATATGGAATGATACAAGTGAACGTTCCATGAAGGGGACATCTGTGTGTCTTTGTGCAGTCTGTCCCTCCTGGGAATGCTGTCAAGGCTGCAGTGACAAAGCACGAGCCTTCCAGTAGATTCGGAGAGTGGGCTTTGTGAAATTTCCCTGGGAGTGCTGTGTGTGTGGATGCGCTGTACCTTTGTGGGTCACAGGTTTTCTCTTCCTTTCTCCCTAAATGGATAACTAAGGTACTTCAGAGCTGCCCACTGAGTAGCTCTCCGCAGATGCTCACACCCACCAACGAGAAAGCCACGTGGGTGGTAAATATGTTTTAAACACATGCACAGCTGCACACAAGTACTTCCCTCTCTCCACATACTTCTGTAAGGGGGAGCCCCGCTCCTCTACACCAGGAGTAAGACATATCTGGTTGCTAGGCATTTCTTTTTTTTAATTAAGGAAGGCATTTCTTTTCTTTTTTAATTAAGCTCTTGGCCCAACATGGGCCCTGAACTCATGACCCAGAGGTCTAAAGTCCCGTGGACTACCAACTGAGCCAGCCAGGCACCCCTAGGCATTTCTTTTTAAACTGGGTGGTGGTGAAGTGGCAGCGTGTCAGAGAAAGATGCCTGGAGACGAGGGCCCGGGAGAACCCCCATGTTACTGGGTGTGCAGGGAAGGCAGGACGGAGGCTGTCACGTATTCAGAAGATGAAGAGACCCCCCCACCTGACCACCTGCAACCTGGATCGGACAGGAGCATTGCTAGTTCCACAGCTCAGCGCCACCGTTAGCTAAATGGGATTTCCTGAGAAGAAACGGGGCTGCTGCTGGTAACTTCTATGGGAAAATGCTTTTCAGTGACAAACTAGTAAGCGTATAAAATCGGGCTGAAAGTAAACGACCAAAAAGTGCCATAACCAGCCATCCCGCACCTCCATGTCAAGCTTGTTGACCCAGATGGGCAAGTTAGAGTAGGAGTGCAGATTCAAGTCATCCACGGCCTTCTGGACTCTGTTCAAGATCTCAGAGAAGGTCTTGTGGTCGTACAGGCAAGTCTCCAGCGAGCGGACCTCCAGGTCTATTTTTTCTTCAATGATCAGCAGGTCATCCACCTAAGGGAAGGTGCATCGAATATTTAAAACTCCATTCACATATCCCTTTACTTTTTTTTTTTTTTTAAATTTACTTATTTGACAGACAGAGATCACAAGTAGGCAGAGAGGCAGGCAGAGAGAGAGGAGGAAGCAGGCTCCCCGCCGAGCAGAGAACCCAATGCGGGGCTCGAGATCAGGACCTGAGCTGAAGGCAGAGGCTTTAACCCACTGAGCCACCCAGGCACCCCTCCCTTTACTTTTATGTGTATTTCTCAACTGATATATATTTAAGGCAAAGGAGTTCTTCCAGGAATAGCCAATCCCATTTACCCAGGGGTCCTCACTCCTATATTCTCAGGAGGGAAGGGGGACCTCTGAGCAGTCTGGGTACAGGAATCTGACGGGCCTGCTCCGTGCCTTCTCTCGCTAAGCGCCGGCGTGAGCACTAGATGCACACCCTGGCTCGGACCTGCCTCCCAGCAGCAGGCTCAGAGCCAGGAGGCTTACAACCGCCCAGGCGCACTAGGGTCTGGGAAAGGCGTGGGTCTGGGGTGGACCGACAGCAAGGGCCACGACTGCAGAGCCCTGTCGTCCGTGCAGCTGCATCAGTAATAAAGCTCTCATGTCACTTGGTCAGACTCCCACGTCCTTCCCCTCCCCACTGGTTTCTAAACTCAGGCTGTTATTTAACGGTCTTCCCAGAGCCCCACCACCATCACACAGCCCAGCAAGTAAAAGGGCTGCTTCTCCCCTTCAGCTCACATGGCCCGGTGCTCTCCCCATGAGGAACGCTCCCACGGGAGAACTACTGCATTCATGGGAGTGACGTTACTGCATTTAGTTCATTCCCGGGACCCTGCGGGGTGGGGGGCAGTAAATTACAACACACCTTTTCTTGGAAGTTGAAGACAGTCTCCGCTAAGCGCTGCACGTACGGGTCGAGTTTGTAGGATTCCCACACCAGTGCAATGCCCTCCGCAATCAGAGCCTGCACCTCCTTTTTCAAGCCGGCCACCAGGAGGGAAATGGTGTTCCGCTCCTCCACCTTCTCACAGGTCCGCTCGTAGGTGCGCACGCTCTCGATCAGTGAGATGGCAAACGGGTACAGCTGGTTTGCTTGGTGAGCCTTGTTCACGATCGCCAGTGGGACTCGGAAACCAAGCCACTTGAGGTTTCGAACTTCTTTGGAAAGCGTGATGATCTCTGGAAGGAAGTTAACTTTCAGCTTCAGGACGTTTCCGGTTCGGCCTCGGACGCGAGTGCTCTCGATGGTGAAGATGCGCCCCGAGACGCCGAGGTTGCGCTGCTGCACCTTCCGGGCCCAGTCGTCGAAGATCTCCTGAGTGTTGAGCTTCATGCGGAAGCTGTCCCCGTCCTGCTTCAGCTTCTGGCCCTCCACGTGGTTCTCCCAGCCCTTGCCCAGAACGTCTTCCACACGTTTCATGTAGGCGCTCAGCTGGCGGTCGATCTGCTTGGCCCAGATGATGGAGCCCGACACGGGGGGCAGGTCGCGCACGTGGCTCATCTTACACGCCTGACTCTGTGGGTACTGGACCTTGAACTTGTCATGGAGAGACTCGATGTCATCTTTCACACGCTGGATGAGCTGGGTCTGGTACTCACGGATGGCCCCACGGATGTGAGGCCTGACGAAGAGCGCGTTGAACCTGGAGAAAATCCTGAACATCTCGTTTGCATTCTTGGCTGTGCCGAGCTGATCCCTAAGACGAGCAGTGATCCGGGTCTCTACCCTGTCAATTCGCTCATCATATCTCTTCATGGCAGCCTCCCAAGCTTCCGTGCCTTCTTTGGAGACATCCAGACCGTCCACTTCCTTGACGTTCTCGTATGCAAGGTTGACCTCCTCAATCGCATTAGCGTCGGCCGCGTCGAAGAGGACCTCTGCTACTTTCATGTCCTGAGGCTCGGGGACTTCTCCCTGGTTCTGCTGGGCAACTGCTGTGACCTGAAAGAGGAGGATTTGTGACAAAGCTGATCGCACAAAGACTGTTGTTGACTGTACACCAGGAGCACACACCACGCAACACAGCCGGTCTTGGCTGTGTGTTCCTAACTTTTGGCCAAGTGTTTTATAACCAGAGTGCAACAGAGCTGTGAGGAGTATGACACAGTATGTGCTAACTTCGCGTGTAAAGCTTTTCTGACAATGCAGTTTCAGTTCTTAAGCTAAAATAACATGTTAAAACCTGGGTTTTGGGTACTTGCCTCTTCAAAGTTTTGTCTACAATTAAAATGCATCGGAAAGCTCAGTAAGTCACAAGAGCGCCACATATAAACAGCATCCAGTATAAATAGCCTTCCTTTTCGACGTTTAAAACTTGAATTATAATCCGTGGGTAAGTCCCACAGCGGAGGGACAGAGAAAGGCTACAGCAACAGGGAAGAACTCCCCCCTTCAGCTCCCTGAAGCACTGGGGAGCGGCGCAGGGCACGGGCATTGCCTCAGGAAGTGTCAGACTTCCCCGCATGTCTCCTGCCCACACTCCCGCAGGATTACAAAGCTGGACAGGGGCCTTGATCTGGGTTCCCAGATGTCTTGGGAACTTGTTTGGCAGAGATCATCATTATTACTTTCACTAACCCCTAACTAAAATCTAGAATTTCCTACAATTATCAACACACACAACAGTCACCCAGAGTTGGAGGTTCCACAGCCTTGTCACCAATAAATACTTCCTCATCACATTATAATTGTACGTTTAAAAATATTTATTTTATTTTAAAGATGTTATTTATTTGACAGAGAGATCACAAGAAGGCAAAGCAGCAGGCAGAGAGGGAGGCGGAAGCAGGCTCCCTGTCAAGCAGAGAGCCCGATGTGGGGCTCAATCCCAGGACCCTGAGATCATGACCTGAGCCGAAGGCAGAGGCTTAACCCACTGAGCCACCCAGGCGCCCCTGGACTGGACTGGATTTTTTAAAGGAAGAAAATCACTGATGAAAACAAAAGGTGAATTAAGAAGAAAAAAAAGCAGAAGCATGTACAAAGAAAAGGAGTCATTTAATTCTTTTATATAAATCTCAGACATATGCGATTATGAATGAGGCATCTGGGAAAAACGTTAAGAAACACGTCCAAGTCACACAGCTCATTAAACAGTGGAATTTATCTTAAATTAAAACCCAGGAAGTCTGGCTCTAGGGTCCATGCATTTTTGGAGGAGGGATGAATGGATGGAGAAGATTTACTGTGAAAATACAGAGTCACCATATTGTCAAGGGGACAGTGAAAGGGTGCAAACGGAACTCGAGAGGCATCTGGTGCAGAACAGAAGTGTGCATTCTAAGAAAAAGAAAGCAGGTTATAAAAACAACCCATGAACGTATTTTACAAATGTGATACATACCTGTGGCCTCAGGACCCTGACAATGACAGCCCTCAGCTGCTCGTGCTGGCGTCGAAACTTTCTCATCTGGTCAAGGCGGGCCTGGAGCTTCCTGTGAGCTGGGTTGATTCGCCAAACCATCTTCAGATTTTCTTCCCTTTTTCTTTTGACAATGTCTCTCAGTAACACCTGAAGCTTCTCATATTCATCATCCCAAGTCTGAAAGACTTCAAAGCATGCGACCATAACCTAGGATATAATTTACAAAAGGAAGCTTATTATTACAGCATGTTTTCATCTCCGTGCCCTGAGGTGGGTTTTCTGATATATTAAAACTTACTTTTTCAAATTCTTCATAAGCAACATGCATCAATTTTCTGGTGCCCAGTACTTTGAGTAACTGAGAACTCAAGTCTCTTGAAATTGCCTCCACCAAACGCAGAGCCCTCTGAATGGGATATTTTGTGTTTCGGATCTTTCTCAAATGGGTGAAGATTGCAACAAGGGCCTGCCTTATTTTGTCCAGCTCAGTGGCAGACAGCAAATCATTCAGAGGAAAATCTTTCATCAGAGGATTGTAGTCATTCACTGTTTCCAAAGCCTGTTTTAGACCTAGGTTAACAGAGAAACGGTTAATGGTTTTCACAGGAGGTAACACAGGTATAATGCTATAGGTCTACCACACCTTCATTAGGAAAAAGGAATACAACCAAGAGGATACTGCTTACAGCCTAACCCTGGGTAAGTAAACTGAAATACAGCCTCACCACGGAACATTCTGTTGTTGCAGAAGAGTCATTGACACAGAAACTATCTACGATATTTGACAAAAAGGAACATGTCATTAACAGGATGATCCTCTATTAATTAACGGACGGTCTTGTTGCTTTTTAAAGAGTATCAGTCAACTCACACATACTCCAAAGGCTGTGGGTGATGGCCCCAAGGATTTCACTGCTTTCTCTATCATCTAAATGTTCTATAAGTAACATTAAGTTTAGAAAAACTACGTTATCATCCTTAGGAACACTAAAATGTAAGTGGTACACCCATGGCTCGTGTGAACGGAGTGTGTTACGGACAGAGAATCCCAGAAGCACCTGGGTCTAGTCTACCTTCTGACACCTCCAGCAGAAGATTAAAAGAAAGAAAGAGAAAGAAAGAGAAAGAAAGAAAGAAAGAGTATTAGGAAAGAAATAGAAGTTTCAGAGGTATTTAGAAACAAAATTTCAAGGCATTACCTTCCAGCATTAGTGAATGCCCAGGTAACAGATCATGTGATCCACACAACTAGAGGATTTCTACCCGGCACCTCCACTGACATTTAAAATGTGGGCGGCACGCCTTTTTTGGAGGGGTAGGAAAAGAACATGACGAGTACTGCAGCCCCAGTTCCTTGCTCCAGCAGAGCTGTAGAGAAATGCCTAACCATGCCTGGTCATCCAAACCTTGGAGCGCCCAGTGTGTGCTAATACTGCACACTGCTGTGCATACAGAAAACTGAATCTATCTTGACCACTTTCAGCACAGGGAGGAAGGCAGAGAATGGGGAGAAGGGGGCGGGTGCAAGAGGAAGAGAAAGCACGTCCAGCTCTCCTACAGTTCTGTGGGCAAATAACTTCTGCTTAATGTCAACCGTCTTCCTGTCTGGATTGTCAAAAGTACACTTGACTTCGTATTAAGAAGTACGATCTACTCGAGGAGCCAAGTAACTGAGAAACAGGACGGACACTCCTGGGGCTCACTACTCGGACCCAGAAATAGGCTTATGTTCTCAAAAGTCGGAAGAAGAAAGGCATGTGGGAAAGTCATCTGATGGTCCATATGTTAACTTTCACTGACATTTTCCATAAGATCTCACGAAAGCCAGATCTGTAATTTACCAATCACATTACTACTTCCAGTTTTTACCTGTGTCAGTGTCAAAACTGACAGTGGCATGGAAACGCTTGCCGTGTTTCAAGATATCCAGAGTAAGGAGAACTTCTGGGCTCTCTCGTTTCTCCTGTATGCGGTACAACGCACGTTCCAAGTTTAACCAAAAGCTAATTTCCTGCAAGGCTGTTCCTGAGGCAGGGTCTCGATCCAGTTTGGTCACCTTTAAGGATAGATAATATTCAAGAGCATTCACTATTTAAATAAAGGTAGAGAAGTATCATTAACTAGACACATGCATTACAATGTAATCTTTATATTTCAAGTAGATTTCCTTCCCTGTCAATTGTAAGTGGTTGAATAAGTGAAGGCAGAGGTATGAGACCGCTGGGATCAACACTCTCTCAGGGTTAATATTTAAACACCCGCGCACTGTCAGGACCCCGGAGAGCACTGCTAACGTCACCGGACTCTTCACCTCATTGACAAAAACTCAAACCGGTTTTCCAGAGACAGTAAAAAGCAAAGCACCTTATACAACACACTCAATACCATGCTCTTACTTTTTGAATTTCTCGGATCCAGCGGTTAACTCCCGATTGTAACTGATTGAGAAAAGTTGGGTCTTCAACTTTATCTCCAAAGTCTGTAACTTTTGGCTTTTCTCCACGTTCGTAACACTGTTTTGCAACATTTGTAATAATGGGATGAATTGGAAGGCTGATCTCTGGAATTTCAATATTCTGCTGCAAGTGAAGGAGCCCCATTTCAAGTTCTGCGATCTTTTTTTCAACAGAAGGAGCCATTTTATCACCATCCCTAAAAAGGTTAACAAACACTTCAAACTTCAGTGTGCTGCTGGTCTCCAAAAGATCCTATTATTCTACGTCTGTCAAACATTAGTAATATACATCTTATTAATGCAACCGACTTATATCCTCTGGGTTCACTAGCTTTGCCCTCCCAGTTCCCAAATTTCACATTATCTTTCATGGTGTCTTCAAACCGACAGAGGAAAAATGGTGTTTACCTGTCTGCCTTGCCAGACTCTCTGATATAGGACTTAAAGAAAGGAGCCACCGCGTTGCTGATGAACGAATGCAAGGTTTCGTACGGCGAGTCTTCACTGAGCGTGAGGACTCGGAGCTGAGAAGACACCGGTTTGTCTGCATCGATTACTGGAGTACGTTTAATGAATGCCAAGCTAGAAGAAAGCAAAAGAAGAAATTAGGACAAAGAGCCTCATTCCTAATCAGTTTTACTAACTGTCTCCCTCTGTGTGTTACACACGAATTAAAAATTCATTAGAGTGTCATACTTTAAAAGTCACATCAAGAGCATGTTTAAGAGTTGCTTTTCTAATAGGGAAATGCACTGCTTATCTTTCTTTACTCAGGTGAGAGCAACTGAATCAAGGTTAAGGTTTTGGCGTATGACCACGAAACCAGGCAAAGTTAATTCGTCTAATATATAGGTTGAGTTCATGATCTCGGCCTCACTCAAATGACCCTCCCTAATAACTGCAAGTTACAAGCCATGATATACTTAAATCTGATCGTATGCTAGTTTGTACCGTTTCTTTATGGCACTAAGTGACATATAGGCTTTAGTAAACAATAGTCACCCACAGGTTAAAGTGGCAAGAGGGCACTGCAGGCCCCCCCCACAGCCTGGCCTAAATAAACTCTTCCAGTTTTACCTCCTGCTATGCACCCTCTTCCCCACCCAAGACAAAGCTTAAAATGATGTCCCATTCTCTAACCGTGACATGCCACTGTGTCTTTGTTTAAGAAATCTACATTCATCTGCTGAAATTCCAAATAACCTTCAAAACCCAATTCTGGCATAAGCTCTTCCACGCGGCCTCCCCTGACCAGAACCTCTCTCCAATCTCTGTGCTTCATGCCATTCTGCGCCCCTAAGATTCCGCCAAGTGGTACAGTCAGTTGTGTATGTGCTGAGCTTTCTCTCCAAAGACCACAAGCTTCTTGGGAACCAGGTTTTATTTCTCTGCATACCTACTGCCACATCTTACACATAACAGGTGCTCAAACGTGGTTAAATGAATAGTTTTAAAAAAATTAGTATTTAAATTTCCCATTTCCAGGCCAGTACTTTACACATAATACTTTTTTATTCTAAAAAGTCATTGAAACATCCTGACATGACACACTGAGAAGGAAAAAGTCGTAACAGTACCCCTGCCAAAAATGCACAAACAAATCTAATCATCCCTGGTCTGTACTTCTCAAAAATGTCAGTATCATGAAAGTCATAGAATGAGATTCTGGGTCAAGGGAGAATTACTGTCAGGGACATTACTGAAACAGTATGTGCATGCACATGGTGCCTAGTACTACTATACCAGTATTTCCTGAACTTAAAAATTGTATCAAGGCTATGAATAGAAGTGTCCATGTTCTTAGGAAATACACTGAAGTATTTAGGGGTAATGGGGCAGGTTGCCTATAACCAACTCTCAAATGGTTCAAGAAAAAGAGTGATGATGCAAATGTGGCTTTGTTAACAAACGACATCTGATATCAATTGTAGAGAATTCATGCAACTCTTTAGTAGGCTTGAAATTATTCAAAATAAAACGTTTTAAAAAGCTGAAGCAGTACAATTAAACATTTACATATTTAAATTTGGATCTGTCTACTGGAATGTAAATTGACACCAGTTTTCTAGAAGGTGGAGAACTCTAGTCATGCATTAAAGACTTCAGTGACATACCGCATCTGAACCAGTAATGCTTTCTTTAGGGACTGATACCAAGAAGAATGAGACCTCTACCTAACAACCTTTACTAGGTTTTTACTAGTTACTTACAAAAAAGAAAATTCAGATATAATCTGAGAATTATTATTACACATGTTAAGTACATTTTGGCTCAAACCTAAAATGGATGCCATGACATAGCAATTAAAATAAAAATCTTTCAGAATTTATATTGACTTGGAAATCCTCTGAATTTCAGCATATGAAAATCAAAGGTGATTCAATACATGAATTAATCTAAATTCTTGAGTGTTTTCTTAATGTCTTTGTCTGAGTCAATTAAGATCTATATTCAATTCTTACAAGCTTATAATCAAAGGTAACAGTATATCCACACTACTCACCTATTGGACTTAACTCCGTAATGAATATCTATGTTGATATTATAGGAAATGAATTCTTTTTCCTCTTCTCCTTCATCACCAACATCCTCTACAAATTGTAATAAATATGATATCAAATTCATGTCAGTATCAACTCCTCACCCAACCCCCAACATTTAAACCCCCATATGACTCGGCTCCACCTATTTTTCCCACTTTTTCCCCTGACTCCTGGCCCAGGCACTTTGCTGTGTGATCCTGGGCAAGGGAGTTAACTTCTCTGTACCTCCATTCCTTTTCCGGTAAGTCGGGAGGCACTGGCCTGCCCGGGGATGTGGGAGGCACCCAAGCAGGGTCTGGCCCCCTGGAGTGCGAGGTGGTACCCCCCTGTGCCACTGCTCACCGCCCGCTCGGGGCAGTCTCCTCCCCTGGGCTCCCAGCACAGAAGGCACTCTCCACTTCCCACTCTGGGTATTCTGGTCAGGTGTTTGCTCAACGCTCACGAGGGACAGGCACTTTATTTCCCAAGGACTGCAGGTCTGTCACACATGTAACATTCATGACAGCACTGTGGGGCTTAGCATGATTCCTTCTACCCATGTCCAAGTAAGAAATGTTAAGTCAACTGCCCCCAAACACGTGTCTGGAAAAGGACAAAGTGAGAATTCAGAAGTCTGTGATTCCAAACCCAGGGTCCTTCCCAGCATAGCGCCTCGTCAAGCACCCCACAAAGTGCACACAACCATCAAGAAAATCATTATCAACGAACATCCCCAGGGTCATGGAGAGGCATTCACCGAGCCTTCCCCTCCGCTGTCACACCGCTCTTCAGGCTTCAGGACCCGCCCTGGGATCGATTTGTGAATGCATCTTCCTCCCCGAACGTGAGCTCCTGCAGGGCAGGGACCATGGTGCATTCCATGCAGTGAACAGCATGCACACTAGTCATTTTAGAAAGCGAACTTTTTAATTAAGGGGGCGCCTGGGTGCTGGGTCATTAAACATCTGCCTTCAGCTCAGGTCATGATCCCAAGATCCTGGGATCGGGCTCCCTGGTTGGCAGGAAGACTGCTTCTCCCTCTCCCACTCCCCCTGCTTGTGTCTGCTCTCTCACTGTGTCTCTCTCTGTCAAATAAAATCTTAGGGGGAAAAAAAGGCTTACTGGAATTCAATAGTAAGATAGCTCAAGATGCATGTGAACAAAATTTCTTTCTTTCTTTCTTTTTTTAAAGCAGGCTCCAGGCTAAGCATGGAACCCAATGCAGGACTTGAAATCATGACCCTGAGATCAAGACCTGAGCTGAGATCAACAGTCAGACACTTAACTGATGGAGCCGCCTATATGCCCCTGAACAAAATTTTTAAATAATTAAAAACCGTAACTGAAAAATTAAAATCTGTCAGAACGGGAAGTAATCCGAACCTCCAGCTCTAGCACTGATGCCCCAGCTGAACCGTCTCAGCAATGACGCACTGCTAAGCAATCATCTGCAAAAATTGCTACCCGAGGAGTAACGCGATACGTGTGCTTCACCTTCACTTTTACGTTATGATGTCAGCAAGGCAGAGACTTCGTGATCTTAGCCATTTTTCTTCCTCTGGAAAACGGGCAGAGGAGTGGGGCGGGGGGTGGTGGTGAAACAGGCGAAAGGTGAAGAGTGCGCTCACGGTGAACACTGAGCGACGCCCAGAAGTGACGCCTCACTATACTGTACCTGACACTAGTCGTAATGGTGTATGTTAACTATACTAGGATTAAGATAAAAAAAGTAAAAAGTGAATACAATGGGCAGCAGAGGAGGGGGTGGGATATTAAATTAGATGGTCTATAAAAAGTTTCTTTAAGCACAAACAAATATGAAAATCTGGGTATATAAAGTCTGAGCAAAAGCTATTTACTTCATTAGCTTTAAGATGAAACAAATACAAAGTTTACACTGAAAGATAAAAAAATATTAGTATATCTTTTAAGACAATAACTCTTCCGGGGCACCTGGGTGGTTCAGCGGGTCAAGCCTCTGGCCTTTGGCTCAGATGACAGTCTCAGGGTCCTGGGATTGAGCCCCACATCACATCGCATAGCATCAGGCTCTCTGCTCAGCAGGGAGTCTGCTTCCTCCTCTCTCTCTGCCTGCCTCTCTGCCTACTTGTGATCTCTGTCAAATAAAATCTTAAAAAAGAAAAAGACAATAACTCCTCCAAAATACTGTTTTTAGTATAATTTTAGGAAGTAGAGGAGGTGGTCAACTATTCTAGTATGCCAGGTACTTCCTAGTTGTTCTTAAAAAAATGACTAACCACAAAAAACAAACAAACAAAAAACAACTAAACAAAACCAATCGGGTTTTCTAACTACCAAAATATGGATATACCGTAAGACCGATCACACTGCCTGTAGCCAACCACACATGATGGCTGCAATTTCTAAAATGCAAGCACATGAACGGAGCATAAAGAAACACTCCCAAACTAAAACAGTTGTCAGGGTGGTAGGATTATGAAATATTTTCTCCCTCAATTTTCCAAACCCTATCCTATGAATTATATAAAATATGCATCATCAAAATAGCATCCAAACAGTATCCAGCAAAGTAACATTTTGTAATCATTAAAGGAAATTAACGACGTAACTTTGAACCATTTCTTCCTCCAAGACAAAATCCACCATCTAAATCAATAAAACCTCACAGAAAACGTGCCAACTGGATGCAGCATCTAGCCTTGCTGCCGGCACTTCCTAATGCAAACAGGGTTAAAGGAACTGGGCGGCGGGCCAGGAGATGAGTCACGGCTCGGCTCCATCTCGGCCGCTGGCTGGGAACGCCCAGCTCCCAGCTCTGCGCTGGGAATACCGCAATGCAGCAGCACTCTGCCAGAGCTCGGGAGGGCACACCCAAACACAGTCCTCAGACAAGGATATCCAACAGGGGTCCTCCTCTATGGCTTGGTTAAGACCCTAATTTCTTTTGATGATAATTTATGAAAGTCACAGAATATATTCTGCATTAGTTTTTTAATGCATATTTTCCATAAAAAGAGATCAAATGAAGTCTGAGTATGTCTGATTCCTAGCAGAAAAAAACCTCACTGTTTTATAAACTGCCATCAAATAATTTAACCTTTTGCTTCCCTATAAATTATTACGTCTTCCAAATAATAATAGTGTAACATTCTACTTCTGCAGAAACATTTTTTTAACTGTTCAGAAGGGGAAAGACACATGATAGTTAATTCTTAGTAACAAAGAAGCTGCTAATCCTGCTATATTTAGAAGCTTATAGCTAACACAATCTGCATATTTCATCAGGCAATCCTGCTTTCAGTAAAGTCTGAATCTGTTCGCTACCGCTGCTAACGTTACTGGTCGATACTTAACGGCCTAGTGGCATCCTGTCCATGAGTACATGCCGGCAGTCGAAGTACTGGGACAGAAAGCGCGGAGCTGCCTCACCAGGTCCTTTGCTGGAAGCCACACTAATATACATTTAGTGACCTGTGGACATTTCTTTGGTTAACTTCTGAGAGTTGTATTTCTAGAGATGTTCACAATGTCAGTTAGCATGAATCTGTGTAAATTTCTGAATGGTCAGTTTAATGTATTTCAAACTAAGAGTGATTTCCATCATTACCCTGTGAATTAGGCGAGCGTTACATCTTGCTTAGTGAAACATAAAAAGATGTGCATTCAATTACCTGAAGACTGGACTTCCTCCCCCAGACAGGGCAGGTTTCACAAAAGGTACTGAGCGCACAAGGGAAGAGGAGCACAGCTCCCCGTCCTTGGTCATTCCCTCAACTGCCCCCCCTTCCTCCCAGCCTTGAGGCACGTGTCTTCTCCACCCAGCAAAGGCAGCCAGCCGCTCTCTCTGGCCCACACAAACTACCAAATACCTCGTTACACATTCCGGGTTCTCCTTATCTTTCATCTTCTTTTCCTCTTAAAATCCAAAACCTACGAAGGCCACATTATTTTGGTTGATCGCCATCATAGATGCTCTCTCCCTTTTCTCTCACAGGTTTGCTTTAGCGTCCCCCTTTCCTGCATCTGGTGCTTTTTCCTGTCACCTGGACACCCATCACCCCTTTGTCCTCCCTCTGAGGGGCTGTGACTTCTTTGCCACAACCACTCCCTGCTCTGGCACGAGGCTCAGGGCATGGTGAGAAAGTCTGAGTTTTCTCTTCAACCTGAAGACTTCCGTTCACAGCACCGTTAGCAAGGGGAACGGAGGGTTAAAGACCACATAATGCGCGACAACACTGGCAAACAGTTCCCCTCCAACGTTACTTTCCTACTTTTCTAAAACAAGTGATGACGGTTTTCCCTTTGCTGCCCATAAACGCCATTTGTTATGCTACCCTACACATTCAAACCTAGTGAGCTGCAGACTGGCTTGTCCTATGAAGGGTACAGGGCCCCCCGCTCGCGGTGTGACAGCACAGGGCAGTAGGAACCCAGGCTCAGGGACTCCTGGCCTTGGGCTTCAAGGCAGTGTGGTGTCACAGAAAAATCTTCCCACGAATTTGCTAACCATTTCACTAACCATTTTGGGGACAAAGCAAAGGCCGGAAATGCATACTTTGTAGTCATCATTTCTTCATCCTTTAGAGAAAACAAGTCCTCAGAAAAATAATTTTTAAAATCCACAAAAATATTCCCCATTAAACCTTCCACACTGCTGGATCTCTACGAAGTTGAGGACTGTAAGAAGTTCTACCTTTCTTTCACATTCTAGTCCCCAGCCATCTCTGCACTACTGAAGAGGAGGTAAAACCCCCTGAATTATGTCTGTTGGGAAAAACTAGAATCCAAGCTTAGGATAAATACTGACTAAAGGCAGCCATTATTTTCAGTCTTAAGGACAAAGTACCAAGCCTAAGACACCCAAATGTAAACAAAAACAAAAGCCCCCAACAAGCTGGAGCCTCCTGGAACCAGCCGCAAGCTGCAGCATCTCTTCCCTGCCCCCAACCTTTACGACCCAACCGGAAATGCACGCCAGGTAAAAACTGCTCCAGAACGTCATTAAAATTGTAAGGCGCGTATTAAGTAATAAGCTTCTCTTTGGTTGTAATTTTAGAAGTACACCATGAAAAAACAACTTTCTACAGGCCAGGAATTACAGAAAAAAGATTTCTCTTTTTCAAATCAGAGGAGCTATCATTTAACACTCCCGTTCCCACCTACTCTCCAATGCTTTAGTATCAAAATAAACTTAAATTCGCAATCTTTATTCTACATTTTAAGAAATACTGTACTTCAACAGAAAACTTTACAGTTAGCTGGGGTGGTTAAATATATATATAGCTTCATGTAAAAATGCTTTATGTTCAATGACAAGTGTTTGGAAAATTCTTTCCATAAAAAGTGTAGGGATGGGGCGCCTGGGTGGCTCAGTGGGTTGAAGCCTCTGCCTTCGGCTCGGGTCATGATCCCAGGGTCCTGGGATCGAGCCCCACATCGGGCTCTCTGCTCAGTGGGGAGCCTGCTTCCCCCCTTCTCTCTCTGCCTGCCTCTCTGCCTACTTGTGGTCTCTATCTGTCAAATAAATAAATAAAATCTTAAAAAAAAAAAGTGTAGGGAGGATAAAATAAAAGTAATTTTCTCTGTTCACTAATTATAACTTCATCCTTTTTAAAAAAATATTTTATTTGTTTATTTGACAGAGCACGGGAAAGGAGACACAAGCAGGGGGAGTGGGGAGGAAGAAGCAGGCTTCCCACTGAGTAGGGAGCCGGACATGGGGCTCTATCTTAGGACCCCAGGATCATGACCTGAGCCGAAGGCAGATGCTTAACGACTGAGCCACCTAGGTGCTCCTTATGACTTCATTCATTTTTTAAAAAAATATTTTTATTTTTATTTATTTGACAGACAGAGATCACAAGTAGGCAGACAGGCAGGCAGAGAGAGGGGAGGGGGAGAAGCAGGCTTCCTGCTGAGCAGGGAGCCTGATGCGGGGCTCGATCCCAGGACCCTGGAATCATGACCTGAGTCGAAGGCAGCGGCTTTAACCCACTGAGCCACTTCATTCTTGACAGTCTTTACTCACTTTAAAGAATTTAGATTTGTTTTCCACATTATAAAGCAAACATTTTTACTGTAACTAGCTAATGGCTGCTCACATTTGATTAAATGTTCAAAAGCCAATGCTAACTCAAAAACCACCTGGAGGAAAGCCCTCCAGTCAAATGACCTGGGTCTGTACTTCTGTCTAAATCATGCTAGTTTAGTCCAGATGCTAATAAGACTGATGCAACCATATAGTCTTTCCTTAAAGTTTTCAGGTGAAAAATAAATTACAGACAGGTTGAGTTACTAAAAATACTTTTTTTTTTTAATTTTTATAAATACAGGAATGAGGCAGGATTTCAATTTTAGACACTCTCATTCCTTATTCAATGTTCAAAAGTGCAAGTCATTACGGAGCCAAGACATGGATGGCTGGACATTTGCTTTGCTAAATTAAGAAAATATACCATCAAGAAAACATGCTTTGCACTGAAAAGCATACTACAGAAACAGGGCTTCCACCCAATAATTTTAGCAAAGTTCAGTTCTAATGTTTGAGAAAAGCCCATTACTGATGAGCAGTCAAGAAGCAAAAACAAAAGTTACAATTTTTTTTCCATAAAAAGAAACTGAGTCCCAAGGTAGAAATCACTGATTTTAACATATAAACTATGCAATGAAAACATGATCAAGAATTAGCCAAGGTCAAACTACTAAAAATACAGCAACTTCATACAAATTAAAATGTATTTTAATAAAACAATGCATATTCATTGAAAAATAACCAGAAAGATTCCAAAATGCTGACACTGGTTATATCTGGGTCAAAGGATTCCAAGTGATTTTTCCTTTATCTACATACTTTTAAATTTTCTGTCACGACTAAAAGAGTCGTGAAAGAGTAGGTGGGTTAAAAAAAAAATTTTTTTTTAACACTAATGGTTTCCGTGCTGGAAAACATGACCCCAAGCATAACAGAAAACCAAAAACAACATTATTAGTGTAAATATGTCTGAATGGCTCATCTGCTTTTAACATTCCATGTGAGTCTTTCAGACACTCTGACCTTCTCACCCTCTCAAAGAAACAAGAGGCTACAATGAAGCATCTCCTGAAATAGCCTTTGAAAGAAACAAACTATCAGAAAGAAATAAAGTGTGTGTGTGAGGGGGTAAGACAGTATAAATCCCCTTATTGGCAGAACTTTACAGTTCTGTTTTGTTTTGAGATTATCAGAAGCTCAACGGCAAACATCTTGGGACAATGGCCAATCCCTTAGTTCTAAGGGTAAAATTTCCTTGAACATCACCCCCTGGGTTCCCGGGCCAGTGCCACACCCATTCTGCGCTGTCAAATACACTCATCATCAACTACCAAGTGGTACTGCGGAGTCCAGGAACTCTCCCTGAAGACAAGCTCAGTTCTCAAGAGGGATGTAGCCTTGCTTGGGAAGGTCACTATTAGAGGAGACTGCTGGGATGTTCAAATCTTCTGCCTCCTCTCCCCGTGTAGGTGCCTAACCAGAGTCTCCCTCTTTAAAATATCTGTCAGCTAGGGGTGCCTGGGTGGCTCAGTCGGCTAAGTGTGTGTCCTCTGTTCAGGTCATGATCCCAGGGTCCTGGGACCGAGCTCCGCATTGGGGTCCCTCCTCAGCGGGGAATCTGCTTCTCCTCCTGCCGGCTGCTCCCCCTGCTTGTGCCCGCTCTGACAGAAAAATAAAATCTTAATAGTAATAGTAATGATAAAACAATAAAAACTCCACAAACGAAATTCAAACATCACAGGGTCACTATTAGGATCATCTAGGCACTACAGAAACACAAAGGTATGGTTAGCGAAACCCAGCAGTGTACTGGACACGACACGCTGATTCCAGTCCAGGGAGCGCAATGAGCTGCTGACTTGGGGCGAGTCATCTCCGCGGAGCCTGTCTGCGACAGACGGAGAGAGAGATACACCCAGACGGCAAGGACGCCGTGAGGACCTAGAGGCCGACCTGGGAGCGCACATCCACCTGGAACGGGGATGCTCTGCTCGCGGCCCCGGTCGGCCCTGTCTGTCCCTCCCTGGGCCTCCCATCCGGGTCCGCACAGGGCAGTGCCAGGACGCTCGGGAGCCGGCCAGGCCCCCGTCAGCTCCGACCCCCACACCCAGGCCGCGCACGGCTCCGCGGGTCTGCCCCTGACACATCCCTCGCGAGGACGGCCCGGCCCGGCCACAAATCGAAACCGAAAAGCTCATGTGACATTGGAGGCCGGGATGCGGCCTCCGCCCGCGCTCAGCCCGGGAGACCCTGTCTCCACCCAACTCGGCCATCTTGAGGCCCGAGCAGACAAAGCGAGCCCATTGTGTTGCGTGACGGCAAGACGGGGCCACCCGCTCTCCGTTCCCCGCGACCCGGAAGGGGGCACCCCCGGGACTCCCGCCTGGCAGGGGGTGTGGCGCCGGCCTCGCCCGGCGGCCGCGGGGACCCACCCCGCAGGGCGTCCGCAGCGCGGAGGCCGCTCCCGCCCCGGCGTCCGGCGTCCGGCGTCCCGGCGTCCCGTTCCCCCAGCCCCGGCCCCGGCCGCCCGGCCCCGGCCCCGGCCCCGCACCTTTGAGCGTGGAGCGCTCCACCAGGACCGTGTGGACCTGGGGGTCCGACAGGAACTTGCGCATCTGCTCCAGGGCGCTCTTCTCCTCCAGCGCCGCCTCGAGCGCAGCCGGCGCCTCGCCGCCATCCTCCAGCAGCAGCGGCACCAGCTTGCGCAGGTGCTTCTGCAGGACCGACACGTCGGCCACGTTCTGGACGGCCGACACCTCCAGGCCGGCCGAGCCGTCCTCGCCGCCACCGCCGCCCGGCTCCGACATGGCGCCGCGCTCGGGACCCGCAGGGAGCGCTGGGCAGGCGGCCGCGGCTCCGCACGAGAGCGAGCGCCGAGCGGACGAACGAAGAGAAACGGGCGCCCGAAGTCGACCGTCCGCTAACCGCGGCCGACTGAAGGGAGCGGGCGCCGGCTCCGCCCTAAAGGCCGCCGCCCGCCGGCCCGCCCCGCCCGCGGCCCGCCGCCTCAGCCACTAGCGCCCGCTCGCCGCCGCGGCGTCACGACGTTGCGCATGCGCGCGTGCGGGCCCCCGGCGACGCCGCCGCGCAGCCTTCTGGGATCTGTAGTCCCGGCGCTGGGCGGGTCCCGCGTTTCCCCCGCAGCGCAAACCCTAAAGGTGGGATCTTGACTTGGCGCGTGGGCGGCGTAGGGTGGTCGGGGACTACAGCTGCGACACAGAGCCCGAGACGCTCCGTGAATATTGAATGAATGAACGGCGTTCGTGACGAGAGCTAACGTGTTTTTGGAGCAGTTAGCGTGTGACCGACATTGCTCTCAGCATTTAGCCTGTATTATTGCGTTGGACGAATGACTGCAATGTGTTGAGTGCTAAAACATAGTGGTGACTTATGTGTTATTAGATATACGCGTGAAGAGTGAGGACGTTTTTCAGAGGGACAGGACATGAGGGGGCTGGACGCGTTGCTAGTTTGGAAAGAGGGTGGTGGGGAAGGGGACAGTCCCAGCGGAGGAACTAGACTTTACAAAGACAGGGGGGCCTGAAGGTTGGGGCTGGATCTCTGCAGAGGCGGTGTCAGGTACAGCCAGGAGATGACACCCACCTGAACGGTGGGGTAAAGCCAAGATGTAGATGCTGGCTGCTAATGATGAGATAATTCCCCCTGGGATGCCGTGATGACCTAGGGGGAGACCTCGGTGTGAGCATCTTTCTAGAACAGTGATGCTCTCCTAGCAGCGAGGGCTGGCCCTGTCATTCCATGGGCCTCCGCCTCTGGGGCGGAGATGCCTGCCAGCTAAAGCTCCCCACACCCCCCATCCACCTAGATCTCCTCCCTTAGCCTGAGAAGACATAAGGGTGAGAGTCCAGGCTGCCCACATTCTTGGTTTAGTGATGACAGTTTCTTTTAAGGAGCATTAATTGGCCTTTGAAAATTCAAACTCATAACTTGCTTCTTAAATTGGGTGGAGGAATGGAAGCCAAAGACATTATTTTTGTAACAGAGTGCACAGTCACAGAGCTGAGTCCCGATTGGTAGGATGGTGATGGGATGATTCGATTCCCCCAAATCATCTTTGGAAAACTTGGAAACATACAGTATGCTTCTCCTTGCTCAATTACCCAATGCCAAGCCCTGGGGGCGGGGGGTGTGCTGGAACACAGAAACTAATCAGATGATTCTTGTCTTTAAGGAGCTCATGGAGGAGGGGGCAGGTTAATACCCCGTCCTCCGGCCCTCCGTCAGTCCACCTTTGTGTGATATGCCCAAACAGATCTAAATGAGCTTCCCTGAGAAAAAACGTAAAGCAACTGCAATGAGTTTGTGCAGTGATCATAATGGCCTTGAACAATAACGGCCCCACCAGGAGCTGACACCGGATGCTCACTCAGTGCTAAGCACTCTGCTGGGAATCTCCCAGCTTTGTGTCCTTTGGCTTAGGGACAGGGACGAAGAGGGAAATCTTTTAGGTGCAGGCTAGTGAGCTCTGCATTGACCACACACCATTTGAGACCCAGAAGCCCACAGCGACCTGGCAGACCGAGAGAGACAGCCCACGGTCTGCACCGTGAGTCAGCACCATTCAGGAGACCCCAGGAAAGGCGGCTACCTGGGCATCTGAGACTCCGCAACCTGGACCTGAGCCACAGCCGCTGAGTGGCAGGCTTTGGTTTTGCAGCTCTGTATGACAGGCTCAAAATTAAAAGTGTTATTTCTAAGAGAATGGAAATCGGAAAACTCTGAATAGTCTACAAGGATCCATACGTTGGCCCACGGTGCCTGCATTTCCATCTTATAAAGATGTTTGCTGTGTTCAACACCCAAGAATGGCCAACTGTAATGATTGACTGTTCACTGTACCCAGGTGATAAGCACTCTAACCCCCCCTGGCTGGCTGGACTTCCCCAGGGCTGCAAGTCGAGATCTCTTGTTAGATGCCCATTTGGCCTGCTGGTGCAGGACTCTGGCCCCCAGTCCAAGTCCTCCAAGCTGCTACCCCTGAGTCGGGCAGGGGGCCCTTTACCCAAACCAGGCCTCTCCCACCGCTTGTTCAGGCATCTCAGCTTCCCCTTGTCCACAGTCAGAGCAGCTTCGGCCGTGGGCAGCATGGGATGGGGGTGGAGCGTGTTGGAAAGCATTTGTTCCAGGTTGATGGGGGATGATAGTGGCTGCTAGGCGGCTTGTATTTTATCAGAATTCAGTGAACCGTCTACACAGAAGAGATCGCGTCCATTCCCCACGCTTCTCTTTAAGGTGGCCGCAGTGGGGGCTCTTCATGTCCGAGCTGGGGGCTCAGTGCCATCCCTGCCCTGCCTCTCAGTCTCCCAGGCCTGGGGTCGAGCCCCTGGGCAGGAGTCCGACTGGGCCTGCACCTTCCGGCTCTGCGCTGGATCTCCCCTCCTCTTCCCCCACACACCGTACTTGGTATATGGGCTTGCCCGTCCATTCACTCACTCGCTCACTCATTCCTACGGCTCATTCCTTGAGGAACGCAGCAGGGCCCAGTCCAGCGCGGGTGCTTGGTTAACGGCTGCGGAACCGACGCCGGGGAACCGTGTGCCGCGGCCGCCGGTCCACAGGGCACATTCTGGACTGTGACCTTCCAGCGGCTTTAAGCCAGGCGCGCTCTGCTGCCGGCGGGACCGCACTTGCCCTCGGCGCACGGGGGAGGGGACCCAGGGGACCCACCCCCTGCCCGCCCGGGTTCGGTCCCTGGGGGCTCTGGGCGAGGCTGGAGCGGGGTGGGGATCCTGGAGGCTGGAAGCCACCCTGGGCGCGGCCTGGGGGCGGAGGGGCAGCGCCCCGACCGGGCAGGACGGTCTCTTGGCGCCCCCTAGCGACACGGGGGAGGACGTGCGCGCGCCCCCGGACCTCGCGCGCTGGGAGGCCCCTCCCCAGTCCGCTGTGCGCCCGTCCCTGGGGCGCCACCCGGTTCAGGTTCCCAAGGTCACCGCGCCCTTGCCCATGGCCACAGAGCGAGTCATGGCAATGACCGCAGCCTGTGGGCCGGCCTGCATTCCACCACCCCTGGGGAGGCTTAGAGAAGTTCGTGTCTAAGCACAGACCATTACCGGTCACTCCTGCCCACAGGCCCTCGGAGGCTCCTGACGGCTGCCCTGGGCGCTCCTCTCTGGAGGTACCCCGCCCCTTCTGTCACCTGAGAACAACCTGTGTCCCCACCGAGGCCACGGCTCCCTGCGTACACTGGACCCATCTTTTCTCACGGACATCACCTGTGAATTCTCCCTTGGCTCCCAAGTCTCCCTCTTCCTCCTGGATCCTTCCCAACCTGGGCCAACCTGCGGGGACGCATCCCTTCTTGAAAAGGAAAGGAGACCCTGCCATGTTGCCTATCCGCACCTCTCCACCTCTTTGCTGCCTTTTCCAGCAAAGTGTCGTGAAAATGAGTGTGCGTGGGGACAGCCACTCCCCCTATCTGACGCATAATGCTCAGGCACACCCCCACAGCCCCGGGTAAGTGCTCCTGTCCGGCCACCGAGGGCCTCTGCAGTGATCAGTCCTCAGTTCTCATCTGGCTGGACTGCTGGGCAGCTTTGACACAGCTGGGCCCTAATGTCTTTAAATGTTTCCTTCACCTGGCCCTCCTCAAACCGTGCCCCCTCCACTTCCTTTGCTGGACCCTCCCCTTTCCTAACCCTAAAGGTTGGAGTGGCTCAATGCACAGTCTTCAGCCGGCTTTTGCGTTCTTACCACGCTCCCCAGGTGACCTCCCCCGGCCCCATGTCATTCAACACACATATATACACTGCTGTCTCCCAACCTTAGGGACCACATTCTGCTGCTGTTGGGTGGAGTGTTCTAGGAAATACCAATTAGGCCAAGCTGGTCGCAAGTGTGGTTCACGTCTTCTCTATTTTCTACTAGTTCTATGCATTTTTTTTTCCTTTTTTAAAGATTTTATTTATTCATTTGACAGCACAAGCAGAGAGAACAGCAAGCAAGCAGAGACAAAGAGCGAGACAGAGTAGGAGGGAGAGGCAGGCAGAGGGAGAAGCAGGCTCCCCACTGAGCAGGGAGCCCGATGCAGGACTAGATCCCAGGACCTGAGATCGTGACCCCAGAGGAAGACAGATGCTTAAGGACTGAGCCACCCAGGCACCTCTGTTTTATGAATTCTTGAGAGAGGTGTTGGCATGTCAGATTCCAAGTGTGCGTTTGTCCAAGGTCCTTGCGCTTCCTTCTGTTTTTGCTTCATGAATTTGAAGCTCCGTGATGACATGATAAACATATGGCATTACTGTATCCTTTTCATGAATTGACCCCTTTATTCCTTGTTCTAGGATGTTTTCCCTCTAGAGTCCTCAAGGGCTCACTCGTTCTCTTCATCAGCCCTCTGCTCAAGCGTGACCATCCAGAGGGGACCTCCACCACCTTCGCCACCATTCTCCCCTTTATCTATTGTTTTATTGTCTTTGGAACATGCTTCTCCGCAAAATACATATCGGAGCTTCTCACTCATGGTCTGTGCCCCCAACTAGAATGTGAGCCCATGAGATCAAGGACTTTCTCTTGGTAACGGCAAACCTTAGTGTGTCTGTGCTTGGAACTGTATCTTGCTTGCTGTGTGTGTAGAATAAATCTTTGGGGCGTGAGTAAGTAAACAGAATCCTTTTGTTCTCTCTAGGTAAATTACAAGGTGATTCTAAAAGAACAGAACTAAAAAAAAAAAAATTACTCAGCAACTAAGTCATAGACACATGAAAGCGTAATTGTAATGAAACTGTCACGGCTTATTTCTGTAATGTTACCAACGTGCACTGATTGCCCAGCGCCTCACGCCCACATGTCAACCCACAGTCTAACTCAGGCCTTGGCTGTTGATCTCCGTTCATGATTGAAACGGCAGCTGTAATGCTTCCCTTCATTTCCTCGAGACTTTGAGAAGAGGAGACACAAATACACAGTTTTTTAAAAAGATTTATCTATTATTTTAGATAGGGTGCCCTCGAGTCAGGGAGAGAAGGGGAAGGGCGGAGGGCAGGGAGAGGAAGAAAGAATCGGAAGCAGGGAACCAACGTGGGGCTCGATCCCACAACTGCAAGATCAAGACCTGAGCTGAGAGCAAGAGCGGGAACTCCGCCAGCTGAGCCCCCCAGACCCCCCGTGCCAAGCAATCTTGATAGTTGCAGGACATTGCGAATACTAGAAACCACTAAATCATGCACTCTGAAATGGTCAAAGTAGTGAATTTTATGTTATGTGAATTTTATCTCAATAAAAGTAGTTTTTAAATGGACACATGGAGAGAGAAAAAATATCCGTCAGACAAGTGTGATTGTCCTATGATCTCCCAGACGTTAAAAATTTCCTTACTGGTTGTACATACATAGGCAAATAAAAATAGTAAAAATAGGGCACCTGGGTGGCTCGGTCATTAAGTGTCTGCCTTCGGCTCAGGTCATGATCCCAGCTTCCTGGGATCAAGCCCCATGTGGGGCTCCCTGTTCAGTAGGGAGCCTCATGCTCCCCTCTCCCTCTGCCCCTCCCTTGGCCTGTGCGCTCTCAAATAAGTAAATAAAATATTTTAAAAAATAGACTAATATTTATGTTGTACACTCTATCTTAAAATATGAGAAAACATTGAGAGTGATGGTGCTTGTTTCTTTGCTGGAAAGCGGTGCAGAGGCTAAAATTGGACTGACCAGAGATCAGTGTGTGTCTGCACCACACCGACACACAAGTTGGTGGAGCAGTCCGTGTTTGTTCGACAGTGTAAATGCACTTGATGCCACGGAACCAGCCACTTGGAAGTGGTTACAGTGGCGGATTGCAGCCTCTGGGCATCCACCTTCTGGATGTGGCCTTGCCAGGATCCTCTGGCTGCTCCAGTCCATGCCCCACCGCAGAGCTTTCCTCTGGGGCCAGCTGGTGCCTCTGAGGCTGCCTCGGAGTGTGACCTCCAGGATTAACACTTCCCGGCCTTGCTGCTCTCACCTTTGCTGGTTAAGTCCCAGCTTCTCGGACGCACTTTTGTAAAACAGCAAGTGTATTCAGCATGGACAGCTGCTGGCTGTGCAGGGACTGAGGAATGCATGTGTGGTGACCGGGACCCACGGACTTTGAAAGAAGCGCCAGATGGTCCCTGATGACAATGCACGGTGGTGATTTAAGTTGTGACTTGCAGGCTGGGGAGATCACCGCAGTCTGCGCTCCGGTGCAGTTACTCAGGGTGATGGACACTTGAACTGTGCTGTTGGGGGACAGATGTTAACCTTACTAGACTGTAGTATTGAAAATTTGTGCCTGTTGGAACTGTGCAAACAGGGACTGCCTACGTTGAAATCTCCCCTCCCCCCTGCATCTTGTTTTCCTTCTCTGCATTCAAGGAAGGGCTGGGCCCCGGGCGTTGCTTTGGGACTGAAGCAGAAGGTGCCTGTGGGTCTTTGGGACTTTTCCCCCAAAAGCCCAAGCCCTTAGGAGAACAAAGGGGAATGGAGAGGGGATGGCTGAACTGAGGTCTCCCTTGCGGGCAAGGTGTCCTGGAGAAGCAGGGTCGATGAAGCACCTTGGACCGTAGGGAGATTCCTCTGGTCCACGGTGAGGAGAGGCAGGTGAGGGGGTTCTGGTCTTGCTGCCTCCAGTCCCCAAGAGAGGTGTTAGAGAGGTGCGGCACCCAGGTGAAAGGACCCCAGGCAGGCAGGGCAAAGAGGCCCTCAGGCGTCTGGGGGTCTGGGACCAGGGGCTGCCATGACCAGTGTGGACAGATAACCCGTGGCAGGAGGCTCCCCCAAGAGCCCTTTCCCTGCAGGAGTCCTGACTTAGGAAGGGGGCAGGACTGCAGAACTGCTGCTTATGGAACCAGGGAATGGGGGCTTGGGTCAGAAATGAGGCTGTTACCGAAGACGGGAGTCAGAGGGCTTGCCCGCCCCCTGAGTCTGTGGCTGGAGACTCATGCCTGGATGACTGGGGCGGTGGCACCACTGCAAGGAGCTGGCCTGTCCGAATGGCTACATTCACAGCTTTATTAAACGAGGGTGGCTATTCCCACTGCTGTCCAAGGATGCAGAGGTAGCAGGTTCAGAACAGACATACTTGCTTGAGGTATCAAACTCAGATACTGCCTGTGCCTTGAGACCTTTACCCACCAGAAGGGCATGGGTCCCGTCCTGTTGTTTTTCCAGTCCCCAGTGTAGCACCAGGGATGCGGGAGCCGCCAGGCCTCCCTCTTCCAAATGTTGACCAGCACCTTCTCTCGGAGCTTCCATTTTCCACCTGTAAATGGTGATCTTGGTGCAAACCCTGATGGCCAAGTGTGTTCAGAGATCCCTGAGAAACGGGGTGCTCTCAGTCTGCTGGAACCAAGCACAAGCCGGAGGCGTCCTGACACCTAGTGGCTGGTCCAGGTAATTGCAGGTCCCAGCCCCAGATGCTCCCTGAACGTGAAGGCTCTGGGTCCTGCTCCTTTCCACCCGGGGTTCTGCAGCTACCTGCTGCCCTAGCTGGTCTTCCCTCCCTGCCAGGCAGCGCAGTGCTGGGCCAGGAACTGAAGAGGCCATGGTGAACGTGTATTCAATTTCATCTGATGCCATAAGACCTGGGGCGCCCGGAAGGCTCAGTTGTCTAAGTGTCTGCCTTTGGCTCAGATGATGGTCCCGCCGTCCTAGGATTGAGCCGCACATCAGGCTCTCTGCTCTCTCTCTCCTCTCAGATAAATAAAATCTTAAAAAAAATGCCGTAAGATCGTTCATTCCAGGACTGCAGGATGGACAGAGGCCGAATCTTCTTCCTTCTTGAGGAGGGAAGCCTACTGCTGGCCTGAAGCAACAGCACGTCCATCCAATAACCTGCTCAGCTTAAGCATACAAGTGTTTACTTTGAAGAAAGAACTTCCTAGAATGTAAACATTTTACAGAGACAATCCAAAATTTCCAGCAGAATGCCCTGGGTCTGGTGAGGTGCAAAGCACAGGACACAGCGTCCTGCTAGGTTAGGACCTTGTTTGACTTCAGTGCAACAGTCACTTTCCCCATGGGGGTAGGGGAACATGTTTAAGTTTCTACTGACAAGACAAAGCCCTTCTTCAGCCTCAAAGAGGTAGGACATAAAATAAAATGATTTATCAGAAAATGTTAGTTTTCTTTATCATAGTAGATGTTGGGATCTCCTGGCACTGCGAGTCAGCATTTTTTTTTTTTAAAGATTTTATTTATTTATTTGACAGAGAGAGATCACAAGTAGGCAGAGAGGCAGGCAGAGAGGGAGGAGAAGCAGGCTCCCTGCTGAGCAGAGAGCCCGATGCGGGACTCGATCCCAGGACCCTGAGATCATGACCTGAGCCGAAGGCGGCGGCTTAACCCACTGAGCCACCTGGGCACCCCCAGTCAGCATTTTTAAAGTTTTTTTTTTTTAATTTTTTAAATGATTATTTATTTATTTATTCGAGAGAGAGAGAGAGAGAGAGAGCGAGCATGAGAGGAGAGAGATCAGCGGGAGAAGCAGACTCCCTGCTGAGCAGGGAGTCTGATGCAGGACTCGATCCCAGGACTCCAGGATCATGACCTGAGCCGAAGGCAGTCGCTTAACCAACTGAACCACCCAGGCGCCCATTTTTAAAGTTTTTTATTTAATTAATTAATTTTAAATTTATTTTTTAATTTTTTAAAGAAGATTTTATTTATTTGACAGACAGAGATCACAAGTAGGAAGAGAGGCAGGCAGAGAGAGGAGGAAGCAGGCTCTCTGCTGAACAGAGAGCCTGATGCAGGGCTCGATCCCAGGACCCTGGGATCATGACCCGAGCCGAAGGCAGAGGCTTTAATGCACTGAGCCACCCAGGCATCCTTATTTTTTAATTTTTAAGAGATTTTATTTACTTGACAGACAGAGATTACAAGTAGGCAGAGAGGCAGGCAGAAAGAGAGAGGGGGAAGCAGGCTCCCGATGGGGGGCTTGATTCCAGGACCCCGAGATCATGGCCTCAGTCGAATGCAGAGGCTTAACCCACTGAGCCATCAAGGTGCCCCAATTAATTTAGTTTTTAAAAGATTTTGTTTATTTGACAGAGAGTGAGAGAGAGCACATACAAGCAGGGGGAGTAGGAGGGGAAGAAGCAGGCTCCCCACTGAGCAGGAGCCTGACAGGGGCCTCCATCCCAGGACTGGGGGATCATGACACAAGCCAAAGGCAGACGCTTGGCCGAGCCACCCAGATGCCCCCTTTTAAAGTTTGACATCAGTTGGTGTTTCTCTATATTGAGCACTCTGATTTTTTAAGATTTAATTTTTAGGTAATCTCTACACTCGATGTGGGGTTTGAACTCATGACCTGACATCAAGAGTCACATGCTCTACTGACTGAGTCAGTCAGGGGCCCCTGGTATTTATTTTTTTAGTTAAGCAAGTAGAGGACCCGGCAAGTAAGACACTGAACCTCCCTGCACTTCCGTTCCTCACCTGCGTGAAGACAAAAAAAAGCCAGACCCCATGCTTAGAATCCTGTTGCCCAGCATAGCACAGGCAGCTGTGCACAGCCTGGAGCTGTCAGCGTTGTTGTGGTTTTAAAGATTTTATTTATTTATTTGATAGAGATCACAAGTATGCAGAGAGGCAGGCAGAGAGGGGAAAGCAGGCTCCCCGCTTGAGCAAGGAGCCCGATGCGGGGCTCGATCCCAGGACCCTGGGATCATGACCTGACTGAAGGTCAACTGACCCACCCAGGCACCCTGCATTGTTGTTTTGTTTTTTTAGGCTCCATGCCCAACGTGGGGCTTGACCTCATGACTGTTAAGATCGACTCATCTGCTCTAGTGGCTCAACAAGCCAGGGGCCCTTGTCAATGGGTCTTGTATTGAAAATGGGTGGCTGGGGTCAAATAAGTTCAGGAATCAGTTGGCTAGACAAAGCTTAACCAGTTTCTTCATGACAGGACTTTCCAGAGCCTCTGAAACGTCCTTCAAATCTTTGGAGGCAGGGGACGGTACAACATTTCCCAAGTCACTTGGCTATGGGGCTCTTTCTTGGGGGAAAGGGCCCAGCCCCTGTGGGGCCAGAGATCTATGGTGATACTTGGAGAACACTATCCCAGAACACAGAGCTGTGTGTTTAATAAACATGGCCATGATTACAGGGATTTTTGCTTTTTGGTTTTGTTGTTGTTTTTAAAGTAGCAACAGGGGGCACCTGGGTGGCTCAGTGGGTTAAAGCCTCTGCCTTCGGCTCAGGTCATGATCCCAGGGTCCTGGGATCGAGCCCCGCATCAGGCTCTCTGCTCCTCTGGGAGCCTGCTTTCTCCTCTCTCTCTCTGCCTGCCTCTCTGCCTGTTTGTGACCTCTGTCTCTCAAATGAATAAATAAAATCTTAAAAAAAAAATAAAGTAGCAACTGGCCCCTCCTCTTTTTTGACCCGTTGGGAGTAGTCGGCGTCTACACACCAGCCTCAACTCCCGGCTTGTCGGAGGACGTATCTGTTAGATGACGGTTTTAGAGGAGTTCCGGCTGCTTTGCTGGCCCTGCAGTGGCGGATGAGAGAGGCCTGGCTCTGATAGGACCCTGGCACTGCCACTACCAGCTGTGTGACCTTGGGTGAGTCCCTTAAGCACTCTGTGCTAAGTTCCACTTCTTAAAATGAAGCTATTGAGCCTCCCTGCCCCCAGGGCTGTGTGCAGAGTAAAGGAGATCACGTGCTAAAGCCGCCAGCACCGTATGTGATCTGTCACAGGCAGCCCTACTAATGCCGCTCTTAGTAACCGTGACGGTGATGGTGACGGCACCTGAGCCCCATCTGCACGGATCGCTGATCCCAGGTCTGTGGGGGAAACCAACTCGGAGAACATAAGGCCTCCAAGGGGGCAGTTTCATTTTGTTTTGAAATAGTTTCCCTCGCTGAGGAGTGAAGTCTTGTTTAGTGTACGTGCTGCCGAAGTGAGCACCAGAAGTCTTGTTTAAATGGCATCTTTATTTCTTCCCTTTAAGATTTTATTTATCTGATAGAAAGAGACACAGCGAGAGAGGGAACAAAAGCAGGGGATTGGGAGAGGGAGAAGCAGGCTCCCCACTGAGCAGAGAGCCCGATGCAGGGCTTGATCCCAGGACCCCTGGATCATGACCTGAGCCCAAGGCAGAGGCTTAACGACTGAATCACCCAGGCGCCCCTATTTCTTTGCTTTATAAAAAACTGTGGCGATGCCTGGGTGGCTCAATGGGTTAAGCCTCTGCCTTCAGCTCAGGTCACGGTCTCAGGGTCCTGGGACGGAGCCCCGCATTGGGCTCTGCTCAGCGGGGAGCCTGCTTCCCCCTCTCTGCCTGCCTCTGTGCCAGCTTGTAATCTGTCAAGTAAAATAAATAAATAAATAATCACTTAATAAAACTGGTGAAAAAATACGTAAAACTCCTCATTTCTGCCATGTTGAAGTGTGCACTTGCGGCACTGGGGACATCGGCAAGTGCATGCAGCCATCACCGCCATCTGTGTCCAGGACGACTTCATCATTCCAGAAAGAAATTAGTTACCCATTAAACCATAACCTCCCTGCCATTCCCAACCCAAGGGGAGGTTCTGACAAGGGACACTCTGGAGGGTGAAGATCCCATCTGTGCCCTGCCTCGTGCAAGGACCCAGCGCCCCACTCAGCTGTCAACCGTCAGGCAAAAAGCCAAAACACTCGTCCCCACCCCAGTGGCAGCCCCACCCCGAGCGCTCACTCAGACTTAAAGCCAAGGTAAAGGGAAGCAGTTCTGTGCTGCTTTAACCTCCTCTCTCAAGACAGCACCTTCCGGAAAAAAGTGAGATGGACGACTAAATGTGATGTGGTGTCCTTCATGGGATCCTGGCCCAGGATAATTAAGAAAAAGGTAAGAAAATCTGAACTATGGACTCTAGGTAATAATAAGGGGCGTCTGGGTGGCTCAGTCGGTTGAACGTCCAAGACTCTTGACTTCAGCTCAAGTTGTGTTCTCAGGGTTGTGAGGCTGAGCCCTGTGTCAGGCTCTGTGCTCAGTGGGGAGTCTGACTGGGGTTCTCTAAATAAATCAATATTTTAAAAAAATGTATCAAGGGGCGCCTGGGTGGCTCAGTTGGTTAAGCATCTGCCTTCAGCTCAGGTCAGGATCCCAGGGTCCTGGGCTGTGAAAATCCATCTCTGGGCGCATGGTTCCAGCACCCTAATCATGCTTCCAGACCACAGACTTTTGAGACCTGGAGTGCCAGATTTTCCAGACACCGGGGTTGATAATGGAAATACAGTTCCATTTCAGGGCTGGGGACACCAGTGACATGTCAGGTGCCTAAGATGAGGCCTGAGGCCCTTCTCGAGGTGTAGCATAGTCCTCCTGCGACTTCTGGCCTGAACTGTCACCGGAGAGCCTCTGAGAGCACAGGTCTGAGCAGTGATAGGACACACTGCATGGAGATTTCACTCCCACTGGCCACCTAAGCACGTGCACACCCTGAGTAGCAGCCTGGGAACGCAGAGACCCGGACCATGAACTACACAGAGGAAGATGGGACCACTTGGCCGGGTTGTCTCCATGAAGATCCCACAGCCTACCGTGGGAATCAGGGGTAAGAGAAATCAAGTGGAAGGAAAAGGGCTGCGGCCCTATCTTGGGCAAAGAAGACCGAGGTGCCAGTGTGGTTTTGGGAGAGCGGGCATACTGCCTTCCAGTCTCTAGCACGGGGGTGTCCAGCTTGGTTAAGTACAGAAAAACAGCTCATGTGGGGGGCGATGGGGGCTGTCTTAAAACCCCACAATAACCTTATCTCACTCGGTTCAAATTCCAGTCCCTGCTAAATTTTTTTAAGTTTATTTATTTGACAGAGATCATAAGTAGGCAGAAAGTCAGTCGGGGAGGGGGCGGGGCAGGGAAGCAGGATCCCTGCGGAGCAGAGCCCCCAATGTGGGGCTCGATCCCAGGACCCTGGGATCACGACCTGAGCCGAAGGCAGAGGCTTTAACCCACTGAGCCACCCAGGCGCCCCTAAATTCCAAGTCCTTTTTGTGGCCACCTGTTACCTATCACCGATCCTCAATCCCACACTCACTGCACTGCAGGCTCCCCCCCACCGTAGGTCCCTTGCACGTGCTGTGCCCTCACTTCCTTCCAAGTCCCTTTCTCAGTAAGGCCTTCCCTGCCCGTTATCTAAATTTGTTCTCACCTCCCAGACCCTTCTCGGTTCTGTCTTTTGTCCAGTAGGTCTCATCACTTCCAATACAGCATGAATGTTGTTTATCTTGTTTACTGGTCTCTTTCCGGCACTACAAGGCAAGTTCTGGGATGGCAAGGATTTCTACCTCTTTTGCTTAATGCTAGGTCTTTAGCGCCTAGAGTGCGTGGAGCAGCTGTGTTTGACAGATACTTGCTGAATTGACTCAGTTACGCCGCAGGTGGTTCTCTTCAGGCCTCAAACATCCGCCCCCCCCCCCCGCCCCCGCCCCCGCCCCATGCAAGTTCTGGCTTCTAGGTTCTTCATTCCCACTGCTTCTCCCCATTTCCTGGCTCTGCCTGAGACCCTCCTATCTCTTGTTAATGGGCTCCAGACACCAGTCAGGAGGGTAGACTGGAAAGCAACCGGCTCCATCCTCCATGGTCACCAATATCTTGAGCAAAAATCAGTGGGGAAAGGGAGTGTCATTAGGGCTTGGGTGACTCTGAATGGCATGGAGAGGCGGTGCTTTCCTTGGCTCACCCACCCTTGCTTCTCAGGGTGGAAAAGCCGCTGGTTGAGGGTCTGCAGGCTGGTTAGGCTGATGCCTGGGTTCAACTCTGACTCCTCCACTTCCAGGCTGTGAAGCCTCAGTCAAGTCTCTCCCTGTCTAGACGCCTCCAGTGCACTGCTGACCACTCACTGTTGCTGTCAAGATTCAGTAATATTAGAGGCACCTGGGTGGCTCAGTTGGTAAAGCATCTGCCTTTGGCTCAGGTCATGATCCCAGGGTCCTGGGATCAAGACCCCCGTGGGGCTCTCTGCTCAGCAGGGGTGTCTACTTCTCCCTCTTCCGTTCCCCCTGCTTGTGCTGTCAAATACATGAAATCTTAAAAAAAAAAAAAAAAAAAAGACTTAGTAATGTTAAAAAAGAAACAGGCCCCGAACGGTCACTTGTGCTAAGCCCCCAGTAAGCGACCCAAGGAGTACATCTAACCTAACTTCTCTCAAATATTTTTTAAGATTTTATTTATTTATTTGACAGAGAGAGAGAGAGAGAGATCCCACAAGTAGGCAGGTAGAGAAAGGGGGGAAGCAGGCTCTCCGCTGAGCAGGGAGCCCGATGCGGGGCTCCATCCCAGGACCCTGGAATCACGACGTGAGCCGAAGGCAGCGGCTTAACAACTGAGCCACCCGGGACCCCTGACCTAACTGGTCGCAGCCTCTCCAGGAACGTGACCCGACTGAACCCACCCAGACCTGGCAGCATCTAGTGAACGACCCGCTCTCTGCCAGGAACTTCCTTCTCTGGCCCGCGTCCGTCTACACGGCCCTGCACTGCCCTCAGCCGCGGAGCTGCTCCCTCGCCGACCGGCCGCGGCCCGGCTCAGGAACTGTTGAACAGGGCCGGCCTCGTCTCCAGACTCGCTCACATGGTCCTACCCGTCCCAGAAGGAAAGCCACGCGGCCCGCCACACAGGCTGGGCTGACGCGGGCCGCGGGCAGAGGCTCTGCTCAACCGCCCGAAGCACGGCCAGCCTTCCGAGACCGCCGGTCCGCCGTTCGGGCCGGGGGTCTGCCTCCCACCGCGGCGCGGGTCCACGCCGCCTCCCGCAGGCCCAGGAGGCGGGCTCGTCACTTAGCCAGTGACCGACCGGCTGGCCTGGGCCCGGCGCAGGGGCCGGCTGCGGCGGGAAGCCCTCGAGCTCCGCGGCCCCCAATTCCGGTGCCAGGTCTAGGTCTCCAGCCCTCGCCCGCCACGGACAAAACGCGAACGCCGCCGCCGAGGTCATGTGTCCGAGAAGCGGCGCGATCACGTGCTCCCGAAGCACGCTCGGTCACATGATCTCTGAGACCAATCCCTGCAGCCAGAATGGGCGGGGGGGGGGGGACTTGGGACTGGCCCATCCCAGCCAGGGGGCGGGACTTTGCGCGGAGGCGGGGAAGTCTTATAGTCCCACCCCGCCCACCTGCTACCCGCGTGAATCTCGCTCTCCCGCGAGATTTGGCGTCGGGTTGCGTTCTGTACCCTCGCCGTTTGCCGCGCGGGAGCGGGGCTGTAGCGTGGGAGGGTGAACCCGGCGCGCCGCTTGCGTCATTTTTCTGAGCCGGCCGTGAGGTTAGGCCGCCTCTCGCCCTGGAAGCTTTGCTGGCCTCCGCCCTTTTGGCTTGTTTCCGGAGCACGGGGCCAATGTCTTAGCGTGGACGCAGGGGCCGCCCACCGCCCCCTCCCCTGCCTCCGACACTGGTCCCCTCGGTAGGCCGCTCCTTGCCGCTCCTGTCGCGGAGCCGCTCTTCTTCCGCACGTTCGTCGGGGCCCGGCTCGTGCTCTTCGCTCTCACGTGTTTTTTATTGTGCAGCCGGACTAGGGACACTTGGGCCGCGGTCCTTGGCTGGGCTTCTGGGGGCTGGGACCCCCTTCACACTACATGCAGGGTGGGCTGTGGGTGCCCCTGTTGATGGGGGGGGGTGGCTTTCATCAGATCCCGACGGCGACCAGACGACTCTGCAGCCCGAGCCCGATGGCCGTCCGCGTGAGGCGGGGGAGGGCAGCGGGCAGGTGCGCAGGCGGGAAACAGCCGAGCAAAGATCGGGAGCAGAAACCCGAACGCTTCCGGAGCCTTTCTGGGTCTCAGTTGGTCCCTCTGTGAAGTATGGAGGTTGGACTCCACCCCTGACTCAAGGTCAGCCTTCCAGGTGGATGAGGATTTGTACGCGATTACAGCAGGGAGAGGGATGGAGGAAAGGGAGGGCGACGGGACAGAGGGAGGCAGAGAGCATACACAAAGGGGACTTGGAAGAGCGGGTCCAAGGGCGGAGCAGGACCCAGAGGCCTGCCCAGGTCAGACGGCCGTCGCTGGATTCAAACCCTGAATGTACTGCCGGCTGACCTTGGGCAGTTCACCCAGCTCCCTAGGCCTCAGGTTCTGCCTGATACAGAGATCCTAGTAATAGTAATAGGTGACACTTTCTTTGGGTTTTAGGGGATACCATAGGATGCTGTAACTCAAAAAATACCCATTGGCTTATATACATATAAAATAATTTCTGGAAAGATACACAAGTTGGAGACACGGTTTGCCTCATGGGAATTGAACGGGGTGGCTGACTGGTGGTGTGGGGGAAGGGCACAGAGGATTGGAAACAAACTTCCTTTTATTGTTCTTTTTGAACTTTGAACAATATGGCAAGTCAGAGAGAGATGTCAGGTCTTCATGTCTTCACCCTGGTCATGGCTGGGTACACAATCAGACCTGAAGGCAGAGGGAATATGAGAAGGGCATGTTCTGCATTCCTGGACACCTGAGTTCTAACTACAACCAAAAGGCGCCCTCTGCGAGGCTCACTCCCAGGACCATGGGATCATGACCTGATCTGAAGGCAGATGCTTAACCAGACACCCCACTTTAAAATTTTTTTAAAGATTTATTTAAGAGACAGAGAGAGAGAGAACGAGAACAGGGGGAGGGGCAAAGGAGAGGGAGAGAAGAAAACTCCCCAATGAATGGAGAGCATGACATGGGGCTTGATCTCATGACCCTGAGATCATGATCTGAGCTGTTATCAAAAGTTGAACACTTAACCAAATGAGCCACCCAGGTTCCCAGTTATTTAGCTTTTTATGTTGGAAATTTAAGTTACTTAAATATTTTTGATATGGATTTTGAATGCTATGAATTTACTTCTGATTACAACGTTGGCTGCATCCAATTGATTCTGATATGTCATAGTTTTGTTACTATAATTTTTAGAAATGCTGCATCAAATTTACATTCTCTTGAGTTACTGAGTGGCTTAAAAATTTCTATGTGGAAAGACCTTTGAGGAAATTTTGTTCTTAATTTCCAGTTTTGTCACATGGTGATCAGGGTAGCATTGCATTATTCTGTTTGGAATTTCAGATTTTTGTGGCATAGTATTTGATCAATTTTCATAAATGTTGCAGGTGAACTTGAAAAGCAGTCCTCTGTGGTTTAAAGACTAGAGTTTAGGGGTACCTAAGCTTTTTTTTTTTCCTTTCTTTTAAGATTTTATTTATTTATTTGACAGAGAGAGCAAGTGAGCATAAGCGGGGGAGCTGCAGACAGTGGGAGAGGGAGAAGCAGGCTTCCCGTGGAGCAGGAAACCTGATGCAGGGCTTGATCCCATGACCTCCAGAATCATGATCTGAGCTGGAGGCAGACACTAAACCAACTGAGCCACGCAGGTGCCCCTAAATACATACAATCTTTAAAAAAAGTTAATAAAGACTAGAGTTTAATGTCCACCTGCACTATCCACCTTATTATTTTATTTAGATCTTCTTTCCTTCTTTTTTTTGCCTCCCTTGGTCTTGGCAATGCTCGGTCCCAACCTGGACAACCCAGTCCAAGCAGCAGCGGGGACTTCATAACCATGGGGGTTCTGTGCCTCTCCGCCACCCTAGTTCCCTTGCCTGTGACCCCCATCCTCAGCTCACATTCCACTTGAGGGACTTAAGTGTCAGCTGCCACCTCTAATCTTATTGACCCCCTGTGCAGAATTCTTTCATACCTTCTCCCTGCCTCTAGGCTGAAGTCCAAATCCCTTAAAAGAGTTGGTGGGCTTCAGTAACCCAGCCCTAGAGAAGGCTGCAGCCTCATTTCATGGCCAGTCTCCCTGGCCTCTCTCATGCCTCCCCCATCCATGGATCTCTGTGTGTGTCCCTTTGCTTGGAACATCCCTCACTCTCATGGAGGGAGCCCAGGGGAAGCCCTGCCCCCCATTACCCTGCCCACTCCCTGTCATGATACTCCTAGCTGAGCTTGATTTGTTGGGCTGTTCTGGTTACACAGAAGCGAGGATGTCTGTGTTGCTTATCAGCACTATCATGTTGAGCACGCAAATGTTGCAATGGGCAAGTATCCTCTCCCCTACAGCCCTTTCTGCTGTAGGCACATGGCCAGTCCCTGCTGTGTGTCCTAGCCCCGTGCACCCTCACCCACCTAACCAGTGAGCAAAGGACTCTGTTGTGTGGGGATGGAGCTGAGCACTGGGAACACAATGAAAAAGCAGCCGAGGTCCCTGTCTACTGGCAGAGGCACTCAACTAAGCAGCAACTCGAGTTACAGCTTGTATCAGGGCTCAAGGAAACGAGTTCCCAGTTTTGACAGGGTGGTCAGAGAAGGCCTCTCTGAAGAGAAAACACTGACGTTTACATATGCAGGAGAGAAAAAAGTCAGCCATGCTACTCTGGGGATGGGGTCAGCAATGATGGCTGGTGCAAAGGCCCTGAGGTGGGAAAGAGGTGAGAAAGGGAGGCCAGTGACAGAACACGTGGGACATGGGCCACAGGCGGCAGATGTTGACAGGAGTCAGATCAGAGAGACCCTGGAGCCTCTGGGAAGGAGATCAGGCTTCATCTGAGTGCCATGGGAAGCCATTCAAGGGGTTTAAACAAGAGGGTGATGAGATTACTGTTTTGAGATGCTCCGGAGAGAGGGCTCTCATGCCATTAAGGGAAGGGCGGGAGCAAAGCTGGGGCAGGGCTGGTAGAGAGATGTGTCCCGATGTGGGGAAGACTCCAGGCTGGGTTTCTGGTGTGGCCGTGTGGGTGGGCTGTGCCCCACCAGATGGAGACAGCTGCAGGGCGGGGCTGGCGAGGCAGGCGGGAGTGGCCGGTCCTGCCCGCCCTGATCCTGAGTGCCATGGGTGTCAAGGTCATCCCAGGCACCCTGAAGCCCCAGTGTCCACAGGTCCAGACATCTGTTCATTGGAATTCTGTCCTCATTTAGGTCAGCTCTTCACTCTGGGAGGCTGGGTTTCATTTTGATTTTTTTTTTTTTTTTTGTACTCAAGTTTTATAAGGTCAACTGGTGGAAAATATGGGCACTTTTCTTTTTTAAAAGATTTTGTTTATTTATTTGACAGAGAGATCACAAGTACGCAGAGAGGCAGACAGGGGCGGGGGGAAGCAGACTCCCTGCCGAGCAGGGAGTCCAATGTGGGGCTCGATCCCAGGACCCTGAGATCATGACCTGAGCCGAAGGCAGAGGCTTAACCCAGTGAGCCACCCAGGCACCCCCACTTTTTTTTTTTTTTTTTTTAAGACAGAAAATGTGTGGCTATGGATGACTGAGCATTTCTGGTCCATCCTCTACAACAGACTGAAAATGATTCCAAAGGCTTTTTCCAAGTGTTCTGAGAAACTCAGGTTTTGATATGGGAAAATTTTCCTATTCGGGAAATATCTGAATTTTTACTTAGTAAAGTGAAAATGTTCCCATAAGAGGCTATCTATCTCAAATAAATCTTTTGAATATGCAATTCCTAGACACATTTAAAAGAATCCCACAACCTAGAAAGAATGCAGAAAGGACTGCCCCTAAGTCCAGGACTCTGAGGTCTGATTAAACACGTCCAACCCGGGGCTCCTGGGTGGCTCGGTGGGTTGAGCATCAAACTCTTGGTTTCACCTCAGGTCATGACCTCAGGGGCGTGAGACGGAGCTGGTATCCGGCTCCATGTTCTGTGTGGAGTCTGCTTAAGAGTCTCCCTCCCTCTCCCTGTGCCCCTCCCCCTGCTCATGCTCTCACTCTCTCAAATAAATAAAATCTTGGGGAAAAAACCCCCCTAAACCCCAAAACCCCATGTCCAACCAGCTGGGTTGTAGCACTCCCTAGTGAGGGGCTTTTTTCTCTGAGCTGACTTCATTTTCTGTAAAACAAGGGCTTTGAGGTAGACCAGGATTTCTAGAATTCTGGATTCAGGTCAGGACGCCAATCACTATTGTTGTATTATTAACACTTTCTGGGGGGGGCACTGTATTGCCAACTGTTTTCAAGTATGGAACTATAAAAGAAACTGCTATGAACATTTACCAGTTTGGGAAGGTAGAGTTTAGAACCCAAAGAGGAGGGAAAGTATGTTCAATAAAGGAAAAGGCTTTAACGCCATTCATTTCCCGAGGGACCGGCCTCCGTTGGTCGTTTCTCATGCCGGGATGAGGACGTGGAGGCACTGCCGTGCTCAGCACTAGTGTGTAGACTGCTGGTGGGGGCGTGAGTCTGGCCAGCAGAGATCTGACACCGGGCCCAGCGTCACTTAGCTGGAGACTGGGTCTCACCTTGGGACCACGTTGGCCCGGGGGCTGGGAGATGCGGGTTCCGTCCAGGCTCTGCTCTATGCTGCTGGAGCCCTGGGGCCCTGGGTCTCCTCACCGATGCTGTGCCTGCTGGGACCTGAAGTCGTGCCTGTCCAGGCTGGAGAAAATGCTAGTAGGAGAAGACACCAGTGACTGTTAATTGATTCCATTCTAGTTTGGGGAGGGGCCCATGGTATCCATTATGCTGTGAATGAATGAGTGGGATTGAGATTCCTGCCTTCTAGAGACTTTGCCGGGCCCTGACGTTGCTGGTACCCCGGGGCCAGTGGAGCAGTGAACGTGCCCGAACGTGAGGTATGGCTCCCCTGTTTACTTCTCTTTGACACTGAATACGAGTCACCTCTTAGCCACTTCAAGGTACTGAGTGGCTCCCCCCCAGGGCCGCCGAGAGCAGCGCATATGTTTTAGGGTCTGTTCTTTTTCCACCAGCAGGTTGCTAGCCTTATCTCCGAATCCTCTACCTTCTCAGTGGGTTAACGGGCCCCTCCTCTGGCTGGCTGCCCATGGTTGCATGTGGCTGTGCCCCTGCCGGCCGTGACCTTGGCTGTGAGTGAACCTCTCCGAACTTACAGCTCCCTGTCTGCGAGGACTGTGGTGTGATGAAGGGATCCCCCTTGCCCCAGGAGAGGGTTGGCCGTTGCCCCAGCTCCTGGCAGGCCATCCCGAGCCCTGGGGAAGTCCTGCCAGATGGCGCTTTTTGTCTCCCTGGGGCCTTAAGGCCACACCCCCAGTCCGCAGTAACATCGGGTCTGGGGTGTGGTTGTGGACTGCACTGTCAGCCCAGCATCGGGAGTCCCCTGCAAGTGTGATTGGTCCCCCTGAAACCCCGGACACCCAGACTCTTCTCTGGGCTTTTCCCTGCTGGCCCCATGCATGTGGAGCCGCTGGCAGGAGGAATGACCTTAGGGAGAGGGCACGTGGGCCTTGTCTGAGGCGGCCTTTCCTCTTGCTGACCTTAACCTGTGTCCCTGGCGGTCATAAAGGGTGACCAGGGTACAGTAGTTTTGCTTCCTTTTGGGTCCTTCCAGGGAGTTACTGCACCCATGGTGGTCTTGGGGACGTTCCCCACAAGAAAGCAGCCCTTCGGGGATCCCTGGGTGGCTCAGTGGGTTAAGCCTCTGCCTTCACTCAGGTCATGATCTCAGGGCCCTGGGATCAAGCCCCACATCGGGCTCTCTGCTTAGCGGGGAGCCTGCTTCCCCCTTAAAAAAAAAAAAAAAAAAAAGAAAGAAAGCAGCCCTTCAGCCATCACTGTTGGCGCCTGCAGGCTCTCGTAAGCCCATTCCTCTGTCTGTCGTGCTGGTTGACCCTGACCTGCTCTCTCTCGCGCTGGGGCTTCACTCACGGGTCACTCCACGAGGCAGGCTTTTTATCCTGGTCTTTTTGAAACTCGTGAGGACATGATTCAGGAAGAAGCAACTTCCGGCTCTCCTAGCACAAACTTACGCCACAAAATCATCTGGATTTTGACAACATCAAACAAAAGAAAACAATTCATGGAATGGTAGGACTTTTTTTTTTTTTTTTTAAAGATTTTACTTATGTATTTGACAGAGATCACAAGTAGGCAGAGAGGCAGGCGGGGTGGGCCCAAATGCGGGGCGTGATCCAGGACCCTGAGACCATGACCTGAGCCGAAGGCAGCGGCTTTAACCCCGAGCCCCCCAGGCGCCCCGTGGAGTGGTAGGACTTCCTAGAGATGCCATTTGCTTTTCAGCTCGAGAGCAGCCAGTGAATGTGGCCTCGGGAGTCGGCCTGGGTTTTGTGCCTGGCGTGCTGGCTTGCGAGAGGCCCAGCCTCAGGATCTCTTCTTGCTCAGGAGGATCCCTGCTCTGGTGGCCGAGCCTTAGGTGGCATGCTCACCCTGGGCTGACTTCATGACCGAGGACCCGCTTTTCGTAAGGTCGAAACCCCTCTCCTTTGGCGTGTGGGGAAGGTACGCTCCTCCGCGGTGCGTTAGCGGCACGAGGGGCTCCAGGAGAAAACCCCGGAGGAAAGGGGCCGTCGCTGGTTACCAGGTGCCCTCACAGCCACATGCCACTGGAGGCCGAGTTCTCCACGATGCATTTTGGAGACAGTAACAAAGGCGCTGGTGAGGTGACCGCACCTGAGCAAGGCGGACAGGGAACCTTAGGGTTGACCCCTCAGCGTGACGCTTTAAGTGCCCAGGCCCCCCAGCACCCCCAGGGACCCCCCAGCCCAACTCTGTGCGTGGTGCCGGCGTGAGCGGGTCGGGGTGCACATGTGGGAGGGACAGGGAGAGATCGAGCACCTCCGTGAGACGCCTCTGGGACCAGACCCGCTGCATAGAAGGGATTTCCTGAAGGTGCCTGATTCCAGGGGTTCCTCGAAGCTCTGTGGGCGCCCTGCTCGCTGTTGCTCCCCAGACAATGGTGTCTTCACCCGAGTGTCTCTCACTGGCTGTTCTCACTACAGGAACCTGGGTGGCTTTCTTTGGGGTCACGAAGCCGGAGGTGGAGGTTAACTAGACTTACTGTGGTCATTTCACAAGACTGCGTGCGTGCGCTGTGCCTGGGACTGACCCCCCGCTGAGTGCCGAGGGCAACTCAGGAAAACTGGAAAAAAAAAAAAAAAAGACGGGTCAGAAAATTCTTGTGACTGACTAGTCATCGGTTCTGTGTCAACCTATAAAATAAACCACGAAGCTGAGTTCAGCTCCAGCTGAAATTTAGCGAGCTGTTTCTAACGGCCCACAGGAGGAAACCAGGCCGTGTTTCCCCTGATCAGAAGAAAGATCAATTCAGGGGGCACCTGGGTGGCTCAGGTCATGGTTTCCGGGTCCTGGGACCGGGTCCCACGTCGGGTTCCCCGCGCAGTGGGGAGTCGGCTTCTCTTCCGCTCTCCCTCTGTCCATCCTCACTGCTCGTCCTCTTTCAAATAAATAAAATCTTAAAAAAAAGATGAATTAGAGATTCTTTCCTCCACTCCCGCAAAGTGCCGTGCGATTTCTGTCACGCTGTTGTAGAAAGCACAGAGACCCGAGCCCGCGGGCCAGAGCGGGGCCATCGCCTCGGCACAGAGACCCGAGCCTGCGGCCAGAGCGGGGCCGTCGCCCCTACTCCTCCCGTCTCCTTCTCTAAAAAAGTCAGTCTTTGTGGGCTTCAAAACTTTGGATCGTGGAGCCCACTTTCCCCCCAAGTGAACTCTTACGTAATACACGTAAAAGCACGTGTATTATCAAAGGGCAGCGGAGGTTCTGACACGTTTCCAGGTTCCCAGGGTGACACGAGGAAGCTGCCGAGGGCCACAGCTCGCGAGCGGGTGGTCTCCGAAGGGCTGAAGCTGGAGAACGTGTCGGAGTTTCCTGACTCGTGAAACCATGGCGAACCCTAAGCTTATGGAAGCAGCTTCTGCAGCGTGTGTGAGGGCCGCGGGGCTGGCTGGTTTGCCGGTTCCTCCAGTTCCAGAAGCCCTCCCGCATGTTGGCGGCCCCTCCCCCGCGGGACCCAGGTGTTCCTCCAGTGTGACAAGGGGAGGGGGGCGTGAGGGGGGTCCGCGGCCACGATGCATGGGCTGAAACCCGGCCCCACTCGGTACTTCTGTGACCTTGGGCAAGTGACTTGCCCTCTGCGTGCCCGTCCTCACCCGTCAAGGAGGGGACCCGCGACAGAGGCTCCCGGGGGCGTGAGGACCGAGCGGGCCCGCACCGCCTCCAGCGGCCCCCGCGGCAGGTGCTGCTTGCGGAAGGAGGCACAGAGCGGGGTCCACCTGCCAGCCTGACATAGGAGCCATGCGACACTGGGCTTGGGGTGTGCGTCCACCTCCCGAGTTCCCTCAGATGTCCCTGACCCACAGATGCTACCAGACACGGCGCTTCCCCGATTCCAGGATGCCTGGTCCGAGGTCACGGCCAGCTCCTCGTGGCGCCGCATTCAGGGTGTCCTGCATGAAGTGGGGTATGTGTGGCTCTCCGAACGGCCCCACGGAGTGACCATGGGCTCAGCCCCGCCACACGCCCCAGCTCCAGAGCCACGTGTCCCGTACTCCGCCGCCAAGAGAAGGGCCTTGGGAGACCACGTGACGGAGACGGGTATGGAGGTGCACAGGTCACCTCTCGCCTGCTGGAATGTCGACCCAGCGTGGTGGCCAAGGACATGGGCGGCTTGTGGCAATGGCTCAAGGAGACACCCTGAGTCTTGGCCTCCTTTGTTGACTTTGCGCTCACAGCCTCAGCGAGACTGAGGTTCCCCATCAGGAACGGGGTGGGTGGGCTGAGACCCTGGATTCAGATTCCCTACGATTCTACTCTGTCTGCAAGACACCGGTTTCTTCTCAAGAATCATTTTAAGCTTCGTGATTTGGGCTCAGATCTATAAATTGTGCTCTGACTCACGTTTGCCTCCTCAAAGATGAGTGGGGGCGGAGAAAGGCACCTCTACTTTATTCCCTGAGGGAGGTGAGCCACGATCTCACGGAGCGGGCCGGGGACGCTGGGCTGGGGCCTCTGCTCCCCGTCTCCCGGTCAGAGGCCCCAGTGAGGATGTCCTCTTGCCCGAAGGGAGGCCTGCTAACCCGCCAGGCCCGGCTGGCCTGACACCATGGCTAAATTTAGTTTCATGATGAGCAATAAAATTCACATGTTCTTTATTTAGTCCATATAATACACCATTTTTAGAGGTTTTTTTTTTTAAAATTGGATAAAAGAGCATATTAAATGGCACGTGTATGAAGTTTTCTCTTCATAAACAATGTCAGAACAAAAAGTCTTGAATTACAAAATGTTAAAAAATATGTAGGTACTTAACATTTCACTAGAGCGTAAAGTTACAGATATCCTCTAAAGAAAAATAATTGTGCCACTTACCTATTTTTGCTGTTTCTATGAACTTTTTTATTCTGTACATAGGACATTTTGTACAAAATATGAAGTCTACATTTTTATTACTTGTTACCATAAAACAAAGATACAATGTATGTACAATATTAAAAGGAAGCCGTACTAAAGCCACACTAAAAAGACACTCGGAATAGTGACATTTCTGATGTACAGATACATTTTGGAAAGAGTGAAGATGCCGAACGCAGAACTTTATGAAGAAAAACAGTCACCGGTTTATTTTCAATGTAGTACTTTTTGAAATCAGTTTGGTACAGAATAAACAGTGTATCTATATAATAATATATAAGTCGAACAATTAGCACAGGGAATCTGAGTACTAACTAGGAAAACTTTAATAGGCCAAAATATTAAATAATAGTCTTGTCAAAGAAAATTAGTCTCTCTCAAAACTCCCCCCCCCCTTTTTGGTGAATGTTTGTCTTCAATAAAGAGCAGAAATAAAACCTAGACAAAAAGGTGTTCTTACAGGCTGAGCTTTATACAGTCACCCAAATCGTGGATATTTTGCTTTTTACCTAGGGCAGAAGAGAGTCTTCCTAGAACCCTCTCTCACACACATACTGAACATCCAAAATCAAGGATATTTGAGAATCTATCAGCTAAAGACGGAAGTTCAAACAATGGTATATCAAAATACAGAAGACGCTGCTTTATACAATAAAAAGCACCCTCTTTCCTTCAAAAGGAAAAGGCATCTAAGCTTTTTTTAAATTATAGATTTCATAATGGTAAAATGGATAGATTACTTGTCAAGTTTCTCAGGAAGTGTTTCTTCTCGAAAAGTGGCCTTTCCCACTTTCAGCTGGGGCAATCTTTTTAGTTAGTACTTGACTTGGCTCCTAGCCCAGACCCCCCACCCCCCATGACCTTCCTCCAGGGACACAAGGAAATCAACATCGTGTGTGGACGTAAGTGACACCAGGGGCAGCAGGCACCACGGCCGGGGGACCGTGTCTGCTTTCCACAACGTTTCCGTGGACACCCGAGACCTCGATTAAAATAAAAGAAGCCATGTTTTATCTTCTTATGCATCAACACATTTAACATGAACTTAATCTCGTCTTATACCAGAGACAAGAGAAACTAGAGTCATTTGTTCAGAATAGGGACGCGTCTCCAACAGCTCTCAAGCAGGATAAATAAGTCAAAACACGGGCCACCCTGAGAGAGATACAGAGCAGACGAAGCGCTAAGGGTAGAGGTTTTTCTCCTCGTGCTATTCCATTCCAAACAAAAAGCTAGACACGTGCAAGGAAGTCCGTGAAATTTAATAGCAGCATTTGAAGACCAGTGGGGACTGAGACGCTGTATTTCCCTCATGAGGTGTTTATAATGTGTGCTCTGTTCCCCTGGACAGGGTCACAGGAAGCCCTCACACTGCCGCCGCTGCCGCCGCTGCCCACTGGCGCTTGGGGACCACATCCCGGCAGCCAGGGGACACCAGGGCGGCGCCCTGCACGGACCAGGGCACTCTTGTTACTTTCCGCCCAGAGGCAGGCTGCAGCTCGTGATGGGCCAAGATCTGGCCAGACTCAAGATGATCTCGTTCTGACCTTTTATAAAATGTAGAAAATGGATTCTCAGAGATGATACCTTTATTAATTCTAGAGCCTTGTGAAAGGGCAACTATGTTTAGACAAAATAAAAGTCTGCAAACAAACCAAAAAAAAAGGGGGGGTACACAACATTTGAAAATTCCAATTCCAGTCAAGGTAGGCAGAGAAAGCTCTGTTTTAAGGTAAGTTTCTCCTGTGAGCTTAACTCCTGGGGTCCCTGGTGCTGGGCCCCAGGCTTGGAAATATGGCTTTAGCGGTACCCAAAAGAAGTGACAGTGCACAGATGTCACCCATCAAAGGAAAGAGACACCATCCGAAAACACGGTGGCCGAGGATTGTCATGTCACTTTTCTCAGTAAGTCATGTTAGAACGAGGACAGCAAATAACCATCTCAGTGAGATAAAAAGAAAGGAGGAGAGAGAGAGAGAGAGAGAAGCTACTGGCGTTAACAATCACAGAGAAACAACGGAAAAGGTTTGTAAAGTCTTCAGAAATAGGTAATACTTTTTTAAAGTGTTCCTTTGATTTGCAGAACAGTGATATTACCATAGAACCACTTGTATAAATGATCACGAATTCCGGGTGGGTAGAATGTGAAGAGGATGACCAGGGTGCTCTCCTTAGCTCTGATTCTGGGAAACAGTCTTACGGGGGCTGCGCCGGGGCTGGGCCCACTCGCGGGGGACGTGGCTGGCAGCCCTCGGCTCTGCCGACCCATCCGAGAAGCCACCATTGTTTGAACTCCTAATCTCGAGCTGAGGCAGAAGTGCATTATTGCCTACAGAACGGGGTCGAAGAAAGCTCTGACTCTGAGTGTAACTGATTTGTATGGCACAAAAAGGATGTACTTTCTACAGAATCCGGGAAAGAACAGGCACCCCCAGGCCGCAGCGGTCCTCCGGGGGGCTAGCGCCCGTCCTGGGAGACCAGCTCGTCAGCTCTGCAGTGAGCCTCCAAGGCGTTCTTGGTGTGGCGGTCCTGAGGCAGCTCGGACTTGCGGCGCACGACAGGCCGGTCCTTCTTCAGATCTTTCTGTGCCTGGAATTACAAAGGCAGTGGCGTTGGCTACGAGTGAAGCCGTCGGAGGATGCAGCTCATGTCTGCGTGCTAAGTCAAAGGGCAGCCATGAGCCGGGTGCCCAGCACCCACATTGTAAGGCCGACAGAGGAACAAGCACCCCAAACTGGGTACGGCCACTGGCAGTGACCTAGCAGCTAGTGGGAAGGGTGGTGTGCACAAAACACTGGCAGTCTGGGTTCCTAGAAAAGTGCAGTTCCGTACCCAGTACTTGGTACCTCTGTTTTTTGCAAGTTCACCAGTTCTAGGAAATGTCCTCAGTAGCAAAACCCCACTGCAGCGAACGCTACTGAAGGCATCTCTGTGCCCACAGCCATTACAGAAGCCGTTCGGAAAGTGGAAATTTCCTCTGGAGGGAAATAAAAAGAATGAATGAAAACCACATTGAAACTGGATTTAAAGAAAAGGTCCAAAACGTCTATTCAATTTGAAAAAAAGGTCCTTAGAGTAAGAGGCATTATGTGGGTCACTTCAGGGAACAAACCCGCTAGAACTTCAAAAAAAACGGTACTTAATTATGCACATAAAATTTTCTAGTATTAAGAATAGGAAATAAAATATTCCCTCCTCCACAACATTGTGGTTTTACTTAAAAAAAAAAAAAAAAAAAGAATCCTGGTTTTGCACAAGGATTTAGAGAACTGCGTCTGCTATGGAAGCTGATACAGGGTGTTTATACTGAAGGCACTCGTTCCCGTAAGTAAAAGGTGAACACGTCAGTCGGTTTGGGGGCAGGGCCAGGGCATCCGTACCAGTAGTTTCTGAAACAAGACAAGCCACGGAAATCATCTGAACACAGCGTAGGCACCAGAGGACTGCCAATTAGCTCTACACTTCAGCCAGAAGCAAGTGCTTCTGCTTGGCGTCTCCATCGATAAGACAGACTTTAAAGAGAATGTACTGACTTCCGTGGTTGTGAACAAAAGCCTTATCAGAGAAAATTCATTTCAAGTCAATTGTCTGACAACTAAAGGGACAAAACCTCAGCCACCTCTCAGAGTCTGGGGATATCTAACCTCTGTGTAAAGTACACTTCTCCTGGCTTTTAGAAGCAATTCCAGAACCCACAGAAGCCAAACGTGGAAAGTACACGTTTTTGCAGAGCTAAGTATTTCTCAGGGTTCTTTGCAGATTTATCTGTGGAAAAGGCAGGGACATCAAGGTTTAGAAAGAGCCTTGTGTGATGTTCCGGGAATATTTCTAGAAACGTGATGTGAATATTCACACTCATTTACGGGAGAGGTGGGAGTCTGGCTTTTTGCCCCTGGAGGTTAGTGCTCGCGGCTTTGGGAGAAGCACCCCCATCGGGGAGCTGTGAAGGGCACAGCGCCGGGCATGTTTGCTTTTGGCCCACAAGGAACCCAAGAGGGAACAATTCTACCCTGAAAACAAAGCCAAGCGAAGCTAAGCCAAACCCAGACATTTACAGACTCGGTATAGTTCACCCCCGCTGAAACAGGCATTCCGAAGAGAAGAAACATGTGAGCAGAAAAAGGCCACGGTCGAAACTGGGGAACTGGAACCAGAAGTGCAAATGCAGAGAACACACAAGCCCTGGGAGCATCTGCGAGGACCGTGGGCCGGACGCGCCGGGCTTCCTGCGCGGGCATCTCAGACTGGGTGTCAGGCGGGGCGTGACAAGAGGAGAAAGATCAGAAAGACAGCAGGCGGGGAAGGACAGGGCGTGCGCACGGTCACCCCGAAGGGGCAGGCTGGGGGGGGGGCGTGTGGGCCGTGGGCGGACGCGGTAAGCAGGTGGAGCGTGGGGCACGGCCTCCGTCTGCCGCGCGCGGGCAGATCTACGAGCTGGAGTTTCCGTGCAGGAAGTGGGAGCAGGACACACAGGTGCGAACGTAATCCTCCATGTTTTTACTACGCAGCTGAGGACACAGCCAACCCCCAAGTGTCTCAAGGGACCAGTTTCGTCTTCACCATCAGCAGCTGGGATGACAGGGAGGAAGGGGAAAGCACCTCCCGGGCCGGCACGGTTTGTCGTCTGCTCCTCAGCACACAAGCCTTACGCACACTCTACGTATGGAGTAAGGAGTACCTTCACTGCCCACCTTTCCGTCTCTCTACACCTTCCTTATCTGCGCGCTCGACACTGCTTTTCTCCCGACCGACTGTTAGGAATGAGAATTGTTAACATTTTAAACGTCTCCGGTATAAATGTCATTCACATGAAATTTACTGCTCCTCTTTGGATGTTCCATGGAGGGTTAGACAAGCTCCTCCCTCCCCCTCCCCCAAATAAAAATGCAAATCACGGTTCTCACAAGTCAATACCTCATTTCTCCCCAGAATTCCAACCAACCGCACCGCACCTCACCTCCTGCCTCCTCTGCCATTCACCTCTCCCACGTGTCCCATCCTGGCCGACATTCAAGTCATTTTAAAGAAATGTGGAATTATTTTTGGAAAATAAAATTAGCCAGAGATACAATTAAAAGGGCCCTGAAAATACTCAGACTTTAATTTTTAGCGATAACTTTTTATGTGATTTGGTCTCCAAATTGTGCACAAGTTCTCCTGCATCAAGGTATTTTTCTCTTTGCTTTAACGATGGTGTTCTGAGATTTTCAGGGTACAGGACTCCAACATTTTTCAAATTCAGGAGAGTCTATTATATCAAATATTATACCTACGAGACTGCACTAGAAATACCTTCACCTGGTTGGCTTGAAATGGGACGGGATTCAACGGACTCACAAAAATCCGTAACAAGCCCTAAAATTACATGGTATTAGTCTTCCAGTTCTTTTCTTTTTCCAAGTTGTTTGGCTATTCTGGGTCCTTTGTGTTGCCATGTGGATGTTAGAATCCGTATGTCATTAAAAAAAAAGTATGCTGGGGTTTTCATTGAGATCACATTAATTTGGGGGAGAACTGGTTTTTTTTTTTTTTTTTTTTAAAAGATTTTTATTTATTTATTTGACAGAGAGAGATCACAAGTAGGCAGAGAGGCAGCCAGAGGGAGAGGAGGAAGCAGGCTCCCTGCTGAACAGAGAGCCCGATGCGGGGCTCGATCCCAGGACCCTGAGATCATGACCCGAGCCGAAGGCAGAGGCTTAACCCGATGAACCACCCAGGCACCCCCGAGAACGGGTGTTTTAATGCCATTGAGTCTTCAACTCAGGAGCGTGATCGTAGAGATCTAAGAAAAAATTATGCAGAAAAGTTAGTTACATCGAGTCACGGAAACACACACGCTACAGGAGTTCTCCAGGAACCACCTGTCTGCCTCGGGTCAGTCAGAACCAGGTGGGTGCATGAGTAGAGACCGAGACTTTTGCATTACGGGGAAGGACGCACACCGCCCAGGGCACAGGACGGATCAACCAGGGCCGTTTCCCACTCACGAGGAGAATGCTATTTCGATTTGCCTTCTGGATCAAATACTTGATTCCTCATAGAGGAATCATAAATAAGACCACAATTTACGTGTTCTTTACGTTTTCGACATAGGCCATTCTTTTCCTAGCATTAATTATGACCTGCAGTGGGTCAAGGATGGACTAACCCCCCCCCCAAAACAATTAATGTGTCAGAACTGGCTTATAAACCATCAGTTTCCTGTCCATTGCTGAAAGGTCTACATGACTTAAAAACTAAGGTGGTGGGGCGCCTGGGTGGCTCAGTCGTCAAGCGTCTGCCTTCGGCTCAGGTCATGATCCCAGGGTCCTGCATCAGGCTCCCAGCTCCGTGGGGAGTCTGCTTCTCTCTCTGACCTCTCCCCGCTCATGCCCTCTCTCTCAATAATAAATAAATAAATAAAATCTTTAAACAAAACAAAACAAAACACACAACACAACAAAAAACCCCTCTAATGTTGTCCCAGATTCCGGGGCAGCGCTCGCAGTACGAGGGGTGCTGCTTTGATATCTGTGTCTGTAAGCACTAGGCGAGCTCTCATGTCTTTAGTACACTTCAAGCCACAAAATCAAAATGGCAATTTAAAAAATGACCTCAAATTCCTCTTCCAGTTAAAAAAAGTGAAGCAGGAAAATGAATGTCCCCCCAGGGAGGACAGAGAAAAATGGGGATTTTTGAGATTTTTTAATTACATCTGTTCACGGCTAACAATTATGGACTCCAACTGAACTAAGTCAAAATAAGTCACTGACATCCACTAGGCGTTTACAGAGTTCCCCCACCGTATTTCTGGTACTGAAGTTTTGTTCTTCTGCTAAGGCTGGGAGCTGGCTGGGCAAGAAGGGGCACGTGCGTGGTGGTCACTGCAGCTGCCTCCCTGGGCAGCCTTGTGCAAAACGACTCTGGACCGATGCCGCCCGGTTGGGAAAAAAAAACAAAACAAAACATGTTCCAATATGGAACTCCAAATTCCCTAGTAGCCACGTTAAAAAAGTAAAAAGCAATAGGTGAAATGAATTTTAACAGCGTTTCAAAATTTAACCCAATATATCCAAAATGCTGTCATTTCAACATACAAGCAAGAGTAAAAAATTATGAATGAGATGCTTTTGCGTTCGCTTCCTCCTGTCGAGCCTGGGGGTTCCTGTGCTCTGGGCTGTCAGCGCATCTCGGTGCAGATGGACCGCTGTGAGGGCTCAGCAGCCCCATGGGGCTTGCGGCCACGAGTAAGGACAGCGTGGTCGGGGCGGTGGCGGGCCTGCGCTCTTGCTGACGCCCCATCCCGTCTGATCAAGCGGGGAGTGAAATCTGCCCGAGTTAAAACCTCTGCTCAAGTGAGTTGTGAACAACATGAGCATTGGTACTCCACCTGCATCCAGCCACCCTGACCTTGGGCCCTTCGGAATCTTAGTGCTGGCTGTCGTCAGGGATCCTCAAGGTTCCAGAGTCAGGAAGGCCCCCGCCCCCTGGAGAAACACGGCCAGGACAGGCTCCTCACGCACAGGTGGGACACCTGCCCTCTGAAGCCCCCACTGTCTGCGTGTTCCCAGATCGGTAATGCGGGCGGTCTCTGGATGGGTGGGGGTCTGAACACGTACCCCCACCACTGTGGGAACAAACCACCTGAGCACAGGAGTCACCCCGACAAGGCCCCCGGCTCGGGCCCCTTCCCGCCAGGCAGTGCTGTTCTGGTGTCAGGGAGGGAGACGGGGCTCGCCCCAGGGCTGCCACGGGCGGCCGACCGGGGATGTCCCTGGGCCAGAGCGTGAGCGGGAGGCTCACGAGGAAGACGGTGGAATGACGCCACTTCCCGCTCTGCAAAGGCTTTGGCTTCGCGCTCCAGGGACGGTCAGCGGCTGAGACCGTTACTCGTGGGAATGAAGACAAAAGACTCACATCTCAGGCGCAGCCTCGAGACTCAATGATTTCTAGTCGTCTGCTCCCTGAGGTGCAGACAAGGTACGTCCCGTGAGCTGACCCGGACCGGGGAGCCCGCCCAGAAGGCAGCGACAGAAAGCGCGTCCCTCCGGGCTCCGGTGATGGGGCTCGGGCAAGCCCACCACGGGCGCCCCGGCTCCGCTCTGGGCGGTGCGTGTTACCTGGCGAGCCTCTTCGTTCGCGGCCTTTCTCAGCATCTGCACATCTTCCAATAAAGGCCCGTCTGTCTCCATTGCAACCGGAATGGTCACGGTGCTCGCTTGGCTATACACTGCGTACTGCAATGCAAAGCGCGCAGTCACTCTCTGGGCGCAGGTCCCGGGCTGGAAGGCTCACGTCCTGGCGGGGGCAAGTCTTCCCTCCGGCGGCCCCCCCACCCTGGGCCCTCTCCTGTAGCCTGTAGGGTGGCCGTTAAACCAGCCTGTGCCCACGGGGCCTTGGAAACCAGCCCGCGTCTACCCTTCCAGGCCCAGCGGCACCGGGTGGGACTGGGACTTCGGCTCCAGCCTCCCCTCCAAGGCTCCCCTGGGACGGTGGGACCATGGGGCGGCACCCGCCGGGCAGCCTCGCTCAGAGCCTGGGTGCACGCGCTCCCCTGGCCTGCTCTTCGTGCCCACAGCCTCCCCTCCCTGTCCAGGCTGGCACCTGCCGACCTGACTCTCCTGCCCATGCTCTTAACTCCCTGGAGCCGTTATCCATCCGCCCCTTTGTCCACACGCCACGCATCTCAGCCGTCTAGCCAAACTCCGTGGCTCGCTTCTGCCCAACAGCTGGGCTACGCACTGGAAGCCCGTGGCCGTGGAGCCTCGGCTCAGCCGCTTCCTCCTTCCCGTGCCACTGGGCGCCCAGGCACCTGCCACTCCCATCCACGCCGCCGCGGCCACACGTGCGAGAGCGCCTGGGTGCCGCCCCTTCCAGGCACCAGACATGTTGCTGCCAGAAAGAACTTTCTGAAATCCAAGTCTGACTAGGCCATTTTGCTCTTCAGGACTTTTAAGACCTGCACCTGTTCTTGGGGCTAAACACCCACATTTGTCCCCTCTCCAGCTGCTCCCCAGCACAGACCACGCCCAGACCCCTCCTTCTTCGCCAACAGTCCACCTGTGCTCAACAACCCGGCTTCCGTCCTCTGCCCTCTCTGCCTTGAGAACCTCCCCTGGATCCAGACTGGGTGTCTGAGATGTCCCCTGCGAGGGGTTCAGCCCTCTTGCTGGGGACACCGTGACTATGGCCACCCCAGTGTGGCTTTCTGTGTCCCAGATGGAGGCAGGAAGCAGACCTCCTGCCCACCTTCCTCTCCAGCATGTCCCCATGCGTGTTACGATCTGGCCATCTGAATGCATTCTCTCTGCCTCCATCTGGCTCCCCTCATGGACCCCTGAGCCCCTCGGAGCGGTGTCCTGCCCCCATCTTTGTATCTTGGGAAAGTTCCACAATTCAGGACACGCAGCTGGTGCCCATCTGCCGAGGGAAGTGGCTGTCTCCTCGGTGCCGAGCCCCCAGGGGCTCCCAGAAGCACAACTAAGTGCAGGACACGTCGGGCCCGTGCTGAGAGCAGCATGCGGCTCCCAGTCCTCACTGGGGCTCAGGGCGAAAAGAAGAACGAACGAGAATGTTACAAAATGGTCCTAGCCAAGGGAGGGCCACAGAGCAGGCCCCGGCAGGAGAGGATTCCTACTAGGGATAAAACTGTTGAGGCTGGAGTCCACAGCAGGGTCAAGGAACACACACGTCGCCCAGAGAGGCCCACCTCTCAAGGGAAAGCGGCCAGCCGGGCCCCGCGCCCCGGGCCCGAGGCTGCACCCGAGGTTCACAGAAGCGCCTGTCATCACGTCACACAATTCTGACCAAAGTCAGGGAGACGCGAACACTAGCTGTTCCCAGCCTCTTGGGAGGGCTAGGAGAACACAGTCTCAGGAGAAAGCCTCAGTATTCCAGGACTCGAACAAATTAAACCATGCGTGGTATTCAACAGCTCCAGCAGAACCGCCACAATGGCCATGACAAACGCGACCGGAAATCTGGGAGGCTCCGCCGACTCCCCGAGCCTCGCAGGACGGATGGCGCACGTCCGATCTGAGCGGGGGAGCCTCGGGGCGACTTCCAGACACAGCTCAGGGGGCAGACTTGCAGAAGCAGCAATGAACTCATACCTCAAGAAAGCAGACCTGAGACGGGGAGCCAGGCTCGAAGACCCCACTGTTCCCATGACAGAAACAAGAAACACGCTGTAGTCCACACAGCTCTCTGCTTCCTGCGGTCGTTGTGACAAAGGGCACACAGTGACTGGAGCTTGGAAAAGATTCCCTCTCTCAAGTGAAGACCAAGTCCTGAGGCCTTGCTTCCAGCTCTGAGACATTCCTAGCCCAGGAAGTGTTTTCCTTGGGGGACGTGGCGCCGGGGACTGCACGGGCAGATGGGACTCACGGGGGGTGACTCACACGGGTTCAACTGGGAGCCGGTCAGCCTCATGCCCTGAACGTCACGGTCACCAACGGCACCTGGCGAGCACAGGCAGGGCCTGCCTGAGACGCCGCAGAGAGCAGCCCAGAGGAGTAAAAACGTGGCGTAAGAGAAACTCAGGAGCAGCTCAGGAAAAGGGAGACGGGAGCAGTGTCTATTTCAGAAGGGACACCTGCTACTGCACAGCAGCGAAAACCAGGCCACGCCGTTACACAACCCACCAGCTCTTTCCCGTTTGTGGCAGGAAGGCTTCGTGCGAGTTTCCATGAGATCATTTCTATATTCTCGGTAAGATAAACAGAAGTGGGCTCTCTGACTTGTGCATGGTTCACGCGTCGCAGGGTGTCGAGGTGGCGGGTGTGGGGGGTGGGGTCCCGGCCAGCCCCCTGCACGCGGCTGTCAGGCAGGGCCGCCCGCCTCCACCTGCCCCAGATTCCCACTTTTCCTGTGTCTTAGAAAGAAATGTCAGTATTTTAACCACACACACTCTGTTTCTTACAGCAGATGCCCGGAGCTGTGTGCCTGCAAGGGGCACGCACGGGTTCACGGTCACCTCACAACAGCGATTCCGTGAAGAGCACAGAACAGAGGCCGTAAAGGGGACGCTGCTGGGTTGTTCTACGCGGGGACCGGGACCTCACTTAAGAAAGTCATTCCAGTTTCCGAAGGCTTAAGTCTCCTGAATGTGGTTTTCTTGAGGAAGCACAAGCAAGACGTCACACAGATCAGACACATACGTTTAATAAACCTCTGTTCATGCATCGCTTTTCAGGCAATGTCAGACTGAAAAACCGGCAGCACGGACTTAGCGAATGACCTGTGCACACCTCTCACCCCGGAAAAGCGGACTGCTTGGAATCCAGCCCACCTGCACGAACCTTTAGGGTTCTAAAGGGAGCTGAGTGGTTCTCCTAAAGTACCATCTCGTCTTTTCTGGGAGGCGGAGGACAGCCTGGGGACCGTGCCTGTGGCGGGGACGCATCCCCGTGATTTTCAGACTGGCCCCGAACCAGAAGGAGCAGCTGCCGGACAGTGCTGCAGTCCATTGGGACCAGTGAACATGACACCCAAGACCACACAGCTCAGAAGCCCACACGCCGGCCCCACAGCAGGCACTCTGCAGGGCGCCACTGCTGGCAGCTCCATGGGACACGCCACGTGCGCCCGCCTGCCACAATGCACTGGAGGCTTCTAGCCAGGTCGGGAGGAAGGGTTAGGGCAGACACGACAGAAGTCAGGCAATTTTCAACAATTAAAGGCTCAGCCTCCAGGAACCTGGTTTTAGGAAAAAGGCCACCCAACTTTGTACTTCATCTATTTCAAATCTAACTTTTTTTTCAAATGATTTTGATATTAAAAAGAAAGGACATACCACTTGAGTGACAGCGTCTATGACATTTGTGGGGAGAAAGCAGATTGCAATCCTGGCCCCCAAGCAGAGGCTGCACTCTGGTTTCCTTTTTACCACAGTATACTGGTAAGATTTAGATCTTACTGAAAAGAGGAGGGAAAAAAATCAATTCTGTGGTAAAAACTTGGTGGGGCAAAAACCAGTTGCTTGTACAAAAGTCGAGAAGCACATTTATTGCAGACATGCCCACATACAAGGTTAGCGAGACCGGCCCCGCCCCTCGCGCGAGGACCTCACGTTCCCAGCTCATAAAAACATTCAGTAAGGCCCTGGAGGTTTTCACGTTACTCTTTTTAGTACCTGGGGGTTTGCTTTGGCTAGATTTTCTATTTTAACCCACGCTTCTTCTCGTTCCTTCATTTTTAGCTTCTCTCTGAAAAACAGCAAAACGTCATTGGTATTAGAGACAGGGATCACATGCAAGCAGAGGCGAGAGGCGACGCTGGCGTGACCAGCAGCGGTCACCTACTCTCCTCTGTCACTTCTGGTCTTACTCCCCGAGCTTCACCATGGGGAGCACCGCGGGACGGGATGCGGCACACGCGATGCGGAAAACAAGTCAGACTCAGAGGCAGAGACTGAGTGAGTGAGTAGGCCGCAGGGAGAACATGCTGGAGACCGCGGGCCCCGAGGACACGCGTACGAGCCCCACAGGCCTGCACCGTCCTGCTCTCGCTGCTTCCTCGGGGGAACCTAGAGAACCCTGAAGATAAGCTTATGGGGCCATGGAAAGTGAGACCATCCCACGGCGTACGGGAACCGAGGCTAAGGACTGACGTCCCGACAAGGACGGGTTTAAAACGAACCGTCTTCGGACCCAGTTCTCGTCCACTCCCACCGCCAGAGGCCCACAACCATCTGTAAATCCCTTCACCTTGACCCAGCATTTCTTCTTCTTCTTCTTCTTTTTAATGTGGAGAATGTGCTGCGTGATCTTTAAGATCCTTTTCAGAAAGCTGAGAGACTCACCGTGTGCAAGGCGGAAGGCACGGGTGAACCCAGTGCTCGGCTCCGAAGGAGTCCGGGCCACAAAGCTGGAGGCCGAGAGGCTCCATGTGCATGAGCCCCTGCCTCCCTCCGGCCCCGCAGACCACACCTCGCGCAGTGGGTCCCCCTCATGTGTGTGTCCCTGTCTTTCCACACCACGTTTTTGTCATAGGCACTGCTGTGCTGTCAGAACCTGTGATGAGGCCCCATGGACGGGACAGCATGGACGTGCCGTCTGTGAAGTGTGCACAGGACTGCTGGTTACGTGTATCCCGTAGCCTGAATTATAGTCGTGCAAAGTGTATCTTCCTGAGCCAGCTTCAAGGGACAAGCAAACAAGAAAACCTGCCCAAAGCCCAGACCTGACGGTGACGTCCTCCTCCGAGCGAGAGCTGGGCGCGGGTTTCGTGAACGACGCAGGCCAGGCTTCAGACAAGGCCTGCGCCACATGGGCCTGCAAAACCGTGTCGGGATGAACACGCTTGCTCAGTCATGTAGACCTCAGGGGACAGAACTCAAACCTCGGCCTTATAGACCTGAAAAGCTCCTATGCCCCCAGCCTCTCCATGCTCCTCAGCAAAGCTAAAGTCCGGGCTGCACGCGCGTTTTCCAGAAGTGATTAAACTGGTGCCATAACAGGGAGCACAGAGATGTTCTCCGCCAACAAGTGAACGTAACAAGTGTTTGCATTTCTGTTTCGAGGGTGACAGAGCGAGTTTGCTTTAAAGCAAGGAGTGTTTTAGGACCCACCCAACAGCTTTATTCAGGCCCAAGGAAGAGAAAACCCTTGAAAGAGTAGCTTTTGAAAGGAGCAACTTACTTCAGTTTCTCTGCTTTGAACTGCTGGGTACAGTCGTCGAACAGTTTCTGGTTCATCTCCATGAAGAGTTTCAGCGCATTGTAGATCAAGCCGTGTATTGTCCTGTAAGCAGACCCTGGTGTTCAGGCTCTGAACCCTCCAATTTTCTACCCACCTCCCTGCCCTCCTCGGCCACAGCCCTTTGCCCCCTGACCCTCCAGCTGCTGCAAGGCCCTGTCACACGCCCCTGGGCTCTCTAACCAAAGCCCCGTCACTCTTCCAAGCAGCCCGTGGAGCGCTCCGGACTGGCCCTGGGGCCCCTCGCTTTCTGTCCTGGCTGACAGCAGCCACCTTCCGTGGAAACGGAATAAAAAACACTGACACTTGAAGAAACAGAACGTGTAGGGGAAAATAACGGAAACATTTCAGCATCAAAGACATGTCAGTTTCTTTTTCATCTTAATTAAGGGTAGAAAACTTTTTTAATAATGCCAAAACAGGGCTATGGAAGACACAAAATAAAATGACCACGGAATGGCTTCATGAAGCTCAGCTTCCTGGCTCTGATGTCGAGGAGGAGGAAGAGGCACAGCTGCTCTGTGATTCAGTGGAGCCTGGAGAGGACACCAGTCCCACCTGCCCTCAGCGGATGGCCAAACCGGCAGTGAGACGGGCAGCAGGGCCGCGCTGTGGAGCCCAGGAAGCCCACGGTCTTGTGAGCAGCCACAGAAAAGCCTCCTCCCGCCCGCGACCACCCTCCTTCCTGCCAGGCCTGCCGCTGTTTCTGCTGCTATAGGTTCACGGGAACTTTGTAGCTCACTTCATAACAAAACCCCACTTGTATCTGGAAACATTTAAATAACACTGCTCTCTGTGCAACAGGCAGCAGTCACCACTGCCTCTCGCATTGTACTAAATGCACACGGGGATGGTGGCTGAGCTCCAAGGCCTTTGCTCCCACCTGCTGAGCGTAATAAAAAATGAATGTGGCAGAGAAAAGGCTGCTGAAAGTCGATACAATGACGAGGTCTGCGGGGCTGTGCCAGGGGTGCCCCAGCGACCCCCAGAGCCTTGCGCTGATGCCTCTTAGGGGCCCGGGACTTTTGGTACATTGACTTCACCTGCATTCACCTTCACAACAAGGTGAAGGTCTCTGCAAAGTGCTTACGTGTGTTTCCTTTTTAAACCGGTATTTCGGACTTGGATTTCAATCCTAATTGAAGTATCAGCGACATATGGGGAACTTTAAATGCCCCAGTGGACAGCCAGCTCTTTCCTGTTTTTCCTTTTAATTTTTAAAAAGATTTTATTTATTTATTAGAGAGAGAGAGAGAGAGAGAGCGCGCCCAAGCGGGGGAACGGCAGGCAGAGGGAGAGAGAGAAGCAGATTCCCCACCAAGCAGGGAGCCTGGTGCGGACCTCCATCCCAGGACCCCGGGACCGTGACGTGCGCCGAGGGCAGACGCTTCGCGCCCCCTTCTTACTTGTTCCAGTGGGTCTTGGAGTTGCGGTACAACGAGGGAAACATGATGGGCAGGATCTTGGCGGCGTTGTCGCTGATCAGGCTCATGATGTACTCGTTGTTCCAGTAATACAGCGCTCGCTCTGCCACCTGCAAGACGGAGGGCACAACTGTGGGGACCGGGACGAGAGACCCTCATTCAGCAGGACCCTCGTCACAACTGCGTGGAGAGGTGATGAATCACCCATCAGCCAATCAGCGCCACAGACTCGGCCCACTCAAGACCATCATCCCAGAGACCGCTGCAAAGGGCAGCCGGTTTCCTGCCCGCCAAGAACCCACTCACTCACTCCTCCACTCCTTCAAGGAACATCCAGGCTGCGCCCCGGGCTCTACATGGAGGACGAGGCCAAATGCTCCCCGCCCACCGCCTTCTGCCCGCTCCCTCCGCCACGGGTCCGGGAAGAGCCAAGGCGTCCGAGTGGACAAGATGAAGTGGGACTCCCGCCCTCGCAGAGCTTACGTTCCAGCAGGGCAGACAGAGGTTGGGAGAATTAATTCCCCCGAGGTGACAGGCCCTGGGGCGGACGGCAGCACGGAGCGTCAGGAGGGCCGCCTCGCTCAGGGTGGGCCACTGACACGTTCCAGCACGTGCAAGGGAGGCTGACAGGCTGAACAAAGGTCCTGGGGACGACCTCAGAACGAGGCCACAACGGCTGAATGAGGAGCCCAGGAGGGAAGAGCAGCAGGTGACTGAGGCCCCCTCAAACAGGAGCTGGGGTGAGGGGGACAAAAGTCGGAATGTGTATGTGTCAGAAACAAGTGCTTGTCGACGGGGAGTCTCAGGGCCGAACAGTTTGTCCCCAAGTGTCCGTCGCTCGGTTGTGGGGAGCGAGGTGTGATGCCGTTGGGGCACACAGAACGGGAAGACAAAGACGGCTTTCCTGAGGAGCCTTTCCTAATTACTCTTAGTGAGAAGCAGGGGTTCAGTGATGGACCGAGACGTTCAAGTGTGTTTTACAGAGTCAGTGTCTTCGCACCCTACTTCGAAGTACGACTACACGGGTGTCTCCCTTCGCCCATGGGACAGGCACGGTGTGGCCGCGACGCACCGAAGCCGGTCACCTCTGCCGATGTGGACACCCATCGAGGCTGCTCTCGGCTCGCCCTCCGTACCTGGAAGTGGGGGCTGGACACGCATTTGGCCAGCTGCCGGAAGAGCGGCTCCATGATCTTCACAAACTCCGACGGCTCGATCACGTCTAAGATCTCCTCTAATTCATTCAAGAACATGACTTCTTTTGGACTGTGAGTCTTTGGCCAGTATTTGAGAAGCGCCATCACCACCTGCCGGAGAAAAAACACACGGTGTGACACCCGCCGCCTGCGCTCTGTGGGCGCGACCCCCCGAGCAGAGCCACAGAACCAGGCGACGCTTTCTTCTGTGGAGACGGATCAGCCGCACCGTAAGTCAGCACGTGGGCTTTTTACAATCAGAGAACCGGATCTCATCTGATTTACTTCAGAATTGCCACTTTAACACATGTGACCCGCTCCCTCTGCTTAACCCCACTGCAGTCAGTCCCTTCAGAAAAAAAAAGAAGATAAAACATGAGCAGTCAGGAGGGTTTAGAGAGGAAAAGAATGAAGGAGAAACACGGGAAGTAGGAATCTGTGAATCCGTTTCTACGCAGCAGCGGTCAGCGGGGAGGCTGCTGGCCACAAGTACGCAAAATCTGTTTCTCAAACTGGCCATTCCTCGGTATTTCTGCACACTGTGTGCACACACGGTGTTTCCGACTGTGCTAAGAGGAGTCAGAACAGGAGATGTGGAAAGAGCTGATCCTGTTGTAGCTCAGGCTGCGTGGGGCTGCAGGGGGATCTGAGGTCCCACTGCCCTCTGCACGTGACCTGTGACCCTGGGCCGGTGACCACCTCGGGGGCTGCGAGGACCTTGCACTGAGGCGAGCTGGCCCATGGGGAGCACGGCAGCGTGGCCTCAGCTGGGATCCGGCCCGACAGCATCTGTGGCGCTGGCCCCAGAGAGGCATGTTCAGCCGGCGGCGGCGACAGCTCCCTCACCTTCGGGGACCGGACCTTACCTTCCTTGCCCGGGTCGGCAGGGAGGAGTTTCTGTGGGGCAACCTTTCTCTGTCTCACACCTACAGTTCCCAAATTTCCTGTTACAACCATACCAGTAAAGAGCATACACCCAGAGTGTCAGATTCAACTCGGTGAGGGTGAGTAACATTTCTAGAGTGCAGCTGTCTTCATTCTGAAAGAGCACAAGGGCCCAAAACACGACCGCAGCCCATCACCACCATTTCAGGAACCAGTGTCCCAGCCCCTCACGAGTGTTGGGACCGCCACGAAAATCACGGCCAGTGCCAGCTCCTTCCGGCCGGCGGGTGGGGGTTCTCCACCTGTCTGTCCTCCGTAACCCTGCAGACAGCGCCTGAGGCTGGGCAGGCCCGCGGCGACATCCTGACTGTGGCTAAAACACGACGGGCCTCTCAGCAGCTGCCATTCTGAACAACTCCGCTAACGCTTTTGGTCTTCAGGCTCCAAGATGGTCTTTGATGATGTTACACTTTATGAAACTCCAACATGTATTAAAAAAGACTGTGCTCCTTGTTTTGGAGCCTGATGTAAAGCTTTATAAAACAATCGTCTCTGAAGGGATTTCCTTAAAAAATCTAGTGTTTAATGATTTTGGTCCTACTTTTTGCTCAAAACCGTTGGACATTTAGTGACCAGCTACTATTCCCCAGTGTGGGGACCACGGTTAAGATTATGGCAGATGTCGGGGTGTCTGGGTGGCTCAGTCAGTTGAGCGGGTTCCTTCGGCTCGGGTTGGGATCCTGGGGTCCTGGGATCGAGCCCTGCATCGGGCTCCCTGCTCAGCAGAGAGCCTGCTTCTCCCTCTCCCTCTGCCTGCTGCTCTGCCTACTTGTGGTCTCTCTCCATCTTTCTAATAAATAATAAAATCTTTAAAAAGTCGTTAAAAAAAAAGATTATGGCAGATGTCAGTCAGTTTCCAAACCCACTCTTCCTTGTCATTTGTCAAATGGTACTTTGTTAGGAAAAACACACTGGTGTGTGAGACGCAGAACACAATGGCATTAGCTATTCAATGTCTCTAGAAGAGGTTTTATTTCTGGAATTGGAGCCCCACGCTGGACCAACTTATCACACCATCTGGAGTGACCTATGCTCGATACCATGGTTTCAGAAGGCAGCAGCACTTTGCAAAAGAGGGACCTGCCTGGTGAAGCTCATCGAGGCAAAAGCTGTCTGCTGCAGGCTCTCCTTTGGAGACTCCACGGGGTGCTGCTCTCCGGACGGGGCTGGAGAGGGCAGGCGAGCCCCTCCCCGACACACCAGAAAAAAGAGGGTTCCCACCAGATCAAGTCAATTATCCTGAAGAAACAGGCGGTCGACAACATAACGTGATCTTATTTCCACCTGTGATCTGATGAGCTTGTATTGTTCGTACAACAGTAGCGTATGTGTTCAAGAAAGTTTCTGAACGCTACACACAGTTCACAAATAAAATATTAATTGCAGACCTTGAATGGGAGTGTTGCAGGTCTTTTAAATGGATCGTACTTTAAACATTCTTGATCTTGGCCATACTGGCTTCAGGAGAGCCTTGGGTGCAGACCCTGAGACCGCCCCCTACCCCGTGGGTGCCGTGTCCTCCTCAGCGCTGCCAAGTGGACGCGCACCTTCACAACACTATCCCGTTCATCATCTTGTCGATGAGCTTTCAATGCTGAAGGAAGACGGAGCAGCCTCTGTATTTCATAACATGGGAACTTCAAAGAGAGGAGTTCCCCGAGGTGAGGGTCTGTATGGTTTTGATGTGCGGAAACCAAAATCTGCTTTCTGTGGTCCACGGAGCACTGATATGCAGTCTGTGCTGCAGGAGATCCGGGAATGGAGCGAATCTGGGTGGCAGTCCCGGGACCGGCTGTGCGGGGGCTTCTCCATGCCCGTGCCAACTCAGAGCTTACGGTCTAAGACGGAAGGACCCAGCAGAGGCCAGCGGCTGCCTCTCTCCTTCCGTCAGACAACTACGGCCAAGAGCTCCCGCTGCCGCCAACTGTTGTCAGCTTTCACATTCGTCTTTGGGGAAGGAGAACAGGGGCGTGCTGGGCAGGATTAGGACTCGGGCTGAGACAGACCTGGCCGGGGACCGGGGCACTACGGTGGGGGCCTGGCCTGCGGCGAATGCGGCGCAGCATCTGGTAGATTCTTCAGTCCCTGGAGCGTGTGAGAAATACACACAGAGAAAAATCAGGGAAGTGCAAGCTTTTTCTTTCCCTTATTTCTGAGGTAGAAAAGGCAGGGTGTGTGCCAGACTGTTTCCACACGTGTCATCGGTACGTGTCATCGGTAATGGTTCCAACCCGTCGGTGGGAGCCACTGTCCAACACAGACACAGGCCCTGAGGACGCGGCCCCACTGGAGAAGAGACTTGATCACTGGGGCCACCTCAGCTGTCCTTCCCCACCGAGACACGTCTTCCGTTTAGTCGAGGGGGATAAAAACAACCCGACCCTGAAAGGGAGAAAACACTCTGGGTTTGACACTGAAGTCTGGTAAGTTTGGTGCCTCTCTGTGGGGGGTTCCAGAATCTCGGAGGAGGCAGAGGTGTGCGGGGACCCCAGGTTGTGGTTGAGGGCTCTTCCGGAGTTGCCGGGTGACTCTGGGAGTCAGTGCACGGGGTTCAGAAGAAAGCAGAGATCGGGAGCCAGTGTGGCCCAGAAACAGAGAAACTGCATTTCTCGCGTGTTTCTACCGTAACACTCACAACCTCACGGGACCACTGTGGAGGCAGCCACGGGGATAGACAATGCCGGCATGACATTTGCCTCTCCTATCCCAGCGGGTAGCTTCAGAAAGAGTACTCAAACGCTGCAGCTGACACTCCGTACCTCTCACTTTGTCACCCAACAGTAAGAAATTGCCTGGCGGATTAAACATGGGCAATGGGTCTGAAGGGGTTGGTCCGACCAGGTGACCAACCAGTGCATGAAGAGATGCCCAACTTCTTCAGCGGGGAGGGACATGCCAATCAAAGAGCCCCCGAGAGACGCCACCACACGCTCACTAGATGGCCAGGATGAAAAAAGGGATGATCCCCGAGTGCTGGCGAGGACGTGGAGGGCGTGGAGCCTGTGCAGCAGCTGGGGAGGTCGGGCAGTGGGGTAGCTCCTCCCAGAGCTAAGCACAGGAACACTAGCTGACCCAGCACTGCCCCTCGAGCTGTACAACCGACAGGGCCGAGAGCGGGAACCTGCACAGACCCCTGGCACCCACGCTCACAGCGACCCCAGCATCCACCGGCAGGGGAGCGGACGAACAGAATTCAAGGGAGTCCATCCAGCCGCACCCGGGGACCGAGTTCGGACACAGGCAAGGCGGGTCTGAACCCTGACGACATCCTGCACGAAGCCACCCGTGCCCAAACCGGCCAACTTGTAGACACAGAAAGCAGGCGAGAGGCCACCAGGGGTGGGCGGAGGGGAAGCAGGAGTCGGCGTTTGGGGGGATCAGAGCTTCTGTCTGGGACGATAACCAAGTTCTGGGAATCGTGGTGACAGCTGGGCAGCAGTGGGATGTAATTAATGCCCCACGCATGTACAGTGAGAATGGCACATTGCATTGTATGCCGCACGCACTTTATCACAGTTACAGAACATGAGTAACGTGATATACCAGGAGCCACTGAATTGTACATTTCAAATGGGTGAGACGTACAGTATATGGATTATAGCTCAATAAAGCTACAAAAAAGCATATTCAAAGGCTTACACCAGCCCCCACACCTTTCACTTGGCTAACCTAAGATATGACAGCCTTCGGTTTTAGACAAGATAACAGGCCGAGAAATCTGGAAAACGACATGCTCAACAGAGGCCACTGGGCACTTGTGGTCATCACAGAGCAGCTACCCTCGGACCCGGAAGGAAGGCCGCCAGTGCCTCCCGTTCGGAGGACTGTGATCCAGCTCAGGGAAGAGGCAATCTGCTCACGTATGATCATCACCGCGGTAAGGGACCCTGCAGTCCAAGTCGCCCCACTCTGAACACATACGACACGTGAGGGGAAGCAGTGTGTTTGTCAGCGGGACCACAGGGGTGACGTGCTCCAAGCAGCTACCTGGCCAGTGGGGCCACGGTGATAGGACATCTGGGGACGCCCACAGGCCACATCACAGGTGCACCGGTGCCCGACCAAGGTCCCAGCCAGAGCGCATACTTACTGGTTCAGTGAGGGTGCTGTCCTTTTCTAAGAACTGCACGACACAGTACGCCAGCTGCGAAGTACAGGAGAGAGGGCGTTAGCATTTCCCTCCACAGCGGTAACGCTGCCCCCCACCCCCTTGGTATGCCCCCCCCGGGGCGGGCAGACACTGTGCTCTGAGGGGGATGCTCAGGGACAAGACACAGCAGAAAGCTAAAAAAATCAGGAAACAGTTTTTCAGACGAATATCAAATATCGACAAGTCAGCCTTGGTTTGACAGGGATTTTCCTCACCTCCTTCTTAGAGATCGTAATTAACAAGTCATCTAACAGCTGGAAAAAGACAAATTAAAATCTGGTTGCACCTTAAACCACTGAACTATTAATGTCTTCTGTAGAACAATTAACAGGATAACAGCTGGTTGGAAGTACAGCGACCATCACCCATTAACAGCAGAAGGCGGAAAAAAAGCCCACCACGAAGGAAAATACCTCCCAGGAAGCTGACATGCTAAGATTCCCGTAAAGAATACACTTCCTGGGGGGCGCCTGGGTGGCTCAGTGGGTTAAGCCTCTGCCTTTGGCTCAGGTCATGATCTCAGGGTCCTGGGATCGAGCCCCGCATCGGGCCCTCTGCTCATCAGGGAGCATGCTTCCCCCTCTCTCTGCCTACTTGTGATCTCTGTCTGTCAAATAAATACATAAAATCTTTAAAAAAAAAAAAAAAAAAAGAATACACTTCCTGGGGCGCCTGGGTGGCTCAGTGGGTTAAAGCCTCTGCCTCTGGGTCAGGTCATGATCCCAGGGTCCTGGGATCGAGCCCTGCGCCGGGCTCTCTGCTCAAATCACCCCCCCCCATGCCCCTGCCTGCCTCTCTGCCTGCTTGTTCTCTCTCTCTCTCTCTCTCTCTCTCTCTCTCTCTGTATCAAATAAATAAATAAATAAAATCTTAAAAAAAAAAAAAAAAAAAAAAGAATACACTTCCTGTGGCTGAGCCTGTGCCGACACACCGTGCCCCCCAGCGTGAGGGCCTGCAGGACGGGGGAGCCCGCTGGCTGCCAGGCTTGTCCCTGACCCTCCGCACCTATCCGTGCAGGGCTCATGAGGGCGGGAGTGAAGGACGGACCACGGCTCGTGGGTAAGTGCAGCCGCCCAACGGGTAGGAACCACTTAGGGACCAGGTGCTCAGGGTAACAGTCATCAGATTTCTGCAAACTACAGAAAGCCCACAGCTATGTCGCTGGCCACAGACAGAGGCTTCTTCTTGAAGGAGCCAGACTTAAAATCTGACAGAAAACTTCCTCTGAGAAGTGCCCTTGACTCCTGTCATTGAGTGAGTCACCCCCTTCTCTGTGCTTAGAACGAATTCTGAAATTCTCCACTCCTGAGACGTTTCTGATTTTTTTTTTATGGCTGTTTTTTCTAAGCTTTTTTTTTTTTTTAAAAGATTTATTTATTTATCTGACAGAGCGAGATCACAAGTAGACAGAGAGGCAGGCAGAGAGAGAGACAGAGAGGGAAGCAGGCTCCCTGCTGAGCAGATCGAGCAGGACTCGATCCCAGGACCCTGAGATCATGACCTGAGCCGAAGGCAGCGGCTTAAACCACTGAGCCACCCAGGTGCCCCTGTTTCTGATTTTCTTAAGAGGGAATCTCTTGACCCCTGTATCCTTTCAATTACCTACATCAGCAGTGGGACATAATAAAGAGGACACTCCCAGTAACAGGCTGGGATTGTGTGTCTCGGGCTCATCAGTGCTCATGTGCAGACCCTGTGCTAGCGAGTGTCCCCACCTGCGCGTCACCGCTGGGCACCCCTTACCTGTGGATGGTAGACACTCAGAGATTTCACTTTGTGCAAAGGTAGCAACACCTTCAGTAAGAAAATCTTGTGCTCTTCTTTTAGTGGTAAGGCAAATCCATTAATTATACTGTGAAAACAGAATTTATTCAAAGTTTGAATATTTATGATTTCCAGATTAAAAAAAATCTGTTTTTCTTTTCTCATTTTCAGCATAAAAATTGGTAAGCAAAATGTACGTTGCACAAAAGACGATATTAACAGAAATGAAAAAGAAAACTAAATACATTCCAAGAAGCATGGTCATTTTTATCTTTGTTATGTGTAAGATAAATCTAAAATTCTGGATTTGTTCTGGGTTACCCAAAACAGCACGAGTCCCTGGGGGCAAAACCTCCTTCTTTAGACAGGCTGTGGAGGCCGGGCAGCTCCCGTGGGACCCCCGGTCTGGGTCTGCCCAAGCCCGGCACCTTCCCTTTGCCTTCACCCATTTTTAGGAATTGGCAACTCTCTGGAGAAATTTGGGTTCGTTACTCTAATGCTGGGAGGATGGAGTCTGAGTGTGCAAGATGGGAGTTGGCTACAAATCAGCCAGGGAGTCGTTCCCTTCTACAAAGAAAGGGGGTCTCACTCCTGCCTCCAAACTGAAGCTTTGTCTCTAACATTAAGTAGCGTACCCACTGGTTTCCAGCTGGGCGATGGGGCTTCCTTTTTCTCTATTTGGTTTTATTATTTGGCAAGCACAGACACGTTTGGAGCTACGGAGCAGTGACATCAATTTCTAGACTGTTCTGCACCCTCTAGGGGTCCTGTGTATGTGTGTGCCGCAGGCTGTCTGAAGTGGACATTAGGGATGACCTGCTCATTTGCATCCGGGAGACCCTCAAGGTCAAGCACCTCTTCTGGATCCCAGCAGCAGGAAGCAGAGTCCTTTCTGTGACACACCGGGCTGTGCAGACACTTAATGCCCTCCTTGCAACATGTTGGAGGTGAGTAGATTTCCCCACTTTACTAAGAAAACAGTGGTCAAGACTAGTTAAGGAAGGTAATACAACTAGTAAGGGGCCTTCAATCGCTCACCATACTCTACTAAGAGAGAGTAACCGGCCGACTGTGCTGAAATAGGTCTAAGTAGACTTCTGCACGGGGACTAAGAGTTTTTTCAGATTATATCTAAAACAGCAAGGACGGTTTTCTCAGCGTGGCTGGAGCACAGAGAGAGCAGATGACGCCTGTGCTCCCAGAGACAGGCTTCCTGCGTTTCCAAAGCTCCGGGGATTGACACAGCGTCCCTCCCTGCAGTGTCCCCTCCCTGCAGTGTCCCTCGGAAGCTTTAGCTGCTGATGCAGCTGAATCCCTGAGGAATGTGCTGGAGGAGAGCACTTCCAAGCTTCTTCGACTGGGCAACCCCGAGAAACTCTGGAAAGCAGTGGGTTGGAGGTCTGATACAAAATCTACAGGTCACTGATTCAGCGAGCAAGAACTCCACTTGGCCTAAGATGGTAAAATTTGTAAAATATCACTTTTAAGAACATTTATAAAAAAGTTATAAAACCAAGGCAATTTGAAATATTAGCATTTACTCAACACTGCCCGGGTACAGTGAATGATCCATTCTTCCAGTGTCACACAAAAACCTTAAGGTAACCATCTTAATGGGTGATGAGGGGTGTGAAACAGCACCTGTGTGCCGAGCCAGGCACCCAGGGGGGTTTCTCTTCGGTGGCTCCTAACCCCAGACCTCACCAACCCCTTCCATCAAGAGAGGTCTTAGTTCCTCTGGGAATGGTTTCAGTCGCCTCACTCTGGGGAGAGCTGCTGGACTCAGTGGGCTGGATCATTCTGGAATCCATTCCACTCGCTGCCAGGAACAGAGACGACTCACCTCCCCAGGATTTCCAGTAACTCTGCTATGCCGTTGTGATGCTCTGTTTCATAAATAAACCTAGAAGAAGCAACATGCCACTTAGAATTTGACACTGAAGTAACAACTGTAAAGACTAAAATCCTCTGAATAAGGAAACAAGGTGCTTTGGAGGGAGGGGGGTGTGCAAAGACCTGGAGGGCAGAGCGCATGGGTCTGCTCAAATGTCCCCCCAACATTTTACTTTGGATTTCCAAAGATGGAGAAAGGCTGTAGGGTCTGTACTATGAGCTCCCCTACTTCAGCCGCCCAGAGGTGATGAAGAGCAATTTGCCATCTGCCAACCTAACTCGACACCTTCCTCAGTTTTTTTTTTTTTAAAGATTTTATTTATTTATTTGACAGACAGAGATCACAAGTAGGCAGAGAGGCAGGCAGAGAGAGAGAGAAGGAAGCAGGCTTCCCGCCGAGCAGAGAGCCCAACATGGAGATTGATCCCAAGACCCTGGGATCAGGACCTGAGCTGAGGGCAGAGGTTTTAACCCACTGAGCCACCCAGGTGTCCCCACCTTCCTCAGTTTTAAAACCTCCAACAGTTGCCTGGGTCTGTGCCAGGGCAGAAGTCCCTTCCTGCCCACTTGGACTGTCTTCCCTGCTTCCTTATAGACACCTCGCATGGCCCCTCATGGATTCAAGCACCCCCTCCTGGAACCCCAGTACAAGCAGCCGATCTGCGTCCTGAAAAGCCTCTCGCGCTGTGCCTGCCCAGTGGGCTCCCATGGCCCCTGCAGCGTCTGTCCCATGCTTAGAACACGTTGACAGGCTGGATACTATGAGAAAGAACAGGGACACCGAACAGGGCAACAGCTCCCCAGCTCCCGAGGATTTCCTCAAAAGCCAGGAGCCCACTCCTGCCCACACCGTGCTCGCCTGGCGTCCACCTCAACCTCAACCAAGGCAAGGGTGCTGCCTGCCGGGAGTGGGGTCTGAAAAAGGATTCTGTTCTCCGTTGACAAAAACAGTTTAGAGGCAGCTCTATGTCAAAAATAAGAGTTTGTGATGATTTAAAAAAAAATATGACTCTGAAATTTTGTTGTTCTTGTTTGCAACGAATGGACAAGGGACCTCAAGGTAAAGAACACGTCAAATATTCACAGCACGTGAAATGTTCCTGAAGGTGGGGCTTTGACACTGCCACATCCTGGAATGGGCAGAATTCTCGGAAGGTCTGGTGCTTGAACCAGGCCATGAAGGAAGGCTGACAGATGTCTGGACGGGGTGGAGTGGGAGGGAGAAGGCAGGGCTGGAGCGAAGGTCTGTGAAATGGAGCGGGGAGTGGGCCGCGGGCAGGAGGTGGGCCAGGCAGACACGCAGGGTGGCGCCCCGAGGGCCTCACGTGGGTCGGCTACAGCCACTGAACAGAGAACCACAGTGCCACGGAAATGAGTGTGGCCACGGCATGAATGGGTGGTGGGGAGTGACCCAGACAGCACGGGGCACCTGTCTGGTGAGAAGCAGGCGGTATGGTCCTACGGCAGGGGACGCAGCCCTCAACTCCCCACCGGGCTCTGCGCTGCACCGGCCTGGAGACTGGGCGCCGACCCCCTGGAGCCCCATCCTTCGTGCTGCGTCTGCGCTCGGACGCACTCAGATTTATAAAACTCAACTGGCGCGTTGCTTGTTTTCTCAGTTTCCACGAGCAAAGTTGGAGCTTTGTACGAAGTACAGCCGTGCCACCTGTCTGCTTCTCTCGATGACCCGGGGGGCTGGGAAGGCAGCAGGACTGCACGAGGCACCCGCAGACCTCAGGGCTCGGCTCTGGGCCTCTGCTGGGCTCGGGCTCTACATGCTCCAGCTGTCGCGTGTGGACAAGGACGGCCTTCTGCTGTTGGACATTTTGTTTTCCTAAATCAGCATCACTATATTCTTCTTGGTAAGTTCTTCATTTCTTTTTTTCATCAGAGATAGTTTTTTTTTTTTTTTTTTTTTTTTTTTTAAATTCAAGCTAGTTAACATACAGTGTAGCACTGATTTCAGGGTCAATCCAGTGATTCATCAGATGCATGTGACACCCAGGGCTCATTCCATCACGTGACCTCCTTAATGCCCGTCACCCAGGTACCCCATCCCCCCACCCCCTCCCCTCCAGCAGCCCCGTTTGTTAAGAGTCTCCTATGGTTTGCCTCCCTCTCTGATTTCAACTTACTTGATTTTCCCTTCACCTATGTTCATCTGTTTTGTTTTTAAATTCCACATTCGAGAGAAATCCTGTGACAACTGTCTTCCTCTTATTTTGCTCAGCATAACACCCTCCAGTTCCATCCATGTCACTGCAAACAGCAAGCTTTCCTTCTTTTTGACGGCTGAGTGATACTCCACTGCACGTACACACCGTACCTTCTTTACCCGTTCGTCTGTCATGGACATCTGGGCTCTCTCCGCAATTTGGCTACTGTGGACACTGCTGCTCTAAACACTGGGGTGCATGTGCCTCTTTGAATCGGCAAACAAAATTCTTTGTTTCTATTTATTTGACCTGACTTGAAATAGATATAAAAAAGAGAAACCAAATCTCCTTTTAACTTTTCCTGAGAGGGACAAGAAAGGAAGGTGCGGAGTGGGGAGAAAGCCATAATGAAGACGTCTGCACGGGAGTCGGATGGTGTTTCTCACTTTTCCAGCAAAAACAATCAGGACTCTCTAAAAACTGAGCCAGAACCTGCTTACTGGAGGCAGTCTCCAGAACGGACACTATCAGTATCTTTCCTCCGTGGGATGTGCCCTGAGCCTCCCATGAAGAGGCGGAATCTGTCTCCCTCCCTACGGATCTGTCGTCCTGTGAGTCGCCTGCATCAGCACAGAAGGGAGAAGGGAATCTGCTCCAGTTACCGGCCGAGCCTTGCGGCTCCCGCTTCTTCCTTCCTGGAAGCCACCTGAGGTCCTGCCCGGAGCCATCCTGCACGTGTTGGCCCCCACAGACCGTGGGCAGCGGTGGAGCTGCCCACGGAGCCCAGCTCTGATTACAGATCTGCGAGAAAGTCATCGGCTGTTGCTGATTCCAGCCGCTGGGCTGTAACAGACCCAGAGCCCTGGGCTGCCCTTGCTCACTCCAGGGTTCCAGCCCGCCCTGGCTGGACCGTCAACAGGCAGATCCCTGCCGCTCCCAGTTCCCACGCGCTCATCAGAAGGAGAAACTATCCAAACGGGCTTGACTTGAACACTTTCAGTGAGATAAACCAAACAGGCTGCAGAGGTCTTTTCTTCCACGCTGGGGTCATGCCACAGACTTCTCTCCTGATCCTTCCCCTTCCGCAGGAGATCGGAGGTGTGGGAGGCGGAGACCGACTACGGGATCCACACAACGTGCCCGCTTTTGATGGCATCGGTCAGGAACGACAGTGACAGAAAAGATGGCTGAAACCCAAGAGCATCGCACGCCAGCCTGGGGCACTCGGTGAGAACGAAATCAAGTGCAGTGACTTCTGAATAATTAAAATGTTTTCGTTATTGTACGGAGATTCTTCATGATTTGTGATTCTGCTCTCTGAACAAACCCACATTTTAATTAAAAAAAGAAAAAACAACCCTCACGGTAGATCTTTAATTTGGCGCCTAAAAGATCAGAATTTAAATAGTACCCATTCTTTGCTGTTTAAACAATGTATAAAATGTTTCAATAGAGAAGTACCTCTGCCGGGTAATGACCCTGTTCAGAAGGAAGCACGAGGCCAAGAAGGTGTGAGGAAGACAACACCCAGGAAACACGATGTCCTTCTCTGATCACAGAGGGACAGGTTCCAGAAGCCCCTGAGGCTCTCCATCTGTCTCTGCCCCCTTCTCTCTTGCTGGGTCACTGTGCCTAAGAAAAGATGCGCCTGGCCTCTGTGGCGCTCCTGGCGAGGGCCTATACATCACCCTCACTGAGGCCCCATGGCCCGACAGTGTGAAACCTGTCCGCTTTATCTCACAGGGGGACCTACCCACACGGCTGTCACTGCTGGGCTCTGTCACTACCTTGAGACAGCCTGGGGTCAGGGGCCTTCAAGGCAAGCTGACCTGAGAAGCCCAAATTCTCAGAATAAACTGCGTGCAGTGAGCTCTCCAGGGACAGCCAAGATGTACTAAGTCTCTCACGCATCAGCCTTCATCTGGTGCCACCACAGGCGCGAAGCTGTTGCTGGACTCATGTGGTAAAGCAGCCAGAACAATGCTTGCGCCGTGGGGAGACCTGTCTGCCAAGCCAGGGGGGCTTTCTGGCGTGGGGACGCGTCTGCAAGCCTCTGAGGCTGCGGCCAAGGGCGGGCAGAAAGACTGGTCCCGGAGGCGCTTGTGTGGAAGGGGCCTGGAGGTGAGCAGAGACACAAATGAGGGGGCCGGCCAGGCCCAGGACTTAGGCTCATCCAACCAAGTGTGGACAGTCATCCACGTGACTCAGGTGGTGGCAGAACCGTGGGGACAGTGGCAGGCGGGCTGAGGGGTGTTCAGACTTTAAGAGTCAATGAGAAGCTGTGGCCAGGATAGGGAGCAAGAGGGGGCGGAGTTAAGGTGAATACTGCACTTGGAATGTCATGGAACATTCTTTCATGAGCCATGGGGCTGTGCCTCCTCTGTGTAAACCCAGACAGGGCACCTTCGGCACCCAGCTCCCCAGACCGACCCATCTCTGCAGTCCCACAGGCCTAGGGATGACTGGGCTACCTACACCTGCTGCTTCCAACAGGCCCTCCTCTGCCCCGAGGTAGACAGGGTTTCTAGACCTCCGGTACAGCTCTCTAGCTTGGGAGAGCTGCTAAGGACCCCTGCTTACTCTTCCCTCTCGCCCGCTCTCTGAGATGCGTCGGGGGCAGTGGGGGAAGAAGTAACGTGCAGGGGGAAGGAGTGACAGCTGGCTTTGCACGGGTTCTAGGTGGACCCACCCTGGACAGCTGGGTGAAAACGCAAACAGAGGAAGGCAGTGTGGTGAGATGGGGGGTGGGTGAGGGCGGGGAGCGGGCAGAGAGGGAGGGGCGGGGGAGGCAGAAGGGGGCCACTGCTGCCCAGCACACCACGGGCAGGCCGCTCCCACTCCCCAGTCACTTGCCAAAGGGAATGATGGGCTTGGGGTGGGGAGGAGCACCGAGTGTGAACACGACCGTCATCATGCGAAAAGGGACACGTCACCCACACGCTGACTTACCTATAAAATATATTATTTATCTGTTTTCTGATGTAAGCTCTTAAGCCTAAGAATTTTCCATAGATTCTGTGAAGGGTAGTTTTAAGAAAATCTCTCTCTCGAGGATCTTCACTGTCGAAGAGCTCTAAAAGCTTCAAGGAGAAAAAGACACTCAGTGCACAGGCAATTCCCGTGCTGTAGTTTAGGGCTTTTGAAGCTTCAGCTAATCAGTACCTTACCTGCAACACAAATTTCTGATCGATATATTTCTTCGCTATATTAGGTTGGAAATCTGGAGACTCTAAAAATCTTAAGAAAAATTCATAAACAAGCTAGGAGGAAAAAAACAACAATGAGTCAAACAACATGGCATTTTATTAGCTGGAGATTAGAGATACACCATGAGTTGAATCTCTGAAAATATGAAGCCTTAATAAAAAGCCACGTACCTACAGAATTAAGTCCAAATACTATGGCTTCATTTAATTACAGCTGAAGACGGTATTGTTTTATTTAGCTCAGAACCACAGACTACAGCCTTAAATAGCATTTAAACAAAATGATACCCACAGTGGGGGTCACTGGCGCTCAGCTGAGGCTGCCGGGAGACCACAGTGCGCAGCAGCTACAGCGGGCTGGGGCCTGCACCCACCGTGGGCATGTGTCCTGGCAGAGCCAGGCAGACAGGAAGCTGGGACGGCTCGGTGAGCGGGTCACGGACGCGGTCATCCAGGGCTGGGACGCTCCTCCCCTTCACAAGTGGGTTGCATGCTGCCCCCAAGACAGCCCCCCCTTGTGATCTGTTCCCCATCTTGCTCGTTCCCAGCTTTCCCCTCTATCTCCCCCGCTGCGGACAACCCGGGCCCCGGTGTGGCGCGTGGCCTGCACACACTCTGCTTGCGCTGGGCTCAGGGTCTTCTCAGGCATCCAGTCTGATCTACGACCAACTTTTTGCCTTACAAATGCGCAAGTTAGCAGGGGAGCTTTGGGGCGCATCATATCTACATCCTGAAAATGGGGTGGGGGAAGCATCTAGTTGCAAAAGGCCTTGATCTAATGGCTATCGGGGAGGTCACTTTCATTACCAACATACTGGCAATTATGTATCTTTGTAGTTCATTTCAAGGGGTCCAAACAAACCAACCATTTGATTCTCACTTCCGCTAAAATACCTTTCTTAGATGCATAGGTTTGCAAAGTCAGAGGTCCACTTGCAATAAACTGGAGTGAGGCCCTAGAAGCCAGCACATTTGCTTTAGAGAAAAACCCGCGAATATACACATTTAATTCGTGCCCGTTTCTGGGGCATTCTCAGAGTTCAGTACCTGTAGATGAGGCCAGGCTGCTTCTAACGTGGGCTCGTCTTCCTCGGGGTCAAATTCTGCTCCCGTAGGATTGGAGGAAGGTGGTAATGTTCGAAACATGTTAACTGCAAACTAAAATCCACACATTCTTGAGTCATAACCAGGACATTCAAGGTATTTACAGAAAACATTTAAAAAAACATTTATAAGAAACATTTAAAAAATATTTACAGAAAACACTTTAATTGTAATGATAGCTGCTTCCAGCAGTTATCTGGCTCATCCTTATTAAGATTACGGAAGCAGCGAGCATCCCCAGCGAGACCTGGGGTCAGGAGCGCAGCAGGAAACGTGGCCCACGGACGGCCGGCCACCGAGACTCCTGCTCGACTCTGAGCTGCCAGATTCACAGACAACTAGCACCAGCCAGTGCCAGCCGGCAGTGGGGAGCCCTCGGTCTCTTCCGTGTGTCAGTGCCAAGCGAGGAGGCCGGTGTAGTGCTGGGAAGAAAAGAATGAGATCATGGAGGAAACAGCAGAGACCGAAGAACTGACCTCCTGCCCCGGAGGTACCGGCGATCGGCGCCGAGAGACCAGACCCACCAACCGTGCCAGGGGCTGGACGGTTGCGGTCTTCGTCTATCTGGACTCAGGAAGAAATGACTTAGGAAGAGATTTCTCTGGAGTGTGAGTGACCCCCTCGTACAACTTGCTGCCCATTTTTCTTTATATTGTCCTTCACCGCGGATGCCCACCCCGTTTATTATTATGGCTCCGTCTATTTCCAACTTCATAAAAGTCAGGGTTTTACAGGTGTTTCTACATAAAATCTAGAATTCTCAGGAGCACAGGTACACTTGAATCCCATTAATCTGTAAGTAATGCACAATATGCACTGATAAATTTGTGATATGTTTAGTTTTTCAATATCATCAATTTCTAACTACTTCTTTTGTAGGAAGTTTAAATATAGTTAGTTCCCTCTCAGAGGCTCTGAACCACCGTATGTGGGCTGCAAGACTGGGCTCGAGCGACAGGCGCTCACATGACCGCAGCAAGGCCTGTGTCCCCCCACTTCCCACAGCACACCATCTAAACACCTGCTACACAAGGTGAGACTCAGCTCCGTGACATTGTGAAGGGAGGATCTGTGGACGGTCCTGGGCAGACCTGATGCAAGGGTGTCCAGTCTCATGCAGACAGAGCTAAAGCTCAAGGCCAACAGTTGTGTTTCTTTTCTCATTTTTACTATTATTGACACTGAACTCCGGGCCCTACCATCGTGTTCTGTGAAGGAACATGCCCCCACTTCAAGCCATCAGCTATGGGAAGCCCTGAGCCCCAAACATTTGTCGTCCGTGCCGTCTGAGAGGAGGAGTGGAGACCAGGCATCGCAGCAACGGGGCTGAGATAACACAGGAATGGAAGGAACAAAAGATGGCTGGAAATCCAGACAAGCAAAAAAAAAAAAAAAAAATCCTTTAGTAAAAATAAAATACCCCTAAAACCTAAGCAGAACGTAGAAAATGGTCTGGAACCTGTGAACAGGGTCCTGGAGGAGGCCCCCACGTAACAGGTGACTAACGGACCAAGGCTGTGACAGGTGCTGGCAGGTGCATGGGGCACATCCTGTCACTGGTGCCCAGGGGGGGACTCTCCTGGCACTCTGATCCCCAAGCCCACAGAAGAGCGCAAGTAGACAGCAAGAGCTCCCACACCCCGGAAAGGCCATACTTGCCCGCCCCCCTCTTCACACCCTCCCCCCCCGGCTTGCTGAGGGGCAGCAGATGAGCTGTGTCACCACGAGCCTTTGCTCCTTCCTTCCGGGGCTAGGAAAAGTGTGGAGAGTGGAGTCAGATATAGTCTGAGGCCCGTACGGGCGTGTGGCATTCACGAGCCAGGTTTTCTTTCTACTCCTTCAAAGGCAGAGACAGCAGGTGCCTTGAAAAGAGTGTCGCAGAGGAGAGCCACGTGCCCAGCGCAGGAGGACAGAGCCCACATGGCGTCCCTGGGTGGCAGAGGTGCTCCAGACACACGCTAGGCCTGCCTCTCCTGGACACACTCACGTCAGCCTGTGTCAGTCCCACTCAGGAAGGGAGCATACACATGGGGGGGGGGCTGCCCTGCTGCTCTGCTTGGGGCCAGGAATGCCCCCATAGTCCCTCACTGGCCAGGCTGCCCATGGGGACTGAAGGGTGACAGCAGGCGGGGCAGCTGTCCCCAGAGAGACCAACCGGGGGCAGGAAAGCGAGATGGGACAGATCACGGCTTACTATTGGACACAAATGCGAGCGGCACCCGTGGAGGTATCTGTAACTATGGTTGACATCTCAGTCAGCCTACCTGCAGCTTGAGAGACGACCCCTGAAGATGTGGGTGGGCTGTAGCCACTTAGCTGGCAAGTCTGAAGAATAGAACCGTGGTTTTCCCAGAGGAAGACAAAACCCTCCCTGTGGAGGTGGCCTTGGCTCCTGCCCGAAGGCTCCTGGGAAAGGATCTCCTGGGCTGTCTCTGTCTCTCACTGGTTGCTTCTCTGGTCAGACTCTGACCGACACACCTGCTCGGTTAAGATTCCTAGGAAGCTGGTTACCGCCTGCCAGTGGCACAGCTAATGACCCCAGTTTCAAGTTGAAGCCCGTGCGGGGTGTCCGGTCACCTACAGCCCGGACCCCAGAGGTGGGGTTGGGAGTCTGCGGGGCTGGCAGACCACCAGGCTTTTACGGCCCAAATCCTCTTTTCAGTGTCCCCGAAGGCGACCAGCCCAGACCCAGGTTTTCCTGCCGGGGGACTAACTGCCACGAAGTTGCTTCTTCCCCAAGACACAGCCTTCCCACCACGGCCGGAGCAGGAGTTCGAGGCTCGGCTGCAGAAAAGGCTGCGCCGACCGCCAACATGTGGAAGACAAGGACGTCAGGCAGGGGACAGGCCGCCTCAAGTGGTCCTTGTGTCTCAGGGATTCTGAGCACAAACGCTGCGGGGTCCAGCGAGCCGAGCGCCGGCGGGAGGGCGGCCGAGCCGTCCAGCTACGCGGAGTCCAGGCTGGGCACCACAGGGGAAGTGGTGGACATCATGCGCGGAAGTGGAAGGAACCCGGTTTGTTCTGGGGGCCGGACGGGGACCCGACGGATTCATTTTAACCGCTCAGCTCACACGGAGTGACAGTGTCCCCAGGGCTGTGGTCGCAGCCGGGGTCAGGCCGCGCGGACAGGACAGGAGGGCCCGAGGCTGGGCGGGGCGGGCTTCCGGCCGTCCTCGACCAGAGCCAGGGACTGTGCCCCGAAAATCCTGCCCACGCTTGGGTTTTCTCACGTGTACACAGGGCACGAGCCTCCTCTCTGCCCTGGGCCCGGGGGGAGCGGGCCAGGGCGCGCACGCGTGGCGGCCGTGCTCGTGGGCGCGCGCACGTAGGGGACGCGCACGTAGGGCACGCGCACGGCGGCCGGTGGGGCGCGCACGGGCTCTGCGTGTTCGGCCGCACCTGCTTTCACCGCGGCCTCGACGCCCTGCCTTCCTGGCGTAAAGCGGCTGCAGAGGCTCCGGCCCACGCTGCCGCACCGACTCAGTCAGGAGCGAGCAGCGCTGCGGGACACCCTGCGGCGCGGCGGCCTCACGAAGCCTTTCGGTACCTGGCACAGTGGCCAGCGGCGGGCGAGTGCCGCGGACAGAGGGAGCAGCCGGAGCCGAGGATGACGTAAGGGCAGCGCGGCGGCCGGGTGGGCGGGGGCAGCCAGAGACCAGGACCACCCAGGTGAGCCACTTTCCCCGACAACCGGTCGGCGAGGCTGGACACTCAGTTCCTCGTCTAAACCACACGGGTTCCTCCACCCCTGCACGTACTCTACTGTATTCGCACAACTATGGGTAGAGGTGAGGCCGCTGAGGCCGGGTCTCAGCTCCTCCGGAGCTCATCCTCCCACAGTCCCAAACACTAGGTTCTGAGAGTCCTGAAATGCATCGTGGGGGTGGGTAGGGTGCGGGGAAGTGGGGAGGGAGCCCATCGACATTATTATTATTTTTTTTTTTATAGAAAACTGTATTTGTAAAAGTTACAGTGTATCTGGAAAAAACAGCAGAAACCATACAACAGACCAGCTCAGCTGCGCTAGGATACAGAAACCAGAAATACAATTAGGAGACTAACAGCACACCCTCTCCGCTAACAGCAACGTGATTAGGGAACAGAATGAACAGCAGCAGCCCAGGAACACAGTTCCAGAAGTGACCAGGGCCTGGGAACTCAATGCCCAGTTCCAAGGCCCCAGTGGAGAGAGCATAAAAACCCTAATAAAGGGCACGTTAGAATATCTGAATGAAAGAGACAGCGAGAGGGAACAGAAGCAGGGACAGTGGGAGAGAGAGAAGCAGGCTTCCTGCCGAGCAGAGAGCCCAATGCAGGGCTCGATCTTAGGACCCTAGGATCATGACCTGAGCCAAAGGCAGATGCTTAATGACTGAGCCACCCAGGCGCTCCCCTAGTGGCAATCTTAAGAGAAAATCTAGGCCTTTCCTCATTTGTGAGGTTAGTTCAAGCCTGCTTTCAATGGTAGAGTCCAGGTGTCGCCCTGGGGACTGCACACACACACAGCAGGACAGCAGACTTAAACTCAACAGCACCAATACTCACATTGAAAGTAAGTAGTTTGCACAACCAACCAACCAACCAACCACTAGACACTGTCTGACTTAATAGAAAAATAACACTCAACTCCATGCTGTCTGCAACAAGCTCTCTTTAAATACAAGGAAACAAATCGATCAAAAGTAAAGGAAGGAAAAAGACATATCAGGTTCACATTAGTAAGGAGAGAGCTGAAATGTCTGTATCAATCAGACAGAGTAGGTTTTGGAGCAAATAAGATTACCAGGGATAAAGAGGGCCACTCTGTAATGATAAAGGAGTCAACTAATAAACACTAGTATCTACTCTCTGAATAACATGATGTAAAACTTGACAGAACTGCCAGAAAAAAGAGGCAATAAACAATTAGAAAACAGAATATAAAGAGCCCTAATTACAATAGCACCAAAAGATGAAATATTTTATGAGCCTGAAAAAATACATGTAGGATCCGAATGCTGAAAGCCACAAAACAAATAATGCCAAAATGAAGACATACTATGTTCATGGACTAAAATGTTCAACACTGCTAAGGTATCCACTCTCCTCAAATCTACATAGTAATGCAATCCCAATCAAACCCCCTGAAGGATATTTTGTAGGTAACAAACCGATTCTAAAATTTATATGGAAAGGTACAAAAACTAGATAGTCTAAGAACTTTAAGAAAGTAAAAACAAGATCAAAGCATTCACCCTACTTGACCCCAGAATTTATGAAGTGATGGTAATGAAGACCATAAGGTACTGGGAGCAGATTCCTAATTAATGGAACAGAATAGAGTTCAGAAACAGACTCACAAATATGGTCAAATAACTTCTGACAAAGGTGCAAAAGCACTTCAAAGAATGATCAGTCTTCTCAATAAACGGAATACTTGGACATCCACATGCCAAAAAAAATGAACCTCAGCCAAAATGAATCACAGACCTAGATGTGAGATGTAAAACTATAAAACCATAAAACTTTTAGGAAAAAAATCTTTTTTAAGCTCAGGTCAGGCAAAGACTTCTCAATATGACACCGAAAAAAGCAGGGTCCATAAAAACAAATCACAAGTTAGACTTCACCTGATCTAAAACTCTGTAAAAGACATTCTCAGAATAAGTCCATCAGAGAAAGACAATTATCATAGGATATCTGATGTGAGGAATTTGAGTGGGAGGGTGGGGGGCCATGGGGGTGGGAAAAATGAAACAAGATGGGACTGGGGAGGGAGACAAACCATAAGAGACTCTTAATCCCAGGAAACAGACTGAGGGTTGCTGGGGGGTAGGAGGGATGGGGTGGCTGGGTGATGGACATTGGGAGGAGTATGTGCTATGATGAGTGCTGTGAAATGTGTAAATAAGACTGATGATTTACAGACCTGTACCCCTGGGGCAAATAATACATTATGTGTCAATAATTTAAAAAAAAAAAAAAAGACCCTCTCAAAATAAAAAGACAAGCCAGATGGGGAGAAAACATTTACAAATCACCTAACTGGCAAAGTTTTGTATCTAGAACATGTAAAGAAGTCTCAAGCTCAATAATAAGAAAACAAAAAACCCAATGAAAACATTGGCAAGTGATTTGAATAGACATGCCACCAAGGAAGACCTACAAATGACAACCACAGGAAAAAGTGCTCAGCATCATCAGTCATTAGGGAAATGCAAATCAGAACCAAAACAAGAGGGGCACCTGGCTGGCTCAGTCAGTGGAACATGAGACTCTTGATCCCAGGGTTGTGGGTTTGAGCCCTATGCTGGGTATAGAGATTAGTTAAAAATAAAGCCATTTATTATTTTTAAAAACATTTTTTAAAAAAGATTTTATTTATTGGGACGCCTGGGTGGCTCAGTTGGTTGAGCGGCTGCCTTCGGCTCAGGTCATGATCCCGGCGTCCTGGGATCGAGTCCCGCATCGGGCTCCTTGCTCGGCGGGGAGCCTGTTTCTCCCTCTGCCTCTAGCCTACCACTCTGTCTGCCTGTGCTTGCGCTCTGTATCTCTCTCTAACAAATAAATAAAAATCTTAAAAAAAAAAAAAGATTTTATTTATTTGACAGAGAGAGATCACAAGTACGCAGAGAAGCAGGCAGAGAGAGAGGAGGAAGCAGGCTCCCCGCTGAGCAGAGAGCCCGATGCGGGGCTCGATTCCAGGACCCTTCAATCATGACCTGAGCTGAAGGCAGAGGCCTTAACCCACTGAGCCACCCAGGAGCCCCCCAAATAAAATCATTAAAAAAAAAAGATTTATTTATTTGGGTGGGGGAGAGAAAGAGAGAGAGAAGAGGGGGCAGGGGCAGAGGGAGAGGGAAAGAGAGTCTGAAGCAGACTCCATTCGGAGCAAAGAGTCCAAAGTTGGGCTTGATCTCACAACCTGAGCCGAAACCAAGAGTTGGATGCTCAACTGACTATGCCACCCGGGCACCCCAAAAACAAAATCCTTAAAAGAAAAAATGCCAAGCTGAGATAAAGGAGCTGACGACCCTAAATGCTGACAATGGTGCGTCACAGCCTGCTGGGGGGTGCAGACAGCGTAGAGCTGCTTCGGAAAGCAGTTTGGAGAGTTAAACATAAAAGACGTGACCCATGAGTTCTGCCTTCCCCAGGCAAATGAAAACCTTTGTTCCAAACTTTGTTCCAAAACCTTGTTCCAAACTTGTACACGAAGATTTACAGCAGTTTTACTGCCCCAGATGGGAGCCTACCTTCAGCAGGGGATGGGCAAACTGGGGTACATCAACGTTGTGAGGCACTACTGGATGGTTACAAGGGATAGGCTGCTGGTGGATCTCAAACCCACCATGCACAATGAAGGAAGCCGGACCCCAAAGGCTGCATGTCACGTGAGCCCATCTACATGACCCTCTGGAGAAGGCAACATGATAGACTGGGACAGATCCGTGGTGGCCGGGGACGACGGGGAGGAGGAGAAGCCTTGACTACACGTGGGGAGCAAAAGTAGCTTTTTTGGAGAGGGACGGAACTGTTCTCTATTTTGATTATGGTGATGATTGTATGATTATACATATTTACCAAATCTCAGAGAACCGTTTACTAAAAAGACTGAACTCTGCTGTATGTAAACTAATAATTTAATTTTATTTTTTAAAAAGATTTTATTTATTTACTTATTTGTCAGAGAGAGGGAGCGCAAGAGGGGGAAGCAGCAGCCAGAGGGAGAAGCAGGCTCCTGGTTGAACAAGGAGCCCGATGTGGGACTCAATCCCGGGACTCTGGGATCATGACCTGAGCCGAAGGCAGATGGCCGACTGACTGAGCCACCCCGGCGTCTAGTCTCACAAATTAAGAATTAACTTTAAAACATCCCATGAAAGGGTAATTCTTGGCTGTAAGTTCAGTTCATAATGCCCTTTGTGTCTCAGTGATTTCTCCCCTGTGCCCCTAGATGAAAGACAGACCCTTCCACTTGGGAGCTTTAGAAACGCGCAGGTTTTGCTGAGGTGTAACTGACCTACCGTGACTGTGTTTTGGGTGTGGGTCCTTAGTGTAGGGTCTGATACATGTATGATGGGCATACGTCTGTGAAACCATCGCACAAGCAGGATAATGAACATATTCACCGCCACCCCCTCAAAGTTCTCAGAAGCCTTTTGAAGAAATAATACGAATAATACATCAGTCGGCTACAAGGGGGGATGGGTACAGGCAGGACTGGGGAGCCGGGGAGGAAGGAGAAGATTCAACTTTCACTTCCTATGCTTTTGTATTTATCTCACTTACTGAAAACAAACATGCCTTTCTCCTGTAATTTAAAAACATCCAACAAAACAAAGGGAAGTTCTCCCAAAATAATTGGAACAAATCTCCAAGAAATGACTTACTGATATATAAAGTAGAAAAATCATTCTCTGGGTTTCAAAAAGCACCATATGTTTTCATCTCTTTCTAGCTCTCTGCTGATGTGCGTCTCTAACCCACGTGTCTGTGACTTTGGCTAAACGAAAACAACGAAACACACAAGGGGAATGCATGATTTAAATCCTCAGTGGAGAGAAATCTGTACACCACTTGAAGCCTCACTGGTTAATACACTATCTCCTTTATTCACAACATGTTTTCCTCTCCCATTTCCAAAATATCTTCACCCTTACAGCAAGCAGTGCTTCCCAGAACACACTGTAAAGATCAGATGTAAAAATAGACAAAGGAGAGCGTCCAACGTCAACTCTGAAGTGAGCACAAGACAATCACTCTGGGCCGTGGGCCGGACACCTCTCCCAAGGACCCCAGAATCACTGCTCTGCCCTTAACAGAAAACGCTGACTTGAACCCTAAGCATAAAAGAACAAACCTGTAAGGCACTATCCGGTCACTTACAAGCAGTACAGGTGAAAACAGTGGGACGGATCTGTCTTCCCTGGAATCCCAGTATGCGTCCTGGCAGACCAGCACTACTGTTCACTGTATGTACAAGGCTCCGTGGGGGGGCGGTTTGAAGAAAACCTATTTACTGGTTTTTGATGATAATGTGGTACATGATCTTTATGAAAAGTAAAAATCACAAGAAATATGGTAAAATGGAAAAATCTGCATAAGCCACAGCATCCCAAAGCGGCTGCTGTTAACAGCTCACACTGTATTCCTCTGGAATATACGCTGTCTCCTGGGTGAGGGTGGGTGACGGGGTCAGGGATGATACTGTGTCTCATTCTCAGCTGTCCCCCGAACCCCGGATGCGGGCCATTCCAGAGCCGTCCATCTGATGCAAAGTGCCTGGAGCCTCCCAGCTCCTCCTGCCTCTGATCTAACCAATTCCTTCTCTGATCCTCAGCGGGCATCACTACTACACCTCGTTTTAATGTTTTTGTCTCTGCAGGAAGCTCCACACTGAATGGGCATCTACTGAGCTCACGGAAAGCACTGGCCAAACTCAGAAGAAACGGGAAAGCAAAACCAGTCTATCCCTCCTGGGGATCTGCAGCCTAGGGAGGTCAGAGCTGCCAGTGGCTTCAGCGGGCAGTGCAGGAAGGCTGCTCGGAAGCGATTCTGAAACGTCTGCTGTGCTGAAGAACGACCTGGGGAACACGTGGGCACAGGGCTGGCAAGCAGCATTTCTGACAGGCACCCAGGGGGTGCCCATGCCGCAGCCTCTGAGCGGGGCTCTTCTGGAGAAGTGGTTCTCAAACTCGGGTCTTGGGACCCTTTGAAACTCCACGACTACGATTACTGAGGACCCCAAAGAGCTTTTGCTTACGAGTCATTTCTGTTGATGTTGACTGTCTTAGAAATTAAACTGGGAAACCCACCCCCATGAATCTATTAAAAAATAACAAGCCCACTGTCTCAATATAAATATATATTTATAGATATAAATATATATTATATATAAATAGAAAATGATTTTCAAAACAATTAGTAATTTCATTTTCTTTTCTTTTCTTTTTTTTTTTTAAGATTTTATTTATTTATCAGAGGGAGAGAGGGGGAGAGAGCAAGCACAGGCAGACAGAATGGCAGGCAGAGGCAGAGGGAGAAGCAGGCTCCCTGCTGAGCAAGGAGCCCGATGTGGGACTCGATCCCAGGACGCTGGGATCATGACCTGAGCCGAAGGCAGCTGCTTAACCAACTGAGCCACCCAGGTTCTTTTTTTTTTTTTTAAAGATTTTATTTATTTATTTGACAGAGAGAGACAGTGAGAGGCGTGGGAGAGGGAGACTGAGCCACCCAGGCGACCCGTGTCAGTTATTTCGCAAGATCTCCTATCACATAGGATACAGGTAACTCTCCTGAACAACGCACGGGTTAGAGGGGTTGACCCCTGCACAGGTCTTCTGGCTCCCCCCAAAACTTAATTACTAATTAAGCCAATTGTTGACTAGAAGCCTTACTGATAACATAAATATTGATTAACACATATTTTGTGTGCTATATGTAGTATATACTATATTCTTGAAATAAGGTAATCTGGAGAAAAGAAAATGCTAAGAAAATCTTGAGAAAATACATTCATGGTACAGTATTGTGTGTACGTGTATATACACATACATATAAAATCTGGGGTGCCTGGGACATCCATATAAAATCTGGGGTGCCTGGCTGGCTCAGTCAGTTAAGCGTCTGCCTTTGGCTCTGGTCATAATTCCAGGGTCCTGGGATCGAGCCCTGCATCAGGCTGGACCTTCTTGGTTCAAACCTGTGTAGTTCAGAGGTCAACTGCATTTCCTAAAACAAATAAAAATTTGGAGAAGAGTGGCATTTTTTCCATTTTTGCTCATCTCTTTACTATCTGGCTTAATAGAAAAGAGCCGATTCCCATGTCTGCTTCTACATTCTGAGTGCTGGTTTGGTTGAAATACAGGAGGAAAACAATGTACTGTATGGTGACTAACACAACATAATTTAAAAAAAAAGAATGACAGAAAAGAGAAGAAAAAATGTCTTTTAGCGTTTGTAGTTGGAAAAGGGAGGAGTAATCAACAGCCCGTTTGGATAACATGGGCTTCTATGGTACTACATCCAAACTTGACCAACGGTGGTCTTTCTTATCAAGGAGGGGTCTCTGTGTCAAGATCCAATGGGGTGTCTTGCATTCTGAATGGCTCTCGGGCCCACAAATGATTATGGAACATTATTTATTGTGCATTTGGAAAACACTGGTTCCCTGGATTATGCAGACTCCTGGTGGGGCCTCATTTCGCCTGTTGGGTTCCTACCACCACTGACCTCAGCAGGAGAGCCTGTGGCCCTGGGAAGCTGATGGACACAAGTTCCAAAATTCAAATTTCCAAAATTCAAATTTTCACCCCAAAACTCAAACTCGGTCATGGACAACAAACACTGTCAGCTATTTCCCTTTAAGTGACCTTCTCTTTTTATTTTCGAGAAGATGCTCGCTAACATTCCTCTGAATAACCGGTCTGGCTTCGAGTGACGTCACGTCAACACGGTGTCTGTGGAAACAGTGGTTTTGCTACCAGCGTGTTGACTCTGAGAAAAATGCCAATGCCTGAAAAACAGATTAACTAGAGAATTGAATTGAAAAAACCAAACAGATGGCTGATTATATTTAAAAAATGACTGAAATGAAGAGATAATGGAGTTTATGTGATTCAGGCCTACAAGTCCCCATGCCTGGAGCTCCCCCATGGCTACTGCTCCTTTTCATCCTTGTCTATCGCAAGTTTTTGTTTTTTTTTTTTAAATTTGAAAATAAATTGGGGGGGGGGGTCGCCTGGGTGACTGGGTTAAACGTCTGCCTTTGGTTCAGGTCATGATCTCAGGGTCCTGGGATCAAGCCCCAAATCGGGCTCCCTGATCGGTGGGAAGCCTGCTTCTCTTTCTCCCACTCCCCCTGCTAGTGCTCCCTCTCTCCCGTGTCTCTCTCTGTCAAATAAATAAACACACACAGTGAAAACAGGGCCTGCCAGCCCCACTCTGGGTGAATACTCAAGAGACGTGCCCATGGCAGCTTGGACACCAATGCTCAGAGCGACGTTACAACTGCCATGGAGTGGAAATGACCCAGATGCCCACCCACAGATGAATGGGTCCATCGAAACGTGGTACATGTCCATGCACGGAAATACTGCAGAGGAACAGAGAGAAGCAGTGACACAGGCTACGATCTGGATGAACCATGGAAGCCTTACGCTAAGTGCAGGAAGACCACATACCCCAGAATTCTAGTTATACGGTACGTCCAGTGAGACACATCTATAGAGATGGGCAGTAGGTGAGTGGTTGCCAGAGGCTGCGGGTGACCAGTTAGGGAGCAACGGCAGTGACTATTCTTGGGGATGGGGCTTCTTTTTAGGGGGTGAACGTGTTCTAAAAAAATGAGATGTGGGGGCGCCTGGGTGGCTCAGTGGGTTAAGGCCTCTGCCTTCGGCTCAGGTCATGATCCCAGGGTCCTGATACTGAGCCCCACATCAGGCCTGCTTGTGATCTCTCTCTCTTTTAAGTAAATAAATAAAATCTTTAAAATCTTAAAAAAAAAATGAGATGTGATGATGGCTGCACATTCTGTAAATATACTAAAAATCATGGGCTTGTATATTATTATTATTTTTTAAGATTTTATTTATTTATTTGACAGACAGAGATCACAAGTAGGCAGAGAAGCAGGCAGAGAGAGGGGGAAGCAGGCTCCCCGCTGAGCAGAGAGCCCAATGGGGGGCTCGATCCCAGAACCCCGGGATCATGACCTGAGCCGAAGGCAGAGGCTTTAACCCACTGAGCCACCCAGGCGCCCCTATTATTATTCTTAAAAGATTTTATTTATTTATTTGAGAGAGAGAGAGAAGATGAGAGGGGAGAAGGTCAGAGGGAGAAGCAGACTCCCCACGGAGCTGGGAGCCCCATGCGGGACTTGATTCCCGGACTCTGGGATCATGACAGTTGCTTAACCAACTGCGCCGCCCCTGGTGACTGACTCTACGAGATCTTTAACATCACTAAAAATATCAGAGAAACAAACAAGCAAATCAACGCATGTGTATTTTTGCTGGTACCCCAACAGCTGATTCTGCACACTCTTCCAGTTAAAAATGGGATCTGCTCTTTTCGTTTAACCTGCGTCAACTTGGCCGCTGACTTACAAGCGGACCTCACATTCTGACCATCATTCTTCCAGTGTTTGCCATATTACAGTGCTCAGATGTGGGCCCTCCAGAGTCTTGGATCCCGGAACGCAGCCACTGTCCTGTCTGAGCATCCACCACTACGCTGCTGCCGAAGCCACCACAAACCGTGTTCTGCGAAACATCGTGAGGTGAGCGGGACCCAGACAAAGGTTAAGATCTGAATTCTACAGAAAGAAATGTTGTATGGTTGCGCTCCCCTGCCTCAGCTAAGAGGAGTGAAAACCTCTGTGGGACAGAGAGTGAAAGTGGGCCAGAGCGAAGAAGAACAGCGCTGCTGTTAGCTGTGCTGGGGTGACGGCACAGACAAAGACAAGTGCAAAGTTAAAGGAAGTACTGCTCCTCCCGAAGTCACAGAGCAGCTGTAAAATACCAAAAAGACACCATCTTTCCGTTACTACTGCTTTCTTCTCAATGGCCCCAGACCCACTTTGCTATGTAAGTGGATTACGGTTTTCATCTCTTACATCTAATTCATCCATTACTTCCAACTGCTCAGTGCCCCTGCCACTACATACATCGGGGTGCATCCACGTCCCCGTCCTGCACACACTCCAACTTCACTCCTGCCTTGGATCCCACCCGTGCGCCCCGCCTCTCCACCATCGCTTTCCGGACCGTGTATTTGAAATGGGTGAATTGCATGGTACCTGAATTCTCTCTCAGGACATTTTAAAAGATTTTATTCATTTATTTGACAGAGAGAGACACAGTGAGAGAGCAGGGGGAGTGGGAGAGGGAGAAGCAGGCTTCCTGCCAAGGAGGGAGCCTGATGTGGGGCTCGATCCCAGGACCCTGGGATCATGACCTGAGCCGAAAGCAGACGTTTAATGACTGAGCCACCCACGCGCCCCATGGGCATTTGTTAAAAAGAAAAAAACCACACGACAGTCCATTCTGACAGGCAACATATTTAAAAGAAGTAGCAGAAGGAGTATAACATCTATAGAACTTCGGATTCTCCCAAGTAAGTGGAAATGCGTGTCTTTAAAAATGCCCTGATAACACGCACACCAGCCATGCAATGCTCATGGGAGCTGGCTAAGTGCTGCCTCAGGGGTTAGCAAAGTGGGGGCATCCGGAGGGAACTGCAAAGGGGTCCCCATCTCTTCAACCTGCCGCACCGGGTCCAGGCACTGCTTGGGGTGAAGGCCTTCTACAGGCCGCTCGAGTTCTGCACCTACAATCTACCTCTCCCAGGGCCAGAAACCACTGCCATCATCCCCACTACACTCTTTCTTCTTTTTGCCTGTCCCTGTGAAAAGGAAAGCTCTAGGAGGGCAGAAGTGCCATCCACTACTCTTATTTCCTCCCCTAACAAAGTTCCTGGCCCACAGCGGACGCTCACTCAATGAGGGTCTCTAAGTGTTTTAGGGGATCCTGTGCAACAATCCAAAGACCAACGTGAATTTTGGGGGGGGGACAAAGTGAAGACAGCAGGAAGAGAACCCAGTTAGGACACAACTGTAACAGGGAGAAAAGTTAACGATTATTTAACCTAAAAAAAAGTTCCAGGGCTTTTAGCATCCTGAGGAGTTTAGGTAACGTGCACCTGCTGTGTCGCCTCGGGGGACAGTGATCCGAGCAGCAGGGCGGGCCCCGGTGCAGGGCTGGCCTCTGACCCAAACCAGGCCAACCATGGCCTCATGCTCTGCAGACTCTTCCCTCCTTAACAATGGAAAAACCTTCCAATCAAGTGATATAATACATAACAAACTGATGTGCTTATAAATTAAAACATATTCATAAATGGGTTTAATTTAAAGATAAAATAAATTTAATATGTAATAAAGAAGCATTTAAAACAAGAGGAAAAGGGTGCCTGGGTGGCTCAGTTGTTAAGTGTCTGCCTTTGGCTCAGGTCATGATCTCAGGGTCCTGGGATCGAGCCCCAGTCAGGCTCCCTTTCCTCTCTCTCCCTCTGCCCCCGCACCTCATGCTCTCTCTCAAATAAGTCAATAAAATCTTAAAAAAAAGGGGGGGGAGGGAATATATGACTCAGGGAGCAGTGATTTTTCAATCACTTTACAAGAAAATAAAGTTACATCCCTCCTCTGCACCATAAAAGAAAACAAAATTCCAGGAGGGTTATAAAATGTATTGTGAATGACAAAATTATGAAGGTGTTCTTTGAGATTCTGGCATTTGGGAGGCCTTCCAAAGTAAATAAGAGTTGAAATTAAGCAGTGAAAAAAGAGAGTCTCCCATTTTTCTTAGTCTGAACGAGAAAAGCGCAGGACACTCATCACGTGGTCTGGGGAGGGGACCCACGTGGCCCTCGCAGCCTCGGCCTGGCCACACATCGGTAAATTCTCAACTCTGAGTTAACAACAAATTAAAATAATCAAGTTGATCTGAACTTCTGACACAACAGACTGTGAAAACTACAAAAAGGTACATTACTTTCAAATTCTTTACCCAAAGCAACATATGAAAGTGAGAAATAAACGTATTTCGGGTCACGAGACTAGTCAATTCTGAAACATATAGCTGAGGGGGAAAAAATCTGCAGCTTAAGGAGTTCAACGAAAATCAGGATATAAAATTTTATATTAAGTAGCAAGGACTCCCCTTATAACCAGGGAGTTCTCATTTCAAAGGTGGAAAAAACACCAACAATTCCAAAAACACTCAACAGAAAATGAATTCAGGGTCCAACAGTATGAGCTCCAAATGGGATCCTGCAGTGGGTCTAGAGACAGGCTGCCGAGTAGGAGCCGGCAGAGGACTGAGCTTCGGAGCTGAATGAAACCGACCATGAACCAAGCACAGAATGACAGAGGCCGTCAGCCCATCAGGGCGGCCTGTCCTGACACTGGCATTGACTGGAGGCCGCTGGCCAGTTAGGGCAGCCTGTCCTGACACTGGCATTGACTGGAGGCCGCTGGCCAGTTAGGGCGGCCTGTCCCGACACTGGCATTGACAGTGGAGGCCACCAGGCAGTCAGGGCGGCCTGTCCCAACACAAGCTTGGTCCCATCACTATTTTAACTCTGCCCCATCATTCCAATTTTCCTGCACATGTACAGGAAATGTATGTTTACTTTAAAACTATAATCAGCACCATTACATTAAAGAGGGTGTGAAAATAACTGGGAATTCCAAGGTACCCAACCCTGGGTGTTCAGGGAGTTAAAGGAGTTAACACACACAGGGCACTCGGACTGGACCCTGAAGGTACCGGTTTCTCTCACTGTCACCGCTCGGACACCGGACACATTCCAAAGATTGTCACTCTTCCAGTACGAACACACGAGGACTGTTTTGAGGGGGGAGTTGTATGAGGCCCCACCAGCTCAGCTGACGCGGAGGATACCGGGGCCCTGGTGGTGAGTCAGGGCTGGGACAATCACTTACCATATGGACTACTTCTGGGTAAATGGGCTCTGTGATCACATTCCGATTATGGGTGATATATTCTACCATTTCACTTAAAGCAGCTCGTTTTACTTCCTTCCACTTCAGGTCGCTGAGTGGATCGGAAACAAAGTCGAAGAGGACACAACACTGACGTAACTTCTGGATAAAAAGCTTCTCTTGATCGGCAGGAGGAACATCTGAAAAGCAGAAAGCAAAGGATATTGATCGCAAAGATGCTTAACCCCAAATTACTGTGAAACCCTTTTAAGCCTTCTACTATTTTTATTTTGAATTAACAGATTCCAGATGAGAGACAGGGTAGGGACGGAGAGAGGTCAAACATTCCCCGAACAGAAAAACAAAAGCAGCTCGTCACTGCTCAGCTCATATGCGTCTTAGGATATAATTTTTATACTATTTACTCTCTAAACCACATTGAGAGGACGGTTCAAGATAAGCCCTCTCAATGCATTCGTGCACTCCACAAGTATCCTCTGAGCGCCAGTTATCACAGGCTAGTGCTGTGCTGGGCAAGGAGCGAGGGCCAAGCCAAAGGCCCCAGTCTGGGGAGGGGTGGGGGGGCAGACCTTCCCACCAGTGACACCTGCAGGAACAGGCAAGGTGAGCTGAGTGACAGGGGAAGGGCACGTGGGTGTCCCTTGGCTCGATGGCAAACGCAGAGCTAGCGGCATCGGTCTGCAAACACATGGAGTCAACACCCCAGCGTGCCACGAAACATGATTCGTTCCTCATTCTGGGCCACGGTCAACACATAGCACGTAGGATGCCTGGTGATCTTCATGAGGACAGCAGTACAAAAACAGCGCAGATAGTAAGCAACAACACTCACTTGACTCGGTGAGTGCTTGTCTGGGCCAGGGCCATACTAGAAGCTTTATCCACATTTACACATTTATTTTCCCCCCACGTAATCCTTACCATGACACAACAGAGATAAGAAACAAGTCTAGAGCGAAATCTTGGGGCTGAACAGGGAAGGAGCCCTGCACGATCTTCCAGTACTCTGGGAAGTGTGGAAAACCACCTGCCAGTCTGACAGCTGCCCTGGCGGGGAGGAGCGGGGCGGTGACGTGAGCCCACAGGATTTAGCGATACATACACTAAAATGGGTCCAACACTGGCAAAATGTCTCCGAAGATTTGCAAACCCAGTGAACCAGTATTTTCTTTCTTTCTTTTTTTTTTTCTTAAAGATTTTATTTATTTATTTATTTGACAGAGAGAGAGAGAAAGAGAGGTCACAAGTAGGCAGACAGAGACAGAGAGGGGAAGCAGGCTTCCTGCTGAGCAGAGAGCCCGACACGGGGCTCGATCCCAGGACCCTGAGATCATGACCTGAGCTGAAGGCAGAGGCTTATTAACCCACTGAGCCACCCAGGCGCCTCTGAACCAGTATTTTCAAAGTGATCAATAAATCGTGTTACAGTATCGTTCAAGGGCAAGTGAACCACTTGGAGTGAAAGTCAGTCCACTGGATTTTAATGGAATAAAATGTACGGACAGCGGGTTCCAAGGTTTCACAATCCACACTGCGTGTTCCTTCAAGAAGCTGCCATTTAAGTTCTGGTGTCACATTGAGAAAATGTCCCTAACCATCTGAAAAGGCTGTTAAGATACTCTCCTTTCCCCAAACATGCGTCTTCGTACACGTGAACCCAAACATGCGTCTTCGTACACGTGAACCCAAACATGCGGCAACAGAGCGAATGCAGCAGCAGGCGGGAGAACCCAGACATGAGAGAGATCTGCACCAACATGAAACAACGCCGCTCTCTAAGTTTGTCTTTGTTTCGTAAAATATGGCTCTCTTCATAAAAAACATTATTTCTGTGAACATGTCATTGCCTTCTTTTTCTTTTTTTTTTAAACGATAAGAAGTGAATCTTTCTCTCTCTCTCTTTTTTTAAGATTTTATTTATTTGTCAGAGAGAGAGAAAGCTCACAAGCAGGGGGAGCAGCAGGTAGAGACAGAAGCAGGCTCCCCGCTGAGCAAGGAGCTCCATGTGGGACTCGATCCCTGGACCCTGGGATCATGACATGAGCCAAAGGCAAACACTTAACCGATTGAGCCACCCAGGCGTCCCTTGGCTTATTATTCTTTATTTTAGTATATGTGCTGCCAAAGTGATAAATATAATAAAAATACACTTTATTTTTCTTCTTTAATTTGGAATAGGTTCAATATTGGAAGGTAAGCCCACATACACGAAAGCTCCTACATAATTTTTAGGAGTATGAAGGGGTCCTGAGCCCAGAGACCTGCTGTCCCCCCATCCACCTGCACCCCAGTGAGCACCCCCGTGCCCTTGGGCTTTCCTGCCTTCAGTTGCTCATGTCGTCACCCTCTTCACAGCGAGGGTCCCTCCCTGCTCAGAGTCCCTCTCCAAGGCCTGTCCTTCTGTCCTGGCTGGATGAGGCGCCGTGTTCTGAGCCAGCTGCTCAGGACCTGCTGTGGCTTGAAACAGTCAGCGATCCTGCGTAGTATTTTTCTTGCTTCGCCACACCTGTTCCTTGAGGGCGGGGGCCAGGTGATTATGTTTTCTAGTTCTCCGCACCCCCCAATGCAAACAGCAGGCATGCAGACATTGCCACATGAATGGACATATTTGGTGGGAAACTGCGGTTCCCACAGAAGCGGCACAGGGCAGGGCGAGGGAATCAGGAGACACTGCCCAAGGGACACTGAGGAAAGCGCAGGTTCGAACCTCATTTATCAACATTCTGAGTGCTCAGTGACCATGCAATCATTTTAAACAGTGACCATCTGTTTGGGTCCAACCTTTTCCTTTTCTTTCTTTTTTCTTTCTTTCTTTTTTTTAGTACTTTTAAAATTTATTTGACGGAGATCACAAGTAGGCAGAGAGGCAGGCAGAGAGAGAGAGGGGAGAAAGCAGGCTCCCTGCTTAGCAGAGAGCCTGATGCGGGGCTCGATCCCAGGACCCTGGGATTATGACCTGAGTCGAAGGCAGAGGCTTAGCCCACTGCGCCCCCCAGGTGCCCCAAGGTGTCCTTTTCTGAACTACTTCCTCGCTTGACTTCCATCCTCTCACCACGCTACCCTTCATTCACCCTCCTGTTTGCCAGGATCACTTAATGTGCTCAGTCTGTCATCATGGCTTGTATGTTTGGACCCTACCTGCATTCTCGTGTTCTGGACCCCAGGAAGCAAAGAAGCCTGTGTTTGCCGCCAAGAGACATCTGATGACGACCGAGAGAGATGCCGGGAGCTCAAACTGCGTGCCCGAGGCCACCATGCCATTAAGTGGTGGGGCACAGGTAGGACACTATACTCTAGAGCAAGGGCATGCTGGGGTCACTCGGGGTGTCGCCACGTCCCACATACATCAAAGCTCCCAAAAGCATGATTCATTTTAACGCAGTGTAAGAACGGACATTCAGAATAAAGACAGAGTTGTCACCAAAACCACTAAAACAAGTCTGTTCCAATTAAGAAAGAAGAGCAGAGGGCGCCTGGGTGGCTCAGTCGTTAAGCCTCTGCCTTTGGCTCAGGTTTTGATCCTGGGATCGAGCCCTGCGTTGGGCTTCCGGCTGAGTGGGGAGTCTGCTCTGCTTCCCCCGCTATGTCTCCCCCAGTGCCTGCTCTCTCTATCTCTGTTAAGTAAATAAAGGCAACAAAATTTCAACTTTTTGGAAATTGTGTCAATTCTTCCAGGGTACCAAACAGCTAAGGTGTCATGGTACTATTTTCATTTACAGTTTACCAAAAAAGTCTGTGACTATAATCTCATGAACTGTATTTTTTTAAAAACTCATTTGTTTATTTTCATAACTTCATGGTTTAAGAGTTTTAAAAACCTTTTAAGTTGGCACTGCTAATCTCGAAAGAAGAACGAGGTATGTGTCGCATGAGCTGGGCTGAACTTGACTCTCCTCCCCTCATTATCCACGTAACATGAGCAGAACATTACAAAACCAACCAGACCCCGAGGTGCTGGTACGTTACATTTCCGTATTCCAAACGCAAGACCCCCACAGTCTTAGTATTTGACCCAAACCTTACAATTACTTTCATGAAGCAGAATAAAAAAAATGGGCTCTGAATTCTGCCCATGAGGGACAGTGGCTTACTTTCCTTTTAAATTGCAGACAGACTACTAACATGGACAGATGTGTTTCAGAACGAGTGGAAGAAGCCTTGATCCCAACAGGGAATAACAGCTAAGCTGCACCAGGAGATAAGACTCAGTAGCAGCCTGTGGGTGCTGCCAGGAACCCCAGTGAGGGGTTCTTCAACTGCGGTGGGGGTGGGGGCGGGATTAAGAAGTCCACCTGCCCAGGACAAGCCCAGCCCTACACTGAAACTGCTAAGAGCAAGAGGGAAATTAAAGAGAAGATCACAGTTCTGGCAGAGGACATTCTTCATTATTACTTCTTAAGTTAAGAACTGTTAAATTTTGCACACATAGTATCACAAACACCTTGGGTCTATATAAACCTTTCAGGTACCCCCCCCGCCCCCCATTCTCATGACTCTGGTTATTGTGCACTTGGGACAATTCTCAATTATTTCACAGTAAATCTTGAAGGATACCCAGCAGCAAAATGTAGGGTCACAGCCATGCCAAACCGGGAGAGAGGAGCAAAGGACACCAGCCCATGAGAAACAGCACAAACGGCGCAGGGAGACGACCGTGTCTTTCTTTTAAAAATGTACTCAGTGAAAGGAAGCCCGTCATCTGTGACAGACAGAGCCGCTCCGTGAAGGTCGTCATCCGCGCAGGGCGAACGCGCCCCATTTTAGTTTCACACGCACTCCCGGCCCCACTGGACAGAGGGAGCGTGCCTCCACCTGCCCCACCAGAGCAGCCACAGAGGGGGCAGAGCTCCTAGGTGCCTCCACCTTCTTCTTGTAATCCACACGCAGTCTACAAGCCACACACCAGACACTGAGGCTGCTCTGGGTCCTCAGTCTGGAGACCACTGCAGGCTTTCCCCAGGGAGCCCTAAATGGCTAACCGCATTCCCAGCCAGCCTCATCAGAGTGTTTTTATAGTTTTATAGTTTTCTCTTAAAATGTGCCATATATTTTTTAGATTTATTCTTAGGTAGTTACATTCTGATGTCACTGTGAACAGTATCTTTAAAAAAATTTAACTGCTGCTGCGACACACACACAATGATTTTGGGGACTACTTCTGTATGTAGCTACCCCTGCTTACCTCTTATGAATCCTGACATGATTATCTGTGTATCTTTTCTGTGAATACCATCCTTTCCCTTGTAAAGACTGACGGTGCTCTTTCTCTTGCCTGAGCAAAGTGCCAGGATGTGGCGGGACCAGCTCCTTTTGCTTCTCCAAGCTCAGAGGGAAGCTCCTACCAGATCCCACGGGGCTGGACGAGTGCCAGGTGTGTGCGGACTCTGTGGGTAACATCGACCTGATGAAGAACCTGGCCTGTAGATTCAGTGCTGTCTCATCCCTACCCCATCAGGACTTTTACAGAACGGAGGTGCATGGATCTCGAATGCACAGGAAAGACCCTCTTGGAGAAGAATGGGGCAGGGGCAACCTGCTGTTCCAGAAATAAGTAGACTTACTTAAACCTTTATTAACAAAAACAGCCAAGCCACAGCGAACAGAGGTCAAGAAACAGGCATGCGCATATATGGAGCCTTGATTTACAATAGAACTGTATTCCAGAACAGCAAAGAAAAGTCAGCTTTTCCAATATAAGACACTGGGACAACCAGGTACCCAGGGACAGAAGGGAGGGAGGAAGGAGGGACGGAGGGAGAAACTGGGTCCCATCACACGTAAAAATAAAACAGACGCTCCTGCTGGGTTATGACTTAAGTTTCAAAGATAAAACTCTAATGCGTTAAGAAAATAATACGGAAGAGTATCTGATGTCAAGAAAGTGGAGGGTTTTATTTTTGTTTTTTGTTTTTTTAATTTGAGTATAGCCGACACAATGTGGCATTAGTTTCAGGTGTACAACAGTGGTTCAACAACTCGATACTCTATGCTGTGATCCTAAGTGTGGTCACCATCTGTCACCACGCGACACTACTCGACACTACTGATTATATTCCCTACGCCCTATCTTTGTTTCCCATGGCATGTTCATGCCATAACTGGGAGCCTGTATCTCCCATTCCCCTTCACCCATTTTTAAAAAGATTTTATTTTATTTCAGAGAGAGCGAGTGAGAGAGAGAGAGCACGAGCATGTATGTGAGCAGGGGGAGGGGCAGAAGGAGAAGGGGAGAGAATCCCAAGCAGACTCCGCGCTGAGTGTGGAGCCTGACGCGGGGCTTGGTCTCACAACCCTGAGATCATGATCTGAGCTGAAACCAAGAGTTGGAGGTGACCAGGCGCCCCTTCCCCCCCACCCACTTTGTCCATCTTCCCGCCCTCTCCCCTCTGGAAACCATCAGTTTGCTCTATTTACAGGTCTCAGTCTGCTTCTGGTTTTGTTCTTGAGATTCCACAGTATTTGTCTTTCTCGGACTGACTCATTTTACTTAGCATTACACCCTCTAGCTCCATCCGTGCTGCTGCAAATCGCAAGATCACACCCTTTTCCCATCGGAGTAACGTTCCATTGGACATATGTGTGCACACACCACACCTCCTTCATCTGCTCATCTATCAACGCCGAATCCTGGCTACTGGAAGTAATGCTGCAATGAACACAGAAACGCATTTATATCTTTTTGAATTACTGTTTTCATTTTTTGGTGTAAATACTCACCAGTGGGATACCGAATCTTAACAGTGTTTGTCTTTTTCTTTCTTTCTTTTTTTTGAAGAAGCTCCATACTGTTTTTCACAGTGACTACACCAATTTACATTTGCACCGACAGTGCACGAGGGTTCCTTTTTCTCCGCATCTGCCACCACTTGTTATTTCTTGTCTTTTTGATTCTAGCTGTTCTGACAGGTGTAAGGTGGTATCTTACTGTGGTTTTCATTTGCATTTCCCTGATGATGAGTGATGTTGAGCGTCTTTCCATGTGTCTTCTGGCCATCTGTATGTCTTTGAAAAAATGTCCATTCAGGCCCTCTGCCTATTTTGTAATCTGATTATTTGTGGCTTTTTTGATGTTGGGTTGTATAAACTCTTTATATATTTCATATATTAACCCCTTACAGGATATATAATTTGCAAGTAACTTCTTCCATTCAGTGGGTTGCTGACTGTCCTTTGCTGTGCAAAACTTTTTAATTTTGATGAAGTCAAAATTTTTGCTTTTGTTTCCCTTGCTTTAGGAGACATATCTAGAAAAAAGTTGCTACAGCCAATAACAGAACTACTGGCTGTTCTCTTCTAGCAGTTTTAAGGTTTCAGATCCTACATTTAGGTCTTTAATCCATTTAAGTTTTATCTTTGTGTTTTTGCACCTAATTGAACTGCTTTCCCAGCACCACATTTATCAGACAGACTATCTTTTCCCCATGGTATATTCCTTGCCTCATCATAGACTGATCACGTAAGCATGGGTTTGTTTCTGGGTGCTCCATTCTGTTCCACTGATCTACGGGTCTATGTTAGCCACACTGTTTTGATTACTATACCTTTGTACCATAACTTGAAATCTGGAACTGTGATGCCTCCAGCTTTGTTCTTCTTTCTCAAGATGCTTTAGGTATTCAGGGTTTTTTGTTGTGCCCTACAAATTTTTGCAATGTTTGTTCTAGTTCTGTGAAAAATGCATTGCTATTTTGATAGTGCACTGAATCTGTAGACTGCTTTGGGTAGTATAGACATTTTAACAATATTAATACTTCTAATCCATGAATATGGTATACCTTTCTATTTATTTGGTCATCTTCAATTCCCTTCATCAGTGTTTTACAGTTTTCAGAACACAGATCTTTCATGTCCTTGGTTTATTCCTAGGTATTTTTATTCTTTTTGGTGCATTTTTGAATAGAATTTTTCTTAATTTCTCCTTCTTCTACTTCTCTATTAGTGTATAGAAATGCAACCAATTTCTGGGTATTAGTTTTGTGCAACTGATTCACTGTGCAAATTCACTGATTACTTCTAATAGTTTTTTTGGTGAGGTCTTTACCACGTATAGTATTATGTCTTCTGCAAATGACATTTCATTTCTTCTAGAGGTGTCTGTCTGTTACGGCTAGAACTTCCAGTACCATGTTGAATAAAAGTGGCAAGAGTGGTCATCCATGTCTTTTAGAGGAAAAGCTACCAGTTTTTCACCATCGAGTATAATACTACCTATGGGTTTTTTAAAAATACGGCTCTATTTTCAACTTCTTGAGGAATCTCCACACTGTTCTCCAGAGTGGCAGCACCAGCCTGCATTCCCACCAACAGTGTAGGAGGTTCCCCTTTCTCCGCATCCTCGCCAACATGTCATTTCTTGACTGGTGAATTTCAGCCATTCTGACTGGTGTGAGGTGGTATCTCACTGTGGTTTTGATTTATATTTCCCTGATGGTGAGTGATGTTCAGCACTTTTTCATGAGACTGTTGGCCATTTGGATGTCTTCTTTGCAGAAATGTCTGTTTGTTTCTTCTGCCCATTTTTTGATTGGATTATTTGTTCTTTGGATGTTGAGTTTGATAAGTTCTTTACAGATTTTGGATACTGGCCCTTTATCTGATATGTCCTTTGCGAATATCTTCTCCCATTTTGTCGGTTGTCTTTTGGTTTTGTCAACTGTTTCCTTTGCTGTGCAGAAGGTTTTGATCTTGATGAAGTCCCAATAGTTCATTTTTGCCCTTGCTTCCCTTGCCTTTGGCAATGTTTCTAGGAAGAAGTTGCTGCGGCTGAGGTCAAAGAGGTTGCCGCCTGTGTTATCCTCAAGGATTTTGATGGATTCCTGTCTCACACTGAGGTCTTTTATCCATTTTGAGTCTATTTTTGTGTGTGGTATAAGGAAACGGTCCACTTTCATTCTTCTGCATGTGTTCGTACATCTTTCAGTAATGATCATTTTAATGTGTTGTTGTATGTGGTTTGCTAATATTTTGCCAAAGATTTCTAAATCTATGTTCATCAGGGATATTGGCCTGTAGTTTTCTTATTTTGTGGTGTCCTTATCTGGTTTTGGTATCAGGGTACTGCTGGCCTGGTAGAATATATTTGGAAGCTTTCCTCCTCCTCCTGTGTTTTGGAATAATTTGAGGCATTAACTCTTTAAATGTTTGGAAGTACTTCCTTGTGAAACAATCTGGTTCTGGACTTTTATATTTTGGTAGGTTTTTTTTTGAGGCAGTTTTTTTGATTAGTGATTCACTTTTATTACTAGTAACTGGTCTGATCAGATTTTCTATTTCTTCTATATTCAGCTTTGGAAGACTGCATGTTTTTAGGAATTTATTCATTTCTGCTAGGCTGTCTAATTTGTTGGCATAAAATTTTTCATAGTAGTCTCTTTTATATTTCTGTGGTGCTGGTTGTTACTTCTCCTTCATTTCTGATTTTACTTATTTGGTTCTAAGAAGAAGTTCTTAACATATAAAAATAATAATAATTAAAAGATTGATAAACTGAATATATAAGTTAAACTATTTTTCCTCATCAGTACGCCACCAAGAATGCAAAGGCAGGCCACAGAGTACGAACTATCTGAATATATAAAGCCAAAAGACTCCTGTCCTGTGAGCCAGGAACTGCATTCCTGGGCATAACCTATGAGTCTCACGCACATGCAGCACAATGTAGGTAAGAGAATGCTCACACCAGCACTAAGAGTCCAAACTGGAAACAACCTGAACGTGCACCAGCACTGGATGTTCTAGAACATTCTGAAACTATGCGGATGAGTGAGCCCTATACGATATGAATGAATCTTACAAAACACTGTTGAGTGAAGAAGCTGAGATAAAAAGGATTTATTCAGTATGATTTCATGTTTACAAAGAGGGTATAGACATAGGTGTCCCTCAACCCATTCTGGACCCACAGGGGGCTCCGGGGTGCCTGGTCTAGGTGGTGGTTATGTGAGTATTTGCTTATAATTATTCATTAAGCTTTGTTTTATGTGCTCTGTATATGAGCTGTATTTCAAACTAAAAAGGCTACAGAATAAGTGCATGTGGCAAAACCATAAAAACAGAACAACCCTCAAAGGCACGTAAGGACACAAAGAGATGACTCTCCTTCTTCCGTACCCATCCTCTGCCTCTATCTCCCCTCCCAAAGGCAGCCACTGTCCCCAGAGTGGGAGTCCTGCAGGGCCGCCCTGCATGGGGCCTCCCACAATGGCAATGAACCAATGAACCAACACTGACAACCTTGAAATTAACCTTGACCTACTTGGGACCAGAATACACACACAGACGCACACAAAATCCCAACACATTCTCTATTGCACATAGAGCTTATGTTGGAGACCTTAAGCTCTGGGTATCTTTTTTTAAATTGAAAAAATTTCCTAATCAAAATGAGGTTCTAAGTGACGTCTATTTTTTTCCATTTACAAAAAGTTTCCTACCTTTCCTTCTCTCTTAAAGATCAGCAATTACAATCCCAAATGCGTAACAGAAAAACGGTAGTATGACTTGTTATCAGATCTAAAACGTCTGATATGAAACCATCCGGATGTGGAAACCAAGGTCTTAGGGTAGGCCCCAACCTTCAGGATGCTGCCTGCACCGTAAGGACTTCATTTTAAAAATTCATCCCACGCATACCCGCCAGGCACCGTACTAAGCTCTGACGACTCCGAAGTGAATTAAAACACGACACTGACCTGAAAGGAAAATGACCAAACCACGTGAGAAGCGCCATGGGCGCCGCGGGAGGTGCGAGGGACCCAGGGGAATGGATGGCAGGATGGGTCTTCGGGAAAGTTTGTCCTGGGGGGGTACCTGAGCTCGGTCTCAGGAGCAGAGCAGGAGCTCAGTGCGTTCCGCTGTGCAGGGCCCGGGACCACACTCGGTGGAGAAGAGTGAGCTTCGGCTCTCTTCTCACACCACAGCAACCTGAAGGTACAGCACAAATTCGACAGGAAAATCAATCTTCCTCCCAAAGACAGAACCTTAAATGAGCAGAACACTGCTTACACTATATAAACCCCGAATTAATACCCCGGATCCTTAATCCTTAATCACACTGGATTCTTAATCCTAAATCTGCATAGAGGAGGAACTCTGTCCTGTCACCTTGTTCCCCTCAGTATCTAAAACGGGACCAGCACATATGCGACCTCAAATACTTGTGGGACGAACAAAGCAGGGACACACACTCGGGTAATGTAACAAGAGGTACCATAATTCAAGTCGATTTACGTATCGGAACAGAAGGCAACGTCTGCATAAACTCTCCAGGAAACAACCAGGCCTTCAGAGGCACTACCTGCGCGGGCATTTGGGCACTCAGCTCTGAGGCACTCTGACAGGAGACCCTGACGGTACTGGGAGCAGACCGGCGTCAGTCACGGAGGGCTGTCACAGAGGAGAGACGCAGCCTGATCTGGGGATGAGAAAGCTCACTCCAGAGGTGACAGAGGAACTGCAGTGAAGGTGCCAGAAGCAGGAAGACTGAGTCACGAGATGAGGACCGAGTACAATCTAGAGCCCATCCGTCTCTCGGGAGGCCAACCCCTCCTCAGTGTGCTGGCCTGGCAGGGCCCCTTCTGGAAGCGGTTGGAGCTCTTACTTCAGGAAGCCCAAACTTTCACAACTTGAAAGCATGATAACTAAACACAGCTGGGTGAGACGTCCACTTCCACAGAGACCGACTTCAAACCCCGACCCTGGGCACCCGCATGGCCCCCAAACTGAGTCAATCCTCTCCATCTGCACCTAACTTGATTATATTCAAAATAATAGTAAATCTTTCCCAGTGTCAAAATGCATTTCTCACTGGTCTATCCATTCTTTTTTTTAAAAAAAATAGTATTTTATTTATTTATTTGACGCGGGGGGGGGGGGGGAGCATGCACGCGTGCACAAGCAGGGGGAGCAGCAGAGGGAGAGAGGAGGAAGCAGGCTCCCACCGAGCAGGGAGCCCGATGCGGGGCTCGATCCCAGGACCCCGGGATCATGACCTGAGCGAAAGGCAGACGCTTAATGACCGAGTCACCCGGGTGTCCCAGTGTCTGTCCATTCTAACGGACACATTCTCCACCTCGGTGTCCCCGAATCACACTCTCACTTGATGGTTCTTCCCCTCCTTCTTGGTAATCCTTCAGACACCCTGGGCCTACGTCAATCAGCGGTGTCAGACTGCTGCCCGTGTGGCCAGGCTTCTCGGTGGGTGTCACACACTCCACACAGCCCAGGTGCACCTGCCGGGTTTTGTCCACACCACCGAACGTGGGAAGCAGACAGGCCTGTGAAGAACCACGTCTCCACGCTGAGCGCGCGCGTGTGCTGGAGGTGCCGAGTTCTCTCTGCCTGCACCTGTGCCGTGCTCAGTGGGGGTCCCAGGAGAACCCCCGAGAGGCACTGAGCATTCTTTCCTGGTGTGAGCGTACTGAGGCCGTCCTTTCCCGGTCCCTCCAGGGGGAAATCCGGGGCTCAGACAGAAGGAAAGCACTGTCCGCCAAACTAATTTGGACAGAGATCTGGTAACGGAAGGCCGGCCAGCAGCTTCTGCCGTTACACTTTTGCTTTCAGTGTGTTTTATTAGGGACAATCTGTGGCTCAAAATCCATCACGAATGTTCCCTTTCAAATCTCAGTTCTGCAGCTTTTTCGGCTTTCTTACCCGCACTCACCAAGTTTATATTCCTCCTTCCCAGAGGAACAGATCTGCTGACCCGAGGGCCACGTCTGGGGGTGGACGTCTGCTCAGGATGGCAGGTCTTGGGGAAACCCCGCAGCCCAGCATCTCCCTACAAACCCGACGTGTTCCTTCTCTGACACCTGAGATCCTCTCTCTCCTTTTGGTTTTTCTACATTTGTCCAGAGAGAAAAGGGTTTGCCCACTGGCCCCCAGCCCGTCACTCCCTCTCATGAAATTACAGGTCAACTCAATGAGGGAGACCTTTTCATTTGAAAAAGCAGCCGCTGGAGCCTGGGTGTAGTCCCTTTGTGTTCTGAGCCTCCCTGAGAACCGAGAACCGGCAGCCTCCTCCAGCGAGTGGGTGAGGAAGGCCCAAAGCCGCAGGTCAGGCTCAGATAAGACACAGGCCATGCGAGCCTGGTTTCCTCAGGAAAGCTGCTCATTAAGGCAAGAGAATCTTCCAGCGAAGGAAGCCACATGAGAGAAGCAAACTGACTTCTTGTCTAGACTTCACTGCAGTGAGAACATGGAGAAGTCATGGCATTATTCTCAGCCTCAGGTTCCTGAAGCTATTAAAACCCCTTGTCGACATACCTGTGTCGTTAGGAGGGTGTCCCCACCTCCATACCTATGAGGAATTCAAGAGATACCGGCAAGTCGGAGGCCTTGTGTTTTGGTTCATTTTAATTGGGAAGGATGAAGACAGGTCAAACTTCTAGGGATAAAGATATGAATCCAAAACAGACTGATGGACACAAGGCCAAATTTCCTGCTTAAGAATTCAGTTCTAGCTGAGCTTATGTAAACAATTAGGCCAAGTTTGTGAAAACTGGACTTGTTTTTCAAATAAATTACTCCTGATTTGGAAAAAAAAAAATCAGTTCTAAAGTGGCTTGTGGGGAATGAAGTTAGACAGTTACCATTAGTACAAATTACTGAACGTTCAACACCTCTGGCTGTATCACTCCATCTTCCACTGAGACCAGCATTTCTGATGAAATGTTGAATAATATGATGCGTCTGGTCACCAACACCTCCAGCAACACAGCAGCTCATTTATCGAAAGCACAAGGAAGGCAGCCTTTCAGGAAAAATCACTGCTTTTATGACATCTGACATAGAAGAGACTGCAGAGGAAGATTCCAGAACTTCTAATACGCTTACTGGCAGAACTGGGGAGAGCTAGGAGAAGGATATACTGAAGACGCACCCAGAGGAGAGCGGTTCCTTCCGGACATGAGCACTCTTACCACGAATCCTGGACTCTCTGCACATGATGTCTGGCCCAGAGCTGCAGCGGGAACGGTCCATGGAGGACACACTCAGTAAGTCTGGGGGGCCTGTGAGCTGGGATCCGCAGAGGGCGAGCCCTGGGAAACCTTGAAGTTGGGGACCATGTGTGTGCACGTGCGTGCACGCCCGCCCTCCAGGGAGGCGACACAGATAAAAAGAGGTGCTGGCCCCCTCCAGGGCCCCTCCCGGGGGCTGCTGACCTCTCTCAGCAGCGTCCACCGCCCCACCCCTCCAGGAGTACATACTAATTAGCATTCATACCTTCCTGTTCTGGGTTCCAGTCTTTATCTTCCTAGGCCATCAACCAAAGCCTGTCAAGAGGCCAACCGTGTCAGGGCCACCCGCCAGCAAAGGTAGGTGACACTCCTCCTGTCCCCAAGGGCCAGTGGCACCCTGATGGCGGGGCAGTGGCCAACACCCTCTTGGGGACGAGACAGGCCTTCCCTGGGGCCCTTCTGACTGGCCCCAGCCCAGAACTTGGCCTCCTCACTGGAGTCAGAAGGCTGCTCGGGGAGGAATGCAGAGGCACAGAGAGGCCCAGCCTCCCCCTTCCCCGCCCCCGCACCCCCCGGAACGGGCATACCACCAACAGGCCACAGAAGCTGATGACGCTGATGGGACCAAATCCCAGCCGCTCCTAACCTGGGATCTGCACACTCCTGGGCAGGGAGAGCCGGGGCCGGGCAGGACGGGGCATCCGGTGTGCGGGCCAGAGAGAGTCTGAGGCCAAATGGGAACCTACATCGCTTACACCTGTTGCATTACCGTCTTGAGTGATAACCACATTCTAAAGAGGAGGATTTTCATGCAGAGACTGGAGACAACAGGACCGAAGAACGGACGGCTGCTGGAGCGGGAAGGCAGCCCCCTGCCCCTACACCTGCCGGGCGTGACAGGCCCCAGATCCGTGACCCTGGAGGGCGATGTGGCCGACGCGCAGCGCCACGCATCCTCCCACGCCCGTGCCTCCTGGGACGGGGGCGCCCCTGATGACGAGGTGGCAGGAGTAATTAGCAGTGACACACAGCTCCACAACACAGCTCTCTCCTCTTCCCTGGCACCAGGGGTGCCACGGCTGGGCCGGCAAGTCTACTCCGGTCCTTGGACGAAGCACACACAGCCTGAGGCCACAAGCCAGGCCCGTGGCGGCCCCACTTGTCCAGAAGACACTCCAGCAGGGGCTCCCCAGCCACACAGGACAACCGTGAGGCAAGGCAACCCCCCTGGAGGGCTTCACGCCCTCACTATTCTCCTTTGTTCTTTATCTGCTTCTCTTCTTAGTCAACTCTACACCCGGTGTGGGGCTTGAGCTCATGGCCCCGAGATGAAGAGTTGCATGCTCTCCGGGCTGAGTCGGCCAGGCATCCCCCACTCTCCCTTTTGGGGGAACACGTGTGTGGTCAGATGCTGCCCGGGGACTGCACGCAGTGCCCTGCTGCTTCACCAAAGGGCCCGATTACATCGCGCCCCCTAAATCCCACACACAATCGAATACATTATGAGCGCACAATGAACACATCAGCCAAAGCGTCAACCAAAAGGCTCGTTTCTCCCTTGGAGAAGAACAGGCCACCTAAATATCTGATGATTTGTTACTAGTTCAGACAGGAGACACTCCAGTGTTCGGCACGTGCTGAAGACATTGAGCGGGTCCTTTTCCACCTACTTGATCCCACGCTGCGTGGGAAGCTGAGCTGGGGCTTTGGGTCATGTGTTCAGGCTTCCATCCATGGGGCAAAACACACTGGGTAAAATCTGCCTGGTTACTCCTGGGCCCAGGGGAGGGAGCCTTCTGTGCCGAGAAGAACCACACAGAAGAAGTCCAGCAGGGGAGCTCCAACCTCGTGGTCTCTGAGGCAGGATGCGCGGGACGTGACGGGATGGAACAGGCGGGGCGGGCTCCTCCGCTGGAGCCTGGGTGGCGGGAACTGCAGGATTCTGGGGAGATGCCCCAGGCCCCCAGATGCGTGGGGCCCTGATTGGCAGGCCCTTCCCTCCCATCTCCCAGGGACCTTGACTCTCAACCTGTTTGCAGCTCCAAGATTCTACTACAAAGGGACCACCACGTGGGTGTGGCCACCCTTGGAAACGCCTGTCTGGACACCCAGAGAATGTGAGGACCCGGATGGGTGTGACCCCGGGCGAGCTGGGGCTGCGGGCAGACTTAGTGATCCGAGCGGGAGCCATCTGGGCAGACCTCCTCACCTAGTCCCTCAAGGTTGACGTTTCCGGACAAAGTGCTCCGGAGGACTTGTTCTTTGCGGTTGCCGTGAGATCGGGACGACGCCTGCCCGTGGCACTCTGAGGCCGTCACCGGGCACAGCTGCCCCTCGCTTCTCACTCTGAGTCCTCCACTTGGCAGAAAGCGAGCGGGGACGCCGGGCTGGAGGCCCAGCTCCACCCACTCCTACCTCCGGGACTCAAGGGCCGAACACGCCATCCCTCGGGCCTTGGTTTCCTCGACTGTACCTGACGATGCAGGGGACGGCTGAGGACGAACCCACGTCACGCGCTTGGAGCCAGGCCAGAACCAGAAGGCGCCTCCATCAGTGTTCCTGGGTTTCGTTTTTGCTGATCGGATGCGGTGAGCGGCGGTCACGTAACTGTTTATGCTCTTCTCCTTAGAGAACGTCCGCGATGGAAGCAGCGCTGCACATCCTCCCCGGGCACCTCCGAGCAGGCCACGACCGCAACGCGCTCGGAGCTGCATCTGTGCCGAACAAAAGGCGGACTCGGAAGGCGCTGGCGTCTGGCCGTGCGTAGTTCAGTTATGCGGGTGTCCTGGCGAAATCCGAGCCCAGCGGCCGTGCTCTGCGGTGCTGGTTCTGAGAACAGAGCAGCTCTGGAGCGGCTACCTCAGTGTTGTCTCCAAGAGGCTGAGTGGACCCCAAACCCAACACGACCCCTGCGCCTGCCAGGTCGCAGAGCAGCCAAGTTCTCGGGCGAGCGCAGGGACAGCCCAGTACCACCCACCTGTGGCACAGTTCGGTGTGGATGGAAAACTGTGCCTGGAGTCGGACAGACTCAACAGGATTATTGGTGGAACCAGTGTTTCGGGCTGTGGGCGCTGGAAGCTCACATGGGAAAGAAGATACACAAGCGGGAGGCAGCAAGACGAGGGTGTCGCGAGGCACGGCTGTGAGACAGCTGGGACACCTGCTTGGTATTGCTGGGCCCGGAGTCCGCATCTGAACAACAAGGTTCTTTCTGGCTCTCTGAGACTCTCGAAGACTAGAGGGCCAGCAGCAGTTCCTAGAGATGGGAAAAGGTCAAATAGGATGGGGTCTCTTGACACAAACAGGGTCTACACAGAATGGTCTGATGTTTTTTTCCCTGAAGGTAACAAGAACCACGAGAAGAAACGTATAAAAAGCCAAGGGCTTGGCCCCATCCGTGACATCGTTTTCTCTGCAAAAAGTTGACCACTGGTCTTCAAATGAAATTTAAACTTAGTATTCAGCTGCTGACATCTGATGTAATACATGTTTTTAACGGATCTGGCTTTCAAAAAAAGGATACGGGATTTTGTTTTCAGAAAAGTGATGCTCACCATAAAATCGAACAAACAAATCAACCTTCCAAACGCAAGAAGGGAAGATTCAGGGCTCAGCACTGTTGGCGTTCTGATGCGTGTCGCCCCAGGGGTCTCCCCGTGTGCGAGGACGGGGTGCACTGTGCGCACACGCTGTTGAGACCCGTGCTTCATACGCTCCTGGTTTTTCACTGTGCTCAACCCTGTGTCAAGAACGTCCTGGAGATCAACAAATGGACCAGGATCACTTTTTACTTGTTTGGAAATTTCACTCACATGTGCCACGATTTCATAAACAGAGCCAGTCCTCTCATGGGTTTTTTTTTTTAATTTTTTAAAGATTTTATTTATTTATTTGACAGAGAGAGACAGAGACAGCACGAAGCAGGGGGAGCGGCAGGCAGAGGGAGAAGCAGGCCCTCCGCTGAGCAGGGAGCCTGACGCAGGGCTCGACCCAGGACCCCGGGATCATGACCTGAGCTGAAGGCAGACACTTGACCCACTGAGCCACCCAGGCGCCCCTCATGCGTTTCTTTTAAAAAAAGTATTACACATAACGCTCTGATTTATGATCACAGATGGAAGACAGAACGCCCTGATCTAGTTTTGTTCCCTTCTCAGATCTCACTAAAAAGATGGTAGATTCTATGACGGACTTACACCCTCCAGGCAACAGGACTGGCTGAGCTGGAGGAGGGGAGCTGGCCGGATGCCCGGGAGGAGAGGGATGGCAGGACAGTGGAGAGGCCATGGGACAGTGGGGGGCAAGCTGGCACATACTGGCAAAGCCCTTGGGGCCTCGGTAAGGATGGCCACGGGCACCATGAAGCCAGGGTGAGAAGGGCCCGAGCCAGGAGGGCCATGGAAAGATACGTTGCCGTCCTCCACAGACCCCTTTGTCCGCGACCAGGTATCTCCTCTGGACAGTGCAACGCCGGCTCCTGTCCCATCAGGGACTTTGCTTCTGGGAACGGCAGAGCAGGTAACAAGCCGACCTCCCACAGCAGTGATAAGAAAAACTTGAGAGAAAAATATATACACAAAGAATCTGTTTAAAAGGCGACCATAAGCAGGGCAAATAGAAGTTGTAAGACTAAGAAGAAAAGATGACAGAGGCCTGAAGGGATGGCCCTGCACCTGGGGTCTGTTCCCCCACCGTGAAGGCAGGACCAGCATCTGGGGGGAGGGACAGAAAGGAGCCCCAGCATCAAACATGTGTGCTTGTGGCATGCCTAGCATGGAGCCCAATGCGGGGCTTGAACTCATGACCCTGAGATCAAGACCTGAGCTGAAGTCAAGGGACTGAGTCCCAGGAGCCCTGACGGAGGAAATTCTTTACCCCATTCTTCAACTTACTATAAATCAGGGATTATTTCAAAAAGTTTCAATGAGGGCGCCTGGGTGGCTCAGTGGGTTAAGCTGCTGCCTTTGGCTCAGGTCATGATCTCAGGGTCCTGGGATCGAGTCCCGCATCGGGCTCTCTGCTCAGCAGGGAGCCTGCTTCCTCCTCTCCCTCTTTCTGCCTGACTCTCTGCCTACTTGTGATCTCTGTCTGTCAAATAAATAAATAAAATCTTAAAAAAAAAAAAAGTTTCAATGAACGCGCCACCAGCATGGAAGCAGCATCAGAGCGGAGGCCACCTTCGAGTGCACGGCGACAGGCCCGCGACCTCCCCTGGAGCTGGGACCCCTGTGGACTCTGGCTCTGGTCTCTTTCTCACCAGGTGCGCCCCAGCCCTCCTGCACCCTCCTCTCCCTGAACGAGGCTGTCGCCGCCACCCCCAAACCTGCTGCCGGGGCAGGGTCTCAGATCATTCACTTCTGCTCTGGTGTCTAGGGAAGACAGGTCTTCTTTCATTCATCTGGGTTCCCTTCTCTGCTCACCAGGGCTTCCACGTCTCCCCTCATGCTGGGGAACGAGCACGTCTGCACTGGGACTCGGCACCCACCGGTGGTGGGTGCTGCCGCGCACGAGCGCTCAGACCCACACTCCATCCCGGCTCCCCTTCGGCCAGTTCTGCACACAGTCGCTGGCCCAACGGCATGCCGGGGCCCACACCAGTCCCTTCCTCAGGGTGAGCGTCATGGCTAAGGGAGCGAACGGAGTAAGGTGCTGCGAACAGTCCTTGCGGCACGGTCACTGTGGTCGCCGGGCACGGTTCATCGGATGACCCCGCTCACAGTCTGTGTGCGAGCCGTGCTCCTGCCCCTCGCCCGGGCAGACAGCAAGGAAATCCCCAACTCCAAAAGCATACGAGACAATCTTAGGAAACATGAAGCCCCGGGGTGGGTTCGATGGGGCCGGAGAGGGGAGTTCCACGGAGGGAACTGCGGGCTGAGACGTGAATGCTGAGGAGGAACCGGGCGCGCCAAGACCCGAGCGACAGTGCCAGCTGGGCCCCCGCCAGGGACGACGCCCCCTCTGCCTCGAGGCCCTCCCAGGGACGACGCGTTTCCTCTGCATTTATTCCTGTTTTTATTGCATTATGATGACAGTCTATGGTTTCTACTTATTTCAACTTTAGGGAAACCGCAGAGGTTTTCTCTGGGAGCTACGATATGTTCAACTCAGCACTTTGTGTCCACCTACAACTCGCCCTGCTACGGCACGTAGCCACCGGACCCTTGACGGGCTGCGGGGTCCGGGGGTGTCTCCCACCAGCCCTTGCCCTACAGTCCCTCCAGCTCCTGAAGTGACGTCATCTAGGACACATACGTCCAACGGTGGTTCTGCCATCTGTGGGCCCCGAGCTCCAGCGTGGCGCGGTGAAGCAATTCTGTCTCAGTGATGCTTTTTCGCCTTGAACTGAGCTTTTCCCGCTATTAACGACCTGCTCCCAGCTTTCCTTCTGCATCCGCCTCACATATCCCCTCAGTTCCTTTCTAACGCCCTGTTGTATTCTGTCCGTCTCATTTCAGGATTTAAAGCCAAGTTAGAAGAAGTGCATTTGTTTAATTTGTTATATACAGTAACATATATATATATATGTATATATATAATATGTATACATAATATATAACAACGTAATAATATATGCATATGTACTAATGCATGTAATGCAATACATAAAGATAAAAGTAACTTTTAAAATTATGCCAGTACAAAAAATTATGGAAATAATCTTTAAATATTGCCAACCTAGAAAAATATATGCCAGATTTTGGCTAGATGTTTAGCACTGAGATATAGTTCAATAAGTTTGTTCAGTTTAAATAGCATTTTGGGGAAAAAATAACTGTTTTCAGGTACTTGAGACGTAAATTTCCAAAATGACAAAATGACCCATTTGCAACAGCAACTGAACTCTGTCACAAACACTAGCTACGAGGAGGGTGTGTGATCCGAGGGGAAGACGGGGGCACGGAAGCCCCGCCCACCGCCATGGACGGGCCCCGAGCCTGCGTTCTCTGCGGCTAGGGACTCCCCACGCTCAGCTCTCCGCCCCTCTCCCCAACCCCATTCGGCTGACACCCTCTCCAGCTTGGTGGCCTCAAAAGGCACAGAGCATTTTAGTTGCTTTTTGCTGGAAGTCTCAGCTTCTTATTTTTGCTCTGGGACTGAAGAATTCCTTCCAACACTTCTGAAAATCTAATTCCCCAACTCTATATTATCTTACTTTCGATATTATTTTCACTTTTAGTGGTTTCAAGGAACACTGACAACTCGCCACCAGTACTATGTGCTGGGAACCGTGGCATTGGCCTGTGGCACCACACCGAGAGGCCACTGTCCCCCACCACACAAACACCACACGAGATGATCTGCATGGCGATTGGAGGGATGGGGCTGGTGTCTGAGCCACGGCGGGTGGATGTCTGGGAAACGAGCAGCACCCTGGTGAGGGACAGCTCCGGCCTACCCCAAGGCACTGGATGGTCCCAGACATGCTTTCCGGGGTGGGGACCCGCACGTTGCTTCCTCCATACCTGGAGCAGCGTGGTCTCACGGTCCCTGCTCCGGGTACGGATTGTGTCTGTGCCCCAGGAGGCTTCAAAATATTCCCAAGAATAGCCCAAGGACTTAGAGCTCCTCGATGGGGGAAAAAATCTGTGAATTAAAATCACCAGGGCCGAGTAGATACAGAACTAGGATGTGGGCCAAGCTCCCCATTTGCCTGTAGCACAGATGAGAAAGCTGGGCATAAAAAGGAGCCCTTTACACCAACTCAGAGTCTGGGATTTTGCTTCTCCTCCAAGTCTGACTTGGTAACATGCAACCTACCAAAATCCGAGTCAACAATTTTTCCTTCTCTTGAATACTCAGCGGACTGTAAAATGTGCCCAAAGCCGGAAGTCACTGTGGAGTTCAGACATTCAGTTCTTGGTGTAATTCACCTACTAGCTCTCGGCCTGCGCCCAGACCTTGGGCTCTCTCCTGGCCTCCCCGGCCACAGAACAGGGGTGTCTGCTGCACCCTCCGGAGAGTCTTCCTTGGAAGGCCTGGGCCTGGGGGCTGTGCTCTCTGCACCATAAGGTACGGTTTCCGAGGCCACCAGCCAGGCTGGAGTCAAAAGACAGGGGCTATGTTTTCTCCTTACTGTACACGTGCTTTGAATACACGCCTAAAAGTAAAATGTTTGTCCAGGAATCTGGCGAGAAGGGAAAGCAAAACAGAAGACCCTGCCAGACCTACCCATTCTCTGAAGCTTTCTCTGTCATGCGCTCACAGGCGAGTTCAAGTGAAGAAAGGAAATGCCCAAGACTTCAGAACCTTTTCTCTGAGCTTTTTGGCAGCCGTCTTGGGAGAGGAAAGGGTATTTGTAGTCGATTATGGGCTAATTTCTGGTTTTCCCAGCGTGTGATACAGATTCACTTCTCTAACCCCGTCTAGAATCCCGACAGAAACACAGTCGTATCTTAAGGCACACATTCCTTGCACAAACGCCCCAAGTACCCTGACAGTCCTCGAGTGCTAAGCACGTATCAGGGAACCTCACACTCTGACGAGACTCGCATGCCAGGACTGCCCATGGGCTCTCGCATCTGGGAAGTGTTCTCTCCTGGAAGAGCCACCTGAGCTGGACCCCTGTCCAGGGAAACACCTCCCCAGACTCAGGGAGGGGTGGCCTGTGGGGTGTCAGTGGCCGCACTTAGAGGCCTAACCCGGAGGCTGCTTACTGGCGTTATCTTTCCTTACCTCCTCTGGTGGGGAAGACTTTTTGTCTCAAAAGACCACTTTCTCCTGGAACAGGCCTCGGCCTCACTGTCCCAGCGTCTACCCTCACTACATCCTCGGCGGCCGGAGTGCACATGCCAGGCCCGGCCCAGGTGCCCCACGCAGCCCCCTGCTCGGACTCTCACTGGCACCCTTCCCGAGCACTGGAGCCACCCTGACTGGACCACAACTGCACAATCAGAGGAAGGGGCCGTCTTTAAACTTGGGACGCAACGAAGACGGGAAGTCAAAACCAAGGACTTCCAGCCGTATTAGAGTGAAAGTTGAAACAAAACCGTATTTCTAGTACTTTGATGTTTTAGACAGCGTACTTACAAACCTTACGCTGCCTGAATCCTAGAACAATCCCATGAGAAAATTCCATCTTGGAACGGTGAACGGACTTGACACTTCCTTGAGAGAGACGGACCTCAGACTCAGGTCCTCTCCCTTCCTCGCACGGCGCCCTCCAGGGGAAAGCGAAGGGAGAGCGAGACGGGCTCTCTGGGGCCGGTAACCGGAGCGGGGAACGGACGCAAAGTTCAGAACAGCGAGCTACCCCAAGGCGGTTCCTGAAGAATGATCAAACCACGTAATTAAATTAATCCTTTTAGGTGACTCTGTCATCCCTACGCGGTCTAGAAATCCCCCAGCTGACCGGCTGTGACCCCATCTTCTCCCAACACCGGCTCCTGTCAGACAAGCTGGCCGGGGCTGTGTGCCGCCAGAGCGCTGAGAGCTGTTCTAGAGCGGGAGCCCACCTCTTGGCTCACGCTGAGGAACACCCCAACTCTGGCCAGTGTTAGTGGCGACTGCTGGCCCCCACCCATCTCCTCACCCCAGGACCAAGTTAGGGCTTTTCTCCTAAATACTGAAGCCGCCATCACTCAGTTTTCACCAGCTAGAATCTGGATTTGCAAACATGGGGAGGAGCGGGCAGGTCTAGTCACCATCCTCAGGAACCGCCTGATGTCACTTTGCTCCAGACTCCGTGCCAAGGACTCTCAGCCCTCCCGTCACTGCGTGCCCACGAGGCTTCGTGAGGGAGATTTATTATTCCCATTTTGCAACTGAAGACACAGTTACTCAGCAGGTTATGTAACTTGCTGGAGCTGTACCACTGAGCCAAAGTTGAGACATGCAGAGCAATTACCCGCAACTGAGGGCACCGGGGGCCATGACAGTGGAGGCTGGGAGGCTGGGGAAGACCAGAGGGAGGCCCGAGTGGGGATGGAGGCCGCCCTTCGACCCTCACAGTCCGGCTCCCCCATGGTCACTGTGCTTGGAACCCGACAGAAGAGACTGGTGGGCTCTGTGGAACCGTCCCACTGGAACCAACTCGGAGGGGGCCCACGCAGGGTCTCCCCGGCTCTGGGCACTCACAGACATCTTCTTGATGTTGCTGTGTCTGCACAAAGTCGGGCTATAACCCTGTGTTTTTCTTCCAACAGACATAATTTTTACTAAGCTCTGTCCTGAGCAATAAAAACCCAGGAAATCATGGATCTGACGTGTCAATTACATATCCTGATGCCGGTCAACACGTAATTATCAAAATGATGCCCAATGCTGCATCACTTGGAATCATCCCCTGGGCCGCCAGCGGGAATGACCTACTGACTTGGGGGGATCGGGGCTGCCCCACAGCATAAAGGAAAGAACAGAACGAGAACTCACTCGTTTCGCCCTATTTATGGACTTGCAAGTTGACTCTTTCTGCCCTACTAAGCGCAGGCTTTGAGGCCCCCACCTTCTGTCCGGAGTCGGGGGCAAGAGGGTCATTCCACCTGTCGCTGTGGCACAGACCAGACAGTCCGATGCCCCCTGGCCTCTGCGGACCCCTGTCAGTCTCTGGTTCTAGGACCGGAAACAACTTAGCACCCTGAGAAGGCCTCTCCGTCCACCCGGCTCCCACGTAGTTAAAATATATATATTTTTAAAGATTTATTTAAAGAGAGAGAGAAAGCAAGCATGTTCCTGCGCGTGCGTGACTGCATCCACAGGGGTGGGGGAGTATGGGGAAGGGGGGAGGGGGGGAGCATCCTGAAGCAGACTCCCCACTGAGTGCGGAGCCCAGTGTGGGGCTCGATTCCACAACCCGGCGATCATGGCCTGAGCCAAAATCAAGAGTTGGACGCTCAACTGACTGAGCCCCCTGGGTGCCCCCCGAGTCATTACTTCTTTTGAGGTTTACCTTCAAATTTCTGTCATAATACTGCTGTGAAAATAAGACTGCCTTTGGACAAATTAAACTCTACTTTAGCCAGTACAAACAGCTCATGTGCCACAGTCCAGGAGGCTCATCCCGTCTCACAAATGGACAAGCAGGGAAGCACCTTCCTTGGTGCTCCTGCGATGGCTCTGCAGCACGAATCAGAAGGAACTTAAAAAGAGGCTAAGCCCAGGGGTGCCTGGGTGGTTCAGTGGGTTAGAGCCTCTGCCTTCAGCTCAGGTCATGATCTCAGGGTCCTGGGATCGAGCCCTGCATCGGGCTCCCTGCTCAGCGGGGAGCCTGCTTCCTCCTCTCCCTCTGCCTACTTGTGATCTCTGTGTCTCTGTCAAATTAAAAAAAAAAAAAAAAAAGGAGGCTAAGCCCATATAGTCACAGAAAATTTTTCAGAAACCATGCTCCACAACGCCACTCAGAAGAGGACCCGGCCCTCCGCAGTGCCTTCTAGTCCCTTTGTTTCCTTTAATAGGCTGTGCGTATTTCTAATACTTTAGGCCACATCACATTCTTTTTTGGAAGTAGCCAAGTAAAAATAACACCCTAAAAATATGCAAGCACATCTTACACATTAAGAGATCATAGATAGCAACAAAAGGACCCTATCTCATTAGTGGGGAAACGAATGAACACCACACCCCTCCTGTGCAGAGCTGAGCAGGGCACAGTCCCTGCGTGTGTGCACGGCACTGTTGTTTGCATACAGATCGCTGGCCTTTACGCCCTTCCGGTATGCAGCAGGTGTGGGCATGGAAGTGCTCGGAAGCGCGTGCGGGAGGAACACATCAGAGTAAGACGGCCGTGCACCCCACTGCCCCCCCATGACTGCCGCCCCTGCTGGCCCCTCAGCCCTGTGCAGTCTGCTCTGCAGGACCCCCACCCCCAAGCCCTCCCGCATGACTCGCCTGCCCCCTCGCCCCACGGCGCCTGTGGCTTGACTACCACTTCCATGTGACTTTGCATCCCAGAGATTTATGTTCTGGTCCCACCTGCCTTCAGCGCACACTCCCCGAGGGCAGGCTTCTGCATCTGTGTGCCCTGCTCTATGGACCTGAATTCTCCACCTACACCTGCAAACACAAGCATCTGACCAGTTGCTGACACCCTGACCCAACTTAGTCCAAACCGTGTTTCTAGAAGAACACGACGATGTCATATTTTAGCTACATACCTGAGCTAGGTGTTGGCCAGGACGCACGCTCACCGCACAGACAAAGCCAGCTGCCTGTGTCCCTCTCGGACATGTCCCCACGGGAGCCCCAGCACGGGCAGATTTTCGGCTGCTCTGGGTTCATGCTGATCTGGGCCAGCCCTCGGCTATCGCTGGCCACCGAGCAGGACCGAATCAGGTCAGAGCTTTCAAAGCCACTCTTGAGGCTCTGTGTACAGTTCTGGAGAGATCGTCCCTCGTTAGGGTCACCTGTGGTCTCATGTCGAGAGAGCAGCGTGTGGCTCCCCAGTCCCACAGGTACTGCCAGTGTAACAGGGTGTTCCTTGGAACTTATAGAGGATGGGGTCCCAAAATGTCAGCGGGTGGGTTTGGAAAGCCCCGCCCTGCGGCCTGAAGAAGGTGGGCAAGAACGGCTGGGCGCGCGCAAGGACGGCACTGAGGTTTTCTGAGTCAGAAAGCCAGAACGGTGACTTTCGGCATCGAAGACATGCCAAAGTCAGGTGCCTTCCTGGCACACAGGGCATGCACGGCTTCTGAGGTCCCGACAGCAGCACATGTGGATCCCCGTTTCAGCTCCAGCGTCTCAGGAGGAGTGCTGGAGTTGCTGGGCTGGCTGGGGGTTAAACCCCAACAGCCGCCGAGAACTTTCCTTTCGGTCACCATGGGCATGATGCCAGCAGTGGGCTTCTAGGAGCACCGTGTCAACACCGCGAACAAGGACCCCGTGGAGAAATGCATTTTGAAGGCATCTCAATGGGTGCAGGGGTGTGAGGGGGTGAGGAACCAGCACACGGGGCTGCGGTCCCTTCCTCCCCTGGTAGGACCCAAGGGCCCTGCCTGGCCCGCGGCCACCAGTGGTGATGCGCAGAAACCCATCGAAACGTCTACAAAGTGCAAACATACACAGACAAGGTGAAAGTTCATGGAAAAATCATCTTCCTTGAAAAGCTCCAACATCACGGAATATTAAAATATTAATATTAATATTAGAAGAGATCTGGTTACAAGTAAGGCACCACCCGTATTTTAACACAGGTTAAGGCAACAAGCTTTCCTTTAGGAAACTAAGAGACCTGGACAGCAGCGAGTGAGTGGGTCGCCCCGGACCCCTAAAGGCAGGCAGGGCCCGGGCCCAGCATCTCCCAGCTGTGGGTTTCCTTCTGGAAGTGGAAGAAGAGAAAGTCTTAAAAAAATTAAAAAACTGCACTCAGAATTCCTAAGAATTCTTGCTTACTTAAAAATAATGTAGGACTTTTCCTTTTCTGGTCCTTTCTTTCTCGCAGTTGGGCGGGGGGAGGGGAGGCCAGATCTCAGGCTCCCTCTTCCAGGGTTTATAGGACAGAAGTCAGCGGACTGCCTTCAGGGTGGCGGCCAGCATCCCAGTGCACCTGGAGAACTCGGCCACTAGACAGAGCAACACCAGATTTCTCCTGAAGGTGATTTCAAAACCTGAACTTCCCTCTCTCACTCTATCTCTCTGTCAAATAAATAAAATCTTAAAAAAATAAAATAAAAATTGGAGGCGCAATCACATGATGTCCAGGGAGCCATTTTAACGTGTGGGACCGCACTCGGAGGCATTCGGTGCGCTCACAGAGTGCGGCACCCCATTTCCACACGGTTTCACCCCTTCCCTGTAGTCACGCCTCACACCCCTCCCAGTCCCGGGCAACCTCTAACCTGCTCTCTGTCTCTGTAGATTGGCCTAGTCTGGACGTTTTGTATCAAAGAAATAAAACAATGAGCATTTAAGTTACATGAACTGCCTAATATTATGTGGTAATTCCAAATGTAAACAAGGCAAACCCTGAGATTTGTGGCTTAAAATGACGTTCTGGAGTTAGGATTTCACAAACCAGTAATATTTCGTGAAGAATCTTGACCACGGATGTTGGCTTACCACCCTAACCGACAAATAGGAACATTTAAAAAAAGGTCCACTCCAGAAAGATATTTTAATAGCCCAAAGGACAATCTTAGGATGAAGGAGAGTCCTGTAAATCGAATAAATTTAGCTTTATAAAAAGACCACATTACATCACTCTGATGTCTGTCCTTGGCACAGAGCAGCACAGGCCTTTGGAAAGGACAGATCCTGGACCACCACCCTTGGTCTAGCTGAACGCAGTTCACTAAGTACATGTGCCCCCGGCCAAAGGGGGCTCCCCACAAAGCCCAGGGAATGAAGAGGAGACCCTCCCATGAGAATGAAATTTTTTTTGTTTTTTTTTGGTTTTTAAAGATTTTATTTATGTATTTGACAGACAGAGATCACAAGTAGGCAGAGAGGCAGGCAGAGAAAGAGGAGAAAGTGGCTCCCTGCTGAGCAGAGAGCACAATGTGAGGCTAGATCCCAGGACCCTGAGATCATGACCTGAGCCGAAGGCAGAGGCTTAACCCACTGAGCCACCCAGGCGCCCCGAGAATGACATCTTTTTGATGGTTAGGGATGACAAGATCCAAATCTAAGCTCAAGAGTGAAAGAGATGCCAACACGCTGTAAGTCAGGGAACGCCACTTCACCCGGTGTGGACGGATGCCAGCCTGTGGTCTGGGGCGGTTATGCCGCACGCAGCCGAAGCAACAACCTTGACAAATAAACACGGAGCTCTGACACGCAGGAACTCCCAACCTGGCCTTTGACACGGGGGCAGGCATTCTGGGGACACATGAAACCACAGGATACACTCGTACTTCCCGGAGCAGCGGTCTGACAACGCGGTGAAATCACGCTCAACGCTTTTACACTAACCATTAATAATTATGAAATAAAATATAAAATGCAAGTTTTTTTTAGGACAAAACCTGAGACCTGAAAAATGTTAGCACCTTGTGTGGGGGTTCTTGGTGGACCGAGCTACGAGTCAGGACGACACCCCAGCTCCGACAAGCGTGGGCTCTCCCTGCTCAGAGTTGGATAAGCTGCCAGGGAGGGTCTGGACAGCAAGACCTAGCTCTAGGGCTACAGAGAGGCCAGGAAGGCGAACAGACTGGTTCTAAAATTAACATGGAAACAGAGGGGACCCTGACTACAAGACAATTCTGAAAAAGAACAACAAAGCTGGAGGATTCCCACTTCCTGATTTTACAAGGTCTGACAAAGCTACAGCAGTCAAGGCTACAGGCCTGTAGACCAACGGAACGGAACAGAGTCCCGAAATAAACCCACACGCTATGGCCCACTGGTTTTTAACAAGCGTGCCAAGTCCACTCAGTGGGGGAAAGGACAGTCTTTTCAGCAAAGGGCGCTGGGAAAATTGGACGTCCGCTCACCTAACACCACACACAAAAATTAACTCGAAATGGATCAAAGACCGACTAAGATCACAAAACCCTTATAAGAAAACACAGGAGCAAATCTTGGGATTAGGCAGTGGTTTCTTAGATCTTAGCACAAAAACCACAAGCAGCAGAAGACAAATCAGATAACCCGGACTTCACCCGAATTAGAAACTCCTGAGCTGGAAATGAGATCATCAGGAAAGTGAAAAGACGCCCTACAGACTGGGAGAAAAAACTTGCAAAGCGCATCTGTGATGCGGGACTGCTGTCCAGATACTCAGACTCTGCGGTGGCAAAGTCACGACTGTCCCTACTCGCCCCCCCTCTCCCGCACCCTTCAGGCCCCTCCCCATATCCCCAGGGTTTGGTCCACTCCCCTTCCTTCTTCACGCTTCCCTCCTCACTGCTTCCCCCTGGAGTTTTCGCAAAGGCCTCCCCTCTCCCCTCTGTGGCCACCACGAAAACCAAAGCCATTGGGCCCTATCTTCCCCAGCTTCCCTCTCAAATTTCCCCACCCGCCCCAGAAACTTCTGAAAGCCCTGTGTGCTGAAGAGGACACTGCCCGTCTGGTTTCAGCACATCTGGTTTTGACAGCTTTGCCATTTCACACGTAAGAAAGGAACAGGGCTGACCGCACGCTGACATGGTCTGAAACACAGCGAAACCGGTTCACTCACCTAACGAGATGTGATAACGAGCGGTCGGTCCAGCCAGCCCGACAGGACGTGAGTGAGGCCCTGGCAGGGAGGTCGAGGGGTGGCTGACCTGCCCCATCCACCCGCCCCCTTGTGCTCTGCCGTCCTCACGGTCCAGGGGGTCCGCTCAGACAGGCCAGGCCAGGGCGGACAGTGTGCACGCAGGAGGAGGCCCAGCAGAACTTGATTCTGGTCAAGTCTCGACACAAATCCACGATCTCGGCTCTCCGGTGAACACACTGAGAGCCCGGCAGTAACTTCAAAGGCACAGGAAAGTAGGAGCCCCAGTTTCCGACTGTGGAGATCAGTAATTAGTGTCCAGCTCCCACTTTGAAGGCTACGCCTTCTCTTAACTTTCTGAATGGGTTATACCTTCGCACGGTTCAAATACACACACACACACACACACACACACACACACACACACACACAAGTTCCTGGTGAAAACCCTCATCTTCTCACCAAAGTATCACTCTTAGTTTGTCTACCCCTGGAGCTCCGCTGTGGAACCACAGGGACATACCCGAGCCCCCTCCGTCGTGGGCCAGCGAGAGCGGCGGGCGGCACCGCCCTGCCTTTCCCCTCCGTCACCCTGAGGCCTTCCACCAACCAGTCCAGAAAGAGACACTACTGGAGAGAAGCCCCTTCCTTAGGTTTCTGTCACCTGGCACCACACCCCATCCCAACACGCTCTCTGGTGCATGAAGTAATCCCCACCCCGGGGTCCCCAGCAGCATCCACGGGGCCACCAAGAGGCTTACCTAGTGTCGCTTCTCTAGGGAGGCCCTGTCCTGCCCACAGGGCCCGCAAGCCCTCCTGGGCGCCTGGACATGCACCTCCGGCGCCCAGCATACTGCCGACCCCCCGGGTTAGACACGGCTACACATTTACCAAAGGAACAAAACAAAGCTGTAGGTGGCCATGAGGCAGAAGGTCAAAAAATGACATTTTGTTTTTCTTTCGGTGTTAGGTAGAGTCCATCAAGGTTTCCTCCCTTTTGAAATGAACTCCATTAATGAAACATTTTTAGTCTCAACTTGAACCTCATTCGGCACAACAAAGGATACAGGGCTGAACGCCACCGAGACTTAAGTCAACAAGGGCGCGCACACGGAGTACTTGAAAGCCAAGAATGAGGAAGGAAACATTTGCAGAGCTTGATGACAATGAGGAACTCGAGTTCACAAACTGTTTTTCTACTACAATGTAAACATCCCCTCAATTGTATACATCATCGAGAAATAGTGTCTTCACTACTGTTTCCCCTTGGACGAATGCCTATGCTAAGTTTTCAGCTACTTTTTGGCTAAAAGATGCCTCTCCCGGTCCAGACCTCCACACTGTATTACTACCCGTAGAAGGATGTACCTAATTTCACACTAAACTGAAAGGATTATTCATGAGGCATCTTCATCAGCAGTGAGTTCATGTTCAGCATTAAAGGTCCTCCTGTCAGCTCTGCTGAACTTGCAACATCACACGTGTCTCTGAGGAGGTCTAAGGTCCTTAAGCCAAGTGCACCCCGGTCCCAGGAGCTGCGGGCCAGGCTGAGGGGCGAGTGGGCAAGGGGACGTGAGCACCCCCGGAGCCCCCTGGAGTTCAGTTTCACGCACACCCGCAGTCTCCCGAGGTACAGCCTTGCCTTCAGGACCCAGAATCCGCGTCTCTTCTCTAGATGATGCCAGAAACATCAACTGAGCTGGCTGCCACGGCCTGCGTGCTCCACTGTGATCCAAACCCGAGAGCAGACAGTACCGTGTAGACGGCTCTTGGTGGCAGAGGAACCTGCGAGGGGAGCCCCGGGGCGCATCCTCGGGGTGGGGGGGGCGAGAGTCAGAGGACCTGAGAGCTCCTCCGGTCTGTCACCAGCTCCCCGTGGGACCTCAGGCAAGAAAGGGGGAGCCTTTCTACGCAGGTTTCCGCAGCTCGGAAGGGGGGACTAATAACACCCCTCGGCGGGCTCGTAGGAAAGAGGACGGTTAATGAACACATGCGAGGAGCTTTGAAGATTACAGCTTCCTGGGTGCTAATGACACACAGTGACAGTCTGCCTGTCCACCCACCCCGCGGCTGCCCGCGGTCCGGAACGGCTCCTGGTAAACTCGTCTGCCCCTGCCATTTGCTCTCCCGGCTCCACATTCTGGAAGCCCCTGGAAGAAATGAAGGACGGTAATGCTCAGGGCCCCGGACGATACCCAGGAAGCCCGCAGAGAGGGCGTGCTCTGACCTGCACCAGCTCTGGGGCCGCCGCGCCTCGGCGGGGCACACTCCTGGCATAAATAGGGACCCGGGGAGCAGGTCCTGCCTTCCCTGGATGCCACAGTGAAGGCTTTCCGCTGGCAGAATCCCTGCCTTCCGCCAAAGAATGCCTGAACATGCTTCTTAAACTTCCCTTTGTCGTTACTGTTTCTAACATTCAGAAGTGAATCCTGGTGGGAAAAATTATCTGGTGGCGGGGGGGGGGGGGTTCTGGGGCTTGCTTCTACTTCACTCAAAAGGAGGCTCTCCTTCTTTTCAAGCAGAGGAAAACCTCACGCAGGCAAATGATCAAGCCCTGTACTAAATAAAGATCGAGATTACTGACTGCGCTGGTTTTTTACAGGTTGGTATTTGCTCCAAGTAAACACGTGTGTGTGCACATATGCACTCCAACACACGTGACCCACCGAAAGCAGTTCTCTGAACTATGCAGGCAGGACAACTGACCATCAGTTAATTGGATACAGAGAATTACAACTCTGATCAAGATTAAATGCCAAAAAATGTTTAAGATGAGGATTCTGATATATGTTTACATGTAACCGGCACACAACATTCAGAAGTAAAGAGTGCATGATTCAAGCTACTGACATTGTGTTGTTTGAATTAGAAAAGTCCACCAGAAAGGAAGTGAGGCCTGAGGAGGTCAGTCTGTGAAGGCCTCATCTGGAAAATATAAGACGCACAGGAGAAAGGAGTGCTTTAGGGGAGGAGGCAGGGGTCTGGCACAAGGAGGTAAGGGTTTCCGAGCATCCTCACCAACTGAGCCACCCAGGTGCCCCGGGTTTCCGAGCATCCTAAATGCAACTTGGCCTAAGATACAAACTCCAGTCAACCTTTAAGATTAGGCCCTTTTCAGCGTGATGTCACTTGTGACTGACTTCACTGCAAAGAGGAAAAGTGCCTGGATTTATTAGAGTTCCAAACAACCCTTCCTCACTGGACAGCCACGTGAGTTTTCTAAGGCAAAGCATTTCTCCTAAGAACAAAGTGACATGCTTTTATCCTCAGGGATCCTAGACGAACAGGAATCCAAGCACCTTCCTTTCAATTCCCTTGAAAATAAGTAATTTAATCAAACGCGTATCTGCTGTTAAGTCATCTCTATACCCAGCATGGGGCTCGGACTCAGGGTCCTGAGATCAAGAGTCGCATGCTCCCCTGAGAGCCGGCCAGGTGCCCCCTAATGCATCTTTAAACTAAGGAATCTGTAGACTCAGGAAGGTATGGAGGGGTCGAGGACCCCAGCAAGTGACTCATACCCTGACCACTGACCTGAGAGCTCTGGGTTCTGGTAGGAATGGGCGGCCCGGTAAAATTACAAAACCTCCATGTTTCCACCTTCTACGGAAATATCTCAAGAGCGAGCACAGGAGGGTCGGCAACGCTTTCTAAAGTAAAATGTTTCCCTGGGGCCAGGTCTCAAGCGTGAAGAAACAGAAAGCCACGTTTCTGGCAGCCTGGCGCGGCAGGAGTGGCCTAGGCTAGGAGGTTCTAGGCAGACCGTGAGAGGTTTCGTTTGGCCTCGCACTCAGTCAGGTGCACTCGGGAGATGGGTTCCGACGCCCGTAAAATAAGCACAGAGTTTCTCTCCTGCCGGCCTGTGGGTGTCAAGGGCTTCGGGACAGTCCCAGGCATGCGGCAGGTGCTCCTGGCAGCAGGGAGGTGCGGGAGACCACACTTAGGAGTCTACGGCACATACGTGTATCTGGTATGACGTAATGATGTTAGCTCGGGACATCAGAGCACCGCAGAGAGCGATCGGATACTAAAAACCTGTAAAAAGTGTATGTTTCTAAAACTGCTCTCATGTCAATCTTTCTCTTAAGTAAATAAAAAATGCCTCACACTTGCCATGAATACCAACACACATTGTGCACGTGAGTGGGTGCGCATGTCTGGAACGGTGCGCAGTGAAGCCAGCAGAGAAGCCAGGAGGCGGACTCGGGGGGCTCAGGCCAGGGAGAATTTTAGATTTGCAAATAAAACAAATGTTTAAAGTGGCTATATTCACACATGGATTTTTTTGTTTTTCTTTAGATTTTTAAGAAAACATACAAGAGGGAGCCTGGGTGGCTCAGTGGGTTAAGCCGCTGCCTTCGGCTCAGGTCATGATCTCAGGGTCCTGGGATCGAGTCCCGCATTGGGCTCTCTGCTCAGCAGGGAGCCTGCTTCCCTCTCTCTCTCTGCCTGCCTCTCCAACTACTTGTGATTTCTCTCTGTCAAATAAATAAATAAAATCTTTAAAAAAAAAAAAAAGATACAAGAAAGTGGACCAAGGTGGGCAGGGAGGCTCCGTGTCCGGGGCTGACTTTACCACCCGTGGTGCAGGCACGGGGCACAGACAGCACCCTGTCACCGTGGCCTAAGAGACACGCTCACGTTACCAGCAGGCGGACTTTAATTTGGACTTCTCTTTTTCTTGGGGCAGGGGGAGGGGGTGAAGAAAAAAGTACAGAAGCTTGGTAAAAATAGGGCCAGGGTCACATCCAGCCCGCGGTAGAGATTTCCTCGGCCAGTGGCTTCTACGTGTTTTGGTGTCAGGACCCACGTACACTCTGGAAGTCCACAGGGCCTAGAGAGCTTGGATTATGTGGGTTACAGCTGCTGACTCTGACCAGATTCGAGAACGCTTATAAAACATAAAAATATGTAAACATATATAAGTATATAGTTTTTAAGAAAAAGAGAAAGAAAGAGACAGGAGGGGGCAGGGTAGAGGGAGAGGGCGATATGAATCCCAAGCAGGCTCCGCGTTCACCATGGCGTCCGAGGCGGGGCTTGATCTCACAATCCTGAGACCACGACCTGAGCTGAAATCAAGAGCTGGATGCTTAACTGACTGAGCCACCCAGGGACCCTCGGAACGTTTAAAATAGTCACTAACTCGTGTAAAGCAGTACGAACAGGCTCATTTTGTGTGAACCTAACTATTATGAAAACAATCCCTCCCCCAAATCAGCAAAAAGACAGCCCAGGGGCGCCTGGGTGGCTCAGTCGTTAAGCGTCTGCCTTCAGCTCAGGTCATGATTCCAGTGTCCTGGGATCGAGCCCCGCATCGGGCTCTCTGCTCCACAGGAAGCCTGCTTCTCCCTCTCCCGCTTCCCCTGCTTGTGTTCCCTCTCTCATGATTCTCTCTCTGCCAAATAAGTAATTAAAATCTTAAAAAAAAAAAAAAAAAAAAAGACTGCCCAGTTTTACATTCCTGCATATCTCTTTCATACCCAACTTAACAGAGGACAGGCAGAGTTGCATTTCGACATTTGTTTGATATGCTGTTTTGGTTGAAGTTCATGAAGAAAAAAAAAAGCCCATCCCCACACAGACATGTTTATTTGAAGGGAGGCATCTTGATGAGTTTTTTTCAAAAAACTGTGGATACTTCTCTTTGATTCTATGCCTACATTCAACGAGTGGTAGTTTCTTGAAAATCAGCTGCAGGACAGGAGCTGAAGCTATGCTGACGGGCATCTTACACCAGACCCCGTGCTATGTCCTCCGCTTTGCATGTCTCTTCCGCCTGTAATTGTTGGTGGCATCACTTCCCGCACACCGGGAACCCAGGTGGGGTCATGCAGACCTTCCACGGGGACACAGCAAGAAGCTCTACTTGTTGATATTACCAGGACTGCTGCAGGAACAGCCACTGAGCTCACGCTGGCAGGTACAAGCTTTCCAAAATTCAAATTTTTGCCCGCAAGCTTAAATTTTATTATGGGCAACAAACAGTGTCCCTGTTGTTTCCTTGGAATTGCCTGACTCAGTTCATTACTTTTCAAGACAGTGTGTCTGCCTTTTTGTTCTTGCAAGTAAGAACGTCAATCTGGAAAAAAGGGGCTAGTTCAGCTTGTAACTCACACAACTGTTCAGTTTTGGAGATGAGCCCCTTGGCTCCAGCATGCCAGAGGGCTCAGCTCTGGGCCTGGTTGCAGGGTCCTGGGATCGAGAGAGCCTGGTGTCGGGCTCTCTGCTCAGCATGGTCTCCTTGGGGCTTCTCTCTCCCTCAAATAAATAAATCTTAAATAAAAAAAAAAAATCTCAACACAAAAGAGGAATTCAACATATTTGGGATTTGACAACCAGACAGTAAACTTTCAGAAGTCAAATTTCCAGAGCATCAGAAGCCACACCTGCATTTAAATACAATGACGGGGGCAGGGGCGCCCGGGTGGTTCAGTGGGTTAAGCCTCTCCCTTCAGCTCAGGTCATGATCTCAGGGTCCTGTACTGGGCTCTCTGCTTGGTGGGGAGTGTGCTTCTCCTTCTGCCTCTCCTGCTTCCCCTGCTTTGCAAGCATGCGCGCACTCTCTCTCTCAAATAAATAAAATCTTTAGGAAAAAAAATAAACACAACTACAGGGGAACAACAGGGAAGTCCCCCTGTTTGGGCCTCATCACAGATCATGTACCTCTGACTCTGAAAATAGCATTCTTCCTGAATGTTCTTGAAAGACCTTCTTCAAAAGCATTAACAACAGGGGGAGGGGAGGAATGTAAGCAAACGCCCTGTCTCTGGTTTCACCAAGCAGACCTGACCCACGAGAGCTGCAGGACTGAGCACAGGGGCCAGCGAGGCCACTGGGGTGGTGCCTGCCACGCTCTTACTTCTACACCAGGGCTAAGTGGGACACAGTCCACACTCCAGAATTCCTGACGACGCTCCTTTCTTCACCGTGCTGAACCGTGCTGAACCGGCAAAGCCCACTGTGGGAGGAGAAACGGCGTGCTGAGCGGGGGAGGGAGGGGGAACAGGCTTCAAGATGAACCAACAGAGGTAACACGGCGGAAGGGAAAAAAAACTGAGGTTAGATGGGCTCTGAAGTCCATGTAGCAAAGGGGTGACAAGTTGTGGGGAGCTCGCAAAGCTTCAGGCCCCATTTTAAGCACTTCTTAAGCGTTTGCTCCTTTTACCCTCATGAAATCCGGAGAGGCAGGGCACCTGATTCCCATTTCTAGGCACAGACTGAGCCAACTTGCCCAGGATGGCTCCGCTGGCTGGTGCAGGGGTGCGGGCTGGGGAGCTCGGAGCACCCCCACCTCTCCCGTTCAGAAGGAACCCTGGTTTTATCTGCAAGTGTGCCCGAAAGGCTGTTCTGCTTTAAAAGACCAATAAAAATGCCAATAAACATCAAAGAAGGTGTACACCCCAAAACACCGTTTGGGGAGATGGTGCTGCTGTCCGTGGCAACGTGCGGTCCCGGTTGTGCCCGCTGCCGCCCTCAGCGCTGGCCCACCGGGACAGCCGAACCCTCACCCGACTATTTCACCAACAGCTGCCCATGTGTCAACAGCGTGATAAAGGTGAAAAGAGAAAAAGCCGAAACTCGAACATGAAGACCACTGCTTCAGGAAACAATTTCTGAATAACCGAATTTCCTTTGTACATTTGTTCTGAAGCAGATCGCGCTCAGGGCACTTCCAACAGTCTGGAACAGCGGACACCGGTGCAGAAGTCGAAGGAACCCTTGGACGCCCACTTCCTTACATCCGACAGTGCTTCTTATTTTAGCATATTTGCTTTACGGTAATTTTTCTCTGTATTATCTCGAGAAAGTGGCAGAGCTCGTCACACCGCACTAAGTCACCCATCTTTGGTCCCTAAAAGGAGGACTGTGCCGACAATGTCCTCACACCTTTCCCGCACCCAGAAAACGGACAGGTGATTCCCCAGCACCCCATGTCCTTCTGCACTTAACTTTCTCCAACTGCCCCCAAGATGTCTTGCATAGGTTTTTTATTTTTTTAGAACAAAGACCTGATACAGATTCACTTACTGTATTTGTTACGTCTCTTTACTTACTTACTTATTTATTTATTTAATAGAAGGGCTTTTAGTTTATGAACAATCCAAGGGCAAAAGCAAACCCAGATGTCACCGTGCTTTAATTCTCTGTCCTCACAGATTCCAGTGTCCTTCCAAGCTGCGAAGAAATGACTTCCTCTCAGTGTGTTAATGGGAGAGACTGATCACCTGGTTCTGGAGCTCTCCATGTCTCCACTGGCTTGGTGGTACTGCTTCCGTCTGCTCCAGAGGCGGGTTCGTCTGAAGCCAGGCCCAGCACAGTGGTTCCCTAGGCCCACCTTTCTAACCAGTTCCGCTGGACAGCCTCTTGTGAGCCTGCCAACAACTGTTTGACGGATCCAGTAATTAGCTAGAAAATACACCAAATCAACAGTAGCTGAACGGCCCCTTCAGAGAAACAGCTTCTTCTGTTCAATCCACCCACACTGACTGACTGAGTTGCACTTACACTCTAGGGACGGTGCTAGAGGTCACGACTGTGACCTTCCTCGGGACGCTTGCGATTCGTGGAGGTGGCCAGAAAAGGAGGCCATAATCAACACCTGGCAGATGAGGGGGTGAAACGGGGCACAGGGAAGGGGAGGGTCGCGCCGAGAACGGACGGGTGCAGTGCAGCAAGCTCTCAGGGGGACGTGAGAGGCGTTCTGAACTCCAGCCTCGAACACATCACACTCGGGGAAAGAGAAGGTGCATGGGATGCAGAGGCTTTACAAACACCCATCACCCTGACGTGGGGGAGAGGGGAGCGCGTGACCTTAGACTCCCACTCCTTCGTTCTCTGTGGCCCCGGGCCAGGGGCTCCCTTGTTCTAGAACAGAGCAGGGATAATGCTTCACGATGCTGGACGGATTCAGGGAGGACGCGGCCCGAACCTCACATGCCCATGAGTGCGGACTCTCCTCCCGAACGGCCACGGGCAGCCGCTGGAGGACGAGCAGCGGTACAAGGGGCAGGGGCCCTGGCGACCCTGGGGAAGGCGGATGTTGGCACATGTCTGGATGCTGGCAGGAACCAGTCTGTGTTCTCGAAAGCTCCTTCCGCTCGGCAGAGTGCCTTCTGCTTAGAAGAGTGCCACTTTGCAACAGTTCGCGATGTATGGAACCAGAAGCCAGGTGAGAAGGACCACGCGCCCCAACCGCCTGGCCTGCGAGGAGTCCGTCCTCATCCAAGGTTTAAAAACACATGCCCTCTTCTTGGTTGTCAAGCTTGGGTCTTTATTTTTCTCCCATTCTTCATATTTTTGTGAAAAAGTTCTGGGAGTTTAGTTTTTGCTGCAAGGCTGGAGACCTGATGGGAAAGCCCTTGGAAGACATTACCCCCAAGTTCAAGGGAGACTGATGAACAAAAGCCTGAGGACTTGACGCGAACACGCCCCACCCCAAGGGAGCTCCGTTACTTCGTTACCTTCCACACACCCTTGGGAAGACGAAAGAAATGACGTCATGTCCAGCATCGCTCTTGGTAAGCTTCAGAGGCGGATTTCTGGAAAGTTGCCACAGGTGCACCATGCCAGATGCCAGTGGAGCAGAACTCTAGAGCTGATCCGAGGCTAGGCAGAGAGAGGCTCCCGGGTCTGGTCACCCCTGAAACGCTGGGGGAAGGTGGATACCGCTGGGCACGGTCCTCACCGTGATCACATCAGGCAGGAGGGCGTGACGTCTGGTGGGCCACTGGCCTCGCACAGGTATGAGGAAACCAACTTCCGGAGTTGGACTCAACATCCCAAGAAAAATGGGTTCCCATAAAAGGGATCATTTACTCCTGAGTTCCCCGTGGGGCCACGGTTACGTCTCAGTCCTTCAGAGACAGACTCCTCAGCGGAGCGAGTTTCCGAACAAGTAGGACAAGATCCAAGCACTTAACATCTCTGGGGGCCGGAATCATGCCGCTGGAAAAGGGTCAAGAGCTCACTCCTCTCGAGCCGTGAACATCTTTTTGGATTGGCTATTCCTGCTTTAAACCTGGCTCTGGAAGGAACACGTTTTACTACATTAACAGGCCGTTCAAAAACTCAGAGAATGGTCTAGAACAGTCTAGAATGGTCGGCAGGCTGGGTCCCATGGGCCAGGTCTGGTGGGCCGCTTGTTTTTGTAAATAATGCTTTACTGGGACACAGGCAGGCCTGTTCATTTACTTACTGCCCATGCCTGCTTTCACAGCCAAAAAGACTGATTTACAGGCACCCCGCGTTTCACTTGCCTCACAGATACTGTGTTTTTCACAAACTGAAGGTCTGTGGCGACCCTGCATCAGGCAGGTCTGTGGGCGCCGTTTTTCCAACAGCATTTTGCTCCCTTTGTGTCTCTGGGTCCCAGCTGGGTCATCCTCGCGGCGTAACAAACTTGCTCGTCCTTATTACGTTTGTGATGGTGACATCAGTGACAACGGCTTTCTGAGGGCTCGAGCGACGGTTAGCACTTTTCAGCAATGAAGCATTTTTAAATGAAGGTAAGTGTGCATTGTTTTTGTCTGACACTAAATGGGCTGGAGCAGGGTGTGATGTGACTTCTAGAGACATTGGGAAACCAAAACCTTCACTAGACTTGATTTATGGTGACATGAGCTTTCCTGTGGGGGCCTGGAACAGAACCTGCGCCCTCTCCGAGGTACGCCAGCCCTTCTCTGAACAAGTGTTGACCCCCGCCTAGACCCACGCTGTCACCACAGTGGCCACAGACACAACTGTCTATTGAAATTGTAAATAACTCTCATGAAATAAAATCCAAAATCCAGTTTCTGAGTTGCACTGGCCACATTTTAAGAGCTCTGTGGTCAGATGTGGCCAGGGCTACCGCCACGGCCAGCACAGAGAACGCTGCCACCAACACTGGCAGTTCTCTTGGACGGCGCTGGAAGATCAGGATATAAGTCATGGAGCTAAATTTACAGCCCCCAAGTACAGGTGACGCTCTCTCCTACTACAGACAGAAAAGTTTATGTAGATTTCAACAGTGTGTTCCCCGCAAGCCTGAACTTTTTTAGGATATGCTAATTCACCATATGGATGGCAAACTCCAGATTATTGAATAGAAGAGAACCACCCCGCCCACTGGGACAACCGATCAGTTTAGTGATTGGATTGATTTGTTTACCTGGGCCACCCACCCCACAGTCAAGTCGGAACACAGGCCACGAGGCTTGCTCCCCATTGTGAGTTAGGGACCTGCCTGGCACTGCGTGGAAGGGGAACTGGCAGATACACGTAAAATAAAGAAGTGGCACCCTGGGCACACAAATGTCATACACACGAGGGGCCACGCACAGTGGCAAAAGGTTCTACAAACTGCCAAAATTCCTATTTTAACGTAAGTTTTGTGTGTGTGTGTGTGTGTGTGTGTGTGTGTGTCTTGCTTTTTTGTTTTTTTAAACACGACAAACAAAACAACTGGCTAGGTTTGGATTTTGGCTGACCACGTGCAGGCTGTGTGACCTTGGAAGGTCATTTTCCCTATGTGTGGAAGACCCTTCTCCTTGAATGGAACCCTGGCACCCTGGAGAGGGAGGCAGCACTCAGCGTCGCCCCCTCCTGGCTCCCTCTCCCCAGCCTCTTCACGTCAGCCCCGTGTCCCTCGGGCATGTGGGGGGGGGGCGCCCGCGTGGGTCTCTCCACAAAACCACTGGCTCTGGGGTGGCGCTGCACCCCTCAGTCCTGATTACTGACCCTCGGCACTGGATGTATACAGGAGAGCAGCCGCCTGCATGTTCAACGCGTCAAGAATGTAAAAACTGATAGAAGTAAAACGAATCTTGCCAAACTGCACACTGACATGTTCCTTTAAAAACTGCTTATGAGTAAACAGAGAGTTCTTCAAGTTTTGAAATTAGAAATTATTCCCGTTTCAATTAAAAGTTAGTTTTCAGTCCCTACAGGTTACTCGCTCTTAAAAACGTAAGTCTCTGGGGCGCCTGGGCGGCTCAGTTGGTTGAGCGACAGCCTTCAGCTCAGGTCATGATCCTGGAGTCCCGGGATCGAGTCCTGCATGGGGCTCCCTGCTCAGCAGGAGGTCTGCTTCTCCTTCTGCCCCTTCTCCCTCTCATGTTCTCTCTCTCTCATTTTCTCTCTCAAATAAATAAAAATCTTAAAACAAAACAAAACTTAAATCTCTTTCGGGTTAATACACTCCACTACTTATTCCCTCCACAGTTCGCAGCCACACTGACTCAACCAAAGGCAAAAAACCCAACCTGTGTACAATAAAGTCTTGGAATAAAAAAACAAGTGTGCTATAAATAATAGTCTCTAAAACCAAATGATTCCATTTCAGAAGATACTCAGTTCAAAAGATGACCAGTGCCTTAAGTGTGTACTAAAATCAGAAAAAAAACCTCATGAACCAGAATAAATACCTATTTATAAGGTATCTTAAAATTATAAAAATTTATTTCATATGCAATAAAATGATCTTATGGCTAACTGGTTGGTATTTAAGAACTAATTTAAACCCAAGCACAATTACATTTTGCTTTTACCCATTTGGTTCCTGACATTAAAATATCTTAAATGCTGTCTGCGGTCAACACTGGCTCTTCCCCGGGCACACACAGTAAAACAGCGAATGCGTAGCCCAACCTACAAGTTGGTCACGGTGAGTATTAATTTTCACCAGCTTTATTAAGAGGGTTTGGAGAGAAAAGCAACACCCATTTTATTCTAACAGATTGAGTATTCGAGCGGTTTATCTTCCCGGGATACACCCTAGGACCTGAAAAATCTTGTCGGGCATTTTAGTCACACGGACTATTAGTCACCTGGAAACGGCGCCCCCACCCTTCTTTAACCCCGTCCGTCCGCAGAGGAGACTCTGACAGTGACAACTGGGTTGTCAGGGCGTAGCTGTGACATTATACATTTTAAAGTGATCTGATAAAGCTTAACGTCCATTTTCTGTCTCTCCCAATGATGAACAAAAAAATGTATGTCACCTTAACATGTGTTTTAAAATGCCAACTAAGTATACCCAGACACTTATATTTTAATACAATTATTATTAAAGACCACGGTCATTGTGTTCTTCAGCTCAATTCTGAACCCAAATTTTGTATGAACTACAAGAAGCAAGCGAGACCTACGTACGCATTGAAAACTTGTTGCCATTTTAAATTTCAGAGTCCGGTGTCCATACAGAACCTATTTAAATGCCAAATACGTCCTAGTCTTCCAGAACCCGCTCACATCGCAGACATTACGACCCACAATAGATTTCCGAATCTCAAAGCTCGGGCATGTTCCTCTTTGAGGCTCCCCAGGCAGCATGAAAACAACCCCCTTTAAAGGAAGTTCTCTTCCGATCATTTCTGCCTATTTCCTGAAGGCGATCCATCTTCCTTACGGAGCTGTGACCCCGGTGAGACGTTCCCCGCGCTGAGCGACCCAGATGTAACAGAAACTCCGCGGACGGACAACTTGGCCGGGCGCTGCCCGCCTGCCCGCCTCTCCTTCCCACCTCCACCCAATACCTTCCCCGGGCAGTGACTTCACATCCTTTGACATCAGCACGGCTCCGAAAGGGGGATGGGAGAGCGAGCCGAAAGCAGAAAAACCAGCTTTGAACTATGCGTGCAAGGCCTCTGTCCAGACTCCGATTCGGCGAGTCGTTCGTAAAATGCCAGCCCGCGGTGACACAGCCCACCTCCGCGGGCTCAGTGCGCAACGCAGCCGCACGGCCCTGCCGGCCAGGACTTCCTGCTCCTCTTATCTGAAGCACAATAGCCATTTATTAACTAACCACAGAAGGTTCCGATTCGGAGAAACCCACAGGAACTCACCTCGAATGTGGAGAAGGGCCACGGGCTGGAAAGGCCCGTTGGAGTTGGCCGCGTCCACCACCATCCTGCTGCCCGCCTTATTACATGTCCACATCTAGACTCCAGCGGGAAAGGCAATGGACTCCTTAAGGCAAGAAACCAGCCTCCATTTTAGTTTAAAAAAAAAGACAAACTGAAGCTCTGCAGCTGGAGGGAACTGGCTGCCCCGTGATGTCAGCAGGCATGGGGCTCGCTGATTGGCCAGAAGCTGCAACTTAAAATGACACTAAAAAAACTGCAAATGGAGAGAGAGCGCCCAGCTCGGCTGTCAGTGCGCGCGGCCGGCGGCCGGCGGCCGGCTGCCGGCTCCCGCAGGCTTCGCTCCCCGCTAACTTCCAGCCCGAGAGCCCCTCTCCAGTGGCGCAGGGCTGAGGCCGGGGACATCCCCTCCCCCCAGCCGGCCCTACCCCGGATGGGGAGCGGCCGCGGACAAGCGTGTGCCAGCTGCAGGGACTCCACCGCCGGCGCCCGGCCCCCCCAAACTCAGGGGCGCCCCGTTCCCGCCTGGCTGCTGGCGGATCCAGGTTCCAGGTGCTCCAACATCCGACCCGGAGTTAGCACGCGGGCAACCCAGGTTCGTGGTGTTTAGGCAAGCCCAAGTCGCTGCTGGGGACTCGGGCTCAGCCTCCCCTATTGCCCAGTTATGAGCTGATCCTCAAACGCTGCCCTCCCCCAGGGATCTGGTGTTTTTATTGGGAAAATTCAGTTAAAAAATTACACGGGAAATGAAAGCTTCCTTAAATCAAGGAGCTAGAAAGCACTACAGATTAAAGGCAGTTAAAAGCGAGCTATAAAATGAAATGCAGTGTTTGCTTTTTATCTTAAAGATGGCAACACATTAGATACTTTGAAGTTGATAGAAATTTTCTTTAAGTTTAAAGTCTCTGAAACAGGCTCTTTCCCTTCTTTTTTTAATGGGGATAACTTTATTCAGATTTTATTTATTTATTTGACACAGAGAGACATAGTGAGAGAGGGAGCACAAGCAGGGGGAGTGACAGAGGGAGAAGCCGGCTTCCCGCTGAGCAGGGAGCCCAATGTGGGGCTCAATCCCAGGACCCCGGGATCATCACCTGAGCTGAAGGCAGATGTTTAATGACTGAAACACTCAGTTGTTGGGTGGCTAAAATTAGCCTATGGGGCTAAATTTAAAAGCTTTATTTAGATCTTTCTTATCTCCAGAAGGAGTTAATGTAAAAAGCTGTGCCAAGGAGACACCATTTCTGGAGGATGAGGAGGGGATCAAAGAGATGACCCCCAGCGAAAAGAAGTCTCCCTGCTAGTTAAAGCGAACTTCAGAGAAAGTCTCTGGCAGGCACAGTGGGAAACGGATTCCTCACTTCTTGACACACACAGACACTGTGTCCAAACCACATCTCTGCTCAGGCATTTTCCTATGGCTCCCCGACCTGAACGCCACTGCCAGAGCCCCCTGCTTCCCAGACCTCCTTCCCCATAGTAAGAAACACCCGAGACACAAGGGGGTTGGCGGTGACGCCTGCGGGCTGGCACGCCCCACATTTCCAGGAGGGTGTGAACCACTACAACGGCCCAGGGTGTTCAGTAAGGCCCCGGAGCCAGTGTGCTCAATACTGACCACGAAAACAAATTTGTAAGAGCAAACCAAATCCCACCCGGGGCCTCCCTGTGTCCCCGGGCGGAAGGGTGCCGCTGGGTTCCAGAGCTGGTCACACAGTTATTTCTAATAAGCAGTAGGGACCAGTCCTTCGCCACCTGTACATACTTGGCCTCACACCTCTGCAAGTGGAACATGAACTGCCCGTGCTCTCAGGCAGGTCATGTGACTTTAAGCTCTGGCTGCTGACCCACTGGGTCTGTCCGACAGCGGGAAGGACAGCGCTCCGGGGACCGCCACCACCTTCTCACCGGGAAGCAATGCCCAGTGAACTCAGACGTGTGCGTGACTGGAAGGAGGGGTGCACAGGGGGCTGAGGAAGGGGTCCGGAGCAGGTGCTTCCTGCAGATCTGTACTTTAAACACAGAGACCTGTCCTCAAATGATCTGGTATTTCACAGGCGATGAGAAGGGGGCTGTGCCTGTCCCAAGACAGTGCTGATGAGCTAAAATGAAGAGATGAGGGGGAAAGACTCCTAGGATCTTTACGTAAAACATACAGATTCGAAGTCAATGAACAAGTGAAGAGGTTTCTTGATGTATTTTTCCTAATGATCTCAGACCAAAGGATCTCAACTTTATTAGTGATTCCCCCCATTCTCTTTTGAAGCCTTGTGCATAGAAAGTAGTTCTTGAAAGAACTTAAGGACTAGGGGTGCCTGGGTGGCTCAATGGGTTAAGCCTCTGCCTTCAACTCAGGTCATGGTCTCAGGGTCCTGGGATCGAGCCCCGCATCGGGCTCTCTGCTCAGCGGGGAGCCTGCTTCCTCCTCTCTCTCTGCCTGCCTCTCTGCCTACTTGTGATCTGTCAAGAAAAGAAATAAAATCTTAAAAAAAAATAACTTAAGAACTGTGATCTAGATATCATGATGAAATACACCCTGAGGGGCACCCTCTCTCTCCTTCTGACTCTCTCTCCCTCTGTCAAATAAATAAATAAAATATTAAAAAAGAAAGAAAGAAAGAAATACACCGTGAACATAAATAAGCAAAGGAACACATGAGTACTATGGAGTACTATGAAGTAATACAGAGTAATATGGAGAGAGGAAAAAACACTGGAACAGAGATACACAGAAGACGGGCTCCTGGTCTGGAAGGGTAAATACTATGAATATATTGCTGTTCATTTCCCCCCAAACTGATTTCCAGGTTTAGAGCAATTGCAGTCAAAATTTGGTTGGGTCTCTTTTGCTTTTTTCTTAACAAAACAGTTCTAAAGTTCCCCTGGAAATAAAAAGCAAGAGAATGAGATTACTTGTGAGTACGGCTAGTCCTACCCACTGGGAAGTTTGTGAGTTCAGGCCGGTGTAATGAGAGGCTACGAAGCAGGTCAGATCCGTGAGACGAAGCCACAGGCCCCACGCCCCAGCAGGAAACGTGTGTACCCAAGTGCATTATTATGACAAAGGATGACTCTCCAATCGGTGGAAAGGGGAAGATTAGTTAGATAACTGGTTGGAGATATGGGGATAAGCCAATTTAAGTCTTTGCACCAATATAAAATCTGAGATGTGTTCAATAAAAAACCAAACCCAAGCCCCCCCAACCCCCCAAATCCCTACAGCTTTGAGAAGGGAAGTGAGTATCAAGAGAATAGGACATTTACAGACAACAGACAAACCCTTCATGCGTGCTGCTCACACTGAAGAAATGTACAAATTTCTGGATGTTCCTTCCCTCAAGACCAGAGGAAAGACAGATGTTGCTTATAAAAAACAGGGCCTAGGAGTGCCTGGGTGGCTCAGTCAAGCATCTAGCTTCAGCTCAGGTCATGATCCCAGGGTCCTGGGACAGAGCCCCATATCGGGCTCTCTGCTCGGCGGGAGCCTGCCTCTCTCTCTCTGCTGCACCTCCTGCTTATGATCCCTCTATGTCAAATAAATAAAACCTATTAAAACAAACAAACAAACAAACAAAAAACAGGGCCTCAATGTTGATTCAGTTCACGAAAGAGCTATAACTCTTTCTTTTTATATATAAAAAAGTATTTCTCTGCCTCTCAAATCAGCAATAATTTCAACAAATGACAGTCACCCCCGCTGTAAAGGCGTGCTGTGACCCTGCCAACAAATCTGTACGTTGTCTGGATCCTTTCGGAATTAAAATTATCTGGCAAAGTGGATCAAGATTCTTTAAGTAATTTTACTCCTGGGAATCTATTCTAGAAATGTTTCTATTCTAGAAACGTAGTAGTAGAATGTGCGTCACATTTTAATATTTTAAAAATTGTGCTAAAATATACACTATATAAAATTCACCCTCTTAACCACTTTCCAGCATATAGCTCAGTGGTATTAAGTCCATTTATAATGTCGTGCAGCTGCTACCACTGTCCACCCACAGAACTCTCTTCATCCTGTAAAACCAACATTCCATCCCCATAAAACACTAACGCCCCATCCCCCCCTCTGGCCCCCCAGCCTCGGTCACCTCCTCCCCTCCCCCCGACCCCCGTTCTACTTCTATCTCTGTAGATCTGACCACTCCAGGGACCCATCCAAGGGGAATCAGTTGGTGTTTGTCCTGGGACTGGCTTAGTTCCCTCAGTGAAACGTCCTCGAGGTCTGTCCCTGTCCTAGCAGGGGTCAGCACCTCCTTCCTTCGTAAGGCTGAACAGACCACGTGCTGTCCCATTCATCCACAGATGGCCCTTCAGGCCGCCTCTGCCTCTGGGCTACTGTGAATAACAGGGGTGTGCCCGTGTCTATTTTCGGCCCCTCCTTCCAACTCCTTGGGGTGTACCCCAGAAGCGGAATCGCTGGGACATATGGCATTTCTATGTTTAACTCTCGGAGGAGCTGCTGTGCTTTTCCCCACAGCAGCAGCAGCATTTTCACTCCCACCAACAGTGCACAGGGCTCCAATTTCTCCACATCCTTACCAACACTGGTTGTTTTCTGTTTTTTTTTTTTTTTTCTCTTTGATAGTAGCCATATTAATGGATATGAAGTAGTATCTCACTGTGATTTTGTTTAGCATTTTCCTAACAGTTAGTGATGTTGATCATGTTTTCCTGTGCTTACTGGCCGTGTGTATGTCTTCTTTGGAGAAGTGCCTCTTTGAGTCCTTTGCTCATTTCTAAATCTGGTTTTCTTGTCATTGAGTTGTAGGAGTTCTTTACAGATTCTGGATATTAACTCCTTCTCAGATAAACGACTCCTATTTCCCCCATTCTCTGGATTGCCTTTTTACCTTGTTGATTGTGTTTTTCGGGGACAGGAATTTTAAGTTTTCATGTCAACCAAATTAACTGTTTTTGTTGCCTGTGGTTTTGGCGCTGTCATTTTGAAGAAATCAGTAGCAAATTCAGTGCCATGAAGCTTTTCCTCCGATGGCTTGTAATCTCAGCTTTTATATTTAAGTCGTTGATCTACACTGAATAACTTTTTTTAGAAGAAGATTTTATGTATTTGAGAGATTGCGCGTGGGGGGAGGGGCACAGGGAGAGGGAGAGAGAATGTCAAGCAGTCTGGGCTGAGCACAGACCCCGATGCGGGGCTCGATCCCATGACCCCGAGAGCCGAAACCGAGAGTCAGATGCTCACCCAGCTGAGCCACCCAGGCGCCCTGAACTACTCTCTGTGTATGGCGTGAGGCAGGGGTCCAACTTCATTCTTCTGCATGTGGACATCTAGTTCCACCTGGCCCTTTTGTTCAAAAGACCATCCTTCCCCCACTGAGTAGGTGGCATCCTTGCTGAAAACCATGTGATGGGTTTATTTCCCGGCTCTCTGGTTTACTCTGTACTGGTGTATATGTCTGTCTTTATGTTGGTCTCACACAGTTTTGATTACTGTGGCTTTGCAGGAAGTTTTAATATCAGGAAATATAAGACCTCCAAGTGTGGTGTTCTTTTCCAAAATTGCTTTGGTCATCTGGGGTCCCTGGAGTTCCATGTGAATTTTAGGATGGATTTTTCCATCTCTGGGAAAAAACACTGCTAGGATTTTGATAAGAATCACGCTGAATGTGTGGATCTCTTTAGGCAGTACTGACATCCTGGCAGTTTTGTCTTCCAGTCCACGAACACAGGTGTCTGTCCAGTGATAGGCGTGGTCTTCAGTGTCTTGAAGCAGTGTTCCTAATTTCAGTGTACAAGTCTTCTACCTCCTTGGTTAATTCCTTGTATTTTCTTTCCTAGTGCAGCACATTTTTATTGATGATTGTAAAATACTAGAAATAACTTCAATGTCAAAGGGATTATCCCACACAATGAAATATTACACATCCATCAAAAATCTTTATAAGTATTTAAAATGAAAATCACTGGAAGGGGCAGCGTGTAAGTTTTCAGAAATAGTATGATCATAAAAAGAAACACTTCCCAAATATCAGCTGTGGAGTGTTATGGCAATGGGTGCTTTTTCTTCCTGAAACTTCTGTATAATTTTCAGTATTGCTAAAATAAGCCTATAATACTTGGACAAAAATGACAAGTAACAGTTTTTAAAAAGACACACAGATGAAGTGAGCAGGGAGGAAGCCTCAGTGAACGTGGCCTGCTGGGCGCAGGCGAAGAACTGAGAATGGGCTGCGATGGGAAGTTTGACGCCCAAGGTGTGCCATTGGGATGCGTCCCCAAGGTTATGTAGGTAAAAACATGCAAACAAAAATGGGCCTAAATTGGGCAAGACAAACTGAACCAAGACAGTAGAGGATGTGGACTCCCTGTCTCAAAGAATCAGTCATGGACTAGTTCGTTTTTACCACCGTATCTGCCCGCTTTGCTGTGAATCTGGACCCTCACTGAAGCCACCAGGTCCCACTGGTTCCCGGAGCAGTGTCTTCACCGACGGCACAAGCCCTCTGTGGTGCTCCCAGAAGAGCCTCCCACCAGAGCCTCCCACCGTAGCCAGGCCCTGTCGCCGGGCTGTGAGTTCCTGCCACCTGGAGTGACCTGGGATGGTTCTAGACACTGGAGAAGTGGGGTGTATGTCATCTTCCAGCTCCTGGCTTGGGAGGACGTGCAATGTTCTGTGTAACCTAACTGGGCTCCAGCCCTCCTGGGGCAGCCCTGCCCCCTGCCCTTCCCGCCGCGGCAGCTGCCCCACCAAGGGCCTGAGCCAATGCCAAGGGAGGAACGGCATCTTGTGGGCTCACGGCGGTTTGCCTTCCAGAGCAGAGGGCGGACACATAGGACACACCTCCACAAGGTGTACCTAGTCCACACGACCTACCCTATGGCTCCATGTGTGCCCCCATCAAAGACGCACGTGCTGATGAGTACTGGGCATCCACGTAACTAACGGATCACTGAACATAACATCAAAAACTGATGGTGGACCACACAGTGGCTAAATGAACGTCAGAAGAAAAAAAAAATGTAAATGTAGGCATCTTTGTGCTGTACCAAAGTACAGGCTTAAAAAGGAATTACTCAGGGTGCCTGGGTGGCTCAGTGGGTTAAGCCTCTGCCTTCAGCTCAGGTCATGATTTCAGGGGCCTGGGATGGAGCCCCGCATGAGGCTCTCTGCTCCCCCCCCCCCCGCCTGCCTCTCTGCCTACTTGTGATCTCTCTCTCTCTGTCAAACAAATAAAAAAATAAAATCTCAAAAAAAAAGAAAAAGGAATTACTCTTTATTCCCTGGTCCCTCTATCACTTTGATTTGGTCTTTATTTAAAAGGAAACTGGCTGTAAATACAGCTCACTGATTTGATTTCTGATTTAGCATTTCAGAATAAAACTGTACAGCTTTCATGTTTCAGTTTAGCCCAAGGTTTTATTTTTCTTCTCCCAGGCAACTTCGTTGGCAAATTAAATGTGCTCATATCTTAGGGAAAAGTTTTGTAGTTCCTTTCTTTAAAAGAAAGTCGCGTGTGAGCCCTGCGCACTGTGGTGTTGTCACAGCAAAGCATGGCTGTTGTACGGGCTGGCACGATTTTTGAATTTATTTTTCTGAACTGGAAACTGTAGGAGCCTGGATGACGTCCTTTTGGTAGGGTGAGAGAGCTCACCTAAAACGTTTGGCTTCACTTAGAGTTTAAAATAGACTTTTTCCTGAGGCAGATCAAAGATATCTAGCATTCAGGTTGCCAGGGAATGTCTGCTTGCCACAAAGCAAGGACAAAAGGGACAGCGCCGGTTGCCCCATGGATCTGGGTGAGTCCTGCGAGTGGAGAGCGTGGCCGGGCTGGCGCCCGGGGAAGGCCAGCGGGGTAAGCGGAGGAGACCGGGCAGAACTTACCCCAAGGGCTTGTTGTTGTTCTCGCCACAGCTGGACTGGAAAGCAGGGCAAGGGCTCCCAGCCCCTCCTGGTTCTGGGAAGGCATCGCACAAGGTGTACCTAGTCCACACGACCTACCCGACGGCTCGCACGCCAGCTGCTGGTAACAAGCCTCCTTCTCCCCAAGACGGAGGGAGTGGTGAGCCCGGGCTAGTTCCGCACACGAGTGGATGCCAGGGCGGTTCTCTGGAGGCTGAGTGTGGAAGAAGCAGGCAGAGGGACCGAAGGGCTTTCCAGTCCTCCCATAAAGTGTGTCTCCAGCATCCTTGGCAGATGCTGGACCGGGCACCCAGACAGACACACAGACAGCTTTGTCCTTGGGGACACGTCCCGCAAGAGTAAGGCGTGCGGAGCGCTCTGCACCTGCGTGTCCGTGGACGGACGAATGGGCACACACAGTGGTCCAGCCACACCCTGGAGTAGTGCTAAGCCTTAAAAAGACGTCCTGTCACCGGCTACAACACAGGTGATCCTTGAGGACACAAAGTTAAGAGAGAGAGAAGCCAGAGCCAGCAGGACACATTCTGGATGACCCCGCCTCCTGGAGGAGTCGAAATCACAGAGACAGAAAGGAGAAGGCAGTTGCGGGGGAGGGGGAGGGCGAGGGGAGGCGGGCACGGCAGGGGCAGGCTTCAGCTGTGGACAATGACCAGACGCTGGTGACGGGCGCACAGCACCGAGAATGTACTCACTGCCACTGAAATGGACACTGATGCGTGGTTAGAATGAAAAATACTGCTTGATGTGTATTTTACCACAATTAGGAAAAAAGATGGAGCAGAGCGGAGAGGAAAGCCGGGTGTCTAGGGCCACGAGAGGCTGGACAGAGGCTGGGACCATCCGAGACAGAGCGCGTGTGTGCGGTGACGAGCGGGACGTGGGGTGCAGTGAGAAATCAAGGGGGTGTGCAGAGGGCCTGAGCCCAACATCGTGAGACCACGGCTGGTTGGAGGCCAACTCCCAAGTTCTGCCCCGAGGCGGCTGGCAGAGGCCAGAGACAGACTGTCCCTTGCAGTAAAAGCCACCTCTGTGGCTGCAGGAGAGCAGACAGGATAGTGTCACAGAAGGGCCGGGCTGGCTGACATAGCACCGGCTCTCGGCCATGCACACTGGGGGCCCTGGAGACAGCTCTGTTGCCCAGCTGCTGAGAACAGAGCCAAGCGGAGCCTGAGTTAGAAGAGCGTGGCGGATCTGGGTCTGGGGCCACCTCTGGTCACTGTCATTGTCCTGGCCACCTCTCCCTGTTCTGGACAACCCAGGTGTTCAGAAGTACTTGCTCTACCCTGGCACCTGCCTCACTATGCCCGGGGCCATCTCCTCTGTTGCCCTGGGCAGCCAGGAGCAGACACAGAGACCCACGCACAAGGCAGAAGACAGGACTGCTGAGAGCAGTCTCTCGGCCCGCCGGAATAAGGACAGGCGCTCTGGAAACTTCTCACACTGCACTGTTACAATTCTGCAACTAAAGGCCAACAGGCAAAGCTCCTTTAAACTCGTGTACATTTTGTCTTCAGGCAGGAAAAATGACCTGTGTGTATGGCCAAACTTTCAACGGTATCAGAAAACGAATTGCTCTGAAAAAGGTTATTATCACAAAACCAGGGCCGTGTAAATTCTCCCAACAATAACGTAGCAACTTCTTTCACAGAATCCCAAGTGCTTAGCAACTCCAGCTTGCTGTCCCAAGGCCTCCGGTTCACTGCTGCTCGTCTTCATTGCTTCTTCATGACCTGACTTCTCCTGGGCTCTTCTTTCCCACAAGAACCGCAGACAAGCTGCAGGCCGCATGTCACCCAGGACATCTCCCTTCGTTTGGCATCGACCAAACACGGTGCGCACAGGGACTCATTCAGGGAGTTCGCTGAATGAAAAGGGCCCAAAGACTACACTCAGCCTCCCTGCTAACTGGATGAAAATAGGAAATGCTACTTTGCCTTAACAGATGACTCAGATTTTAAATAACCCCAGTGTGGCAAAGGTGCGATGGGCCAGGCATGTCATCCAGTCAGGGGGAGCGTGTACGGTGCCACCTCCTGGGACAGCACCTGGCCAGTCTCTACAAAGGGGTTTTGAAAACACACAGGCTTTGGACCAGTACTTCCCTCCTCTGAGTCCAGCTTAAGGAACCGTTCAAAGACACGAACAAAGGCAAAATATTTACATTACAGCACGATCTATCATGGCTGAAAGCCGAGGACCATCACAGAACGGAGTGACACGGTTGTTTGAAAAACCCTGCTTCTGTTTCCACTCAAGTCAGGAACAACACACACGCCTGCTTGTACCACTGCCTACGACAACTTACTGAAATCTTCACTCAGTTCAGGGGGAAGACACTGGCAGGATTCTCAGAACGAGGGCGTGAGGTTATCATTACGTGCAGATCTCATTAGACACCTGGGACATCCAGAAGAACCAACTGAAAACTACCGTCACCAGCAAGATAAGTCAGTGGGAAAGCAGGATGCGAAAGCGAGACACCGAAATCAGCCGCCTTCGTATAAATGATCCCCTACTCAGAAGACACAAGAACCACAGTAAGAGTATCAGGGCAGAAAACTTAGTAAGAATTGTGCAAAACCCACATGATGGATACTTTAAGAACATCCCGAAGGAAATGAAAGTGGACTTGGCACAGCCCATTCTTAGGCCAGAGGACGCAAACAATTCTAAAGATGCCAACCCCCCCCCCCCCGCCCCCGGACATTTAACACATGTGACAGATCCTGATAAAAACACTTTTTCTGCAATGAAAGGAGTCACTTCAAAGTTCCTACTGTTTGTGATGGTATCAGTATTATTGCTGTGAATTATTTTAATAGGATATAGCAATAATTCTGTCAATGATCTTCAAAACCAAGATTTTCAGTGTAAAAGAGAAAAAACTGAAGACTCAAGAAACACATGAAAACACCACGATGTTAAGGCTGAACTGAAAAGTCAGTATGAATGTAGCATTCCTACGTATATAGACTCAGATCCCACCTCCCTCCGTCGACAGCACCTAAAAGCATCATCGGTCCGATAGCAACAAGCACCCCTACTCCCCTCCCCAGATTTTGGTCTCTAAAGTCAGTCCTCACTGAAAGGAATTGGGGCTCTCTGAAAGTGGCTGATTCTATGTCTGGGGCAAAGAAGGTACCAAATGAGACTAGGGAACATCTTACTGTGTCAGAAATCAAGGAATCAAAATTAAATGTGTCCCTGTCAAAAAATACACACGTATCAACCCAAAGAATACCCAGTGGTTAAAATTTTGTATCCCTACATTGTAAGAATAATGATTTTAGCAAGCTGAAGCATGCTGAAATCAAATAAAAATACCCAAGTCCATACTGCTGTTCAAAAAAAAGAAAAGAAAAGAAAAGAAAATCAGAAAAACCTTTAGTTTCCACTATCTGAGGGAAAGTGTAAGTAAAAGGCAGAGTGTCAAGCCTATCCTGACGTTCAGGAGGAGCTGTATGTCAAGCCAAGTATCTCTAGCTGCTGAGAAACAGCTCTGCTGTCAGAAGAACGCCAGCTTAACTGATGACTCTCTAGCAAGGCTGCTGAGTCAAGTGAGGGCTCCGCCGTGGGTACACGGTGCTGGCATGGCGCTGGTGGGACAGGCCAGCAGGAGGCCAGATCACTACCCGTGCTTTTAGCCAGCCCAGCTGGAGAGGGAAGGGTCAGGGTCTAACGGAGAGATCAATCCACCACCATCACCCTAACAGTCCGTCCACTGGATGAATATCCCACACTAATGTCTCCTGGGTTCTACGGCACCGTGTCTGATGTACTCCACCCAGAAAAGGTTTCTGTTTCCCGGAACTACAGGGAATAAGCAGGACATTAAAAAAAAAAAAAAAGATTTTATTCATTCATTTGACAGAGGTCACAAGTAGGCAGAGAGGCAGGCAGAGAGAGGGGGGAAGGAGGCTCCCCACCGAGCAGAGAGCCCGATGCAGGGCTCGATCCCAGGACCCAGGGATCATGACCTGAGCTGAAGGTAGAGGCTTTAACCCACTGAGCCACCCAGGCACCCCTAAGCAGGACATTTTATGGGACAACTGGCTTGACTAATTTAACAAGTTGTAAGAAACTCGTGCTGTGATTTACAACACGCCCAGACTGCCAATGGCATCTGGCAGAAACAGCAAAAATAAATCCCTGCAGAAGAAGATTCTTTTTCTTTCTTTTTTAAGATTTTATTTATTTATTTGAGAGACAGAGAGAGAGCCTGAGAGAGGAGAGGGTCCGAGGGAGAAGCAGATTCCCCACTGAGCGGGGAGCCCGATGTGGGACCCGATTCTGGGACTCCGGGATTATGATCTGAGCCCAAGGCAGTTGCTTAACCAATGAGCCAGCCAGGTGCCCAAAGATATTTTCGTTTTAGGTTTGGACTTATTTTAAATAGTTGACTTCAACGACCAGCATACGGTAGAAAACAGGTACTCAAGGAAGGAAGACTGAATGAACGAAGTCTGGCAAGGGTGATAACATCATTTGACGCAGACGGCGAAGCTGTGGTGTTTACGCCACCCACAGAGACGGAAGAACAGAAAATAGGAAAAAGTCATACTACAGGTGAAAAACGTCACTTCTGTAAATGAAAAAGGATGTCTGAGATGAAAAGCTCAACAAGCGGAGTCTGGCCCATACAACACAGACCTGCAGAGTCCCAGCAAGGTGACAGAAGTTAGGCGTGGTGTTCAGAGATTGTGCGAGCAACTCAGCAAGGTAATTTTATGTCTACTGGCTGTAATAACACGAAATGCTGAATTTTATGTTTCATTGGTATGGTTATTTATTTTCACTGTATATTATGAAGGTATTCCTCCCATGAAGGGTTGAAAATTAAAAGAAAGAAAACCGGTCCTTCATCAGCCATAATGTAAGAAGACCCTCTCATCGAAAATATAGCGTGGGAAGTCACAAAAAGACAGTAAATGAAAAAGCCCAATACATATTTGTTTAAAGCCAAAGGAAAAAGGAGGCGAATGCAGAAGCTGTAAGGGCCGGGAGCCTTCCAGGCCGGAGGAAACAGAATGATCTGTGGGTGCACGACGCGTCCCGAAAGAGACGGACAATAAACAAAGCCTCGTCTGGACACCCAGCAGGGGAGCAACGAAAGAGCAACGTTACAGACAAGGATCAAAACAGCGGTCAGAGTCACAGTCAGTCCCTTCGAACACTGACTGGTTCCTCGACGCGGAGGGAAGGTGAAGACGATGAAACGGTCAGCTTCGCTGTTCTGAAGGGGGTAACGATTCAGGCCTCAGTGAACACCTCTCAGCGATGAGGGCAGAATAGAGATACTTCCCAGAGAAATATACGAAGAACGTGCCACCGCTAGACCTTCACTGAAGGAGATTCTACGTGAAGCAGGGGGAGTTCCCATCAGAGACAGTAAGCAGGGGGAGTTCCCATCAGAGACAGACCGTGACCGTGAGCGCGCGCCGCAGGAGTGTCGGGGGACAGTGTCGCAGGGAAGACTCAGCGGAGGGTCTCAGAAGACGGCAGTACTAGCCTGTTCTGCGGTGGCGGTGGTGGTTTTGAAACGACTGACTTCAACTCTACAGCTCATAAAAACGCTGGACGTGCAGTGCGGACTTTCCCGATCACCGGCCGCCTGTTGCCCGTCATCAACCTTTTGCATTTGTTACAACTCATCAGCCAATACCGACGCATCATTATAAACCACACACCTCAATTTCCGAGAGGTTGTGTTCGTGTGTACTCTACAGGTTTTGACAAATGCAAAATTCCACGTATCCCCTAACCTGGTAGCATACAGAATGCGTCCACTGTCTTGAAAATCTCCTGTGCTCCGTCTACTCACCCCGCCCCAAGTCTTATCGACGATCTTATCGACGACAACACTCAATCAAACATAAGCCCGATTCATGCTCTGTAAGCAGCAGGGACAGCGGGATTCCCAGCAGGTGAGCGGCAGGAAGTGCATCTGCGAATCCATCAGCTGGTCCCGCCCCCTGCGTGTTTTCCTCGGTCCTTCCCTTCATTCCTCCCCCTGCCTGGCTCGTCTGCACTGAACCCGCTACCTGGCCCTGGAAGGCACTGGAATACACCTGCATAGATGACCTCCTGCTCTGGGTTCATACATCTTGCAAAAGACCCATTGTTAGTAACCGGAGGTATGCAAAATGTCTGGGGCTTTATTTATAAGGCTAGTCTTAATATCTTAGTCAACATAAAGGTTTTCAGAGGTTCGTGTTTGACTTTGGGGTCCTTACGCTATGTTCCTTGGTCTTACGTACTTCAACCTCCACATCTCCTGGGAAAGTACTTACAGGGACTGAACGCCCTCGGATGGAAAGAGGCAACAGTACCATTTTGGGGGAAAGTCAAAGCAAAGGGCACCCTTTCCTGACTGATCTCAAATAGAAAACCCCTGGGCAATGTAAGCCCCAAATGAGTCATAAAGAATAAGTCCACAAAAGACTATGGTTACAGTTCTCACTTCTCCAACCCCAGGAAAGCAGAGAGGCACTGCTACAGTTTCAAAACCTGTCCCCTGGCAGTGGCTCCTTTCTGACTCGCTGGAGTTCACAGGTGACAAGTGCCACGGGGAGAATTACTTGAAGGGGACACCAGGCAGCCTGGTGACGGTTCACACGGACAGATTTAAAGCCTCCCCTCTGCCTTTTCCAGTGTGATACACGTAGAACACAGTTGTGATTACATTTTTATCTCCGACGGCTCTGGAATCTGGGATATCAGTTGGGTCAGTCAGGTAGTGGCATTTTAATTGAAAAAACAGAACAGAACAACACAAACCTTAATAAAGTGACCTGAACAGAAACTAAACACAGCCGAGGCGGGAGAAGCTGGCGAGCTACCCAGAAATGACTCCGTCTCCCTACATGGGCACGCTTGGACTTTTAAAAGACAAATAATAGAGATTACCTTTTAAAGACGGTAGTTTCTGAAGTTCTCTGTTATTGCTGGCGTTAAACCGGGAGGAATTTTGCCGCTTGTCTTTCTTCACTATGGGCTGAGGCACTGGTACTTTAATTTTACTAGACACTGTTGATGGGGTGGCCACAAGGCTGTTTTTCCTGCTGGAAATCTGTTTCCGAAATAAAAACAGAAACACATGCGTATCTCAAACTGTTGTCTTTTACAGCACAGTTAGAATCTGGAATATATATACGAGTCTTGCTCAGGAACGGTCCCTTCCACTCCGCCGTAAACACCAGTCCTTAGAGTGGCTGGAGTCTGAGTGACCTCCCACTGCTAGTAATGCTGGATTTCCAGTAATTTACAGACACACCTCATTTCTCATGTCTTCCTTCAAACTTTTTACTCTAAACATTTCCCATATAGGTTGACATATATAGAGGCTGATGACTGTGACCCTCCAAAGACGTTCATGTCCGAATCCCTGGAACCTGAGAATATGCTTCCTTACTTGGCCAAAGGGACTCTGGAACAGTGACGAGGTAGGGATTCCGGACTGTCAGCATGGGCCCCGCGTCATCACACAGGTCTCGACAAGACAAGACAAGACAAGACAAGGCAAGGCAAGGCAACACAAGCAGATGACAAGGCAGAGGTGAGAGCCTCACAGAGACTGCTAGAAGCCAGGGCACTGGTTTGGAAGGAAGAGGAAGGGGTCACGAGCCAAGATGCGCAAGAGGCCTCTGGAAGCTGGAAGAGGACCAGAAATGGATTCTCCTCCAGGGCTTCGAGGAAGAACTAGCCATGCTGCCATCCCGATTTCGGCCCCATTTCAGATGTCTGACCCCTGGGACTGTGAGATCATCAGTTTGTGGTCCTTTGCACAGCAGCCTGGGGATCTCACTGAGACACGTGTCTGAGGACACCTGTCTGCCTCAGTTGGGGAGAAGAGCCTGCAAACACCCAAGCAGAGGTGGCGGGGGGGGGGGGCAGGGGGCACGTGCAGCAGACACCCGCACAGGCCCATGGGGTGAGGGCACCCAGGGAGCTCAGATGGGCCTGGCCCCCGTGAGAGTCAACTGAGCGCTGACCGTCAAGATTCTCTGTGCAAACTGCTCGCTCCTCCCACACTTCCAGTCCCCAAAAGAACGGAGTCTGTACATGCACATGTGCACTTCTGAAAAGCCTACCAAGCTCATCCTAGAAACACAAACCCACCAAGACCCTTCTAGTCACACTGAGTTAGGAGAGTAGACACACCAGCCTAAGCCCCCGGCTATGCGCTCTCCTCCGGGAGTTGAATTTTTACTAAGAAGTCAGAAAAGCTTTATTTTTAAATAAGGTGCTTAGGACGACGTGGGAAGCATTTTCCAAGATGCCAGACGCCGGCATGCAGACAGGACTCTGAATCGGGAGCGAGGGCCCAGGCTCCCTCCCCTCCCACAGTCGGCAGCCTCTGTCTTGAAAGGGCTTTCCTGGATGCGGCCCTTGACACCTGTCTCTCTTTCCACCCGATTGTGAAAGCAGGGTCCTCTTCCTTAAAAATGCCGCCCATACCTCTCCTCCTCCCAGAATTCCCTAGAACCCCTAGTTTTCACTCCCCAGTCACAGACAGCGCCTCCTAGGCCAAGTCCCTGTTTTAAATGTTACATGCACACGTCTACTAAAGTTGACATCTCCCTTCCACTTCCTACGACGCCAAACCCCATGCACCTGACCCCGAGGACAATGGGGCACGTGCGACTCCCTCCCAGACAGGAGCGGACCCCCAGCTCCTGCAGCAAAGCCTGGAACACCAGCTCCGGGCGACTGGCTAACTCATGAAACAGAGTTAACTCCACGCGTATCCACAGCCCATGTAGGACACACGCTGAGATGAGCCTTTGAACGTCTGACAGCAGAAAGTCATCCCCAAGACCTGCTGACTTGGAGCCCCTGGCCCCTTTGTGTGGGCCCTGCTGGCCTCCCTCCCCGAGAACACTGTCCTTGGGGTAGGCCGAATGAGCTTCTAGAAAGAAGACCTGGTCCCATGACCCAGGCTAACCCACTGTAACCACTTCTCAGGGCTCTCAGCCCGCTGGCTTAACAGTGGTCTATAGAGCCCCATGCTCGGGTCACCAGCCCCTGCTCCGGCCGGGCCTGTGCCTTGGCCCCGCTTCCCCCCGGCCCACCCCGAGGGTGGCTTCCTGAGGCCTCCGGGTGGCGCACTCTGCTCTGTGGGCCGCTGCCTGCCCGGATGGGCTTGGCTACGAGGTGGCTGTCTTGTCCTTGCCCCAGACAGGCAGGCTCCAGGGGAGCCTGGGGGCCACAGGTGCTGGCAGAGCCCACCAGCCGGGTCAGAGTCTGACCTTGACCTGGCCAGGACCTGGAAGCCGCGCAGGGGGCCCTGAGCAGGGTGAGGGTGCGAATCCATCCTCCTGTTCAGAAGGCGCCTCAGGCTGCAGTGCGGACTGTGGATGGCAGGGGAGGGGACGGTCTCGGCTGCCAGTCTGACCGCACACTGCACCAGCGGACGGCAGGTGCATGGGTGACGCGGAGCGCTGGCGGGGGGCACGGGAACCAGCAGGGGGCAGCTGGCGGCCCCAGTCACCGCGGTGGGCAGGAGAAAGGGGCGGAGAAGCCCGGTCATGAGCACTCTGGGTCCAAGCGGAAGACACGGCGCCGCCCCCTTCCTCACTCTCCACGACGCTCTCTTCTTCCTGCCGACCAGGGCCGCAGTGCTGTCCTGGCCGCCGCCGGGCCGCCCTCAGCTGCCTTCTCCGCCCGCGCAGGGCCTGGCGGTGCGCTGTGTGGCTGGCTCTCAGACACCTCGTGTAAGCCGGACGTGAACTTGGAAGTTTCCCGTCTACACAGTCACTGAAGTCCCTGAAGAAGGAGACGCCCCGCGGGGAGCAGCGTGGCAGAGGTGGAGGAGGAGGGCGCCGAGGAGAAGCACGAGGCTGAGGGAAGAGTGTTCGGGAAGGAGGTCGACCCATCCGATGGCCCTGAAAGCCCAAGTCTGCGGACTTGGACCCGTCATCCTGCGGCTGGTAGAGGCTGCTGAGGGCAGCGAGGCAGCAGCAGAGGCCGATCTGGGGAGGCCTGGGGTGTCCGTAACAGCTTTGGGAAGGTGGTGGGAAGAGCAGTGTCAGGGCAAACAGCAGTGCCATAGCGGGGACCTCGGGAAAGGCGAGGGGCCTGATCGTGCCGCGTGCCTACGGGGAGGCCGCCGAGGGGAGGCGTGGCTGGGGGACAGCTGCACCAAGAGCCAATCTGGGCCCCGGTGTGCAGTGACAACAGAATAGAGGACAGACGGGACGGGACAGAATGGCTGTCCGTCTCACGCCCTCCCTGGGGTGTGCAGACATACGCGGTCACCCACAAGAAGGGCTTGGAAGGGAGGCGAGGCCCAAGGAGATGAAGAGGCCTGAAGGGGTCCTGGAGCAGCAGAGCAAGGCAGGGGCCTGGAGAAACGGAGACGCTCTGAACACCTCCTTCTCCTCAGGGCTAAGTACCAGCAGCCAACAGGACATGAAGGGGTCGGCGCCCCGAGGGGGCATTGCCCACACAGAACTGCCCATGTTCCCCGACAGTCTCTGCGACCCCCCAGCCCACGCGTAGCCAGCCGCTGTCCTGAGCCCGAACCAGCGCGGGCGCCCGGAGCAGTTGTCACGCCGGGCAGGGCCCTTCCCCGGAGTGCGGGGCCATCTCCCGGGATCGTGCAGGGAGCCGTGGGGCCAGACCGGGGACCTCGCTCAGTCCCTGGACTTCGGACACCACCTCCCTTGGGTCTGCCATCCAAGCAGCTCTAGCCTCCCGACATCTTCCAAAATTCTCCCCTGCTGCAGTCGTATGATGAACGAGCACCGCCACGGGCCAGAGACCAGGAGACCCAGAGCCTGAGGAGCCGACGCGCATGCCTTGAGAGAGCTTTTGAAAGAAAGTTCATCTGAAGAACACGATACTGGAATAAAGACAGCCCCAGAGTTACGAGCCAAGACTACTCCGCAGGGAACACTCTTCAGCAGGTGGTGCTGGGACAAGCTCGAGGCTAGGGAGAGTCAGGCCGAGTGCTGATGAGGGCGAAAAAGGTGGTCTCCCGAGAAACCAGGCTGTCTAGGAAACACTAAGGCTGCTATGTTGGGGCGGCCCCTCCGAGCAAAGCTCTCTGCACTGTGGCCCTTCCGGGCGGGAGGCTGCATGAGCTCTGGGTATGCAGGGGCTGGGCAGCTGACGGGCCTGCTGCCAGGGCCCCCTGGTTCCGATTCTCGCCCCTCTACTTCCTGCACAGCACCGCGGGGATCTTTTGTAGTATGTGGTCAGATCACCCCCTCTCCCTGCTCAAACCAGCTCACTGGTTTCCCACCACCTTAAGAATGAAAACCCCAAATCCTGCCAAGGGCCGCTGACAAGATCCTACTGCACCTTCCCTGCCTGCACCCCCACCTCTCTGACTTTATTCCTTCTGCTCAAGCCACCCTCGTCTGTCTGCAGCCGGACTGGCCTTCCTCCCAGCACACACCCAAGCTCACTCCCGCCTTCGGGTCTCTGCACTGGCTGCTTCCTCTGGCTGGAATGCCCTCCTCCCCCAGATCTCGGCACCATAGCTTCCCACTTCCCGTTCGGGTGGCAACTTCAACATCCTCTCCTCGGTGAGATCGACCTGGGCCACCTGAAGCAGGCTGGAAACGTGTGAGCAGCTTCGACATCGCAGTGACCAGAGGGCGCTCCCGGTGTGGACAGCCCCAGGGCCACGGCTCTGCAGGGTGAGAAACCAAACTTCACACGCCACCGGCGCCCCTTGTACCCACCAGCACCCCTGGCACTGTCTGAAAGCCAACGGGTCCTGTTGTGTGTCCTGCGCTGCCCCCCCCCCCGCCCCCAGCACCCACGAGGGTCCTCACTGCTTTAGACAGTCTCAGAACGTGCCTGGGGGTGACCGTGAATGAGTCGCCCGGGGAAAGCCCACGACGGGGAAAGCATGGCCTGCAGAGAAGAAAATGACTTGGGGAGAGAGAAGGGTCACTCCTGTGACGGACAGGACACCGCCCTCCAGGGCCACGCAGGACTTCTTCCTGTAAGACCTGGGCCACGGAGCTGGGCGGCAGAGCAGGGGGATGACAGCTTCGCTCCCAAGAGTGTGGGTCAGGGGCAGTGAGAGCAGGGATTTTTGTACTGTTTTATTTTTTAACCACGTGTGTTTCGACCACCAGAACAGATAAAGAGAAAACGTCTGAAAAGGAAGACAGGAGGGGCGTTGTGTCCCTGGGTCTCCCCGGGCCAACTCCCTTGGGAGACCCCGTGGCCTCGTCCACACACCGGCGGCTGCTCCTCACAACAGAGGCCAGTCCCGGCCTGGGGCGAGCAGGGCCTCCTCCTTCTCGCCCCACTTCCCTTCTCCTCCGCTGTCCCCTTTTCCCCTAATTGCACCCACTTCCTTCTAAATTTGGTACTTTGTATTAAGAGCGATAGATGACGGAGTTAAAGGAAGGGACACACACCTGAACGGGGATTATTCTGGAAGCTACTGCCCAGGTCATAGGCCTCTCTGCCCCTCAGAGCTGTCTGTGAAGTGGCAGGTGGTCTTCAGCTGCTGTCCGGGGCGGGGTGGGGGGTGGGTAGCCACCAGCCACACGCGGCTCCCAAGCCCTCGAAATGTGGCTTGTATAACTGAGGAGCTGAATTCTTAAATTTAATTTGATTTCCACACATTTCAAGGGCCCCAGGTGGCTCATGGCTAGCATCCTGCCGGCACTCCGGCATTCCCACAGGGCAAGAACAGCACGAGCTCAGACCTACTACCCCTTCAGAGCCATGCTAAATCTCGGCTTAATAAAATATTTAAGATGAAGGAAATCCGGTGTCCTCAAACAAATTACCCCCCTACCTCCCCTCGCCCCTGCACCCCCCCATTTGGTTCTGGCCTTGTCCTCTCACTCCCCCAGGTGGAGAAAACGCAGATGACAGCACGGCTCGGATTTGGATCTGGGCAGCAGGCTTCCCTGCAGTGGTCCTTCCCAAACCAGACCAGAAGCAGGGCCCCACCAAGTCTTGGCTGAGCACCACATACGGACGGGAAGGTGTGAGATCATGACCTATAACGTCGTGCCAAACCAGACGCCACCGAGCCCTGACCCTGGCAGGCACCCGATGTTTTAAGGCAAAGCTGGAGCTTTTTTATAGCTGAAATCTTTCACATGAATCTTCCCTGTGACTTGGGGAAATATCACCGTGATTCATGCCGGTGGCAGACTGACTCACGTGGCAGAAGCAGGTGGAAAGCTCCCCACCCTGACACAGGAGGGCTGAAGGCTTGCACTCACAGCGCAATTGCTCTAACAGCAGGGGGGAACTCTGGGCTTCTTCCGTGAACGACAACACTAGATAAATTATTTCATGAAATTCACTGAACTCTTTCTAGAATTATGGATCATGTAACGGAGCTTTTCCGAAAAAGGGACGGAGTGCTGACTGCTCCCGTCTGTGACACACACCCTAGATCTTTCTGGGGTTCCAATTTCATGGTGACCCTGTGTTTGCTCAGGTGCTTTAAAGCACTATTTCCTCTGGTTGGGGTCTTCACGAGAAATGTGCTCCTTCTTGACCCTTGTCTTCAGCAGTGCCTGGTGTGATGGATGGGAGGGGGTCAAGTTACTCCCGAACGCCCATGAACAACAGGTGGGACACTGTGAATAACAGAAATGGTCAACACTTAATTTCTTAAGACGTGAGGACCACATTCTTTTTATCTTCCCCAGTGCTTGTACAGAACAAGATGATCAAAACAAAACTTTCTAATATGTATATAAAATTCATAAAATATTAAAAAAAATATACATCACCCTTAAACAACATGGGTTTGAACTGCGTGGGCCCAATTCTTTTTCAATAAATTCTACACTTAAATGTATTTTGTGTTCTGATTTTCTTAGCATTTTCTTTTCTCTGCCTTACCTTATCGTGAAAACACAGTATACAGTAACTATACCATAGCAAGTATGTGTTGAGCAGCTGTTTTTACTATCAATAATGCTACCTGTCAACACAGGGCTACTAGTAGTTAAGTTCTGGGGGAGTCAATAATTATACAACAGATTCCTCGCTCTGTGTGTGTGTGTGTGTTGGGAGGGACTGGCACCCCCAATCCGCATGTTGTCCAAGGGCCAACTGTATATGTATGTTCTACTGAGAAAAACTCCCAAAAAGTTTTTGAAAAACTCAAAACGAAAAATATAAAGCACTGAAGATCACATGGGAAGCCTTATATTTAAAGGGAAATCCTGTTTTGAACTGCTTTCATTAAAATAAGATCTTATGACACTGTATATCTTACCACTGACCTCCAGTGCAAAGCAAAAGCAAAACCAAAACCCTCTTCTAAAACTTTCACAGGATGGGTGCTTGGGTGGCTCAGTTGGTTAAGCAACTACCTTCGGCGTAGGTCATGATCCTGGAGTCCCAGGACTGAGTCCTGCATCAGGCTCCCTGCTCAGCAGAGAGTCTGCTTCTCCCTCTGACTCCTCCCCTCTCATGTGCTCGCTCGCTCTCAAATAAATAAAATTTTTTTAAAAAACAACCTTTCATAGGACATTAGAAAAACACCCAAGTACCATAATCTTCCGTTTTAGTCCACTGCTATTTATTTGGAAAACAAAAACAAAAACAAAACCAAAACAACTCTGCATCAGAATTTCCTTAGAGGATCAAAAGATAAAGAAACAAGATCGACCCCCCCCCCCCCCCCGCCTTCTAGTTTACCATATCAGAACCCCCAGCAAGCTAACTGATTTGAAGCTCCCCTTCCTCCTGAGCACTTTTAAAATCCACCAACAAACACTTCTGGCCTCCAGGTCCTCACATACATGGCAAGCGCCAAGAAGAATCAAGTTAAATTGCTGTCCTCGAGTACTTAACCTAGTTAGGGAGGTGAATCAAGGTAAATAAAAGCTGTCCAAGGCAGTATAAATGGTAAATAACCGATTGAGCCAATAATTGCTTTGAAATTTAAAAGTCGGAAAAAATAGGGGCCAAAACGGTGAGAAAAAAAATTTCAGATTAAGTGACCCTGACTTTGAGCTAAGGAGATGAAGGGACTAAGATGGGCGGCGAAGAGCACGGGGGAGCTCACGTCGCAAAGTGAGGTCTGGGGACCCCAAGAGAGGGGTTCCTGCAGGCACTTTCTGGGATCCGTGCTTTTACAATAACACAAAGCCATGATCCACCTTTATAACCATCATCAGGTCAATTTTTCACAGGCTACAAGGCTCAGGGTATCAAAACAGACTGAATGCAGGAGCAGACTCAAGGAGCCAGCGAGCTTCTACTAAGCCAGACATTAATCTGCAAAAACATGGTGCAATGCCATTTTTCTCAGTGCATTTCTGTGAATAGTTATTTCTCGTAAAAACATCCTACTCACGTTAACATGCATTGCATGTATTACTATAAGATGAATTAAGGAATGTTTAAAAAATTTGTTTTAATTTCTAGCAGGGAAAGTTGTCAGCTAAAGCCAACCTAAATAAAAGCTCTTTGGGACCCCGATTTTTAAGAGCATGAAGGGATGCTGAGGCTCCTTTGGTCTGAACCCTGCTAGGGGAGAAGTATGTATCAGGCATGATTTGCAAGCGGATGTACTACTTCGTGGAAGAGTCTTTCTAAAGCAGGGGTCTCACCGGGGGCAGTTTTGCCCTGTAGGAGACATCTGGCAATGTCTGGAGACACTGCTGGCTGTCAGAACCCGAGAAGTGTGCAGCCACTGCTGTCTAGTGGGGAGGGCCGGGTGCTGGCAAGCATCCTCCAGCATACAGGGCAGCACTGTGGGGAGGCATCTGGTCTACCTATCAATGACACGGAAGGTGGGGCGCCTGCTCAGGGCAGTGGGTCTCACCTGGGAGGAGGCACTGGGGGGCTGCCAAGCACATGGTCACATGCAGGAGCAGTGAGCCCTGGGGAGGGACAGGAAGCTCACAGAACCTGCTCCTAACTCATGCCCTCCCACCCACAGCTGACTAGCCCCTTTGCAGAGCCCCCATCCTTCTGGAACACCAGGGTTCTAAGCAAAGACGATGCAGAGTGGCTGGGAAAGTGGGTAAAGACATGATCATCAAAAGCAAGGAATTCCACTTCTGTGTTACAGACACTTAGGAATTAAAAAAAAAAAAAAAAAAATATATATATATATATATAAACTGCTGGTCCTCTGGGTCCTCTCTCAGTGTCACTGGGGTCCCATTTAGGGTCGTGTGGGGAAAAAAAGTGGGGAGAGAATGATGGGCAGTGTGGCAGAGGCAGCCCCTAGTGACAGCATGAGCTCAGAATTCAGTCTGTAGACAGTGGCTTTGGTGTTATGGGGGAGGGGAGTCGGGGACTCTCCCCTTAGGAGGTGATGGTCACAGCCTTCTCCCTAGGAAACACACCTGCCAACAGACCACTTCCACTGTCCTCCAACACTCAGGTTAAAATTCCTGCTACAAAGTCGAGTGCCTAGAAAGTCAGATCTTCTTAAGAAATACTTTCCACCAAAATGTTGTTTCTGTTACCAGGTAATGGGGGTTATTATAAGATGAATTAAAGTTTTTGAAATTTCCGGTTTACTTTCTCAAACAGGACTTGCCAGCCATACCTGTGGGACCTCAGCAAGCCCGGCTCCCCGTCTCTGCAACACTGAGGTGGGTTGCCTGGGATGTAAAGGGACGGATTATAGACAGGAAAACGTCATGGCTAAGGGCAGAAGATGTCAAAACGAGCCACGAGCTGGAGAGGACCATTCGGCTTTCTTTCCAGGAAGAGGTATTACGTCAGAGTTGCCGTAGAGACTTCCAGACCAAACTACACTGAAGCAGGACAGGTAACATACGTGACCAGAGAACAGCGCTCAAAACAACCTTTAATGTGCTTGAAACAAATCACTTTACAGAGAGCATTAACACTTTTAAAAACATAACTTTGGATGCAGTATACAAATTAAAACAGCTACTATAAAAAACACCACGGCATGGTCTCATCTTCCAGAACAGACTTTAGAAATCTCTGAGTGATCAATGAAGATTCTAAATATTCTTCAAGGGGGCCTAGATATGTTTGCACAGCTTTGAACGTGACACCAAGGACAGATGTTCAGAGCGGAGTTCCCTCTGTCAGTCTCCTGAGCACCCAGGAGCCCACCTGTGGCCTCACTCCTTAAGTGTGCCACGAAATAAACCTGTAAGTACTGGGCAGAAACTTTAGTTTTGAGTGTATAAATTAAAACATCCTATTTGAAAGAGAATAAAACAAACAAAAGTGTACCAGTACACATCATTCGAGAAGAAATTTCTAGAAAAATGTGCCCAGCAGCAGTTATGACCTTTACTGCTATTTTGTTACCTGGAAGATGTATTCTGCCTTACATCTCGCAGGGAAAACTTTTTCAAGAGGGGTCATGTCTAATCTATCCCATCGAATTAAAAATGGCCAAATCTGAAACTCTCCATTGTTTTTAGAGGTGAGGAAACAGGGCCATGGAAGCTAGGTGACATCACTTAGGGCACTCAGGAGTCAGCATTTTTACTCCCCAGGTTAAAATATGTTCCCCTACACCACTCTATCCTTTACCACAGAACTTTGTCTTCCTAAACACCCCTGTACAAGGAAATGTTCCTTTGTTCTAACAGAAAAGTGTTCTGCAGCATAAGCCACTTGGTGCCTCTGTTTTCCGTGAGGCTGGGTTACAGCCAGCCAGGATTTGAGCGTAAGGACCTTTTCCAGTCTTGAAGTGGTGTGTTAAGTCAACCAACCACGGGCCAAGTTCTTTTTCATGTGTTCTCTGTTGAGATGATTTCCCAAGCCTGGCTACTCTGCCCTGGGCGGACTCCTGTTCTGCACGCCCCTCAGACTGGGACAGTCCCAAATGGGGGAAACGCCCCCACCCCAGGTGAGTTCACAGGCTGACCCGAGCGAGAGCCAGCTGTGAAGGTGATGGGACACTGAACAGGTCTGAAAAGCAGCACGAGAAAAGCAGTCCTATTTGAACGGTTCAGGTCAAAAACATTCAAGTTCAGAGGAACGTTGACAGGAGAGGGAAAAAGTGCACAATGAGGGTCTCGAGCCCCTGAGCGGGTCAACCGTATCTGCAAGTGGGTGGAACCAGAGCTGAAGAAGCGGGATGAAGACTGAGAAGGGAACCGACATCGAACAAATTCAGGCTCAACCCAAAGTTCAAATGAACTGAAGTGCCTCAATCAGTACTCCTGCAAAAACAACGTACACAGTCACGTGCCCACTGTCCTGCTTAATGGGCCTTGTTGCCTCTGGTATCCTTATGAGGAAGCAGTGAAGGGCCCACCATGTCAGTATTTTTCGGTGGTAATTTCAAGCTCTGTAGCTCCAGCTCTTAGACAGTAGCTCTAGAAAAAATACAAAAAGACAAGTGGGGCATCACACTCAGGCACTGGAGGGGGCCACACCTAAAGAGTCTTAAGCAGCTGACAGTCTAGGAACCCAAACCACCTTAAAGACACGCACTGTACGTACTAGCGGGTTTGTGATCTTTAAGTGAACGGATGGACTTTCCAGGTTCAAACTTAATGTTATCCATCCTTCAAGTCAGGTTTGTTCTGCTAAAATGGGAATAAATGAACCAGACCACTGATGTTCTTTGTCCCGCTAACGGTGAGAAGAGACAGGTGTGTGACCGAGGAAGGTTCGGGGCAGTACTGGAAGCCTTAGCAGCTTTAATGAAACACCCGTAAGCAAAAGGAAAGAAAACGCATACTACCCTTGCAAAGGGACTAAATTTCACTTAAATCAATTTAGTCAAAAAACTGACTCGGAAGGAAGCAAGTCAAAAACAAGAATGTCACTGTAAAACGTGATTATCCGGTATAAAGACAGGGCAGAGAAGAACTGGCACCAGTAATTCCCAACTTCTGATATTTAAGGAACCTTTGGATCTCTTTTTGCTTCGGGGAGGGTGACAGATTTGCTGGAACCAACCACCTGCTAAAGAGAAGGGAGGCTGAGAATGCACCAAATGATAAGGAAAAGATACCACTCCCCAGGGGTTTAAAAAAAAAAAAGAAAAAAGGCTATGCCTATAATCACCAGTTAACTGTGTTTCCCCAGATGACATGGAACTCATTCTAATTCGGCTTACAGGAAAGGGATCTGACATCTGAAATTAATGTCATCTGTGATAAGCCCAGGGACCTGGGTGATTGAGCTCTGGAGAACATGAAACCACGAGCAATCCACTTCTTGGCTACCAGTGATCCGAAAAGGCTTCCTAGCTCAGCCTGGGTCCAGACAGCTCCTGGATCCTTCGCCTGAGGGGCTCTAGTTCAACAACTGCTCCCAATGAAGAACAGGCCAAGTGCTAGCACCTGTGTGCCCAGGAACGCCATCAACCTCACCAGGGAGACCCGGTCCTCACCAAGCATTCCCGCTGCTCTTCGGTGAGTCCACAGCGGAGAAGCAAAAGAAGTGAGGACTGGCCAACGCAGAGAGAGAACAAGTGACAGATGACAGAGGATCGTATCCAAGTACCCAAAGTAACTCAGCTGAGAGGTACCAACCCATGCCACTACGGAAAGCGGCTCTGGGCATCAGACATCAGCAGAGCACAAGGACCGCACCAGAGAATCAAAGGTGAGGGGAGGAGGAGCCACTGGGAGGGAGGGACCTGACCTGGCGGCGGACTTGCAAAGCAAGGAAGGGGAGGAGGATCTGAAAGCTAAAAGCACCAACGACCCAGGGTGGGGAAACCAGCCTCTGCAGGAGGGCGGCTGCATCTGGGGGGGGCGGTGGTCATAAACTTAAAAATACCAGTTGCACAGACACAACTTCCATAAACCCATCCGTCTTTTCCCAGACTAAAATAACGAAAACCGAAAGAACTGAAATTTCAGTTTATAAAGGAGACTCGCAGACAATCTCGTGCAGGGAAACATTCTAGAAGAGCCTGGTTTTCACCACGCTGTGCTGCCCGTAGTGAAAAGGAGTTCACGAAAAAACGGAAAGGGAATATTTGAGAGCAGTTACCTCTGAGTCTATTATGTCTTGTCCTTCTTTTGAACTTTTTCCACTTTTCCCTGCTTTTGGTGATTCCTGGGAAACATCAAGCAAATCAATTAGGCTTCTCAATTTTTAGACGGCTAAACATCAGATACACCAAAATGCAGTTTTAAAACGGATTTACAGTTTACCCGGAACTTCGGATAATCTTAAGCAATACCATCAAGAAATTCTGCCTCCCGTTATATAGAGACCCAACACGGAGCCGCGACACCCCCGCCCCCAAATCCAGACCCTCCTTGTTTTCTGGATCTGTGTTTGGCGTTGAAAACTTCGAGAAGCAGATGAACCCACATGTACGGCGCGCGGGGCATTCTGATGGGTGCGCATCACCTCGCTTTCTGGCCTCCCACCGTAAGCCCCGCGAGCCGGGATTTCTGCGGCGGCTCGGAGACGCGACGGAGCTCCACCTGGAGCAAAGACGTACCCCCCACCACCCCCAAATGTAACGCAGCACACTCGCAGCCAACGCCGCCGCCACCTGGGATAAGAATAGTATTCCAGAGCCCCAGAGCTTCCCCAGGAGAGCAGACAATCCTTCGCCAGCGTGAGGGGTCCCTCCAGGCGGCTGCAGCCCCCCACCCCTCCAGCCCCTGCCCAGGCGTCTGCGAGGCCGGGTCAACCACCTCCGCCACCGCACCTGCCCCCTCACGCCCACCGCGCGCACCGCCCCGGGGCTGGCGCCCACGCCGCCCCCACCGCGGCCGCGCCCCCGCACGCCGGCCCGGGCCGTCCGGACCCCAGCCCGGCCTGGGCCCCGGCGCCCCCCGCCCCCGCCCGGCGCTCCTGCGCCCCCGGGATCCCGGAGCCCGCCGCTCCCCGCTCCCGAGCAGCTCCCCGCCCGCCCTCCTCGCGGCCCCTTCCCTTCGCCGCCCCGGCCCGTCGGGCGGCCCGGACCCGGACCCGGACTCACTTTCTCCTTCTTGTTTTTATTCGGCATGGCTGGTGCGGACAGCCACCGCCTGCCCCCCGCAGCAGCAGCAGGGCCCCGCCCCGGCCGTCGCGACCCCCGGCCGCCGCCGCCGCCGCCCGGGGACCGAGTCGCTCGCTCGCCCGCACTTCCCCTTTTCCAGGCTCCCACAGGCTGCGGCAGCCGCGGCGGCGGCGGCGGCGTCTCTCCGCCCCTCCCCCGGCCCGCCCCTCCCCGCCCCTCCCCCAGGCCCCCGGCCCGCCCCGCCGCCCCCGCCCCGCCCCCGCGCCGGCTCCGCCCCGCTGGCCTCCAGGTGCCCTGCCATTGGCTGAGGCGCCCTCACGTGCCCTAACGCTCTCCGCCGCGGCCCCGCCCCCGCGCGCGGTTCCGGTTCTCCCTCTTCCCCCAACCCCCGCCCCCAAGCGGCGCTCCGGCTCCCGGGGCCTCCTCAGCGGGGCCTCCTCGGCGGCGCCGGTGCGCCGGCGGCAGCGAGGGTTGGCCGGGAGAGACGCGCCCAGCCTCGGAAGGGGGCGTGGGGCTGCAGTGGCGGCTGCTGGCCGGCACACGCGGCGCAGGTGCGGGACGCAGAGAGCAGGGGACAAGTCAGGCGTGGAAAAGGCAGGTCTGAAACGGATGGCAGCAACGGCGGCAGCAGGCGGGACGTGGCCCAGCGCGACCCGCAGCCTCCCGGCGTCGCCTCCTCGCCGCCGCCGCGCTCGCCAGGGTGAAAGGCGGCCGCGCGCCGGCGCACCGGACCGGCTGAGGAGGCCCGGGGCCGCGCGAGCGGCGGTTTCGCCGGGCCCTGGTGGGGCCCACCCCGGGAGCGCCGGTCCGCTCTGCCCCGCCCCGAGGCCCCGCCCCGCCGGAGGCCCCGCCCCCGCCGGAGGCCCCGCCCCGCCGGAGGCCCCGCCCCCGCCGGAGGCCCCGCCCCGCCGGAGGCCCCGCCCCCGCCGGAGGCCCCGCCCCGCGGGTCGGGCTCCAGCGGCGCCAATGGGATTTTATTACTTTCTTCAATTTGGCTCGATCGTGGATCACGTGAGGAAACCTCTGCCTTGTGACCAGGCGGTCACGTGATTCCGTCCGCTCGCTCGGAGCGCGGGGGAGACGAGTTCTCAAGAAGAGGGGAACTTTGGGCCGCTCCTTCCGCAGCCCGTCGGACGGCAGAGGCCGCTCACCACGGGCGTGGGGGCTGCTGCGGCGGGGCGGACGGGCCTGGCGGGGCCGACGGGCCTCGCGTGTGACCGCGTTGGGCGCCGGCCGGGCCGGATCCGAAGCGGGCGCTGCGAGGTGACCGCGTCCTCTCGGGCGCCCGGCTTCGCTCGTGGAAGTCGCTATCAGAGCGTTTTCGGCCGCTCGGCTCCGCTCTGCGCCGGGAGCGCCGGCGGTCGTGGGCGGGCCTGGAAGTGAGCCGTGGCCGCGCGTGTGGCGCGCCGACGCTGTGTCCGTGGGCCGGCCGCTGTCGGTGCAGAGGACTCGGTTTTCAGGGGGTTAAGGGTTTATCCGAAACACGTAGTTAAGAAACATGGGGGGTGTAGGGCAGTGGCCCCCCATTAGTGACGTTTCATTTGTGAAATAAAATACGCGCTCTCAGGAGTCGTTGGGGAACTGAGTGTATGACCGTGAAGCTCTGAAGGGTCCGAGGGGTGGAAACAAGAAAGCCAGCGATCAGAGGGATGTGACACTCAGCAAGTCTACGGGGCGGGGGTGACAGGGTCTGGTTCAGCGGCGCACAGGAGCCCTGCACGGGAGGTCTTGTTGTGGCTGGAGATGAGAGCGGAGGGTCAGAGGCTCCCAATTCAGACTCTGACTGGCCTTGCCAAGGAATTGGACTTCTTTTTGCATGTGATTTGGGGTCACCGAAGAATATTAAGCGGGGATGACATACGTATGCATGTGGGAGACGTCTGTGGCACGAGTGTTGGGGGTGGGTTAAGGGTAGGACGTCAGGAGAGCAACCAGGACGGAGTTAGGATCCAGGTGTGTGCCGGGGAGTTGTCTCTGTGGCAGCGACAGGGGAAAGGGTCACACACACCCGGGAGCTAGACTTGCTCAGGTAGGAGAGAGCCACAATAAAGGCTAAGGCCAATGTGGGTAGCTCAGGAACACAGTGACGGAAAAGGGACACAGCAGAGAGCAAATTTTCCAGGGAACACGATTTCAGTTTTGGGGCACCTTGAGTTTCAGCTGTGTCTGCAACAGGTTGATTGGCAAATGGAAATACAGATCTGACCTTCAGGATAGAGTGTCAATGTAGGTCAGGTTTGGTGTTTTTCAGGTCAGTTTGAGTTTGATGGAAAGGATAGGGGTGAGATACCCAGGAAAGCTGCCTAGTGATCTTGAAGTCATGTTAACCAGTGGCACTGGGGTCAGCACCATTGCCTAACATTTGTGTTCTGCCCTGGCTAGTGAGCTGGCTTTCATTTGCCCACGTTAGAGAGGGCCATCCCATAGCCAATATTAGCCAGGAGTGAGTTACGGAAGATTCACGGAGGGCCGGAGGTATGGTGCAGTGTCCTGGCTGATGGATGGAGCTCCTTCTTTCAAAAAAAGGGATTCAGAATAAGCTATCAGTGAGATATAGAGATTTTTTATGTGTTCACACTTGTGTGTGTGCATGTATGGGTGTGTGTGTGCGCGCGTGCATGCGTGTCCCTGGGGTTACCTCTTCTGAGATACCCCATCTTCTATGTTCATAAAGGTACTGCCCGTATCACAGAGAGACCTTTTTCCTTCAGCCCGCACCTTTCTGGGACACTTTTCTGAGATGGTGAAATGCTCTTCCTTCCTTCCTTCCTTTGTATATTTTTTTAAGATTTTGTATATTTATTTGACAGAGAGAGAGATAGAGAGTGGGAGAGGGAACACAAGCACAGGGAGTGGGAGAGGGAGAAGCAGGCTTCCCACCAAGCAGGGAGCCCAATGTGGGGCTCCATCCCAGGGATCATGACCTGAGCTGAAGGCAGACGCTTAACTATCTGAGCCACCCAGGCACCCCAGTGAAATGCTTTTTCTGTGTCTGGCTTCTCTGTATGGTGAATTGCTTAAATTATGCCTCTGAGCTCTCTCTGGAGGAGCAGAGAGGTCCCCAGAGGATCTAGGCTTCTGCCCGCACTGCAGCCACCAGCCACAGAACCTTAGAGACTTGCTGCGTCACCCTGGGGAATAGAAGAGGTGCATAAAAGAAGGGCAGAGAGAGGAAGTCTCTTGATCTAGAATCAACTGAGCCGCCCCTTCCTGCATCTGCCCTTAGAAGCTCTTTCCACCGGCTTTTCTTCAGGGATACCTATGTCACAGTGGCCTGCCCTCCTATTCTTTGAGGCCCATCCCAACCTGGCCCCGTCTGCCTAGAAATCCCTTTATCTTGGCTTGCTGGACGCCATTCACTGGAGCTTAGGCTTCTTCACGTTCTTCTGGCCCCGCTGGGCTGTCCAGGCGTTAAGGTGATCTCGCATACTTGGATTGTCAGCTGTTTCCCATCTTCGGCATTCTGCCTTCCCCAGAATGTTGGCAGCTTCCGTGGCTTCTGTGATTTGGCCCAACCTCTCAGACTGTTGTTCTCTGTCCTCCTGCTGCCTCTTTTTGGCTATTGACTCCCCACAGAGCTTGGGATGTGCTGGCGTGCTGGCTGGTTCCATGTCACCAGCCCCAGCAGGCCCCCAGCCCCTGCTCCTTACTCGTGCTGATGGGGGGCTGCCCATAGCCAGGACTGGACATAACATCTTCCAGGCCATTGCTGACGCCTTCCCCACTGTAGAAGTTCAACTCACCTACCCTCTACCTCTTTTCCTTGCCTCATTTCCACCGAAATATCATTAAACAGCTCATTTCTTATTGAAGTTGAATCTATTTATTTTTGGGCTACACGTTTGCCTGCAGATCTGGCTTGGAGGTGTCCTGAGAGTAAATTTAAGCCAGCTTGAATTGAAATGAAATCACCGTGTAGGGTGCCGACCACAGTGCCTGGTACATGACAGGCCCTCAACAAGTTTATCTCCCACCAAGTGGACACTGATTTTATGAGTGGTGCTATTGAGTTCCAAAGACCCCAGGACACCACCGAAATCACCACTTCAAGGCCCAAGGGCACCCAGAGAACTCTGCTAGATGAAGAAAAACCTCTTGCTTGGCTCTTGAAGAGCTTTGGCAAATGCCATGAACCAGTCAAGCCCATGAGCTGGGACTCAATGTCACCCCATTTCTGGGGCACCACACCTGGAGTCTCTCCCCTAAGAAACTAAAAGGTGAGCAATCTGGAAAGTTTTGAAAACTTAAAGTTTCACAGGTTGTTCTAAAACAGTCTATACGGGGTGCCTGGATGCCTCAGTCGGTTAAGCATCTGCCTTTGGCTCAGATTGTGATTTCAGGGTCCTGAGATCAAGCCCCCCATCAGGCTCCTTGCTCAGTGGGGAACCTGCTGCTGCTTCTGCCTGCAAACTCCCCCCTGCTTGTGTTCTCTCTCTTTGACCAATAAATAAATAAAATCTTTAAAATTAAAAAAAATCTATGGAAGCCCTAAAAAATTCTCTAAATAATATTTCAGTACATTTCATATCCAAGAATTAAAAGGGAAACAATCCAAAATATAATTTCATTTTCGTGTAAATAGGGTGAAATCCAGTCGCTTTCTTTTTCCCTCCCCAAACCCCAAGTCCAGTGGAAGCAAGACAGGATGGAAATAACCCAAGGTGGGGAGAGAATATCCTTAAAACGTTAGAGATGCAGAATCAGGGGGTTCTAGAGAGAGGAGGGCACGTGCAGAGGCCAACAGGCAGGAGGAAGCCTGCTGGAAGGATGTTGTTTGTAAGTACCGCAATGTGCTCCAGTGTCCAGTTTGAGTTCTTGTCCTAAGTTTTGGGTTATTGGCTCAAACAGGCAGGAAACAGATGGCTCAGTCAAGAAGGTCTAAGTGGAAATAAATTAAGGAGAGATCTCTGTATAGAGGCAGGGAGGACTCAAGCAAGTGGGAGACAGCAAAGCATTCTGGGAGCGATGCCCATTTCCACATCTCACTCAAACCCTCTAAACTGATGGTTCCTTTTTTTTTTTTTTTTAAGATTTTATTTGTTTATTTGACAGACAGAGATCACAAGCAGGCAGAGAGGCAGGCGGAGAGAGAGGAGGAAGAAGGCTCCCCACGGAGCAGAGAGTCCGACATGGGGCTCGATCCCAGGACTCTGAGATCATGACCGAAGCTTTAAGGCAGAGGCTTTAACCTGCTGAGCCACCCAGGTGCCCTAAACTGATGGTTCTTAAACAGGGGCGACTTTGTTCCCCAGAGGACACCCGGCAATGTCTATACATATTTTTGGTTGTCATAACTGGGTGGGGGGTGCTACGAGCATCCTGTGGTTAGAAGCCAGGGATAATGTTAGACATGTTAGAGTGCACAGGGCAGCCCTCACAACAAAGAATCCTCCCGCCCCAAATGTCAACAGTGCCAAGGTGGAGAAACCCTGGTCTAAACCCACGTAAAACGGATATGATACAATCCACCCTTTCCCCTTTGTGGTTAGCGAGTGCCACAGAAGATAATGGGTGTGAAAGCCAGAGCTGTGTCTACAGGCTTCATTTAAGAAGAAATTGTCCATCTGGTCGGAACTCTACAGTTTGCTGAATGCAACACACACACACATGCGTGTGCACACACACACACCATCGTTTTTCTGCCCTTCACAAAAAACCTGGAGAAAGAGAAAAGCTCAGCGGTTCTTAGAGAGATGAGAGCCACTATGGTCTGCTGTAGTGAGCAGAATTCCCTTCCAGGTAATGACCCCATCCTGGGACAGCGGCGTGAACCGCCATCAGTGTTAGAGCTGAACGGTGGTAAGACGACCTTTCCAAAAACAATTCTGAATTGTGGTAAAGTGCACATAATTTAAAATTTACCGTGTTAATCACTAAGATGTACAGTTCAATGCTGTTACATATATTCACATATTCACATCCAATTTTTTTTTCATCTGGCAGAACTGAAACAACCCCTCATTCCTGGCTTCACCCAGCCCTGGAACCCACCCTTGTACTTTCCATCTCTGTGGATGTGACAACTCTAAGTAACCCCCATATAAGTGGACTCACACAGTATTTGTCCTTCTGAGTCTGGCTTATTTCCCTCAGCATAACGTCCTCAAGGTTCATCTACATTGTAGCATGTGACAACATTTCTTCCTTTTTAAGGCTGAATAATGTTCCGTGGATAGACCACATTTTTGTTTATCCCTCATCCTTTGATGGACACTTGGGTTGCTTCTATTTCTTGGCTATTGTGAATAATGTTGCAGTGAAGATGGGTGTGCAAATACGTCTTCGAGATCCTGCTTTCAGTTTGTTGGTATGGAGTGAAAAGCAGAGTTGCTGGATCAGACGGTGATTCTATTTTTAATTTTTGAGTAACCATCATACTGTTCACCATAGTGACTGCATCAGTTTACATTCCCACCAACAGTGCACAAGGCTTCCGATTTCTCCAAATCCTCATCAACACTTTTTTTTTCTTTCTTGTCAGTGGTCAACCTAAGTGGTGGGAGGAGTTATCTCATTGTGGTTTCAATTTGCATTTCACTAATTATTAGTGATATGGAGCATCTTTTTATATGATTCTTGGCTATTTTTATACCCTCCCAGGAGAAATATCTAGTCAAGTCCTTTGTCCATTTTTAAATTGGGTCATTTGATATTTTTTGGTTCAATTTTGTTGAATTGTAGGTGTTCCTTATATATTCCGGATATGGATATGAGCCCCAATATGATTCACAAATATTTTCTCCCATTCTGTAGGTTGCCTTTCTACTCTATTGATTGTGTTCTTTGAGGCACAGAAGTTATATATTTTGCTGTCATTCATTTTTTTCTTTTGTTGCCTGTGTTTTTGGTGCTATGTCCAAGGAATCACTGACAATTTCAATGTCAGGAAACTTTTCTTCTTTTTTTTTTCTTCTGAGAGTTTTATAGCTTTAACTCTAATGTTTAGATCTTTGATCCATTTTGAGTTAGTTCTCATATGTGGTGTAAGATAGGGTTCCAATTTCATTCTTTTTCATGTGGGTATCCAGTTTTCCCAAAACCATTTCTTGAAGAGACTGTCCTTTCCCCATGAATGGTCTTGGCACCCTTGTTGAAGACCATTTTGACTATCTATATGAGGGTTTATTTTAGGGCTTTTTCTTCTATTCCACTGTCCTCTTTGCCTGTTTTTATGTCAGCCTACTGTTTTGATTACAGCAGCTTTGCCTAATGTCTTGAAACCAGGAAGTGTGAGGTTTCCTACTTTGTTCTTCTTTTTCAAGGTCCCTGGCTATTTAGGATCTCTTGAGCTTCCACATGAATTTTAAGATGGATTTTTCTTTTCTTCACAAATTCCACTGGGATTGTATTAAATCTGTATATTGCTTTGGGTAGATTTGATAGCCTAAGAACATTAAGCCTCCCAGTCCACGAATGCCAGATGTCTTTCATTTTATTTTTGTTGTCTTTAATTTCTTTCAGCAATGTTTTGCAGTTCCTAATGTACAAATCTTTTACCTCCTTGGTTAAGTTTATTCTGAAGTATTTTGTTCTTCTTGATGCTATTGTAAATAGAATTCTTTCCTTAATTTCCTTTTTGGATTGTTTGATTTTAGTCTGTGTAAACACAACTGATTTTTATATGTTGATTTTTATATCCTGCAACTTTGCTGAATTCATTGATTCATTTTAACAGTTTTAAAAAATGGAATTGTTGGCATTTTCTGCATAGAATATCATGTCTGCAGAGATAATTTTACTTTTTACTTTCCAATTTGGATGCCCTGGTTCTCTTTTTCTTGCCAAGTTGTTCTGGTTGGAACAAGTGCTGTGTTGAATAGAAGTGGCAAAAGCCGTCATTCTTGTCTTCTTCCTGATCTTAGAGGGAATATTTTCAGCTGTTCACCATCGAGTATGAAGTGAAATATTGGCTTTTTACATACAACCATTATTATACTGAAGTAGTTTCCTTCTGAGTGTTTTTATCAAGGAGTATTAAATTTTGTCAAATGATTTTTCTGTATCAGTTGAGATGATCATGTGCTTTTTCCCCTCTATATTCTGTTAAGTGGTATAGTCCATTGATTGATTTTCATATGTTGAAACATCTTTGCATTCCAGAAATAAATTTCCATTGGTCGTGGTGTATAGTCTCTTTAATGTGCTGCTGAAATCTTTTTGCTCGTATTTTGGTGAAAATTTTTGCATTGATATTCATCAGGGATATTGGTCTATAATTTTCTTTATTGTAGCAAATTTGTCAGCTTTGGTATCATGCCAGTTTCATAGGATGAGTTTGGAAGTGTTCTTTCCTCTTCAATTTTTTTTGGAAGAGTTTGAGGTGGTGTTACTTCTTCTTCAAACCTCTGATAGGATTCACCAGTGGAGACCTCTGGTCCTGGGCTTTTCTTTGTTGAGACGTTTTTTGATTATTGACTCAATGAGGCTGCTGTTCTAGAATGAATGTTTTACCTTTGCATCTAAACAAATTTCCCCTGCAGAGGACTAGTCCTTTGCTTTCAAAGATAATGTATCTCTTATAACCCTGAACTTTCTTCAGAAGATTGTTAGAACATGTTTTTGGAAGAGTAAACTCTGAAGTCATTACTTTATTGCCATATATGTTTTCTTCTTAAGCAGGAAAAAACAATTAAGCCTCGACAGTATTCTCAACTTAACCTGGCACACAGTGACTTTTGGCTTTTCCCGATAGCGGATTTACTCCAAGGATAAAGAAGAATTGCCACCATTTCAGGTGCATAGTATGATGTAGAACGGGCAGCAGGCTTATAAAACCATGAGTTCTGACTCAGAGTAGATGGAACTGGGGCTAACGACACAGGGGTCTTTCTCATGGTTTCTCAATGTATTGTATTGAGAAATACATTGAGAAATATGTAGACCTCTAGGTAGGGAGGTCTACAGTCCCTGGCAGCTGTGAATTTGTGGGAATGACAGAGAATTGGTACTGAGGATCCCGAGTCCTGCCACCTGCTGTTTGCACATTTCGTGCAAGTTTGCAGGGCTGAGTTTCTGGGGTTTCTTAGAGTGGTGATAATCTGCATATACAGCCAGGTCAGGAAAAAGCAGTCAGACCCAGGATTCCACTAACTGGGCCAGAGGAGCTCCTAGAGTCCTCAACGGTGTTCTTCAGTGAACCTGCGATGCACCAAAACCACCTTGAAGTCAGAGCCATCTGCCTCATTATTCATTCATTCATTCTTTCATTCATTCTTTACGGAGCCCTACTAGCCATGTCTTGTCCACTTAAGCACTGTGGGGCTCAGCTTCCTCATCAACTCAGTGGAGATTACAAATGCCTCCTTGAGGGGTCGGGGTGGGGATGGCGGAAACAGGTGATAGGGATTAAGGCACGCACTTGTCCAGATGAGCACTGGGTCGTGTGTGGAAGTGCTGAATCCCTATATTGTACACTTGAAACTAATACAACACTGTATGTTAAGTGACTGGAATTAAATAAAAAATTTTACAAAATGCCCCCTTGAAGATCTTTGTAAGACATGAGAAAAAACTTACATAAAGTTCCCAGCACAGGGACTGGGCAGAGCTGGCTTCATGGGTCTGTGACCTGTGTGGTCACCCTGGGCCATATGCAGAAAGCCGCATGCTTTGTTTAATGCTCAGACATTATCATCTGGAAATTATTTATATTTTTGGACAAGGGCCCCGCATGCCCATTATGCACTGGGCTCCCCGAGTCATGCCCTAGCCCTGTGCCTGGTGCACAGTAGAAGCTGGGATGGTGGTAGGGACGCTGTCATTCCTGTCCTCTGTATCACCTGGTACGGCCTGTCCTTTCTCTCTCCCCACTCTGGGCCTTCTGAATGCTGGGAGGCTTCCTTGCAGGCACACAGGGAGGGCATTTCCAGGCTGCCATGGCCTACGGGACCACTTCGAGTCACAGCCCCACAGTCCCACACCCAGGCGTGGGATGCCCACGGGGTCCCAAAGCCCCACACCCTCCCCGACATGGGGAGGACCCTCTCTCGATGTCGATCTGCCTGCCACTTTCCGAGCAGGGCTGCCTCTGTCCTCGGAGCTCGTGGGGTCTCACGAAGATTTAGGAAAGAGGAGTTTCTGATTGTGACTTTTCTTTGCCCGTGGGGATGTCTGTGGGGACACATCTGAACCGTTCTAGGACAGGGGTTTATACCAAAGGCGGCCTCCTGCTCTCTGGTGAATGGAAATACTCGCAGCCACCCCTCTAGACTGTTGTCGGGCTCCGGTGATACGTGACTATGCCTGGCATGTATGTGGTTGGCAGGTGCTTGACGAACACCGGGACCATGTGGATAGGATCCGCTGCCGTTTAGCCACCTGCGTGTGTGTGCGCGTGCGCATGCACGTCCTCCTTGACTTGCCCTGAAATGAAAACACGGTGCAAACACTAGTAGCTGCTTACATCTTACTCATCTGTTCTGCCACCATCTCATCAGCTTTTTCCTCTTAAATGTGTATCAGGAAATTCCTTCCAGTTTACAAAAAGCTACAAAAACAAAATCGGTGTAGAGAAGGCTCATATACCCTTTACTCAGATTTACCATATTGTTAACGTTTTACCCCATGTGCTTGGTCTGTCTACGAACTTTTTTTTTCCTGTTCCATTTGAGAATAAACCACTCGTATAATGACCCTTTCCCCCCAAATACTTGCCTTTGTATTTCCTAAGAACAAGGACATTCTCTTCCATAAGGGCAGTGCATGAATGTGTGTCGATACTCCAGTTCTGCCGGTGGACGGAGGTAGACGTTCCACCACGCTGCTTCCTTCCAGCAGAGCATCCAAGCCAGGGTCAGGTGTGGCGCTGAATGGCCGTGTCTCTTTAGCTTCCTTCAGTCTGGAATTTTCCTACAACCTTTCTTTGTCTTTATTGATATTGACATTTTAATTTATTTTTTATTTTAATAAAATAAATTATATATTAAAAATAAACATGATATATTAAAAATAAAAATACATTTCATTTAATAAAAGAAAAATTAAATTCATTAAGATTTTAAAAGTAGGATCCATGCCCAGCATGGAACCCAACACAGGGCTTGGACTCACTACCCAGAGATAAAGACCTGAGCTGAGATTGAGAGTCAGACACTCAACTCACTGAGCCACCCAGGTGCCCCTGAGCCCACCCAGGTATTGACATCTTCAAAGAGTACAGTTCTGGGCTCCTGGGTGGCTCATTTGGTTAAGCGACTGTCTTCTGCTCAGGTCTTGATCCCGGAGTCCTGGGATCAAGTCCCGCATTGGGCTCCCTGCTCCAGGAGTCTGCTTCTCCTTCTGAACTCCCATCTCAAGCTCTCTCTCTCTCTCTCTCTCTGTATCAAATAAATAAATAAATAAATATCTTTTAAAAAAAAAAAGAGTACAGCTCTTCCACCCATTTTAAAATTGAGCGTTCCTATTTTGTTGTCTGATGTTTCCTTTGATTTGTCTGAGGTTGTTGTGTCTTTCTCAAGGCCATGCTTCTGGAGACAGCTTTTAATGACGCCTCAGCTTTTAATGATGACTCCAGATGCTGGCCTGAGTCAAATTCTGAAGCAAGAGCAAGTTCTCTTTGGGTGGCCCGAATGTCCCTTCATGCCTTCCTTTCCTGCCTACATAGCCCTAATGCAAACCTGCCTGCTGAGAAGACTGTGTAAACCATTCACGCTGAGACAGGCAGATGACCGTTTAGGCCATCTTTCCCCAGGTTAGCTCTCTTCATCTTAAATAAAAACTGGGGGGCGCCTGGGTAGCTCAGTCGGTTAAGTGTCCCACTCCATCTCAGCTCAGGTCTTGATCTCAGGACTATGAGTTCAAGCTCCGGGTTGGGCTCTACGCTTGGAGTGGAGCTTACTTAAAACACAAACAACTGGAGATTTGTGGGCAGGGTCCTGAGGGAAGGTAAGGGGATGAGGGGCCAGGAAGCCAGGTGGAACAGGGACCGGAAACCCCAGACATGCTGGAAACTGTCATGGCTGCCGAGGCCCCGGAGCTGGCTTCGAGATGCCCCAGGCTGTCAGCTCCTGTTTCTCAGAGGCCGAGCCTGCCCCAGCCTCGGCACCCGGCAGGCTGTCTCTGTGAGTCCATCCCCTGTGTGTCTTCATGGTGTCCCCTGATTCCTTGGGTGAGTCTGAGTGTCTGTCCTTGTGATCAAAATGCCTCACGGCAGTAGTCTGGACTGAATGTGGGTGTTGCCTCCCGAATTCCTATGCCGAAACTCTAATCCCCAACCTAACCGTATCTGGAGGTGGGGCCTCTGAGGGGTTAGTGGGGCCATGAAGACAAGAAACAGAGAAAGCTGGCTTCCTCTGCTGCCTCTGTCATGCTCTCTTCCCCTCTCTGCCCGCAAGGACAGGGCAAGCCAGAGTGGACTCCGACTGCACACCAGATCTGCTGGGGCCTTGATCGTGGGCTTCCCGGCTTCCAGATCTGTGAAAACACGTGTTGCTGTTTCAGCCCCTCCGTGGCTGGTCTCACGTAACGCCAGCCCGGGCTGCTGTGACAGTAACACGGGCAGATAATGTTAACGGCCCCAGGTCTTCCTCCTCCTGGGATCCACACACTTCACCAGCGCTTTTTCAGGGCACTGTCACTGCGGGCAGAGTGGGCTTCCTTTTGAGTCTAGCATGGATTTGCGCTGGCCGGTAGGATGCGGGAGAAGTGAAGGGGTTTCAGTCCCAGGCCCAAGCTTCATCAGGCCTTGCATGCTGCCCTTTGCTCCTCGTGTGTCTGCCACAGTCCTGGGAAGAATGTGCCCAGACCAGCCGCCGGGCCTTGGAGGGGGATGCTTCTTGGAGCAGCACTGTCCCCGCTAATTCAGTGTACGTCCCCACCCCTGGGAAGCCACAGATGTGCGAGAGATCTCCGCTGAGCCCAGCCTGGATCTGCTGACCATTCTGTAACCCACAGATCTGTGAGATGAAAGGGTATTCAAGTCACTGAGTTTTGGGGTGTTTTTGCTCTACGGCACGTTTGGCAATAGTTTTATGGTACAAGATGGAGTACAAAATAAAGGCAATAACAAAGTCTGCCTTTTCTCTTATTCTTTGCTCATCATTGGCTCGCTACTGTGTGTTCCTGGGGTTGGGTCATAGTGGGGAAGAAGAGAAGCCCTTTCCCTTACAGAACCTACGTTCTCGTGGGGGAAGGCATACAATGACTTTGTAAGCAAACACACGAGTGAGATCATTTCAGAGGCTGACATGCTACCCAAAACGAGGCGGGTAATGGGTTAGCGCGGGCTGTCACTCTCCACGAGGGCAGTTAAGCTTAAATTCATCAAAGTGAAATAAAATGTAAAAGTCATGCTAGCCATGCTTCTAGTAGTCAGGAGCCATTGTCTAGGGGCTACTGCATTGGACAGTGTTAGATACGGAACATACCAGCATCACAGAAAGTTCTGTGACAGTGAGAGGTCAGACTGCACAGGATGTTCTCCAGGGGATGGTGGTTATTTTACCTACAGTGATCGAGGGAGGCTTCTCTGAGAAGGCAGAATTTGAACCAAGATCAGATAAGGGAATCAGCTATGTCAGCTATCAGGAAAGATCACTGCCGCCTAGGGACCAGCCAGTGCAAAGGCCCTGAGGCATAAACTGACATCTGCAATGCGGTCTGATTTAGACCATGAAAGGGTCGCTCTGGCTGAAGGACGAGGGCTGATGTGTGCGAGGGTGGGTGCGGGAAGCTGGGATGCTGGTTGGCAGCACTGACGGTGATCAGGCTGGACAGAAAGTTGACTCGGGCTATTTTTTCCATCACAAATTGCTGCTGGTACTGACTAGATAATTTCACGTCCTCAGTATTTTGGGGCTCCTTCTGCTACTGAGACGACACGGACCAGCACGGTAACACTGTAAGCATTTTACTGACTGCGGCTTGAGTTGCCTTTGACATGACGGGGGAAGGCCTGGTTACAGCTCCTGCCTCTTCTTTCTTTGAAATCTAACTCACGCCAGAAGAAAAATACGAATTGCCCAGATTTTGGATTTCGGCAAGCACAGGTGAACGAGAGAAAGAAAAGTTCGAAATGGGATGAACGTTTAACCCCATCTTCTACAGACCGCTGTCCATGTTTTGAACATACGTTTCCGGGTTTTTCCCGGTGCGTATATGTGTATTTTTTTCCACTGGCACAAACGCGATCCCTCGAAAGCTGTAACCCCACAGCTGGACTTCACTAGACGTGCTTCTGTGAGCGAGTCGTGGACCCTGCTGCTGTGGCTCTCTCTGTGGACCCTCTGACCCAGGAAACAGCCTTTTCTGCTCAATCTCCTGCCCCCCATCATAGCCAGAACCACCTTCCTCATCCCCCTTCCAAGTCCATGTCCTTATTCTCTCTTGCTCTGTTGCGCTCCAAAGAGGGCTCATCCCTGAGACCGTGCATGTGGCTCACCCCACCCACCACCATGTTGCCGAGGCAAAGACCCTCCAGTGCCAGGTGGGGCCCCCTGTCCAGGATCGTCCTCCAGCTCTGCCATCTTCTGGCTCTGCCAGGATCTCCTGTCTGCACCTTCGGACTGGCGGACGTGGGTGTCTAGACTAGTTGTCGGCCACTGGGACCTTGCCTCCCACTTTCCGTCAGATCCCTCCACCCCTGGCCGCCTTGAATGGAACGTCTGCCCTTGTTCTGGCCCCTGGGGCCCGGCCCATCTCCTTGGTCAGCGTCCTGGTTTAGTCAGCTGCTCCGCATGAGAAAGAGTCGGAGTATCAGGCATCTTTGTGATGGCCTGTGGACGTCCATCAGTTTCTCACCTAATCAATTCCGCCCACTGTTGTCAGTGACCTGCCTCCGACCTGGGCTGGATCTAGTCACGTCCCTCTTCAGAGTCTCTGACAGCACCAGCAAGACAAATCTAACCGTGCGGCATGCCAGCAGGGCCCGGTGCACTCTGCCCCTGCCCGTGCTCCGTCCACGGCCCTCCTGGCTCCCCCTGCTTGCCCCCATCCCTACCCCACATGGTCTGCTCCTGCCTCCACTTGCCCTGCGCTCCCCTGGCCTCCGAACTTGTTGAACATCCTCCATAACTCGACCCAGAAGCTCACTGCATCCCTGCCACCCCTCTCCTGGGAGCCACTCCCTCCCCTGCGGTTTCAGGCCTCTCCTGCCTTCCTGTGGGCGGCTTGCCTGCCCCCCCCCCCCATCTCCTGCTTGAGTTGTTTCGCCTCTCGTATGCTGCGGGCGCCCTTTCAGCCTGGGGCACAGAGCTAGGCGAGGTCCACACGCCACCTCTCTTACTTCCCACCCCCGATCGCGAGCTGGACCTCCGTGCCACAGTTGCCACATCTGTAAAATGGGTGTGATGCTTGTGCCTCCCTCAGACAGCGCTTTGAGAATGAAAAGGTAAGATGTGACTCTTCACAAATCTCTCTCCCTCGTGGATCTATACCTCGACTAGGGCAGGAATCACAGCACATTCACAGTCATCTTCCCCACTCCGCATATCCACTGCCCCCCCGGCACGAGCACCTTGCTTGGTATGCAGAAGTCACTCAATACAGGATCTTGGAACTGGGCTGCCACGAGCTCCTCCTCGCATGAAGGACCCTCCCTCTATACCCACGGGACGTGGCATATTGTAGCCCCTCGGTAAATGCGCTGTGGACTAAACACGGTGGCTCATTGCGCTGCAACTTGAAGACACGCCCTCACTTATTTTTCACGAGTCGGCGCGCTGCGGCCCACGGCTGACTCACGCTGGCTTCCTTGCGCCCTGGGGGAGCAAAGAAAAGTGGCACGAAGGGAAAGGGGCCATATGCCCAGCAAATCTTCCCCGAGACACTTGGCATCTAGAATTACTCACTGTTTGCAGGGAAAAGATGGCATTCTAATCTGTGTGCTTTCTCGTTCTTGTCATGCCCAAAGCCCTCTGCCCAGAGTCTCTCCATGTCCACATGCTGCAGGGGCTGCTTTTACCCCATGTCTTGCCCTCCCCCTCTCTCCTTCCTCCCTCCCCCCTCCCCACCCCCCCCCGTTCTTTCTCCTCTTACTGAAGAATAAAGCGGAGCTCTCAAAAAGGCCATTTTAAAGTGACTTCTGGGGTATTAGAATTATTAAGATTTTGCACAAAGCATCCCATGAATTGCCTTTTATCTACAGGCGGCTACACCAAGAAAATGTGACCTCGCTTCGAAACACTCTCCAAAGCCATGCTCTGCACCCCTGCAAGGTGAGGTGAGGCCATGAGAGCAAACGAGATGCTGTCACTCGGGGCCCAATATCCCACGCCCCACAAAACAAGCCTGGCCTGTCATGGCACAGAGTAAATGAGGCTATATTGGACGTAAACTATGCTTAGTTTTTCTGGATGTTGCTGAGGACTATAAAACACTCAGCACACCCACGGGCAGACTTGTCCTTTGAATAACCTGCAGCGATGACAGATCCATACAATTTTATTGGCTCAAATTTATTCCGTACCCACTCTGAGCTTAATGATGAACCAGGAGCCATGAGGACTGAGATGGGCTCTGACTTCATGGGGTACTGGGAGTGGGACTCAGGTCAGGGGAGCAAACAGATGACATCATGAATTCGGTCCTTCAGACCCAGGCCCCCTGACTCGGGCCTGCATACAGCGGGTGCTCCATGGTTGCTCCTGGCATGAATGCGTTGATGGCACTCACCCTGCACAGCCCCTCCGCACAGTTATCTCCTTCTGGGGCGTCAACAGGTGCATTATTGTCCCGGAGCTGCCATTGCACAGTCCTGTAAAATGGGGTCCTTAAATGACAGGAATGTGTTGGCTCACAGTTCTGGAGCCGAGGGGTCTGAAATCGAGGTGTTGGCAGGCTTGCCTTTTTCTAAGGCCCTTGAGGGAAGGATCTGTCCCAGGCCTCCCCAGCTGGTTTGTAGGTGACCATCTTCTCCCTGGGTCTTCCCACTGTTTGTGGGTGTCTGTGTCCCAGCCTCTCCTTCGTGGGAGCACACCAGTCCTATTGGAATAGGACCCACTCAAATGCCCTCATTTTAACTTGATCATCTCCGTAAAGACCTTCTCCCCACATGAGGTCATGTTCTGAGGTCCTGGGTGTCAAGACTCTGGCATGTCTTTTTTTTTTTGTTTGGCTGGGGGACACACTTTGATCTGTAACAGCAGGTGAGGTGACGTGGTGGCCATGGGGTCAGAGAGAGTTAACAGCTTGTCTGGGTCCCATGACTAGGCTCAGTCCCCATCAGGGACCCCACGCTTTCCCACTGCCCATGAGGCATCTCCCTGCAGATGAGGCTGAGGGACAGTCTGTGCTGTGGAAATGCAGAGCAGAGAGAACGCTGTGGCCTGAGGGACCACGAGCCCTGTGGAGTGGAGGCCCCAGCAGTGGGGTCCAGAGGACGTCCCCAACGTTGCTTGCAGGTGAGCTCACGCTGCAGTAGAGATGGCAGGAATGGTTTCTTTCAGGTGTGAACTCCTCGGCAGGCAGGTTCTAAATTCTGGCTGGGGAGGAAGACCCAGGCACGTCACGTAAGCGGGGGAAAGGTGGGCAGGGAATGTCGAGGAGTCCAAAGGTGGAAGGGAGGAGTACGGTTTATGAGAAGATAGGTCACGCCCTGAACCTCAAGCAGGGCAAGAGTTCAAAGTCACAAATTGGGTGGAGAGAGGCGTTCTGGAGCAGGTAAAGAAGAGGCAGAAGGACTTCTTTCTCTGTGTGACGAGCCCTGCGGAGGAAGGAATCAGGGGCCTTCCCTCTAGGAAGGGCATTGAAAGCTAAGAGAGAACTGGGCATGCCCAGTGTCATCTGGCCAAGAATCCAGAACAGGAGAGATCTCCTCCCCAGGAGCCCCATCTCCCCATCTCTGCCCACCAGCAGGCAGGCACTGCAAACAGAAGATGACAGATTTCATCCTCTCTGCAAAGTGCTTGTGACCGATTAGGAAAGCCACCAGTGTGTGGAGGCAGACGGTGTTCCAAGCACCATTTGGTGCAACCCTAGTGTGGCTGGCTCAGCTCCTGCTGCCAGCCTCCCTGGGATCACTGCATCAGCCTCCCAGCCTGTGTCCCAGCCAGGCCATCCCAATGTTAGGGACCAAGGGTTTCAGGGGCCTCTGCAAAAGTTGGGGACCAATAAGGACCTACAGGCTATGTGGATGTCATGTCAATTTCATGAATGGATTATATTGAGGATTAACATAAAGCTTCGTTGAAAATTGTTACTGGGTTAGATTGTTACTGGGTTACTGGGTTAGATTGTCCCACTTTGTAAGGGTTCCCCTGGATACACTACCACCCTGAAACCTGGGGGGCATTTGGGGACCCCCACTCAGGGCCCTGTGCTTTTGAGCAGCCTGGCTGGGAGGGCCAGGGGCACAATCCCACTGGGAGCCCCGTGCCCTTTTAGACCACACTTTGGGTATCCGGATGCTGCAATTTCTTGTCCTCAAACCCTACATCTCTTTCCAGGGTCCTCCTAAAGGCCATCGCACTGTGGGGTGCACAAGCCTAGGACAGGGGGTCAGGGGAGAGCTGTTTAAGGGGCAGTCGGAACCACCCAGCAAAAGCCCCAATCTTTTTTCTTCTTCTAAGATCTTATCTTATTTGTTTATTTGAGAGAAAGAGTGCGTGCACGGGTGCAAGAGAGAGCTAGAGAGAGCATGAGCAGGGGGCGAGGCAGAGGGAGAAGCAGGCTCCCCGTTGAGCAGGGAGCCCGATGCGAGACTCGATCTCAGAACCCCAAGATCATGACCTGAGCCAAAGCAGGCGCTTCACCTACTGAGCCTCCCAGGTTCTCCCAAAACCCAAATCTGATCGTGTCACTTCCTGATTAAAACCAGGTACCTTTAGGAGGAAGTCAAATCCCGGGCTGGGCTTCCGAGGCCCTTGGTCACCTGGCTTCTACTGGCTTTTTCAGCCTCATCTCTTACCCCCACCTTTCCCTGTGCTCCACTCCAGCCTTAATGAAACCAGAGGTGGTTTTCCCCTGGATGGGGTTCTATAAGTTCCTGCCTGTGCCAGGAGGCCATGCCTTCCCCACCAGGATCACCCCCCCTCCCCCATACGCCAGCTGACAGGCAGTACCAAAGGGACCAGCTGCGTGAGTGAGGGAGGCTTCTGGAGGCTTTACTCCCAGCCCCAGACCTCAACTGCCCTGAGAGACTGCAGGGGAGCAAGAACCGCCTAGCTGAGCCCAGTCACACACCCCCAGCCCCAGACCTCAACTGCCCTGAGAGACTGCAGGGGAGCAAGAACCACCTAGCTGAGCCCAGTCACACACCCCCGCCCTCCGGGGAGCTGATAACACAATACTTATTGTAAGGTCTTATTGTTGTCTTCAGTGGCGAAGTTTCGAGGTGATTGGTCAGGGCAGCCGTAGGTAACGGGAGTCGATGGAAATGCGGCTAACAGAATGCAGGCTGGCCACGTGAGTGCGGCGGCTTCTGTCCAGGTTCTTGTCACACATGATGCTGCACGTTAGATGCGTGATGGCTCCCACCCCAGGCCATTATCACGGGGCTCTGTGATGGGCGGGCGTGGGGTGCCACGGGGACGCAGCACATGGTGGAGCCGGGGCCCCAGAGACAAGGTGGATGCAGCGTTCACTAGCTGGACAGATATAACGAGGCATGTTTACCTGAGAGGCACCATCTGTGAAACAGTAAATCTGCTGGTTTCTATTCTTCTCCCTTTGCAAACTGAGCCCAGCCCCAGTCAGAAGACCACAGCATCTCAATATTGAAATGCCTTGCCTCCTGGAGCTGCCGAGACACACTGGCAAAGGTAGCCCCATGACATGATTTTCTCCCTGGAGCCCCAAGTTCTAGAGAGAAATCCAAACAGCCCGAGTCCTTGTCGTGGTCAAGGGCAGCGCAGGGCGCTCCAGTGATGGCAGTGGCACCAGCACCCGAGGACTCCCTGGGACAACCCTCCAGGATGGTCACTATTAGCCCCATGCTGTGGACCTGGGCACCCCTGAGGGGCGGACCCAGATTTGTGGGTGCTAAAACGTTTTAGTTTGGGAGGGTCCCGGAAGGGAGAGAAAGCATATGGCGAGGTGAGGGCCTCGGGCAGGTTGGCGGAGGGCAGAGGCTCCACGGTTGGCTTGTTTAGCTCCTGGGCAAAGGCACCTTGGAGCCTGTGAATGACAACCTGTATTCTGAGCCCGAGACCGTCAGAGGCAAAGTCCAAGGTCTTCCTGCGACGCAAAGGTCTTCCTGTACGATGGGCAACAGTGTTGGGTCCAAACGGTGGAAGCATCACTTTCCGAGGAGGCAGGTGTGTGGGAGGGCACTGCAGGGGGTGCCGGGCTGCTGTGGGCCGCGCAGCATCTCGGGGGCACCTGCCCTGTGGTGAGAACCCACAGGTGGTCTGCGGCCACTCGGGGACGGCTCCGTCCTCCTGCTTTCTTGTCTCTCCCAGGCTGACCCTCCTCTGCTTTCGCAGGTGGGCAAAGCGCATGGTCCAGCCCGTAGCTCCCTCCTGCCACCTCCAAGAGCACTGAAAGGAGGAAGGCAGGGAGAATGAGGTTCTGCTCGCGACAGGTAGCCTTCTCCTCCATCTGAAAGGTAAGGGCGGGCTCCGTCTGGCCAGGCCAAGGCTGTCGGGTCCCTGCAGGGCACTGAGGCTCCGCTCCTAGAAGCCTGTCTCCCTCCCATGCCCTCTGCGCCCCTGGCCTGTGACTCATACCTCAAATGCTTCCATTGAAGCAATTCTTCCTTTTATTATTGGACACTGGTCTCCTCTTGCTCCTCCTCTGGGCCCTCACGCAGGGGAAAATCCAGTGAAACATAACCTGTTTCCACATTGTACTCAGGGACAAGGCTGTGATCGCTATTTTGGTCGACCGGTCCCCAGCGAGGGGTTTGCAAACAGAATCTCTTGGCTGGGGGCCGCGGAGGGGGGGCTTGTTCAAACACAAATTCCTGAGTCCACTTGAGAGCTTTTATTCCTCACCTGTCCCCCCGGCCTCCCGCCGATGCAGATGGGCACCCGAGTTTGACGAGCCCTGGTCTCAGTCATCGCTAAGAACATTGAAAACCAGGCGTGGGTTCTTTTGGAGACACACCAAAATCAGTGTCTCTGGGAGGAGGTGCAAAACCGCCAGCAGTTCTAGAAGGAAAATGTATGAAGTGTAAGGAGAAAAGAGCTTGGCCCCAACCATGGGCAGCCCTAGACTTACGGCCTCTTGGAAATAAGTAACTCTGGCTTTTTATTTATTTTTATCTTTTTAAAAAATTCACTTATTTTGAGCGAGAGAGAAAGAGAGAGAGCAAAGCAGGGGGAAGGGAAGACTGAGAAGCAGAATCCCTGTTGAGCAGGGAGCCCAACATGGGACTCGATCCCAGAACCCCAAGGTCATGAGCTGAGCCGAAGGTCGACGCTCAACCGACCACCCAGGCACCTCTCTTTTGAAAAAATGTATTATTATTATTATCTAACTGTGGTTTTTTAAGCCAAATTGCAGCTGGGCCCCGAGCGCCCCCTACCCCATCCCAGCCCCCTGAGAACTTGTGGAGGGCGGCATCCTGAGGTGGGGCAGAGAGCATCAGCCTTCCCAGTGATTCAACATTCCAGAGCAGAGAGCCGGGGAGGCAGGTTTTGGAGAGGAGAAAGCGTTCCCACGTGCGATTCTTCCTTTTATGGTTATAAATAGCTTTATGGAGTTTGAATCCACTGAAACACACGAAACTACACGTATTTAAAGTGCACAATTTACTGAGGGTTTTTTTTTTTTTGAAGTAATCTCTACACCCAGATTGGGGCTCGAACTCATGACCCTGAGATTGAACGTCGCAGGCTCTGCTGACCGAGCCAGCCAGGTGCCCTGGATTCACTGCATTTTGACATCACACGTGCCTAGAAAGCCTTCACTGTTATCAAGGTAACAACCCTATGGGGCTTCCCAGGGGGTCTTCCCCTGTCCTCTTGGTACCCCCACCCCAGGCAACCATTGATCTGCTCTCTGTTCTCTACCTTCTGCAGTATTTCCTACAATTCTACATCCATGAAATGTGTACTCATTTTATGTCTGCTCCCTCTCCCGCAGCGTCAGGATTTTGAGACTCATTTCCATGGCCTCATGATCAATAAGGTAACCCGTGTCCTGGGATGAGCCCCACCTGGCCATGACGTGCTGTCCTCTTCTGCAGGTTGTTGGACTCTATCTGCTGCAATTGTGGTTGCCTGTTTGTGTCCATGTGCAGGAGGAATATTGGTCTCTCTACTTTTCTTTCTTTTTTGGGGGGGTTTTAATCCCTTCGGTTTTAGTTCCAACATCATACTGGTTTCATACACGTTGGGAAACACTCTTTTTCAGTTTTCTGGAGGAATTTTTGTAGAATGAATATTATCTCCTCCTTTGTAGAACTCACTGGTTTTCTCTGAGGGAAGATCTTTCACTGTCAATGCTATTTCCTTAAAGACGGTGAATGGAGAGTAGGTAGATAAACAGAGGATAGAGGAGGCTCTTCAGGCTCTTGATGTCTTTTTTAGAGAACTTGTATGGTTCGTGTCACTGGAGGTGTTTGTGCTTTTCATCTGAATTGTCTAATTTGCAGGCATAAAGTTGTTCCTAATATTGCCTTACTATCTTTGTAATATTGCAGAGTCTTGTTCTAGGGTTTGGTAATTTGTGTCTTTTTTCCCCCCTCCGGATCAGTCCATGAGAGGTTTATTCATTTCCTCAATCTTCTCAAAGAATCAGCTTTTGGTTTTAATGATTTTAATCTATTGTTTTTTCTCTTTCTATTTTGATGATTTCCACTTAAATCGTAATTATTTCCTTTCTTCTGGGTTTAATTTGCTCTTCTTTCTTTGGTTTCTTAAAGTGGATGCTTAGGTCATCAATTTGAGATTGTTCTATTTTTTTCTAGTACAGGCGTTTAATGTTATAAGTTTCCCGCAGGTAGTTTTAATGGTATATTTGTCAGCTCACTGTCATAACAAGATACCACAGACCGGGTGGCTTAAAAACAGAATTAATTTTCTCACAGTTCTGGAGGCTAGACAACTGAGATCAAGGTGATTTAGGGCTGATTTCTTTTCTTTTTTTTTTTTAAATTTTAAATTTTAAATTTTTTAATAAACATATAATATATTTTTATCCCCAGGGTACAGGTCTGTGAATCGCCAGGTTTACACACTTCACAGCACTCACCATAGCACATACCCTCCCCAATGTCCATAACCCCACTCCCCTTCTCCCAGCCCCCCTCCCCCCAGCAACCCTCAGTTTGTTTTGTGAGATTAAGAGTCAATTATGGTTTGTCTCCCTCCCAATCCCATCTTGTTTCATTTATTCTTCTCCTACCCCCTTAACCCCCCATGTTGCATCACCACTTCCTCATATCAGGGAGATCACATGATAGTTGTCTTTCTCCGCTTGACTTATTTCGCTAAGCATGATATACTCTAGTTCCATCCACGTTGTCGCAAATGGCAAGATTTCATTTCTTTTGATAGCTGCATAGTATTCCATTGTATATACATACCACGTCTTCTTTATCCATTCATCTGTTGATGAACATCTAGGTTCTTTCCATAGTTTGGCTATTGTGGACATTGCTGCTATAACCATTCGGGTGCACGTGCCCCTTCGGATCACTACATTTGTATATTTAGGGTAAATACCCAGTAGTGCAATTGCTGGGTCATAGGGCAGTTCTATTTTCGACATTTTGAGGAACCTCCATGCTGTTTTCCAGAGTGGTTGCACCAGCTTGCATTCCCACCAACAGTGTAGGAGGGTTCCCCTTTCTCCGCATCCTCGCCCGCATCTGTCATTTCCTGACTTGTTGATTTTAGCCATTCTGACTGGTGTGAGGTGGTATCTCATTGTAGTTTTGATTTGTATTTCCCTGATGCCGAGTGATATGGAGCACTTTTTCGTGTGTCTGTTGGCCATCTGGATGTCTTCTTTGCAGAAATGTCTGTTCATGTCTTCTGCCCATTTCTTGATTGGATTATTTGTTCTTTGGGTGTTGAGTTTGCTAAATTCTTTATAGATTTTGGACACTAGTCCTTTATCTGATATGTCGTTTGCAAATATCTTCTCCCATTCTGTCAGTTGTCTTTTGGTTTTGTTAACTGTTTCCTTTGCTGTGCAAAAGCTTTTGATCTTGATAAAATCCCAATAGTTCACTTTTGCCCTTGCTTCCCTTGCCTTTGGCGATGTTTCTAGGAAGATGTTGCTGCGGCTGAGGTCAAAGAGGTTGCTGCCTGTGTTCTCCTCAAGGATTTTGATGGATTCCTTTCCCACATTGGGGTCCTTCATCCATTTTGAGTCTATTTTTATGTGTGGTGTAAGGAAATGGTCTAATTTCATTTTTCTGCATGTGGCTGTCCAATTTTTCCAACACCATTTATTGAAGAGGCTCTCTTTTTTCCATTGGACATTCTTTCCTGCTTTGTCGGAGATTAGTTGACCATAGAGTTGAGGGTCTATTTCTGGGCTCTCTATTCTGTTCCATTGATCTATGTGTCTGTTTTTGTGCCAGTACCATGCTGTCTTGATGATGACAGCTTTGTAATAGAGCTTTAAATCCGGAATTGTGATGCCACCAACTTTGGCTTTCTTTTTCAATATTCCTTTGGCTATTCGAGGTCTTTTCTAGTTCCATATAAATTTTAGGATTATTTGTTCCATTTCTTTGAAAAAGATGGATGGTACACTTTGATAGGAATTGCATTAAATGTGTAGATTGGTTTAGGTAGCATAGACATTTTCACAACGTTTATTCTTCCAATCCAGGAGCATGGAACATTTTTCCATTTCTTTGTGTCTTCCTCAATTTCTTTCATGAGTACTTTATAGTTTTCTGAATATAGATTCTTTGTCTCTTTGGTTAGGTTTATTCCTAGGTATCTTATGGTTTTGGGTGCAATTGTAAATGGGACTGACTCCTTAAGTTCTCTTTCTTCTGTCTTGTTGTTGGTATAGAGAAATGCAACTGATTTCTGTGCATTGATTTTATATCCTGATACTTTACTAAATTCCTGTACAAGTTTTAGCAGTTTCGGAGTGGAGTCTTTTGGGTTTTCCACATATAGTATCATATCATCTGCGAAGAGTGATAGTTTGACTTCTTCTTTGCTGATTTGGATGCCTTCAATTTCCTTTTGTTGTCTGATTGCTGAGGCTAGGACTTCTAGTACTATGTTGAATAGCAGTGGTGATAATGGACATCCCTGCCGTGTTCCTGCTGTACTTTGTCAAATGCTTTTTCAGCATCTATTGAGAGTATCATATGGTTCTTGTTCTTTCTTTTATTGATGTGTTATATCACATTGATTAATTTGCAGATGTTGAACCAAACTTGCAGCCCTGGAATAAATCCCACTTGGTCGTGGTGAATAATCCTTTTAATGTACTGTTGAATCCTATTGGCCAGTATTTTGGTGAGAATTTTCGCATCTGTGTTCATCAACGATATTGGTCTATAGCTCTCTTTTTTGATGGGATCCTTGTTTGATTTTGGGATCAAGGGGATGCTGGCCTCATAAAATGAGTTTGGAAGTTTTCCTTCCATTTCTATTTTTTGGAACAGTTTCAGGAGAATGGGAATTAGTTCTTCTTTAAATGTTTGGTAGAATTCCCCCGGGAAGCTGTCTGGCCCTGGGCTTTTGTTTGTTTGGAGATTTTTTTGATGACTGTTTCAATCCCCTTACTGGTTATGGGTCTGTTCAGGTTTTCTATTTCTTCCTGGTTCAGTTGTGGTAGTTTATATGTTTCTAGGAATGCATCCATTTCTTCCAGATTGTCAAATTTGTTGGCGTAGAGTTGCTCATACTATGTTCTTATAATTGTTTGTATTTTTTTGGTGTTAGTTGTGATCTCTCCTCTTTCATTCATGATTTTATTTATTTGGGTCCTTTCTCTTTTCTTTTTGATAAGTCTGGCCAGGGATTTATCAATCTTATTAATTCTTTCAAAGAACCAGCTCCTAGTTTCATTGATTTTTTTCTATTGTTTTTTTTTTGGTTTCTATTTTATTGATTTCTGCTCTAATCTTTATGATTTTTTTTCTCCTGCTGGGTTTAGGGTTTCTTTCTTGTTCTTTCTCCAGCTCCTTTAGGTGTAGGGTTAGGTTGTGTACCTGAAACCTTTCTTGTTCTTGAGAAAGGCTTGTACTGCTATATATTTTCCTCTCAGGACTGCCTTTGTTGTGTCCCACAGATTTTGAACCATTGTGTTTTCATTATCATTTGTTTCCATGATTTTTTTTTCAATTCTTCTTTAATTTCCTGGTTGACCCATTCATTCTTTACAAGGATGCTGTTTAGTCTCCACGTACTTGGGTTCTTTCCAAATTTCTTCTTGTGGTTAAGTTCTAGCTTCAGAGCATTGTGGTCTGAAAATATGCAGGGAATGATCCCAATCTTTTGATACCGGTTGAGACCTGATTTATGACCGAGGATGTGATCTATTCCGGAGAATGTTCCATGTGCACTAGAGAAGAATGTGTATTCTGTTGCTTTGGGATGAAATGTTCTGAATATATCTGTGATGTCCATCTGGTCCAGTGTGTCATTTAAGGCCTTTATTTCCTTGTTTATCTTTTGCTTGGATGATCTGTCCATTTCAGTGAGGGGAGTGTTAAAGTCCCCTACTATTATTGTATTATTGTTGATGTGTTTCTTTGATTTTGTTATTAATTGGTTTATATAGTTGGCTGCTCCCACGTTGGGGGCATAGATATTTAAAATTCTTAGATCTTCTTGTTGGACAGACCCTTTGAGTATGATATAGTGTCCTTCCTCATCTCTTATTATAGTCTTTGGCTTAAAATCTAATTGATCTGATATAAGGATTGCCACCCCAGCTTTCTTCTGATGTCCATTAGCATGGTAAATTCTTTTTCACCCCCTCACTTTAAATCTGGAGGTGTCTTCGGGCTTAAAACGAGTTTCTTGTAGGCAACATATAGATGGGTTTTGTTTTTTTATCCATTCTGATACCCCGTGTCTTTTGATTGGGGCATTTAGCCCATTAACATTCAGGGTAACTATTGAGAGATATGAATTTAGTGCCATTGTATTGCCTGTAAGGTGACTGTTACTGTATATTGTCTCTGTTCCTTTCTGTTACTGTATATTGTCCTCTGTCTCTGTCTCTGTCTCTGTCTCTGTAGGCTCTCTCTTTGCTTAGAGGACCCCTTTCAATATTTCCTGTAGAGCTGGTTTGGTGCTTACAAATTCTTTCAGTTTTTGTTTGTCCTGGAAGCTTTTAATCTCTCCTTCTATTTTCAATGATAGCCTAGCTGGATATAGTATTCTTGGCTGCATGTTTTTCTCATTTAGTGCTCTGAATATATCATGCCAGCTCTTTCTGGCCTGCCAGGTCTCTGTGGATAAGTCTGCTGCCAATCTAATATTTTTACCATTGTATGTTACAGACTTCTTTTCCCCGGGCTGCTTTCAGGATTTTCTTTTTGTCACTAAGACTTGTAAATTTTACTATTAGGTGATGGGGTGTGGACCTATTATTATTGATTCTGAGGGGCATTCTCTGCACCTCCTGAATTTTGATGCTTGCTCCCTTTGCCATATTGGGGAAATTCTCTCCAATAATTCTCTCCAGTATACCTTCTGCTCCCCTCTCTCTTTCTTCTTCTTCTTGAATCCCAATTATTCTAATGTTGTTTCGTCTTATGGTGTCACTTATCTCTTGAATTCTCCCCTCATGGTCCAGTAGCTGTTTGTCCCTCTTTTGCTCAGCTTCTTTATTCTCTGTCATTTGGTCTTCTATATCACTAATTCTTTCTTCTGCCTCATTTATCCTAGCAGTGAGAGCCTCCATTTTTGATTGCACCTCATTAATAGCTTTTTTGATTTCAATTTGGTTAGATTTTAGTTCTTTTATTTCTCCAGAAAGGGCTTTTATATCTCCCAAGAGGGTTTCTCTAATATCTTCCATGCCTTTTTCAAGCCTGGCTAGAACCTTGAGAATTGTCATTCTGAACTCTAGATCTGACATATTATCAATGTCTGTATTGATTAGGTCCCTAGCCTTTGGTACTGCCTCTTGTTCTTTTTTTTGTGGTGAGTTCTTCCGCCTTGTCATTTTGTCCAGATAAGAGTATATGAAGGAGCAGGAAAAAAACTAAAAGGGTGGCAACAACCCCAGGAAAATATGTTTTAACCAAATCAGAAGAGATCCCAAATCGTGAGGGGGGAGAAAGGGGATAAAAAGAGGTTCAGAAAGAAAAGAAAAGAAAAGAAACAATTAAAAAAAGAAAACAAATAAAGAAAAAGTATAAAAAAGAAAAAAATATATATTAGATAAACTAATTAAAAATCGTTAAAAAAGAAAAGGGTAAAAGTTAAAAAATTTTAGCAGAAGAAGAGAAAAAAAATTAAAAAAGAAAAAAAATTAAATTAACTGCAAGACTAAAGAATCATGGGGAGAAAGCCATTGAGTTCCATGCTTTGCTTTCTCCTCCTCTGGAATTCTGCTGCTCTCCTTGGTATTGAAACCGCACTCCTTGGTAGGCGAACTTGGTCTTGGCTGGATTTCTTGTCGATCTTCTGGGAGAGGGGCCTGTTGTAGTGACTCTCAAGTGTCTTTTCCCCAGGCGGAATTGCACCGCCCTTACCAGGGGCCGGGCTGAGTAATCCGCTTGGGTTTGCTTTCAGGAGCTTTTGTTCCCTGAGCGCTTTCCGTAGAGTTCCGGAGGATGGGAATACAAATGGCGGCCTCCTGGTCTCCGGCCCGGAGGAGCGGAGAGCCCAGGGCCGCACTCCTCAGTGCGCCCTCAGAGAACAGCACCCAGTTACTCCCATCTGCCTGACCTCCGGCCGCGCTCCGAGCTCACTGAGCCTGCGACCGGTTCAAGGTAACCCCGAGCTGGGAGCTTACTGTCAGCTCTGTCTCTGTAGCTGGCTTCCCCATTCTAATACCTGTAAGCTCTGCGACACTCAGACACCCCCGATCCTTCTGTGACCCCGTGTGAGCTTCACCCCGGTTTAGCCTCTGGAGCGATGTCCCTCAGCGGAACAGACTTTTAAAAGTCCTGATTTTGTGCTCCGTTGCTCCGCCGCTTGCCGGGAGCCGGCCCCTCCCCCCGGGGTCTGTCTTCCCATCGCTTTGGATTCACTTCTCCGCCAGTCCTACCTTTCAGATAGTGGTTGTTTTTCTGTTTCTAGAATTGCTGTTCTTCTTCTCTTCAATCTGCCGATGGATTTGCAGGTGTTTGCAATCTTTAGATAAGCTATCTAGCTGATCTCCTGCTAGCTGAAGTAGTCTCAGCCTGCTGCTTCTCCGCCATCTTGACTCCTCCAGGGCTGATTTCTGAGGAGAGCTCTCTTCCTGGCTTGCAGGCGACCAGTGACCTGCTGGGTCCTCCCATGACCATTCCTCCACATGTGTGGAGAGAGAGACCTGTGGCATTTCTCCCTCTTCTCAGAAGGACACCACCCTGTCAGGTTAGGGCTCCATACTTATGACCTTGTTTAACCTTGATCCCCTCCCGAAAGGCCCCATCTCCAAATACTGTCACTTTGGGGGTCAAGGCTTTAACCAATGAATTTTGGAGGAACACAATTCAGCGTGTGACGAAGGGCAACCCCCCCATTCCTAAACATAATGTCTTCATTTTCCTTCAGTTCAGAAAACTTTGTACTTTCCTCTTTGACATCTTCTTTGATACACGGTTGTTTAGAAGGATACTTAGTTTCCAATCTCCAAATAACAGGACATTTTCCAGATTGTCTTTCTGTTATTGACTTGTGATTTAATTCCACTGTAGCCAGAGAGCAGGCTCTGAATTACATGAATCCTTTAAAACTTATTGATAACTTGTTTTCTGGCCAAGCATATGATTTATCTTGATGAATGTTCCATGTGCACTTGCAAAGAATGTGTGCTTTTCTGGCTGTTGAGTGAACTGTGCAGTAAGTGCCAGTCAGGTCAAGTTGGTTGATAATGTTGCTCAAGTCTGATGTATTCTTGTTGATGTTCTGTCCACTTAGTCTATCAATTATTGAAAAAAAAGTCTTTGAAATCTCCAACTCTAATTATGGATTTGTCTGTTTCTCCTTGCCATTCTAACAGTTTTTGCTTCTTGTATTTTCAGGCTCTGTTATTGAAGTGGGAGAGCTAGGTTCCCGTCTAATGGAGTCAAAGAATGAATCTTGAGGACAATGGAGACTGAGTAAAGTAATAAAAATGTATTAAGTGAAGATACAGAAAAAGCTCTCAAGAGTGAAAGGGGTCCTGAGAGGGTTGCCAATGAGGCACTTTAGGGTTGGTCTTTTATAGAAAGCTAAGCAGGGAACTTAAATCCTTTCAACATCTCTATTGATAACACCTGCCACAGCTTACTGCCTTCTTGGGATCTGGTTATTCTTTGTTGGTCACAGGCTATTACCATAAAGACACCCCCCCAACACAACCCACCCCACATGCCTAGGACAGGGTGGTCCTCCACCTCAAATGCCTAAGGTAGGGTGGTCTGATTTGTCCCCTTATCTCTGGTTCTTCCACACCTCCACATTTTGGGGATTTCCATGAGCTGGATCACAAAGCCCCTACCTATCTCTCCCTGCCTAGCCCTTACTCATTATTAAGGTCAACAGTGCTTAGGATTCTTACGTCCTTTTAATGAATTAGCACCTTTATCATTACAAAATGATTTAATTCATCATTGGAAATATTTTTTCTCTCTCAAATTTAGTTTGATATTAATATAGTCACTTGAGCCTTTTTTTTGACCAGTGTTGGCATGGAAATGTGCTTTTCCTTCCTGTTACCTTTAGTCTCTGAATTTCTCTGTATTTAAACTGCATTTCTTGTAGGCAACAAGTAGTTGGGTGTTATTTTTTTTTTTAAGATTTTTAAAATTTATTTGACTGGCAGAGATCACAAGAAGGCAGAGAGGCAGGCAGAGAGAGAGAGGGGAAGCAGGCTCCTCGCCGAGCAGAGACCTGATGCAGGGCTTGATCCTGAGACCCCAGGATCATGACCCAAGTGAAGACAGAGGCTTTAGCCCACTGAGCCACCCAGGCACCCCTGGGTGTTGCTTTTTAATCCAATCTGACCATCTCTGCCTTTAAATTTGGGTGTTTAGACCACTTACATATAGTGTGATTATTGGTATGGTTCGGTTTAAGTCTATAATCTTGCTGTGTTTTTCTTTTTTTTTTTTTAATTTAAATTCAATTAGCCAACACATAGTACATCATGAGTTTCAGATGTAGTTTTGAACACTATCAGTTGTGTATAATACCCAGTGCTCTTGCTATGTTTTTCTATTTGTCTACCTGTTCTTTGGGTTTTTTTCCTCCTCTTTTTCTGCCTTCTATTGTATTAACTAAGTAACTTTTATGTTTCCATTTTAACTTCTTCAGTGAATCTTTATTTATTTATTTATTTTTCAAGATGTCATTTATCTGAGAGAGAGTATGAGTGGGGGGAGGGGCAGAGGAACAAGCAGACTCGCTGCTGCGTACAAGATCATGACCTCTGCCTATGAGGTCAGACTCTTCACAGACTGAGCCCCCAGGCGCACCTCCTTTGTTGGATTTTTAGCTGTAAACCTTTGTTATTTTGGTGGTTGCTTTAGGGTTTACAGTAGACATATTTAACTTATCACACTTTACCTCCATGTGATGTTATGTCATGTATATTCACATATAGAATAAGAACCTTGTAATAATATACTGTCATAGCTCTCCTTGTGGACTTTATGTTATTGTCATACATGTATTCATAGATACGTTATAAATCCCACAACACATCATTTTTTGTTTTGTTTAGATAATAAATTATTTTAAAGAATTGTAAATAGTAAGACAAAAATCTTAGCTATTAATTCATCTAGTTAACCTTTCCAGTGCTCTTCATTCCTTTGTGTAGATCATGCTTTTACCTGAAATCATTTTCCTTCTATATAAATAACAGTCTTTAACATGTTTCATAGTGTGGATCTGTTAGTAAATTCCTTAAGCTTGTGTATGTCTGAAATTATATTTTACTTTCATTAAAAAATTATTTTTGCTGGGCATAGACCTCTAGGTTGGCAGGTTTTTTCTTTCAGTAATTTAAAGATGTTGCCCTATTGCCTTCTTGCACACATTTGTTCTAGTGATAAATCTGCTACCATTTTATCTTTGTGCCTCTGTGCATGACGTGTTTGTTTTCCTCCGGTTGCTTTTAAGATTTTTTCTTTATTAAAGGTTTTGTGCTATTAGCTTACAATATACCTTGATGAAGTTTTTATCTTGTTCTTTGGACTTTGGACCTAGATCTTTGGGTTTATAGTTATCATCAAATTGGCAGATTTGGGCCATTATTTCTTTAAAATTTTCTGAACCCTTCTTTCCTCTCATTTGGGGATTCTAATTATATGTATGTTAAGCCACTCAAAGTTGCCCCACAGCTTACTGATGTTTTTTCATTAATATATTTTTTTCTTTGTGTTTTATTTTGGGCAGTTTCTGTTGCTATCTTTAACTAATCTTTTTTCTTTAATGTCAATTTGCCATTAATTTCATCCAGTGTTCTTTTCATTTCATACATTTTAGTTTTTTTTTAAAAAGATTTTTATTTATTTATTTGACAGACAGAGATCACAAGTAGGCAGAGAGGTAGGCAGAGAGAGGGGGGAAGCAGGCTCCCTCTGAGCAGAGAGCCCGATGCGGGGCTCGATCTCAGGACCCTGGGATCATGACCTGAGCCGAAGGCAGAGGCTTTAACCCACTGAGCCACCCAGGCGCCCCTCAGACATTTTAGTTTTTATCTCTAACAAATTGATTTGAGTCTTTTTTATGTCTGTGTCTCTTTGTAACATTAGAACATATGGAATACAGTTTTAATAACTGTTTTAATATCTTTGTGTACTAATTCTCTTGTCTATCTCAGTTCTGAGTTGATTTTGATGGACTGAGTAGTCTCCTTCTTCTTTTTTTTTTTTTAAGAGAAGGAGAGGGGTGAGTGTGTGCAGAGGGAAAGGGAGAGAGAGAATCTCCGTAGGCTCCATGCAGAGACAGAAAGAGGCTCGATCTGACAACCCTGAGATCAGAACCTGCTCTGAAATCAGGAGTTGGGTGCTTTAGTGACTGAGCCACCCAGGTGCCCCCAGTATTCTCCTTCTTCTGTTTTCTGGCTTTTTTGCATATCTGGAAATTTTTGATTGGATGCTTGATATTATCCTTTTAATTTGTTGGGTGCTAGATATTTTGTAGTTATAAGTGTTCTTGAAGTTTGTTTTGGAACACAGTTAAGTTTCTTAGACACAGTTTGATCCTCTCTGGGCTTGTTTTATGATATGTTAGGTGGACACATAACAGCTTCTATTCTAGGACTAATTATTTCCCACTATCGAGGCAAGGCCTTCTTGAGTATTTTACCCAATGCCTTATGAGTTATGAGTTTTTCAAGATACTATTCCCAGCCCTATGTGAATACCAGACATTGTCACCCTTAGTCCTTTCTGTTAGTTCCCTCTACCCACACTTTGGATAGTTTTCTCAGGGACGTGGGCTTATCAGTTCGCTGCTGAATGCTTGAGGGGGACTCTGCCGATCTCTGGGTTCTGCCTCTGTGCAGCTCTCTCTTCTTGGATCTTCCGGGCTAAGAGTTCTGGATATCTTCTACTCCCTAGACTCTCTGCTCTGTCTTCTCACCTCGAGAAGTCTGCCAAATTCTGCTGGGTCCCCCCTTCCTTGCTGTGGCTTGGACGTCCTCTCATGAAAGTAAGATTAGGTAATTGTGGGGTTCATGTAGTTTATTCCCACATTCTCAAAGATTATTATGTTTTGTTGTCTGATACCCAATGAGTTGAGAACTTTGATTTCACATATTTGGTCCAGTTTATTTCGGTTGTTTCAGGACGAGAGTAAATCTAGTCTCTATTCATCTCATTTGTGAGTGAAAGTTTCTACCTTCTTTTAAAATTGAAAATACTCTTCTAATGTTAAAATTAGCTCATACTCACTGTAAAAAAATCAGAAAATAACAAAAATATAAAGAAGAACATAAAACCCACTTATCCATTTGGGTCTAATTTTGTCACCTTTTTTTTTCTGTGCATATGTGTGCATTTGCAGGGTCACAAAATCACTCACAATACATCAGATGTGCAAAGAAAACAGAGATTTTTTATTTTCCTACTTCATCTGATCTTTCTTGAGAGGTACCATCTGCTGAGTAATAAGGAGGGGAGAAAAAGAGAGTCCGGTGTAGTGACCTTAGGCTAATACAATAATCCAAACAGTCCTTTGAGAAACTCCTTGTTCTTAGATCGAAACGCATGGTCAGTCAGATTTTTACAGCCCCCCCACCAACCTCCATTCCTCTGGTGGAGATAGTGGGGATGTATGGGGTGGGCTGTAGGATTTCTGAGTCCTCTTCGTAGCCAGAAAGAAGGGGTTCTTGGGTCCACACCTATTTTCCAGGTTCTCTCTCAGAAATTGGCTGTGGAATATTTGGCTTAGGTCCTCCATATAGAATGGTGGCTGCTGAGGGATGATAATAATGGGAGACCAGATCATGTAGGTGTCATATAGGGCTTGTGGGCCGTTGTAAGGGCTTTAGCTTTTGTCCCATGTGACACAGAGAAGCAATGAAGAGTTTCATTGCACTGGTAAGAGGCAGAAGCATGACTGAAATGGGTTCCAGAGAAAATGGGAAGAGAGGAATTGGAGAGGGTGAGGATTGACACTTTCAAAAACCCTTCCTGAAAAGAGGAGGGAAATGGAATGAGAAATCCAGAGTTTTCTCTTAATGGTAAATGATGGGATTTATCCAGTAGAGCGGGAAGATAAGGGGTGACAGAAAGTTGCTGAAGATGTGGGAGCTAGTTCATAAATGGGGGTCGGTGTTTAACACACGACCAGGGTAAGACGGGTCAGGGCGGCTGGGCAGATGCGGGGGGGCCGTCATTGTTCTTGGCTCACGTCCCTTTCTCACTGAAATCGTAAATACATCATTCGCTGGTATGATGTCTTGAAACGGGGAAGGAAATGCTGAGATTTTGAGGAGAAAGTCCTGGAAATAGAATAGGATGGCCAGCCTGCACTATGGAAGTACTTGAGTTCAGCATAGGAGATTTGAAAGGAGACCAGTCACCCTGTTTGCAAGTTTCCTTGCAGTGTCCTTCAGCCTAACACGTGCTGGCATGGTGTTGTAGTTAACCAGGTTAGAGGTTTTCCCGGGTGTATGCAGTATAGTGAGAGAGAGATGGCACCAGTGGCGTGAGTTGGACAGATGAAGGGTGGTGGTCCAGAGGTGGCATGCTTGAAACGGAGGTTATGGAAGGAGCAACAGTTTGGGTAAATGGCAAGGTCCAGAGCAGTGTGGTCTGACAGAGATACTGTGTGGGGGGAGCAGAGGTGAGCCACACAGGCAGCTGGCAGTTCTCTAGTAGCCACACTAGAAAAGTAAAAAGAAATGGGCAAAAATAATTTAAAAACACATTTTATTTGACTGCATACATCTCAGAGATAATCATTCCAACATTCATTTAAATTTTAGGAATTAGTGGAGAAGACATAGGGGAAAAGCTTCTTGACATTGGTTAGAACAATGGTTCTTCTGGCCCTAAAAGCACAAACAACAAAAGCAAAAATAGAGAAATGGGATTGCATCAAACTAAAAAGCTTCTGCCCAGCAAAGGAAGCCATCAATAGAATGCAGAGATAACCTACAGCATGGGAAGAAATATTTGCAAGCCATACATCCAGTAGGGGTTCATACCCAAAATGTATAAGGAACTTAAACAGATTATATATATATAATCTGTTTATATAGATCTATAATATCTATAATCTATCTATATATCTCCATATCTCTGTATATCTGTAATATCTATTATATATATATATATATATATATATGAATAAAATCTGTTTAAGTTCCTTATACGTTTGGGTATGAACCCCTACTGGAATATATATATGTCCCAAACAAACCAAATAACCCAATGAAAAAATGGGCAAAGGACCTGAATAGACAGTTCTCAAAGGAAGACATGAGAATGGCCAACAGGTTTTCAGGAAAATGCTCCACATCACTCATCATCAGGGAACCACAAATAAAAACCATAATGAGATCCCAAGTTAGAATTACCAAAAAGACAAAAGATGACCAGGGTTGGCAAGGATGGGGAGAAAAGGATTAATGGATAAAGCAAAGGGGATATATACACACCATGGTCTATTATTCAGCCATAAAAAGAAGGATATTTGTCAAAGGGCACAAGTTTTGGTTATGCAGAATGACTACATCCCAGAGCCCTGGTGTATGACATAGTTAAGACTCCTGTATTTGGCCTTGAAATTTGCTAAAAGAGTTGATCTTTTTTTTTTTTTTTAGAGTTGGGGAGGGGCAGAGAGAGAGGGAAAGAGAATCTTAAGCAGGCTCCCCTCTGTTTGTGGACAGATCTAGGGCTCAATCCCAGGATCCTGAGATCATGACCTGAGCCGCAACCAAGAGTTGGACACTTAACCAACTGAGCCACCCAGATGCCCCTTAAAGAGTAGATCTTGAATGTTCTCATTCATCACACACACACATACACATCACATATGCACACACATTGTGAGGTGATGGATACGTTAATTAGCTTGATTGTAGTAATTCCTTCACAATGTACACATATATTAAATATGTGTAAATTAAATGTACACACTGTGAATATACAATTCTTACTTGTCAATTATACCTCAATAAAGTTGGAAAAAAAGTTTAAAACATCCTAAGAGTAATGGAGACCTCAAAAAATGATTAATGAGGTATTTAAAAATTTTTTTCTATGACAAGTCTTTCTAATCTATATTTTATACTGACAGCACATCTCATTTTGGACCAACGTCAGTCGGCTGTGGCCACTGTACTGGACAGCACACAGCTGGAGACCGATCATGGGGAGTGTGGCTGAGAAGGCCCGGAGGGCAAGACCTGTGAAGGGGCAGAGGTCGAGGAACGGAGAGGCCATCTCTGTGGATAGTCAAATCACCAAAATTCAGGACAGGAGTGGTTTAGGGTGAATGGCAATGAGCCAGGAGTGGAAATCTTTTAGGAACAAGTAAGAGGGATTAGAAGACAGTGGCAACCAGGAGCTGGAGGGTTTGGGGAAGGGGGGAGGGACGGTAGTCTGGAAATAAACCTACGGAGCAAGGGGTGGTGGGTGGGGGTTGCCATGGAGGGCTAGGTTCCAGCCAGAGCAAGATGGCGGAGAGGACTCGCGGGAGAGAGATGCTCTTACTCACGGGGCATCTTAAGTCTCAAGTTCTAGAGTGCACAGTGAAGGCCTCTGGGAGTGGAGGAGGAATGGAGGATGGGGCTGGATTCAGGTCCCAAGGGATAGCCTAGGAACCTTGGCATCTTCAGTTGGTGAGAGCATAGCTACAGAATTCACAACTCTCTTTTGGTCCTACCCATAGCATTTGCCCATTTCCATGGTATAAATACTCCTATGATGGTTCATTTTAAGCTACTGATGGATTAACAAGCAGCTTGTAAGATGCCTGGAAATGGAACAAGCAGCTGTTGCAACAGCACATGCTGTTCCCAAGGTGCAGCAGTGGGTACAGGGCATCATGGGAGAGACTCCAGGGGTCCCCGGACAAGATAAGGTGGCAAATGGGAGCAGGGTGTGGAGGTGGGGGAGGGAGGCATGCAGGTCTTAGAAGAATGGGGAGTCTAGCCCCCTTTTAACTCTGTCACGGAGCACAGAGAAGTGAGTTGCCTATTTAAAGACTTCTAGGGGCGCCTGGGTGGCTCAGTGGGTTAAGCCGCTGCCTTCGGCTCAGGTCATGATCTCAGGGTCCTGGGATCGAGTCCCACATCGGGCTCTCTGCTCAGCAGGGAGCCTGCTTCCTCCTCTCTCTCTCTCTGCCTGCCTCTCTGCCTACTTGTGATTTCTCTCTGTCAAATAAATAAATAAAATCTTTAAAAAAAAAATAAAGACTTCTAATATGCCTTTTTCGGTATCTCTGTGATGAGTCACCCACATTCCTCTTCCAGGAAAGAAAGACCTGTCACCCCAGCTCCTGGGAGGGCCTTCCGCGGTCAGCCCCTTCAGGGATCGCTCAGTTGCAAAGAGCCACGTCGCCCAGAGTCATGACCGCTCCTGGGGTGGCCTCCTGGGTGACACGTCAGTGTGGGGGTATAAAGGTCAGCCAGCTCCACCCAAGTGAGGACAGCGCTCACGGGGTCATTCCAGCTCAGGGAGTGTTAAAGTCTTCCTTCTGCCTCTGACCTGCCCTCCCCTTCCTCCCTTCCACAGGGATTGATCCAAAGGCCAGTCCTTAATCAATACCCCATGCCACTAACCCCATTCCAGACTGTTTCTGAAAGAACCCAACGTGCAAGGATGGCTTCCATGGAGACAAATTCTTCAGAGTCTCATCCAGTTTGATAGAGGAGGAAGCTGCCTTGCTTAAATTCGCCTCTGTTTGATAACTGGGGTGTGTGTGCGTTGAATTTTATTTTATTATTTTTTTAAACAGATATTGACTGAATTACTTCCTGTGTGGATTGCCTTCTCATATTACTTCCTTTGCCTGTTTTTCTATTGAGGTGTTTGTCTCGTTCTTATTGGTAAGAGTGCATATAGGTATTACCGTCATGAAGATATTAATCTTTGCTTTCGGTGGAGGGTTCAAGAAACGTTCTCAGGTTTTCCAGTCTGTGGTATGTGTTTCTTTTGTGGTTGAGGGCTTACAGGTCACACTGCCCTGTCACTTCCTCACTGTGTGACTTTGGGTGCATTCCTTCACCTACAAGAGCCTTTGTTTTTCATCTGTAATTGAAGGTCGTGTTCACACCTGGTAGGCTTTTTATGGGGATTGGATGATTTAATAACGTGCTTACCTCAGTGCCTGGAGTACAGTGAATACGAGATAATGATCTACATTTAAAAAATTAGTGTCTGTATTATTTTTTCTCCTTGGCGATGCAGAGATTACATTTTAGGTACTCAAAGCCAGCTTTCGTGGGTTTTGCCTTTGGAGCGATATTCAGGAAAAACTTCTTTAAGATTATGTAAATATGTACCACCATTTTCATTTAGTAATTTCATGGTTTCATTAAAATACATATTTGAATTCTACATCTATCTAGAATCCAGAATTTATTTTGATGTGAGAGTTACACCTTTCTTGAATGCCCAACATTACTTTTTTTTTTTTTAAGATTTTATCTATTTATTTGATAGAGAGAGACACCGTGAGAGAGGGAACACAAACAGGGGGAGTGGGAGAGGGAGAAGCAGGCTTCCCGCTGAGCAGGGAGTCTGACACCGGGCTCAATCCCAGGACCCTGGGATCGTGACCTGAGCTGCAGACAGAAACTTAACAGCTGAGCCACCCAGGCACCCCTGCCCAACATCACTTTAAGGAACTGTATCAGTCAGCGTTCTCCAGCGGAGTCGAACCAAATGGATACTTATGTATATAAAGGGAGATTTTTATGAAGAATTGGTTCACACAATTTTGGAGGCTGAAAATCCCATGGTCTTCTCTCTGCAAGCTGGAGACCCACAGGAGGGGATGGAGCAGTTCTGAAGGTCTGAGAACCAGGGACCCAGTGGTGTGAATCCCAGTCCAAGGGCAGGAGAAGATGAGGTGAGTCGTCCCAACTCAAAGAGGCAAGAGGAAGGGAGAAATTCCTCTTTCTTCCACCTTTCATTCTATTCAGGTCCTCAACAGACTGGATCGTGGGCACCCACATAACGGAGAACAATTTCCTCTACTGAGTCCACCGATTCGATACTCATGTCGCCCAGACACACTCTGTCAGACACTCAGAGATAATGTTTAATCGGGGTGATGCATGGCCAGTCAAGGTGACACATAAGAATAACCTTCACCGGTCTACCCTTGGCACCCATCAGAGTCTCCTAAACCATACTTATCTCTGAACAAACACAAACAAGGTCATGCTTCTGTCGACACAACACAGCTAGCCTGTGTACAACAGAAAACACGCCCACTCCTTCCCCAGACGAGGAGGTAGTGTCCTTGAGTGATGTTTGCTCTTCCCCTTGATTTTCTGTAACATAAATGCCATGATGTAAAATTAACAATACTTAAAAAATATGATTTAGAGTCAATACATCTTATGTTACATGATAAAGGGATAAGAGCGGAAAGAAAACACATACACACACACTCACAGCAGAAAAAGGAGGAAATATTCATGACGATTACAGTCTTTTTCTCTGTAAGTGGTCATGTGGTCATGGCTGGCATTTATAACTCCTTGCTTCTACTACCCATTCTTAGTCCCTTTGCCTTAAGTAAGCATCTTGGCTGGTCGTGTTTCTTTATATGGTGGGGTGACCCAAATCTTCATTCCTGAATGGTCTGGGCCACTATTAGTCTTGCCTGGATTGGGTTGTTGCAGTTTCCCTTGAACACTGGTTGCTGGACATAGTAAGACTGAGAGACACCCTCAGAGATCTTCTGTATTCCAGACCTACTCTTTCTTACCTCCATTCTGGAGGAGTAGCCCAATTTCCCCTTGAGGTCAGGGGCAGTCACCCCAGCCAACACGATAACTCCCTACTTTGCCTGTTGTTTCAGGGGTCTGAGGAGCTCCAAGGGCCCGAGTAGCTGACCTAACTTCCAGTTCAATGGAGTCATTGCTGTGACTCCTGGTGGAAACTTTCCTCCTTCCGGAAGTAAGACCTCGGGGCCAGCAGGAAGTAAAGTTGAGGGAACTGGAAGCAGATATTTGGCTCACGGGTCACTGGGGACGATAGTGAGTGGTGTCACTCCCATTTGCATACTACTGTACCTGGACCTTCGAATCCTGGCTACTGGAGAAATAGCAACATATGCTGGATGTTGTCCAGAGTATAAAACTTTCTGGAGAATCTTGCTCCAGCCCCGCAAGGTACTGCCACCTAGCTGTGCTGTAACTAAGGCTTCAAAGGGCTCCTTGACCCCACCCTCAAGCCAGCTGCTACAGGACAGTGGGGAACTTGGGATTCCATGGTGCAATTCCATGAACACATCTGCACTTCTTTTGCTATGAAGTGAATTCCTTAACCAGAAACAATGATGTGTGGAGAACCATGATCATGGATAAGGCATTTTGTAAATCCGCAGATGGTAGTTTTAGTTTTGGCAGAAGCAGTGTGTGCGAAGAAGGAGAATCCATACCCAGAGTAAACGTCTTTTCCAGTAAGAATAAAACTCTGCTTCTTCCATGGTGAAAATGGTCCAATGTAATCAACCTGTACCCAGGAAGCAGCTGGCTGGTCATCCCAGAAAATGGTGCCATATCAGGGGTTCGGCGTTGGTCTCTGTTGCTGGCAGACTGAGCACTCTGCCAGACTGTAGCCAGATCAGCTTTGGTGAAAGGAAGTCTGTGCTGCTAACCTCATGCATAGACTCTGTCCCTGTCCCTGGGGTACTTTGGTCATGAGTCTGTTGGGTGATGACAGGGGTGGTCGGGGAACGCGGCCCCCACTTCATGACTAAAATCTGTCTCTTGATTATATTTTTTTAAAAAGATTTTGTTTATTTATTTGACAGAGAGAAATAGCAAGAGAGGGAACACAAGCAGGAGGGAAAGGCAGAGAGAGCGAGCAGGCTTCCTGATGAGCAGGGAGCCCTATGCGGGGCTCGATCCCAAGACCCTGGCAACAGGACCTGAGCCGAAGGCAGATGCCCAATGACTGAGCCACCCAGGTGCCCCATAAAATCCGTATCTTGATTATTAATATTCTCCTTTGTGGAGGCCATCCTTCAACGAGCCTTTATAGGAGACCCAAATATCCAAGTCCCTAACCCTCCAGCTAACCCATTGGCCACAGCCCATGTGCTGGTATATAATTGTATGTCTGGACATTTCTACGTCCAGGCAAAGTGAACGATCAGCTGTACTGTTCCAGGTTCTGGCCCCTGGAGAATCTCCCTTCTCCACAGTGCTTCAGGGGTGTCCCAGAGAGAGGCTGTAATTCTGTAGCTGATCACATCCTAGTGGGGTCTGCATGCCTTGCAGAAATGTCTATAAACCTCTCCTCCCTGAGAACTGATTGTCTGGGACTCCAAGTAAGGTCAGGGGTGCACGTTGCGAGAGAGAAGGCCGTGTGGCAGGGTAGGGACCGTGGGCATTTGGCCATTCCCTCATGGAACTTACTTGTGGCTTCAGGCTCTGCTCTGACCTGCCAACAGGCGTATTGTTTCCATCCGAGGAGGGAAAGCTGCTGTCGTGCCCCGTTCATGGCTCCACGGGTCAGATCCCAGCCCGCTCCCAGTGGACGATTCAGGGTGCATGGCAACTTGGGGGCCCATGGCCAAGCGTTCGGTCTCAACTAAGACCCAATGGCTGGCCCAGAACTGTTGCTCAGAAGGAGGGTAGTTACCTGCGGGTGATCCTGAGCCCTGCCTCAAAGTCCTAAAGACCTGTGCTTCGAGTCTTCTATCGGGGCCCGAGGGCTCCAGAGACCGTCCCTCTCTATCGCCGATGCATCAGGCGCCGTTGGATTTGCTGGATCACGTGGTCTAAATGGGCCCCTTGAATATCCTTCTCTTGCTCTGGGAAACCCTCAAAACTAGCTGTTTTTTGGGTGACTCTGTGAATGGGCCAGAGGATCACACCCACCTGAGGACTCTGTTGCCCCCCAAATTCAAAGCACCCCCTGGGCATTGTGCCTCTTTCTTGGTTCTAGGAGGGGTCAGATGTCAACTCGCCCTTCACCTGAGAAGGGACATCCCGACACACTGTACAGTGCTGGGCCCCTCGAATTTCAGGTAGAAGCCCCTGCAGCTTAGTGGGATTGCCCACTCCCTGACGTGCAAATATCTTACCCATAACTCGAGAGGACTTGCTGCTTTTTTGCTCAATAGCTCCAATCAGTAAATGTCATCAGTGTGATATCCCACAGAAGGGAAAAGTATCTGCGATCCCTGTGACTGATTTTAGGACATAGGACAGGAGCGTCAACAGACCCGTGAGGGGGATGCAGTCAAGGGATATTGTTGGCTTTGCTACCCCAAAGCAACAGAATTCGGCTGGATCTTATGCCCAGGGATGGAGAAAATGCCTTTGCCAGGCCACTAGCTGTACGCCAGGGACCAGCGGATGTGTTCATTTGCTTGAGCCAAGAAACGGCACCGGGTACAGCAGCCACAACAGGAGTCACGAACTGGTTAAGCAAATGATAATTCATGGTCATTCTCCAGACCCGTCTGTCTTGGGGCACCTGGGTGGCTCAGTCGGTTAAGTGTCAGATTCCTGATTGCGGCTCAGGTCATGATCTCAGTGTCCAGGGATCAAGCCCCGTGTTGGCTCCCGCACTTAGTGGGGCATCTGCTTGAGAGTCTCTCTCTCTCCCTCTCCTGCTGCCGTTCCCCCCCGCTCTCCCTCCCCCTGCCCCCTCTCAAGTAAGTAAATGAGTCTTTGAAAAAAAGATCCATCTGAGGTGAGCTGAATGGGGCCGTGGTGGGAGTCACCACCCTGCGACGTTGAAGGCTTTGTTGACGGCACTAGACTCTGCATCTCTCCGGAGACAGGTGCTGCTCTTGCGGTTCTGGTGGCTTCTAGTGGCCTTTCCCACCACGCTTGCCCTCATGGACAGATCAGGGGTCAGTGGGGCGGTCCTGCCTGCTGCCAAGTGTATCAGTTCAAATGGTGCCTCCTGCAAATGGGAAAAGAAACACGTGGTGGGCCTGGGGCCCCTGTGGACCCACTGTGGGACACACGTGAGCTAAAAGTGCGTGGACCGCCCGACCTACTCTGATGGCCAGCCACAGTGACGTTTTAGGTTGCCTGGAATTGGTGTCTGTTCCGAATCTCTGTCCAGCAGTCAAAGATCTGATTCTCCCCCAGCCCCCCCAACACCTGCCTCCCCAGGGTAGAGTTACACTGAGAAAGGCTCCGTGGGGACCCTCCTTTGGTCCCTTTGGGGAAGGCTTGGAGAAAGAATGACATTATACCTTTTCAGCAGGGTGCTGGGCTTTCCTCAAGGGGACCTGGCCCTGCTTCCTTTGGGGGGTCCTGAGTCTGTAAACTGGCTCAAGTCTGGGGCTTGTTGGAGGGGCCGTGACTGTCTGTTTCTGTGACGCAGGTCAGACATTTGTTCACCCAGAGATTTTTTGCTAATGCGGATCCAGTGAGAATCTAGGGGCTCCCTCTATCACTCCTAGGAACGCCCAGATCTTGCAGCCAACACCACAGGCCTGCGAGACTCAGACTGTCTCACTGCCGCTCTGTGGCCGTGTCCTTTCTGGTAGGCCCACCCACCTCGTCTCCAGCCCACCTATGGACTCTGCCACTGGTCCCCTCCAACCCGGGTTCCCATCGCTCACTCCCACTGGAGTTATGTTTCCTTAATCAGTGACCGAGTTCCCACTGGGAGGTCTGGCGCACAGGGAAGGGCAATCACAGAGCTCTGTAAGGAGGCCGGGGCTCCCGGACAAGTGGATTCCTCACAGTTTTCGGAAAAGGGCGCGACTTCTGGACCCTCCCAGTTTGGGGCAGTAGGTCTTCGGTGATGAATCCATTCCAACTGTCCAACCTCCCCAGGCCTTTGAACTCTTTCAGTGCATTAGAGCAAAGCAAAGTCTAGTTTGCCCTACTTGGGCCACCTTTTGGTGTGTGTATCAGCCAATGAACCCACCAAACCGTGGGAGCCCTTTCCACCGTCCCCGGCTGTCACAAGAAATGCAGAAATTCTGCTTCGTGAGCACATGTCAAAACATTTCGCTTGACCGGCCTTTTTTTTTTTTTTTTTAAGATGTTACTTATTTATTTGACAGAGATCACAAGTAGGCAGAGGGGCAGGCAGAGAGAGAGAGGAGGAAGCAGGCTCCCTGCCGAGCAGAGAGCCCGATGCGGGGCTCGATCCCAGGACCCTGAGACCATGACCTGAGCTGAAGGCAGAGGCTTTAACCCGCTGAGCCCCCCAGGCGCCCCTTGACTGGCTTTTTATTCCTTTCACCATATCCCACCCCTTAGGTCCATTCCCACACGTGTTCCCCGGATTTCCGTCTGTACAAATTAGAAAACTCAGGCAGTTCTCTTGAAACGTAACATGCCTCCTTGTGAATCACACCTGAGATCTCATCTGAGGGAACTGCTGGCACCGGAGCTTAGTTGAAGGTCAAGAAGCCAAGACTGGCATGGGGGGGGGTGGTCCCAAGGAGAATCAGCATCGTCCTGCCGGACACCTGCCTCGGGGCGCTGGTTCCCATATTCTCAGACAGTGCAGGATTAACCCCCTCAGACAGGGGTCGAGTCTGATACGTCTTCGGATGGAGAGGCGACACGCTGATGGGTGAGGAGACCCTTTCCCCTCGTAAGGAAAACTCCTCCGAACCCAGGGGCTCAATGTGCCTGGCTCCACCCGTGCCCATCCACACTGGGGAGACCGATCTGCTCTACTGAGTCCACTGAGTCAAGTGCTAATCTGACCCCAGACACCCTCATGGACCCACCCAGAAATGACGGCCAATCAAGCTGACATGGAAGTAACCATCCCAGGACCTGGTCCCTATTTTAATTGAGTTCTACATAAACCTTTTATTTGAGGACACCTTTACAGCTACAGAATCACGAAGAGAGCACAGGGGCTCCTCTATACGCCGCGCGGTGTCCCGGACTCTTACTAACATGGTACATTTATCCCATTCATTGAACCTCGATTGCTCTATTATCATAACCAGATTCCGTACTTGACTCAGATTCCCTTAGTTGAATCTTAGTTGACCCTTTTCCTGCTCCAAGAGGCCCATTCCATGGGGTCCTGACGTCTCCTCAGGCTCTTCTTGGCTGGGACAGTTTCTTCGACTGTCCTTGTTTTTCTGACCTTGACATTTTGAGGACTGGTTGGAGGTTTTGTAAACCATCCCTCAGCTGGGTTTCGTCTGATGTCTTCCTCGTGATCACGCTGGGGTTGTGGGATTTGGGGAGGAGAGCACAGAAATCAAGTTTTATTTCCATCACATCATTTTGAGGGACGGGTCTTATCAACAGGATGCCTCCCTGTCGAGGCTGAGCTTGAGCACTTGTCTGAGATAACATGCATCAGGTTTCTCTGATGGGAACGGCATTACCTCCCCGCCTGCACACTGTCATCTCTGGAAGGAAGTCACTTGAGTGGGGACTTGTGCTCCATCTCCTGGGGGGGAAGGTCTCTGCCTAAATTATTTGGAATTTTTCTGCATGGAATATTGGTGTCTTTCCCCACATTTATTTATTCAATCATCAAAATCAGTCATTGACCTAAGATGTGTTCTTTTTGTTCGAGGTGACTGAACTTGAGCTTCTGTCACTCGCAACAAATGAGTTGCTAGGTTAGTCTCCCTTATGGTTTAGGTTTTGATCTGCTCGGGCGGCCGTAACGAAATACTTCAGATCAGCTGACTTCAACGACAGAGCTGGACTTTCCTATTGTCTGGAGGCCGAATTGCGAGACTGAGGTGCTGCCAGGGAGGGTTTCCGGAGAGAAGGCTCTTTCCTGGCCCCGACACTCTCCTCTTGCTGTGTCCTCACCTTCCTCTGAAAGATGAAGAAAGAGATCTCTGGTGACTCTTTCTTTTTCTTTAAAAGGACACCAGTCCTACAGGATTAGGGCCCCACACTTTTGACCTCATTTATTCTTAATTACCTCCCTAAAGGCCCTAACTCCAAATATAGTCATGTTGGGGTTTTGGAATCCAACATAGACACCAGTTAATCCATAACAGGCTGAGTTGTGCCCCCCCACCCCCAGATCCATGTGCTAAAATCCTAATGCCCAGCACCTCAGGATGTGATCGCTTTGGAAATAAGGTCTTGACTGATATAATTAAGTTGCGATGAGGTCGTGATGGTAGTCTCCACTCCAGTAGGACTAGTGTCTTTATAAGAAGGGGGCATCTGAACACAGACATGCACTCGGGGACATTGCCATATGTGGGTTACAGGTGAGCTGCCATGCACCAAGCACTGGAAGCTTGGAGAAGGTTCAGAACACGGCCCCACCGGCCCCTGGATTTAGGAGCTCCCACCTGCAGACCTGCGAGGCGATAACATCTTTATTTGAAGCCACCGTGCTACGTTGCTGGTGCCGCCACCATAAAATACCAGTGGCTTAAACAGCATTTATCTTCCTACAGTTCTGGAGGCTCACGGTCCAAGATCGAGGTGCTGGCTGGGTTGGTTCCCCCCAAGGCCTCTCTCTTCGGCTTCCAGACTGAATGTGTCTGTGTGTCTGATCTCCTCTTCCCGAAAGGACACCATTCCCATGGGATGAGGGCTCAGCCACATGACCTCATTCAGCCTTGCCCTCTTTATAGGCTCTGTCTCCAAAAACAGTCACCATCTGAGGTCCTGGGGGTCGGGGGGGCACTGTTCAGTCCACAGCGGCAGTCCGTGTGGGGTGTTTGTCACAGCCGCGCTGGGAAACTAATCCAGGCTCTCACTTCTCTCTCAGCGGCCTCTTGTCTCCGCTCCGCCCTGCTCTGTCCCGGTCTTGCCTTCTACTCCGAGCCTCTCCCCACACTGCTGGAGTCCCTACCCCCCGTCCCAGCTCCTCTCTGTACCCGACACACAGCAGCGTCTCCCAGGCCGGCCCATCCAGGGCTCCTGCGTCATCCCCTGGACCCCGTCATGGAAGGGGCATCGCTGAGTCCCCGCGGAGCCAGCGGTGAGCACAGCAGGCCCTCTCTGCCACGGCAGAGCCCATGGTCTGAAAGGGGAGTCAGACACATGAAGAACAGATCACAGACGGTGCGGTGGGCTGTGTGCCGGTGGGTGTGCGTGGGGCTGACCCCAGCCATGCTTCCTCTGCATCCGAGCCCTGGAACCATCCAGGGGGCCTCTTCTTAACAGACGCAGGGACTCCTCGGAGGCCAGCCGAGGAGGGGTCAGCGGCGGGCATTCTGGAAGCGGAGGGAGGCTCCCCAGGAATGGATGAAAGATGGGGAGGACCAAAATCTCACAGTAAATTTGCACGGAAAGGACAAATCATAGCCAGCGTGTGTGCAAAGGTGTGGAGCCCTTGGTTGCAGGCGTGACTTAGCCAGAGGGGACGGCTTTGACCTTGGAGAGAGCTTGATTAACTTCCTGCCAGGGGAAGCCCTCTGCCCTCACTCTCTCCCTGGACCCTGTCCCCAGCTAGCCTTGTTTTGCTGAGGTACCCCCAGGCACCCTGGTCCCCTGGCCCCCCACGCGGGGGCAGCCGCACTTCTCAAAACCACTCTCGGGTTACTGTGACCTGAGGCCACGTGTCCGTCAAGCTGAGCCACCAGCCTCCTTTGGGATGAATGGACCTTGGGGCTGAGAGGCCATGACCGCCAGCCCCTGTGAAGCTAGACAGGACACTGCTCTAGAACGTGGGGAAGGAAGTGACTTCCTCAGGAAAACCTCTCTGGAAGGTTGAACCATTGGACAACGCCCCCAGCTGTGAGAAGAGTTGGGGGCTGTTGGGGACCACAAACTCCCCAGAACCGGATGCTTCTCTCTGCTCCAGCCCTTAGGGGTATCCCCGGCCCCTTCCCTTGCTTTCCCAGAGAGCTCTGGAAGACCCCCAAGAGAAAAAAGGCAACCCCTCCGGGCAAGATGCCCCTGAAGGTCCGTTCAGTGTCCTGCTGCCCCCTGGGCTGCCGGGCCCGTCCCGTGATACCGCACTTACTTAACTCCCAGACAACCAGCGAAGGAGACCAAGGTTCTCCTCGCTGCCGCGTGTGTGCACACATGTGTGTGTGAGCGTGCATGTGCATGTGTGTGTGTGCATGCACACGCGTGTTTGTGGGAGCGCACGTGTGTGTGTGTGTGTGTGTGTGTGTGTGGTGTCATGGCTTATACAGCACTCACGTCAAAAGGCCTTAGAGGGCGTCTGGGTGGCTCAGTCAGTTAAGTGGCTGCCTTCGGCTCAGGTCATGATCCCAGGGTCCTGGGATCGAGCCCCGCATTGGGCTCTCTGCTCCGTGGAGAGTCTGCTTCTCCCTCTCCCTCTGCCTGTTGCTCTACCTACTTGTGGTCTCTATTTTCCCGTCAAATAAATAAGATCTTAAAAAAAAAAAAAAGGCCTTAGAACTCTCTAGACCAGCACCATCCAACAGAAACAGAATCAGAGACACATCTGTAACTTAAAATGTAGCCACACTGAACAAGGAAGAAGAAACAGGTGACATTAATTTTAATATATCTTTGATTGAACCCAATACATCCCAAACATCTTTTTTGTTTTTTGAGATTTTATTTATTTCTTTGAGGGAGAGAAAGTGAGAGAGATCACAGAGGGAGAGGGAGAAGCAGACTCGCTGCTGACTGAGCAGAGAGCCTGGTGCAGGGCTTGATCCAAAGACCCTGAGATTCTGACCTGAGCCAAAGGCAGACGCTTGGGGCGCCTGGGTGGCTCAGTGGGTTAAGCCGCTGCCTTCGGCTCAGGTCATGATCCCAGGGTCCTGGGATCGACTCCCGCATCAGGCTCTCTGCTCAGCAGGGAGCCTGCTTCCCTCTCTCTCTCTCTGCCTGCCTCTCCATCTACTTGTTATTTCTCTCTTTAAAATAAATAAATAAAATCTTTAAAAAAAAAAAACAAAAAAAAACAAAAAAAAAACAAAGGCAGACGCTTAACCGACTGAGCCCCCCAGGGTTCCCCCAAACATCATCTATACGTGCAACTGATTAAAATGCACTAAGGGATATTCGGCATTCATTTTTTCCCTGCTAAGTCTTTACATTCCAGGGTGTATCTTGCATTTACGACGCCGCTTTGCTCAGCTCGGCTCCGCAGCAGCATGAGGACAGTGCAGCTCGGGGCGCCCTGGGAGAGGAAGGGGGTTACTAACATCCCCCAGGAGGCAGTGGGTGGCTCACCTGAAACCACAACCCACCTTCTCAGCCCCAGAAGTGGCGTCCGGGCAGCCCCGGCATCTTCTCACGGACTTGTTCAAAGAGGCGGGAAGGAAATGCGGTGGCGTGTGAGACTCCCGTGGGGCCACCTGGCTGAGCAGACTTGCGCCCTCGGCCCCTCCCCCGGCCCGCACCTCTGGGGGCCAGGGCAGGAGGGGCCGCCCCGGACACAAGGGAAGCTTCTGGCAAACGTCGGCTGAGTGCCAGCTTCTGCTCCGCTGTGAGAGCCCCTGGCTTCCACGGCTCCTCGAGCAGTGAATGTCTCCCACCTGTGGCCCCCTCCCCAACAACGTGCTCAGACCGGCTTTCCTTCTCTTTGTTCCTTCCTCCACCTGCCCCTGCCCCTCCCGTGCTCCTTTCCTTTCTGTCCTCTGGAAACACGAAGGGAGGGCCCAGTGACAAGGCGGCGGCGGAGTGTGGAAGGTGCTCAGGAGATGCTGCCTGGAGTGGGAGAAAGGCGGTTTCACGTATCTGAGGGCAGTAAGGGGCGGCCGGGTGAGGCCTGGCGGGGGCAGTGGGGCGTTCTCAAGGGCAAGGCCAGGGGAGCCTCACGGGAGGAACCTTGCCGTCAAAGACTCCTCCCCCACTCCGGCTGCCTCCCGGCCGAGCTGTCCCCGGGTGACCAGCCTGGGCTCTGAGGCAGGCAGGGCTGCAGTAAGGGGACAGAGAGGGACGGACCGCAGCCCTCGGGGGACATGGTCTTTGGGGTTCCAGGCCCATCAGTCAGGAGAAGGGATGCTGGAGAGGTTAGAGCCTCTGGATTCCCCTTTGAGGCCACTAACACAGACGTCAGCAAGAGCTAGCGGAGCATCTCCTGGGGGCCCGGAGTCTGCTCTTCCTCCCCTCGTCCGTGGGAATCCACAGCACCGGGCTGGCTGGCTTCTACCCGGCTTCCTGAGACGTGGGAGAGCCGGGTTTCCTTTGAGCTGCTGGCGTCTTTGTGGTTGGGGACATACGCGTTTTACTCGTTTTATTTTATGCCCAGTCAGGTCCTGATGATAGAAATCTGAAGACTGGATGAGCCCTTGAGAAGCAGGCAGAGTTGACCCCCTGGCGGTCCTGTCCCAGGCCCACCCCTGGCCCCCAGCAGGGTGGTAATTGCCCGAAGGCTCAGGCTCTAGGTGCTAAAAATAATACAATAAAAACAAAAAACATAGAATAGGTTAGGATAGGATAGGATAGGATAGAATAGAATAGAATACAATAGAACAGAATAACAAGTAATTAGATGAAACCAAGCAGAGTTTCCTGGACTGAGAGCCTGTGCCTGGCGAGGAGCACCCAGGGAAACCGTGTAAAAGACGACCCTGACATTGGCAAGGCCAAGTCTGCTTCTTCAGGGCCCTGTACCCCGGGCTCATGCGTGGTCCTCTCTGAACCTTGGTCTCCTCCTCTATGAGGGGATGGTATGGCCTCGTGGTGTGGTTAAGGACTGGGACTCCAGAGTTCTGCCAGGCCGAGCACCCTTGATGTCCCCAGAGAGCAGACTCAGCACCTTTCAGCAGCCTGTCACTCCTGTGTGCAGGGTCCTGCCTGTGCTGTTTGTCCAGGCAGAGGTCCTCCGGATGCCTGCCCAACCTAAGTCCACACCAGCACCCTCACCGTGCCTCCACTGGGGGGACCAATGCTGACTGGATTGGGGGCAGGGGTCACAGAGGCACCCTCCTCCGGTGGGTGTGGCCTGTGGCTGTCGCAGGTGTTGGGGGAAGGGTCTCGGCCGAAAAGTCCCCCACTCTAGGACACTTCAGGGAGCCCTGAGCTGCTGGCGGGCGGAGTGGGCGGGTGGGAAGGGTGACAGGTGTGGGGAGCTGGCCTGGCCCCTCGCACCTGTCCGCCTCGCCCGGGCTGCTGTCCGTCCCAGGGCTACAGGCAGGCCCCGGGTGCCTGGGCATGGGGGGTCATCCTTTCCCTTCTGTCGCCCCCTGCGGCAGCCTCGCTGCTCAGCAAGGGCAGCGGGGACAGTGGGGACAGCGGGGACAGTGGGTCGTGGTGGCAGGTGCTGGCTAGTCGGCCTATGTCGGACTGTAGGGTCGCGGAGGCCTCGTTTCAATTAAGGTGGAGCTCAGGTGTGGTGTGCTCCTGCCGCAGAGGCTCGCCTTTCTATCCCCACGCCCCAGTGTCACCTGGGACTGCGGTCGATGGCACCCATGAACACAGAGGACGGACCTCCGCCACTTAAGCCCCCCGTTCTGTTCGGTGCCCGTCTCCAGCCCTGGGGGGAGCTGCTTTGAGGGGGTCTTCTGCTCCCACCGATGCCCCGCACACCTGTCAGCGCCTCTCCAGCCTCGATCCTCCTTCCCAGGCTCGATCCGCACTTGCCCTGGGGTCTCACGGGCGCGGCAGCGCAGCCCCATCCGCCTCCCCTCCACGTCCAGCTGTTTATTCCTTGCGACTGATGACGTCCCCAGCGTCACAGCCCAGACCCAGCCCTGTCTTCTGCCCCTGCGACCCCTTCTCTCCTGCAGCCTCACCTCTCTGACGACCACGGGCAACGGAGAGCACCCGCACCCTCCAGCACTCAGGCGCAAGCCCCAGGGTCGTCCTCTCCTGGCTCCCGCCCCCCGCGGAAGGCACCGGGAACCTCCCTGGGTCGTCTTTCAAAGTACACCGTGTCTGACCCCTTCCCACCTCCACCGCGGCTGCCGGCTGCCCTGTGCTCTGGCCGCTGTGGTCTCCGGTCTGGATCCTGGCGTCACGGGCCCCTCCCTCCACATTTCTTAACGGTGGGAGGGTTCCCGTGAAACTGCAGGGCAGATCGCGTGCCTTTGTACTCAAAACCGTCCACTGGCTGCCCTTTTCACTCAAAGTAAAAGCCAAAAATCCCTGAGACCCCCTGCAAATCTCTGTTAATGGTCTTGGGTAAATTTCAGGGGTGCGGGGCCCCAGTGGTGCTGGGCGTTTAACTCACGACCAGGTGAAGGAAAAGACACGACGGAACCTGCGTGGGCTCGTGGGGCTGAGGCAGGGGAACGCGTCAGGGAACGTGAGCGAACCCAGAACAGGAGAGGGGAACTTAGAAGGCCTAAGAGTGGAACCTTCAGCTCCAGGTCGGGTGTGCCAAGGGAGGCCGGGGGAAGGCCAGGCTGAAGCCGGGAAGGCCTCAGAATGCGGTTCACGCACAGAGCGCCACCCGGCCACAGGGAGAGGGTCCCAGCCTCTGGGCGGGGCACCCGGTCTCAGTTAAAAGCAGGAATGGGTCCCACAGGCAAAGCAGAGATGAGGAAGCTGGACGGGCACCACTGTTCCCGCCAACCTATTTGTCCACGTGGCAGGCACAGGAGCAGAAGGAGATGACCTGAGGGGTGGGAGAAGGGGAGAACAGCCGGGAAGCCCAGGTCCGTGGGGAGAAGGAGGAGCAGGAGGAGCCTTCAGCTGCGCCAGGGGAGTTCAAGGAAAGTTCAGGAGCCGAGGGTCAACTAGCTTGGGGCAGTAACCAATACTGTGTGAGGTCACTTGCAGTCAGGATGAGTTTGGGCTGCGAGAGAACCCTGCGCTGGGGCAGTCTCCTCTGTGAAGGAATATTCTAGAAGAGGAGGGGGCAGCAACTCTAGGCCCAGGAAAGAACGGAGACAAAGCAGACCATCAGCTCGGGATATCTAAGGTCTGAAACTTTCCTTGTTGTGGGTCTCTGTGTATGTGGCTTGTTGTGTGGGGGTGGGGGTTATCAAAGGGGAGATGAAATTTTTAAACACTCAGGATTCTAAGAGGAGAAAGGCTTCTTTCTTTAGCTGCATGAGCCACGGAAGATCTGGCTCAGCCTTGCTAAAGTGAAAAGTGAATCTGTTTATTCATAGAAGCTGGAAAATTCTAGATCTGGCTTCAGGTGCAGCTTGACTGGGGCTCCAGGGAGGTCAGCGGGATCTCAGCTGGGCTTCTTTAGGTCACGTGAGGGTGGCCCTGTAGTATCAGACTCTTATAAACTGAAACTAGGGTCCTGTGTCCCTTCCTGACCAGATAGAATGTTCTAGATTGTTGCCCCTGTGTCATCACCTCCTTTTAGTCCAGTGGCTTCACTACAGGCATGTCTGAGAGAGAGATCAGGGTTCCTTAAGGGAAAATGGGGTCCAGTTGCTGTGAGGGCAGTCACCGTGGCATAAAAGCAGCCAATACCCCCAGCTCAGAGGACTTGAGGTGAATTCGGGCATGAGGTACCCCCTATCATGGCAGAATCCCCAGATTTAAAAGAAGGAGGGGTGTTTGGGACCCTGTTTTCTGAGAGAAGCAGCAACATGAAGGTGCGTCACAGCTTGCTTCCTGGTGGGAGATTTTTCCCTGAGTTTTAAGCTCACAAGATGTGAACTAAGAACAACCCGCCACTTGGGGAGGCTGAGCTCGGGGTTCCCTTCTCCTGGCTTCCTGTTTCCACCCAGGGGGCTTGTGGTCCCTCCCCTGTTCTGTGCAGGGCAGAGGGGAGACCCTGGCCTCCCTTGGGTGGAATCTGGGGTGGGGAGGCTGGTCCTTAGGGTCTTGGCCACTTTGAGGGGCTGAGGTCGGTGAATTCCTGCGGAATCGCTCCGGAAAGCTCCTGGTGAGTGAGAGATGACTCGGCCCCAGGCCCCGCTGGGCTTCACCCCATGTGCTGGTCCTGACAGATGAGTCTCTGTGCCAGATGGTGCGGGAGGCTTTCATTCCATCGGAACTTTGGTTTTGGTGGAGGAATTTTTGAATTTTAACTCCTTTATGATAAAGACTAGTGTGGAGGGGCTTCACACAGGTTTGTCTTGTGTTGCTCTGGAATTGGGACAGTTTGGGCTGGGCTGTCCCCTGACCCCCACCCCCCCGTGAGCTTGTGTGACCCCAACATTAAGCGTCGTTCAAATGGAGATAGAAAGGCTAGAGAGAAGACTGGTTTTTTGTTTTTGTTTTTGTTTTTGGTGTGGTTTGGAGTTAAGACAATGGATGTCCTATTTTGATCCATTTCAGAGTTTTTTTGGGGACATCAGGATGGGACATCTCCTTGGTTCTGGAAGAGCACCAAGGAATCTGGATACATATGGCTGGGGCATGTGGATAAGAAGGTGGGAATGGGGGCGCCTGGGTGGTTCAGTGGGTTAAGCCTCTGCCTTCAGCTTAAGTCATGATCTCAGGGTCCTGGGATCGAGCCCCGCATCGGGCTCTCTGCTCGGCAGGGAGCCTGCTTCCTCCTCTCTCTCTGCCTGCCTCTCTGCCTACTTGTGATCTCTCTGTCAAATGAATAAATAAAATCTTAAAAAAAAAAAAAGGTGGGAGTGGTTCCTTCAGGAGAGGATCGAAGACACGTCTAGTTGACTCCCTGCTTATTTGTGTTCAAATACCCACAAAGAGCACTGGGAATGCCTTAAAAGTGGGTAAATGGTTCCGGTTTCTGTTCCAGGGTGTAAGGAAATTGACGATGTCACTGTGTCCTGATAAGTAAATCGTTGAACCAACCACAAAAGCAGCAACACTTAGATCTCTGAGAAGGGAGGTCGTAGGGCCAGCGGCTGCCCCCACTGTTGGGGAGACTGACAGGTGTGTGCAGAGAATCACAACTTCCTGGACGGGAGCCCATGAGCGGAAATTTCTGTGGGAGCGTGTTGAGGTAGGAGAGAGGTACCAGGTCCTCGCCACCAGTTCTGGGTGCCAGTTCTGGGTGCCAGAGCACACCCTCCTCCCGCCGGCTAAACACATCCTGCGTCCCCCGCTCCCCCACCCGACAGTTTCCTCCTGACCCTTCTGTTCTCAAGACCTCTTTAAAGGGCAAACGTCACCGTATCGTACCCTGCACACAGGTAGTGCTGTGCCTATGGGTAAATGATTCACTCTGGATAAAAAGCTCCGATTTGCTGCATTTGCCAGTCTCCGTGGTGTAGAGGTCAGACGTGAGGTCCCCGAGGGTGAGGTGGGGAGGGTACCCAGCAGGATGTTGTTCCTTAGTATTTCCACTCGAAGAGGAGCCGCTGGAAAAGACCTCAAGGGCAGAGACCACAGCAAAGTGTAGTAAAACAACCAGGCAGTGATACATTGTGAGTATGCATTGCCTCTCTTTTTAATATAATTGAATCATAAGTTTGCATAGTTGAATTTTTAAATAATGGCCGTGCTGACCAGCTGGTCTGTGAAATTCCTGGAAATAGGAGTCAGCTCTGTGAGCCAGGGCAGCACACCACTGCTTCAGGGCACCCCCAGACTCCTCCCCGTGGCTTCCTGGGGGGCCCTTTGCTGCTGCACTCACCCTCCTGGGTGCTGGCCGCATCCCATGCCAGCTCCCTGGAACCCGACACAGGTCCCCACATGGACCTTGCTGTCCTTGGTACTGCTGCCCACTGTCTGAGGCTGCCTGTGCCCCACTCCTAGCTCACCCCCTGCCCCTCTAAGCACTGGCAGGACAGACAGGGGGGCACCCCCCTCAGGTGCACTGAGCTCATCCCCTAGCATTTGCAATGGCAGTTTGGCGTTTTAGGGAGAGAATATGCTAGAACATGAACTTGAACGCTTGAGAAATCAGAAGGTAAATGCGAAGGAGTGTAGAGGGTGCAGCCTGCAGACTCAGGTCTGAGTCGGATCCTGCCCCCTGGGTCACTGCTCTGTGACCTCTGGCCGGTGTCTGAGCCTGGGATTCTTTATCTTTCAAATGGCCACAACTAACAGCTCACAGGGTGTTTGTGAGGCCTGAGTGAATAAAGAAACACACTCTCACTAGGGTCTGGCATGTGCGGAACACTCAGGAAGCAGAAGTCCTTCTGTCCCCTCCTGGGACAGCGTGAATACTGACGCGTGCGCGAGCCAAAAGCCGAGATGATCGTTGCCCGCCATCTGGTGGCGAGGCCCTGGCATTACACCCAAGATTGCGCACAGCGGGTTAATTTTCCACCCGAAGCCTTGGGTGCGGTCCTCCCCCATTTCAGCACCTTGGCCCCGGGCAACGGGCAGCTTCCTCAGGAGGATGGTTTGGCTAGGAGGTTTCTTCTTTCCCACCCTGTCCCGGACGTCTCATTACTAACTCCCACCCTGATGCTCTGGGATCATAGGGCCGGTTAGCAAAGCTGGTCCTTGGGGCAGCAGGGCTGGGACGGCAGGTAGCTAAGGGTCCTGCTGTAAGGGTCCTGTCCCCCCGTGTGTGTTTTGGGCGGGGGGCTCGGTGCAGGCTAGCACAGGCCTCCCGTCTCTGGGTGAACAGCCAGCTGTTACTGTATTCCTGGGGGTTCCCCGCGCCCTGTCCCTGCCCTGGGCAGTGGTCCCGCTGTGAGCCGGGCTCTGCTCGGGCTGCTGGGAGACAGCAGGGGCTGAGGTCCTGAAGCCGGGGATGGACAGTGCTTTGGTCATGGGCCTGCTGGAGCCCTGATCCAGGCACATCCCCGGATCTCTTCTGGGCACAGGGCCTTCCGCCAAACCCTTTTTGGGCGTCCCAGATGGGGGGGTGCCGAGGTCCCACTCCCTTCTGCCAGTGTTCCCGTGCCCACCAGGCTTGTGATGAGGCCAGTGGCATCTTTGCCACGGTCCCCACGGCTGTGTGTGCTGCGTTGGCCGATATTTCCGGGCCCCTGCCTGGTGTTCTGTGTGACAGGTACTCCCTGAAAGGGCCCTGGGAGGCTGTCGTGGCTCACCTTCCATTCCACGGACGAGGGGTTTACCAGAGAGGTCAAATGCATGGGCCAGGGGTCAGGCTTTGACTGTGGGGCCGGCAGATCCGCGTCTTCGGCCGCGGCTGCCTCCCGTGCTGTGAAGCTCTGACGTTTGAGTGACACCCATTCCTGTGTCTGGAGGACTTAGCACCGGCGTGAGGGGCAGTTATATCACGACCGAATGGAGAATCCATAAAGTCACAGGTAACTGAGGACAGAGACAGACCTTGTCTTTGCTTTCTAATCTGACGCTTCTGTACCCCGTGGCCGTGGCCGTGGCTGGCGGCCAGAGTATTTTATCACGGATGTTTACAGTGTGGAAGGACTTGCGATCAGTTTCATTATTGTGCAAATCCATCAACAGGTGGATTGTTCTAGAACCATTTCAGGCCAGAGGCTCCCTCTTGCGCCGTTGCTCACCTCTCTCCACACTTCACGTTGTCCTCCTTGGCAGATCAGGGCAGTGACACTGTCCCCAAAGGGTCGTCAGAGGGCTGTCGACAGCAGCAGTGAGGAAGCCCTTTGCCTGGTGCTGGCGGACAGCCTCAAGGTCATGGGTAACACAGCGAACCTCGTCTGTCGGCCCTTGGCTCTACCGTGGTTTGCAGATGCCGTCCAACCACACTTGTTCACTACGTGTCTCTGGGTCACACTTTGGTAATTCTCCCAACATTTCAAAACTTGACTCATTGTTTGGGCCATTACGGTCGTCTGTGAGCCGTGATCTTCTGTGTTCCTGTTGCAGTGGCTTCCGGCCACGGCGAACCACGCCCACGGAAGACCATGAACTTCACCAATGTCGTGTGCGTCCTGACGGCTCCCCACACCGGCCGTTCCCCTCCCTCCCCCTCTCCTCGGGCCTCCCCGGTCCCTGAGACACAACAGTGTTGGAATTCGGCCAGTTAGAGAAGCCTGCGGTGGTCGCTAAGTGGTGTCCGGTGAAGGAAGAGCCGTGTCTCTCGCTTTACACCAAAGCTGGAAGTGAGTGCGGAGAGGAAGGCATGCGGCAGGCGAGAGAGGCCGACAGCTTGGCCTCTGACCCCAGACAGTGAGCCTGGCCGTGGATGCAAAGGAGAAGTTCTCGAAGGAAATGAAAAGTGCCACTCCAGCGAGCACAGGGGTAAGAAAGCGAGACGGCCTTCGCGCCGATCGGAGAAAGGCTGAGTGGTCCGGAGGGATCAAACCGGCCGCCAAGACATTCCCTCCCGCCAAAGCCTGGTCCAGAGCCAGGCCCCGACTCGTCCGTCCCCTGGAGGCGGAGAGGGGACGAGCCTGCACGGGGAAAGACTGGAGGCGGCACAGATGGGCCCGGGAGGCTTAAGGCAAGCAGCCGGCTCCGAAAGACCCGTGCGAGGGGAGCCCGCCGTGCCCATGGAGAGGCCGAGCGCGTTCTCCAGAAGAGCGAGCCACCCCGGGCCGTCTAGGACTTCCACAGCCGGAGAGGCGAGCCCAGTGCCTGTCGTCTAAGCTTCGGAGGCCGGGCTGAGCCTCCAGTTAGCGGCGACGCAGCTGGTGACTTGGAGTGGAAGCCGCGCTCACTTACCCTCCTGAACGTCTGGGCCCCTACCGTCCTCCTGCCTCTACTCTGCCTGTGCTCCACGAGCGGAACCGCAAAGCCCCGATGACACGGTTTACTGAGTATTTCCAGCCGCGGTTGAGACCTGCTGCTCAGAAAACAAGAGCTCTCCTGCCAGAACTACTGCTCGGGGGCACCTGGGGGCTCAGTCGGTTAAGTGTCTGCCTTCGGCTCAGGTCATGATCCCAGCCAGGGTCTTGGGATCGAGCCCCACATTAGGCTCTCTGCTCAGCGGGATCTGCTTCTCCCTCTCTCTCTGCTTCTCCCCCTGCATATGCTTTTTCTCTCAAATAAATAAACAAAATACATTTTTTAAAAAGTCCAACAGACATTAGTGCTCACTGGCAGGGCACCTGGGCGCCCAAGAGCCTGAACAGAGGTGGACGATGAGATTAATGTTGGTTCGCGCCTCCTGCCGCGACAGCCAGCCTACAGATCAAGGAATCACTTTGATCTTAGGTCTTATTATCAAGAAACGCCTGTCCTAAGGCTGGAGCTGCCATCAGAGTGATTCCTCTGACGGATCGGGGCAAAGTCGATGGAAACGTCCTGAAAAGGATTCTCTGTTCCAGATGCCCTCAAGAAGATCCGCGACGTCTGGGAAGAGTCAGACTATCCACGGGGGTTCAGAGGAAGTGGATTCCAGCTGTCGTGGGTGACGGTGAGGGTCCGAGTCTTGAGTGGGGGGCGTCCCTGCTGCTGTGGTGGAATCAGCGAGAGAACCAGAGCCAGAAGCAGGGCAGGAAGACAGGACTGAACGGCCACAGTCTCCCGATCAGTCTTGAAAGACGGCGGCGAGGCTTCTTGCGGGCGAGCAGAGAAGGTGCGTTCCTGACACAGAGACTGCTCCAGGGGGAGAGGCCGTGTGGGCGGCCGAGATGACAGCAGGGGACCTAGACTGTCCCGCACGCCGAGTCACAAAGCAGCGGCAGGCTTGGGGAGGACCGACTCCCGTTTTGGAAGAAGTGCTCCCGTGGGTCGGATGCTGTCCAGCAGCGTCGCCTACTACCGAGAAATCGTTCGTGCAGGGAAGAGCCGCCGGTGCCACAAACGTCCTTCCTGCCTCGTTTTAAGAAATTGCCGCGGGCACCCCCGCCTCCAGCCCCCGCCACCGGTCAGCAGCCGGCGCCGTGGGGGCCGGACCCTCCTCCAGCGAAGACGGGGACGGGCTGGGAGCCCAGGCGGCGGTGCGCGTGGTTAGCAAGGAGGAGTTTTTAACGGAGGCACGCACAGTGACTTCCCAGACGTGATGCTACCGCGCGTTAACAGACCACAGCAGAGCGCGAACTTCCACAGGCGCCGGGAACCCTGCGGTCCGTGTGACTTCCTGCATTGCGATATTTGCTTTATTGCGAATGTGGTCGAGAAGCAAACCCGCAGCGTCTCCGATGTATGCTCGTAATGGCCAGATCTCTCCCATTGTGCGAGGGTGGGACCATCTTCCTGTGGTCATCCCCGACCCGCCCAAGCCACCCTCTGGTTGTAAGGACCCCAATACCAGTACCTGGGAACTGACCGTGGGCCCCAAGTCCCACTGGCCTTCTAGCCCCCAGGGACCAGTGACCACCTGGAGACCCTCCCCAGAGATGCCCGACCTCCCAGAGTCCCTTTGGAGGGCATGTTCTGCTCTGTCTCCTCCCCACTCAGCTTTGTGAATGGTAACCCAAACGTGGGGCCACTCCCAAGGAGAGCTGCCCTTAAAAGGGGCTGGCAGTGGAAAACAAAGGAGCGACTGTCTAGGGGAGAAATTGCCATGGCAGTGCTCAGTCTGTGTCTGTGGGGGGCGTCCTAGCAGGGCTGAGCTCTCAGGAGTCAGCTATAGCCGCTGACTGTGCTCCCACCGCACAGTTCCCCTAAACCCTGGAGGCGGGCACCTGGGTTCTACAGAAAGCCCTACGAGTTCTTCCCTGGCACAGGAAGGTGAGAGCTCATCACCAGCCCACGGGGGGCACTGCTGCTTCCCAGAGAGACCAGACAGGAGGTGGGGATGGGCTGTGGCCGAGGGAGGGCTCTGGGCTGCTGACTGCAGGCTGAGAAGCTGGTGTCCCTATCCCGGGACAATGGGAGCCACTGACAATTTCAGGGGAGAGGAGAGGGGGTCAGGAGGACATTTCCTTTTGCAGCCCAGAGCAGGCTAGCCTGGAGTAGGCAGAAGGTAGAGGCCAGGGACTCGCCAGGAGGACTCTTGGGGCCTCAACCGGACAGGGGCAGCTGTGGGGAGAAGGGGCCAGGCAGAGCCAGGCCAGGCACAGCTCTTGACCACAGTGGGCCCCCAGCCCCCCATGTCCCCTCCCTGGGAGGCAGAGCAGGGATGGGCCTCTAGCCATGTCAGCCGGATGTGCTGGGGCCCCCACAGTTCAGAGGGCAGCAGCTCAGGGAAACGACCTTCCTGAGATCACCCCAGTCCAACTCCCCACCCCTGCCAGACACACTGGGGCCAAGAGCACAGCCCCCAGCAGAGGCTGAGGAGCTGGGCAGGATGGGAGGGGGGCTCTGCCGCTTCCCCACTGGCCTGCTCAGGTGAAGAACACTGTCCGCTGTACAACTGTGGTAGAGCTTCTCCCAGCAGCCAGGCATCTGGGAACTGGGGTGTATTTCCAGGAGGCTGGAGCTGGGGCCGGGCCTTTGGCTGCATCAGAACTGTCTGGGCTACGGGGCCAGAAAGCAGGCCAGGGGCCCCTGGTGGCCCATGTGGGGCCATGCCTGACAGCATAAGCCTCAGGCTGTCTCCCACATCCCCTGTCCTTCGGCTTTGGGGCTTTCTCTCCTTGGCCTCCTTCTAGGCACCTCCTATGTCACCAACTTTTATTTAGCACCTACAGTGTTTTTGGTGCTGGGATTACAGGGCAACCAAGACTGACAAAGTCCTGCCCTGGAGTTTGTTTTCATGGGGACTACAATCATTTCTGTTGTGACAGAAGACCAATCAAATTGACTTAAACAATGCAAGGGCTCTGCTGGCTCAGGCACCGACTTCAGGTGTGGTTTGATCCAGCATCTGCTGGCTCAGGTACTGATTTCAGATGTGGCTTGATCCAGCATCCGTGCTGCTGGATCCTGGTTTCTTTCTCTCCTGCTGGCTCTCCTGGCAAGCAGCTTCTAGCAGAAGGACTGCTTGCAACTCTCTCCTCACTCACAGTGAGCTCTACCCTTGGAAGGAGTTGAGACTTTATTTTCCAGGCCGCAGGGAAGACTAGGTAGCAAGAGGACAAGAGCCACATCATTTTCAAACATGGAGTCAACTCTGGCGGCTGATGTGGTTGTGCAGGGTGGGTTTGAATGGGGGACAAAGGGCTGAGGGGGAGAGGCTGTTTCTGGGAGAGAAGGCTGGAGTTGTGTGGGGTGAGGTGTCGGTGGAGAGGTGACACTGGATGGGGCTCCTGGCCCCCCATTTCCCTGGTCACAGCCTTCACCACCTCTATGTGTGGGCTCTATCCTTCTCGACTTCTTGGTTCAAGGCTCACCAGCAGCTGGGTGGAGGAGCTCTTTTTTTTAAATAAAAAAAAAAAATACAGTGAGAACACTTAACATGAGCTCACTCTATCTACCCTTGCACCAATTTTTCATTTTTATTTTATTTTAGAAAATTAATTATTTTTAAAAATGCAAATTAAATTAATACATAATATATTACTGATTTCAGAGGTCCGGGTCTGTGATTCATCAGTCTTCCATGAGCTCCCAGTTCTCAACGCATCACGTGCCTCCTTAATGCCCATCTCCAAGTTCCCCATCCCTCCAGCACCCTCCTGTCCAGCAACCCTCAGTTTGTTTCCTACGATTAAGAGTCTCTTATGGTTTGTCTCCCTCTCTGGTTTTGTCTTGTTTTACTTCTCCCTCCATTCCCCTATGATCTTCTGTTTTGTTTCCTAAATTCCACATATGAGTGAGCTCATATGATAATTGTCTTTCTCTGATTGACTTATTTCGCTTAGCATGATACCCTCTAGTTCCACTCACATCATTGCAAATGGTAAGATTTCAATTTTTTGATGGCTGAGTAATATTCCAGTGTGTGTGTGTGTGTGTGTGTGTGTGTGTGTGTGTGTGTGTGTGTGTGTATGTACACATCTTCTTTATCCATTCATCTGTAGATGGACATCTGGGTTCTTTCTTTTTTTATTTTATTTTTTATTAACATATAATGTATTATTTGCCCCAGGGGTACAGGTTTGTGAATCATCAGGCTTACACATTTCACATCATTCACCATAGCACGTACCTTCCCAACGTCCATAACCCAGACACCCTCTCCATATGCTCCCCCAGCAACCCTCAGTTTATTTTGTGAGATTAAGAGTTTCTTATCATTTGTCTCTCTCCAGATCCCATCTTGTTTCATTTTTTCCCTCCCTTCCCCCCAGGACCCCTGCCCTGCCTCTCAACTTCCTCATATCAGGGAGGTCATATGATAATTGTCTTTCTCCGACTGACTTATTTTGCTTAGCATAATACCCTCTAGTTCCATCCATGTCATTGCAAACGGCAAGATTTCATTTCTTTTGATGGCTGCATAGTATTCCATTGTGTATATGGACCACATCTTCTTAATCCATTCATCTGTTGATGGACATCTAGGCTCTTTACATAGTTTGGCTATCGTGGACATTGCTGCTATAAACATTGGGGTGCATGTGTCCCTTCGGATCACTACGTTTGTATCTTTAGTGTAAATACTCAGTAGTGCGATTGCTGGGTCGTAGGGTAGCTCTATTTTCAACTTTGTGAGGAAACTCCATGCTGTTTTCCAGAGCGGCTGCACCAGCTTGCATTCCCACCAGTTTGCATTCCCACAAACCAGCAGTGTAGGGGGGGTCCCCTTTCTCCACATCCTTGCCAACATCTGTTGTTTTCTGACTTGTTAATTTTAGCCATTCTGACTGGTGTGAAGTGGTATCTCACTGTGCTTTTGATTTGTATTACCCTGATGCTGAGTGATGCTGAGCACTTTTTCATGTGTCTTGTCCATCTGCATGTCTTCTTTGCAGAAATGTCTGTTCATGTCCTTTGCCCATTTTTTGATTGGATTATTTGTTCTTTGTGTGTTGAATTTGATAGGTTCTTTATAGATTTTGGATACTAGCCCTTTATCTGATATGTTGTTTGCAAATATCTGCTCCTATTCTGTCAGTTGTCTTTTGGTTTTGTTAACTGTTTCCTTTACTGTGCAAAAGTTTTGATCTTGATGAAGTCCCAGTAGTTCATTTTTGCCCTTGATTTCCTTGCCTTTGGCAATGTTTCTAGGAAGAAGTTGCTGTGGCTGAGGTTGGAGAGGTTGCCACCTGTGTTCTTCTCAAGGATTTTGATGCATTCCTGCCTCACACTGAGGTCTTTCATCCATTCTGAGTCTTATTTTTGTGGTGTAAGGAAATGGAGTTTCATTCTTCTGCATGTGGCTGTCCAGTTTTCCCAACACCATTTATTGAAGAGACTGTCTTTTTTCCATTGGACATTCTTTCCTGCTTTGTTGAAGATTGGTTGACCATAGAGTTGAGGGTCCATTTCTGGGCTCTCTATTCTGTTCCACTGATCTATGTGTCTGGTTTTGTGCCAGTACCATACTGTCTTGATGGTTACAGCTTTGTGATAGAGTTTGAAGTCTGGAATTGTGAAGTCTGGAATCAACTTTGATTTTCTTTTTCAATATTCCTCTGGCTACTAGGGGTCTTTTCTGGTTCCATATAAATTTTAGGATAATTTCTTCCATTTCTTTAAAAAATTGATGGTATTTTGACAGGTATTGGGTTAAATGTGTAGATTGCTTTAGGTAGCACAGACATTTTCACAATATTTGTTCTTCCAGTCCATGAGCATGGAATGTTTTTCATTTTTTTGTGTCTTCCTCAGTTTCTTTCATGAGTTCTTTATAGTTTTCTGAGTACAGATTCTTTGCCTCTATGGTTAGGTTTATTCCTAGGTATCTTACGGTTTTGGGTGCAATTGTAAATGAGATCGACTCCTTACTTTCTCTTTCTTCTGTCTTCCTGTTGGTGCAGAGAAATGCAACTTACTTCTGTGCCTTGATTTTATATCCGGACACTCTACTCAATTCCTGTATGACTTCTAGCAGATTTGGAGTGGAGTCTTTTGGGTTTTCCACATAAAGTATCATATTATCTGCAAAGAGTGAGAGTTTGACTTCTTCTTTGCCAATTCAGATGTCTTTTATTTCTTTTTTTGTCTGATTGCTGAGGCTAGAATTCTAGTACTATATTGAATAGCAGTGGTGATAGTGGACAGCTCTGCCATGTTCCTGACCTTAGGGGGAAAGCTCTCAGTTTTTCCCCATTGAGAATGATATTCACTGGGGTTTTTTCATAGATGGCTTTGATGATATTGAGGTATGGACCCTCTATCCCTACACTGAAGAGTTTTGATCAAGAAAGGAAGCTGTACTTTGTCAAATGCTTTTTCAGCATCTATTGAGAGTATCATATGGTTCTTGTTCTTTCTTTTGTTAATGTATCACATTGATTGACTTGCAGATGTTGAACCAGTCTTGCATCCCAGAAATAAATCCCAGTTGGTTGTGGTGAATAATTCTTTTAATGTACTGTTAGATCCTATTGGCTAATATTTTGGTGAAAAGTTTTTTGGATCCATGTTCATCAAGGACATTGGTCTGTAATTCTCCTTTTTGATGGAGTCTTTGTCTGGTTTTGGGATCAAGGTAATGCTGGCTTCATAAAATGAGTTTAGAAGTTTTCCTTCCATTTCTATTTTTTGGAACAGTTTCAGGAGAATAGGTATTAATTCTTCTCTAAGTGTTTGGTAATATTCCCCTGGGAAGCTGTCTGGCCCTGGGCTCTTGTTCGTTAGGATATTTTTGATCTTCAATCTCCTTACTGGTTGTGGGTCTGTTCAGGTTTTCTATTTCTTCCTGGTTCAGTTTTGGTAGTTTATATGTCTCTAGGAACGCATCCATTTCTTCCAGATTGTCAAATTTGCTGGCGTATAGTTGCTCATAATATGTTCCTATAATTGTTTGTATTTCTTTGGTGTTGGTTGTGATCTGTCCTCTTTCATTCATGATTTTATTAATTTGGGTCCTTTTTCTTTTCTTTTTGATAAGTTTGGCCAGAGGTTAATGAATCTTATTAATTCTTTCAAAGAATCAACTCCTACTTTCCTTGATTTGTTCTACTGTTCTTTTGGTTTCTATTTCATTGATTTCCTCTCTGATCTTTATTATTTCCCTTCTCCTGCTGGGTTTAGGCTTTCTTTGCTGTTCTTTCCCCAGGTGGAGGAAAGGTTGTGTACTTGAGACCTTTCTTGTTTCTTGAGAAAGGCTTGTATTGCTATGTACTTTCTTTCCTCTCAGGACCACCTTTGCTGTGTCCAAAATATTTTGAACAGTTGTGTTTTCATTTTCATTTGTTTCCATGAATTTTTTAAATTCTTCTTTAATTTCTTGGTTGACCCATTCATTCTTTAGTAGGATGCTCTTTAGTCTTCATGTATTTGAGATCTTTCCAACTTTCCTCTTGTGATTGAGTTCTAGTTTCAGAGCATTGTGATCTGAAAATATGCAGGGAATGGTCCCAATCTTTTGGTACTGGTTGAGGCCTGATTTGTGACCCAGGATATGACCTGTTCTGGAGAATGTTCCATGTGCACTAGAGAAGAATGTGTATTCTACTGTTTTGTGATGGAATGTTCTAAATATATCTGTGATGTCCATCAGGTCCAGTTTGTCATTTAAAGCCTTTATTTCCTTGTTGATATTTTGCTTAGATGATCAGTCCATTTCAGTATAGGGGTGTTAAAGTCCCCTATTATTATTGTATTATTATTGATATGTTTCTTTGATTTTGTTATTAATTGGTTTACATAATTGGCTGCTCCCATGTTAGGGGCATAGATATTTAAAATTGTTAGATCTTCCTGTTGAGCAGACCCTTTAAGTATGATATAGGGTCCTTCCTCATCTCTTATTATAGTCTTTTAAAATCTCTTATTATAGTCTCTTAAAATCTAATTTATCTGATATAAGGATTGCCACCCCAACTTTATTTTGATGTCCATTAGCATGGTAAGTTGTTTTCCACTCCCTCACTTTAAAATTGGAGGTGTCTTTGGGTCTCAAACGAGTTTCTGATAGACAGCATATAGATGGGTCTTGTTTTTTATCCATTTTTATACCGTCTGTCTTTTGATTGGGGGATTTAGCCCATTTACCTTCAGGATAACTATTGAAAGATAGGAATTTAGTGCCATTGTATTGCCTGTAAGGTAACTGTTACTATATATTGTCTCTGTTCCTTTCTGGTCTGTTACTTTTAGGCTCTCTTTGCTTAGAGGACCCCTTTCAATATTTCCTGTAGAGCTGTTTTGGTGTTTGCAAATTCTTTTAACTTTTGTTTGTCCTGGGAGCTTTTTATCTCTCCTTCTATTTTCAATGACAGCCTAGCTGGATATAGCATTCTTGACTGCGTATTTTGTCATTTAGTGCTTTGAATATATTATGCCAGTTCTTTCTGGCTTGTCAGGTCTCTGTGGATAGGTATGCTGCTAATCTAATATTCCTAACATCCATTTTATGTTACAGACCTCTTGTCCCAAGCTGCTTTCAGGATTTTCTTTTTGTCACTAAGACTTGTAAATTTTACTATTAGATGATGGGGTGTGGACTTATTTTTATTGATTTTGAGGGAGGTTTTCTGTGCCTCCTGGATTTTGATGCTTGTTCCCTTCACTGAGTTAGGGAAATTCTCTACTATAGTTTGTCTAATATACCTTCTGCCCCTCTACTTCTCTTTATTCTTCTTCTGGGATCCCAATTAATCTAATACTGTTTTTTCTTATAGTATCACTTATCTCTTGAACTCTCCCCTTGTGTCCAGTAGCTGTTGTTTGTCTCCCTTTTGCTCAGCTTCTTTATTTCCCATCATTTGGTCTTCTATATACTAATTCTCTCTTCTGCCTCATTTATCCTAGCAGTAAAAGCCTCCATTTTTTATTGCACCTCATTAATAGTTTTTTTTTAAAATTTCAACTTTGTTAGATTGTAGTTCTTTTATTTCTCCAGAAGGGGATTTTATCTCTACAGAAAGGGATTCTCTAATATCTTCTGTGCTTTATTCAAGTCAGCTAGCACCTTGATATTTGCCATTCTGAACTCTAGTTCTGACATCTTGCTAATGTCTGTATTGATTAGGTCCCTAGCTGTTAGTACTGCCTCTTCTTCTTCTTTTTTTTTTTTTGAGGTGAGCTTTTCCACCTTGTCATTTTATCCAGATAAGAATAGATGAATGTGAGAACAAAATACCAAAAGGGTAGCAACAACCCCAGAAAAATATACACTAACCAAATCAGAAAAGACCTGAAGCCAGGGGGAGAAGAAAGGTGGGGGGTAGGAAAAATAGGGGCACCTGGGTGGCTCAGTCATTAAGTTCTGCCTTTGGCTCAGGTCATGATCCTAGGGTCCTGGGATCAAGCCTCACATCAGGTTCCCTGCTCTGCAGGGAGCCTGCTTCTCCCTCTCCCATTCCCCCTGCTTGTGTTCCCTCTCTTGCTGTCTCTCTGTGTCAAATAAATAAATAAAATCTTAAAAAAGAAAAAGAAAAAAATATATATTAGACTGGTGAATAGAATAGAGCCACACACTTGACTTTGGGTGTATTTTGATCTGTTAGAAAAACTACCTTCCAATATTTCAAAGAAAGAAAAACATATACATATATATGTATATACATGTATATGTATATATATTGTATATGTGCATATACAATATATATATTGTATATGTGCAATATATATATAGTATATGTGCATATACAATATATATACATATATACATATATATGAAAAACATACATATATGTATATGTTTTTCTTTCTTTGAGATACATACATATGTATGTTTTTCTTTCTTTCTTTATATTTATTTCTCTCTATATAAATATGTATATATATATGTTTTTATTTATTTCTTTATTTCTATACAAAAGTA